>NC_134557.1:35661410-36305779 GCF_025594145.1 Primulina tabacum
TAGTAAAAAATATAAAGATGAAAGAATGAATTGGAATATTTTATTCTTAATTTGAGATCTCTATTTATAGAACAAATTTATAGAGTTTACTAGTTGATAATATGATAAAATATAAATTTTTTCTCAATAATAAGCTAAAATATTTTATCTATAACACTTTTTCTTAGATGATTATCGACTCAATAAATTATTTTAAAGAGATGCGAGGGTTAAAATGTCGTCACGTTAAAATTTTATCAGTAAAATCTAATGGGAAAAACTTGAACAAAGTAAAAAGAGTACAACAATAGATATTTCTCGTGATCTCCTTCATCTAATATCTTTCAATTGAATCATCTCTATAATTTTTTTACCAATTTCTTCAATCTTGAAATTGACAATGCGTTTGTGAATAATTTGGCTACATTGTCACTTGAGCGGATTTGACGGACGTCAATATCACCATTTTCTTAAAGCATATGTGTATAGACGAACTTTGGTGAAATATGTTTTGTTCTATTACTTTTGATATAGCCTCTTTTTAATTGTGCAATGCAAGCTGCATTATCTTCGAATATTACTGTTTAGCTGTCTTTGGTTGTTGGCAACCCACACGATTTTTGAATATGTTGTGTCATGGATCTCAACCACACATGCTCTCGACTTGCTTCTTGCATTGCAATGATCTCTGAGTGATTTGAAGACGTCGCTGTTAAGAATTGCTTCACCGACTTCCATGATAAAGTAGTGTCTTCTTGTGTAAACAAATAATCTGTCTGTGATTTAGCTTTATGTGGATCAGAAAGATATCCTGCATATGTATATCCAACTAAAGAAGACTTTGATTTTGTCGAATAAAATAATATCATATCATTTGTTGCACGAAAGTAACGAAATATGTGTTTTACACAATTTCAATGTCTTCGGGTTGGACATGGCTAAAACATTAACAGAAAATGCTATATTTGGGTGAGTACAATTTACGAGATCTGATAATGCTTCAATTGCATTTAGATATGGTGTTTTTGGACCAACGATTTTTTATCGATTTTCAAGTGGTCGAAAAAGATCTTTGTTAGCATCGAGTGATCGAACAAACGTTGGTGATGCTAATGGGCGTGCCTTGTCCATGTAAAAGCGCTTTAATATTTTTTCTATATATGATGATTGATAAACAAATATTCTTTCTTGTAAATGTTCAATTTGCAATCCGAGACAAATTTTTTTTTCTTTCCTAAGTCTGTCATCTCAAACTCATTTTCAAGTAATTGTCAGTCTTAATAAGATCATATGGAGTGCCAATAATATTTAGATCATCAACAATTGGCAAAATCCCCATATGTTCTTTTAATAAAAACACATGGACAAATAACATTATTTGTTTTTCCTTCTTTCAACAAATATTATCTAAGACATTTGGACCATATGCGCTCATATTACTTTAATCCATATAATGACTTGTGCAGTTTTATTGATAACATAACCTTGGACGCTTCACCATTTTCATTCATCTTTCGTACAAAAACCCATCCGTATCCTACCGGGATTGCATTTTCAGGTGTTCGAACTACATGTCCAAACACTTTATGTTTTTCTAGTGAGTCTAATTCAATCTGTATGACCTCCTTTCATTTTGGTCAATCATCTCTTTGTTGACAATCCTCAACGGATTGTGGTTCTGAGTCTTCATTGTGTATGATATCATGGGCGACATTTAGGACAAATACATTGTCAACAATCATGTTATTTCGATCCCAAAATTTTCGAGATGATATATAATTAGTTGAAATATCATTATTTTCATGAGAATTTAATTCTTCAGGAATAACATTATCTGAGTTTGGTTCATTGATTTGTCTTATTATGTCATCCAAGATTGCTTCTTATGGAGCTTTTGAGTTTTCTTTATCTTGTACCTTTCTTTTCCGGGTTACATTATCCTTAGAACCAATTGGTCGACCACGTTTCTAGCGTATTTTAGATTCATTTGCAGGTTGAATAGTAGCTGGTCCTACGGGGACATCAATTTTTACAGGGACATTCTCTGCATGTATATGTGATTTTGTCACATTCTTTGAGTTAACAAAAGCATTGGGCAATTGATTTATAATTCTTTGCAAGTGAATGATTCTTTCAACTACTTGCTCACATTGATTTATTTCGAGGATCATAATGAGATAATGTTTTCTCATTCCAACAAACCTTTTGTTGTTCTTCGGGACAAAATTTTATTCCCCCTAGATTTGGAAATTCCAACTCATCAAAGTGGCAATTTGCAAATCTCGTAGTAAACAAGTGTTATGTTAAAGGTTCTAAATATCTAATAATAGATGATGAATCATATCCCCCATAAATTCCAAGTTTATTTTGTGGACCCATTTTGGTCCGTTGTGTAGGTGGGAGAGGGACTTTACTGCACAACCAAATACTCGAAGGTGAGAAACATCAGGTTCTCGACCATAAGCAAGTTTTAAGGGTGAGTATCGAGGATAATTAGTTGGCTTTATATGAATCAATGATGCAACATGTATTATGATGGCCCCACCCAGAAGATAGAAGTTTTGTTCTCATCAGTAATGATCTTGCAATTAATTGCAAACTCTTAATAAATGACTCTGCTAAGCCATTTAGTGTATGAACATGGGAAACCCAATGCTCAACTGAAATCCCTATTGACATACAATATTCATTAAATATATGCGATTAAAATTCAACAGCATTATCAAGACGAATTGTCTTGATTGAATGATCTGGAAATTGAGCTCGTAATTTAATAATTTGCGCAAGTAATCTAACAAAAGCTATATTTCGAGTTGAAAGCAAACTAACATGTGACCAACTGGTAGACGCATCAATCAATATCATGAAATATCGAAATGGTCCACATGGTGGGTGTATAGACCCACAAATATCCCCATGAATTCTCTCCAAGAAGGTTGGGATTTCAACATCAACCTTTCTAGGGAAGGCCTGATAATTAGTTTGCCTTATAAACAAGCTACACATGGATAATCATTGTGTAAAAGAATCTTCTGGTTCTTAAGAGAATGTCCATATGAGTTAATTATTATTTTGCGCGTCATTGTTGCTCCGGAGTAACAAAGTCGATCATGCCATTATTTGAAGCTTTGTTGGTCAACAAACTTTTGGTTTGTGACAATGTTTGCTTCAACTGTTTTTATTGCCGTAAAATACACCAGAAGAGAGTGAACATAATTTATCTTTTATGTTGGAACATTTCATGTTCGCAATCTTGATTTTGATGTTGACAAAACTTGTTATTTTGTTTCTAATGATTCTACCTAAGTGCGCAGAAACTGAAACTGATCAGGACTCGAACTGATCAGTTACCAAGCTTAAACCGAAGCTATCAAAAAATGCAAACTGAAAGTACCAAATGATTGATCGAAGTGAACCAGTACAACTGAAGTATCAAGATCAGTTTAACTGATTGTCCAGTTGATAGGAGGTTCAGCAGAAGATCTTCAGAAGCCCGACCAGCTGATGAATAGCTCAACTGATGAAGAGCTCAGCTGACCAGTTCAACTGAAAGAGTGAAATCAGTTCAACTGACGAGTCAACTGATTTCACCAGATCAACTGAAAACTAGTTCAACTGATCATTTCAGAGCATCAGTTAGAACCAATCAGTTTGCAGAACACGACAAACTTATTCTATGGAATCCAGCTGTGCACAAGGGTCCAAAAGCAGTTGTCCAGTAAAAAGACAATAATAGACGTTGCATCAATATTTAAAGCCTAAACGTTCCATAATGGCTGTCGGAAAGTACAAAAACATTTCGAGGAACAGATTCAAAATGCAGTAGATACAATAATTGAGTCTCACTGTACGATCAAACTCTGCGCCTATAAATAGAAGATGAAGATCAGTGCAGACATATATATGAACAAGAGGTGGAAAAACAAGAGAGAAAAAAAAGGGCACTCTTATTGCATATAAGCTTACAAAGAAATGTTCAGTCCAGTCTAGGGAAAACTTCAAGTTATATCAGCTTAGTGTAGAAGCTTATCTCCCTCAGTGTGTGAGAACACCTTTCCGGTTGTTTTCAAATATCAGTTCTCTCTCACACACACCAACAACTCAAATACCGTCTTGCACAAAGACGTAGAACTTGTGTGTGTAGTCTTTGACGCACAGTCGTTAAACAAGTGTTTGCTGGAAGGTGATGCCTTTAGTCTAGACTAGGAGTTCAGTTAGGCAGTGGGTAAGTCCTAAGCTGAGTGGGTTTGTACAAGATGTTAGGGGTGTCAATTCGGGTGTGTTGGGAGGGTTGGGTTGGGTTGAGCAATAATACTATTCAAAATTGCTTAACCCAAACACAACCCGAACTTGAGCCAACCAGAAAACTCTCTACCCGAACCTGAACCCGAATCAGCCTGATTAACCCGATTTTGATTTTTTTATAATTTTTAATGAAATATTAAATAAAATTCAAAAAAAATAAAATAATACTAATATTTTAATTTATATACATAATAAAAAATCTCCCTCGTATATATGATTTAAAATTGAAAGTGTAATTGTAGAAAAATAAAGTATATTTACTAAATCAAACAAAAAATTGTTTAAAAAATAAAAAAATGTTCAAAATAAATATTAAATTATGAAAATTTATGATATAAATATACAATAAATATTTTTTCAGACATACAATATATAAAAATGTAGGCCATATTTATTAATTAATTTTTTTTAAAAATTTCGGGTCAATTCGGGTTGACCCAAACCTAACCCGACCCGACCCAACCCAACCCGATCATTATTTTCGGGTCAGCTATCGGGTCCAACCCGATATGACTCAAACCCGAAAACCCCAAACCAAAATCTGTTTTTTTTCGGGTTAAACCGTGTTGGGTTGGTGGGTCGTGTCTGATTTTGACATCCCTACAAAGTGTTGTATAAATCAAAATCTTCTAGTGAATCATACCCGAGGTGATAGAAGGGGTGACGTAGGAGCAGTTTAAGTCTCCGAACATCCATAAACATATCTTGTGTATTAACTGCTTAAATGTGCTTTAAACTGACTTGATCAGTTCAGCTGATATCAGTTCAGTTTTGTCCATAGCTGAACTGATAGAAATCAGAACTGATTTCCCTTATTTCAGTCGATCAGTTTACACAAGTCATTAGATTTTAAAATCTTTCAGTTTTTCTTAACAAATGATTAATTCGAGTGTTTTCCGCTTGGTTTGAAACCAAACTCGATCTAATTCATCGATGTATACATTCTTAGAACACGAGCTATTGTAGCTCGTGGAGAATATTGTGTTTGAAGCACCCTCGCAGATGCCCGATCCATCAATTGGTATCAGAGCTAGCTGTTCTAAGAATGATATTTGAAAAAGTGACTTAAATTATTTTGCTTTAAAATAGTTTTAAATTCTATTTAAAAGTATTTTATATTATTTTCAAAACTATTTCAAAATGTTTATCTAACGCTTATTGCGAAGAGTAGAGAGGATTGGTTCTGCAACTAACATTGTGGCCATTTCACTCGACTATGAGCTTTGGAGCTTTAATCAGCCTGCAGGGGTATGGGTCCTACTTGTTGGCTATTCAGCAAAACTGATCGGAAGACAAGGTTTCAGATGCCAACCTACCAGTTGAAGATGATCAGTAGACGAAACCCAGCTATGTTGAGATGTTGGATGATTAAAGTGGAGCTTAATCATCTGCAGTATACCGCCGCTTAACTGCCATATCAGATCAAGTAGATGAACAATGCGGTTCAACATTAGCTGAGTCCAGTTTGAGTTAGTCCGACCAGTTTGGCAACACAGAGATCATGTCCAAGGCATCTAGCTATTTGTCTGGCAAGGAGACTCAAGATCGTTGCAGCACTTCAAAAGTTCAAGGCAACCGGTTGTTGGTATATTCAGTTCTGTCATGCATAAACTGATTGATATTTAATGTTTAAAATATGCTATTGTAGTAGCAATTTTCCCTTATAACCGATGGTGTACTTAAATGTATAATAAAAGGGAGATATATTTGATTAAATAAACCTCATGTTTATCCAATTATGTTTCTATGTGATTGAACTGATAGCTCCAGATTTCTTGTCTAAATAGCTTGAATGATTAAAACTACTAAAATTTGGCGTAAATAATTACTTTTAAAGAGGAGTTTTTAATTCAGTTAGTGAGGGGGAGTTTTCTTTCCCTCGAACTGAAAAATGTTTTTTAAAACTCGTTTTTAATTCAATTATTGAGGGGGAGCTTTGTTATCCATTGAACTGAAAATTTTTCTTTTATTAGTTTTAAATGTTTTTGAATCTCACAAAGGGGGAGAATCAGTTAAATTTTAAAATTTAAAAATTTTTAAATCGCTTTAATTGCTTAAGTTTTGTGATCATAAAAAAAGGGGGAGATTGTTGGAACATTTCATGTTCGCAATCTTGTTTTTGATGTTAACAAAACTTGTTATTTTGTTTCTAATGATTCTACCTAAGTGCGCAGAAACTGAAATTGAAACTGATCAGGACTCGAACTGATCAGTTACCAAGCTTAAATTGAAGCTATCGAAGAATGCAAACTGAAATTACCAACTGATTGTTCGAACTGAACTAGTACAACTGAAATATCAAGAGCAGTTCAACTGATTGTCCAGTTGATATGAGTTGCAGCAGAAGACCTTCAGAAGCCCGGCCAGCTGATGAAGAGCCCAACTGACCAGTTCAATTGAAAGAGTGAAATCAGTTGAACTGATTTCACCAGACCAACTGAAGATCAGTTCAATTGACCAGTTCAGAGCATCAGTTAGAACCAACCAGTTTGCAGAATACAACCAACTTATTCTATGGAATCCAGCTGTGCACAAAGGTACAAAAGCAATTGTCCAGTCAAAGGACAGTAATATAAGTTGCATCAATGTTTAAAGCCTAAACGTTCCAGAATGGCTGTCGGAAAGTACAAACACATTTCGAGGAACATATTAAAAATGTAACAGATACAATAATTGAGTTTCATTGTACGATCAAGCTTAGCGCCTATAAATAGAAGATGAAGATCAGTGCAGACATATATGTAAACGAGAGGTGGAAAAACAAGAGAGAAAAGAAAGGGCATGCTTATTGCATATAACCTTACAAAGAAGCAATCAGCCCAATCGAGGGAACACTTCAAGTTATATGAGCTTAGTGTAGAAGCTTATCTCCCTCAGTGTGTGAGAACACCTTTCGGGTTGTTTTCAGAGATCAGTTCTCACAACACACACCACCACTCAAATACCGTCTTGCACAAAGACGTAAAACTTGTGTATGTAGTCTTTGACATAAAGACGTTAAACAAATGTTGGCTGGAAGGTGATGTCTTCAGTCTAGACTAGGAGTTCAGTTAGGCAGTGGGTAAGTCCTAAGCTGGGTGGGTTTGTATAAGATGTTGTATAAATCAAAGTCTTCTAGTGAATCTTAACCGAGGTGGTAGAAGGGGTGACATAAGAGTAGTTGAAGTCTCCGAACATCCATAAACATATCTTGTGTATTAACTGCTTAATTGTGTTTTAAACTGACTTGATCATTTCAGCTGATATCAGTTCAGTTATGTCCATAGCTGAAATAATAGAAGCCTGAACTGATTCCCCGTATTTCAGTCGAGCAATTTACACAAATCATTATATTTTAAAATCTTTCAGTTTTTTTAACAAATGATTACTTCGAGTGTTTTCTGCTTGGTTTGAAACCAAACTCGATCTAATTCATCGGTGTATATATTTTTAGAACACGAGCTATTGCGGCTCATCGAGAATATTGTGTTTGAAGCACCCTCGCAGGTGCCTGAACCGATCCATCATTTTATCTGCTTCTGGCCAGATATAATAGATGTTATGCAAAGCTATTCAAAATTATTTTCATTAAATGTTTCATAATGGTATCCATTTCGACGGATATCTTTAAAGCTAAGTAAATTCCTACTGGATTTGCTAACATATAGATGATTTTCAATATATAGACTTGTATCATTTGGTAAAATGATTTTTGCCTTTAGCTTTCAATAATTTTTTATTTACATGATATTGTTGTAATATTATTTTCAACTAATGTTAACTCAAAAAAATACCTTTTATTTTGAAGAATGGTATGTGTTGTACAACTATATGCCAAGCATTCATCATGAAATTTCATTATTAGTTTAAAATAAAACATAACTCAATAAGCTAAATATAATAAATAATATGTAAGACTTTCAAAGGAAATATTTTATTGAATAGTAATAAAAACATTTATTGAATAACAAAATAAACTTCCACTACAAATCCTAAACATGAACTGAACTTCAAAATAAAATGAGACAACGATAACCTAAGAAACAATAAAAATTCAAAGTAGAAGTAAGAACAATAAAAATAATTATTTATTGTTTTATAACACACCACCACCAATCAAATCATCTATATTTCCATATGGATGAACGAAGAAATCAGAGACGTCCAAGTAAGTTATATCAATTGGATCATCATTGTCCAAAAAATTATCTCCATTTTTCCATTTTCCTTGATTGAGTTTTGGTAGAAATCCACAAGATATTTTGCCGTACGACATGTACGAGACCAACGTCCTTACATTCCACATCTATAACTTTTTTCTTCATATACTTTAGAAATTTTCTCTTTTGCTTCTTCATGATTGGAATTCCACTGCTGGTGGCTTGTTTTATGTGTTTTTTTTCCATTTTGTTGCTGACATTATCTTCTTTGGCAACGCCCACGCCCACGCCCACGCCAACATTGACTTTCATTATTATGATTTTGTGTGGAATTAACATTTGTTTCAGGAACTGCAATTCCATTTGCTTCAGGAAATGTAGTTCCACGTGGATCTAGTTGGGCACATTTGATGATTTTTCATGAGCAGCTCATTCTTTTGTTCAGCAACTAGTAAGCACGAGATGAGTTCAGAGTACCTTTGAAATCAACGTTCACGATATTGTTGCTGCAGAAACACTTTTGATACATGAAAAGTGGAGAATGTCTTTTTTATAACATGTCTTGATCATTGACTTTCTCTCCACGAAGTATCAGTGTGGAACTAGTTTTGAATAGTGCAAAGTTATAATCACTCATTGACTTAAAATCTTGTAACCATAGATGCTTCCAATCATATCGGGCTTTTGGGAGAACTACAGTTCTCTGATGCTCAAAAAAAATTTTATATAGATTTTTCCAAAGCTCTCGTGGCTCTTTCACAGTGAGATATTTGACTTTCAACTCATCATTGAGGTAAAGACGAAAAAAATGAGTGCCTTTGTATGGTCCTGCTGAGACATTTCATTTCTTTCTTTGTATCTCCTAAATTCATAGAGACAAGGTGGACTTCGGCATCCAAAATCCATGATAAATATTTTTTTCCAGTCAAGTCAAGTGCTTCAAATTCAAGTTTGGTGATATTCGTCATTGTAACTTAATTTTTTTTATATAATTAGAATTATAATAAAAACATATTAGAACGGTAACATTTATAGAGTAAAATTGTATTACTATAATTGAAAATATATAGTATAACAAATTATGTAAGGATAACACATGTTACCACTTTTATTATACAATTTTGAAATTTTGTTATTCTATTAGTTAAACTTACATCAATGAACATAAATAATAAACTATTTTATCTAACGATTATCTAGTCTTCATTTGTGTATAGAAGATACATATCTTATCTCAAAAATCATCTACAATATTTTATCTATTAGAATATTGGATTATATAGATTTTTTCTTGAAATAAATTGATGAATTATTGTGAGTTCGATGTAAAACAAAATATACGTTTGATTAACCTTTTTTTGTTTTGGGTTTGATTATTTTGCAAACAAGCTGAGAGGAATAACTGCTGATATAAACTGATTTTGGATGATTTAAGATGAATATTTATAATTTATTTACTTAGACCACCTTCCCTCTCCTCGTTCTTGTTTTAGCGGAAAAGAGCTTGTTATAATTGATTATTTAATCTGATATCACGTCTCAAATTTGTTAAACTTAAGCGATGATATCCACATTATTCTTTTTCTTGTTTGACAAATTATTCTTTGAAAATCATTTTTTTTTTAAAAAATAGTCAAGAGGGGTTTTACTGGTATTTATAGGCCATTTATTATTTTTAATTTTCCAAAAGTTTATCCTAGCAGTTGCACAGTCGTCCCTTAAATCAATTAATTCGACTAATACTTGATGATTTTTGCTATTTCGAATACCCGATCGATTTTGTTTAGTTGGCTACATACGCTTTGATAGGATTATTAATTAACATTTTTAATCAAATGTTTTGTTGCATTGACTATTAGTTATAATGGAGATATTTTATCACTATTTGTAATCATTTTTCCCCTTTAATGATTAAAATGACCAATATGTTATTATCTTATAATAATACACAAATTTTGTGAGACGCTCACACAAGTTAATTTTGTGAGATAAATAATATTTTTGGGTTACTATTTTTTTATGCAAAAAAATATTACTTATTATTATAAATATATACTGCAGGTTGACTTGTCTCACAGATCGTCTCACGACAAGAAACTTACTAATAATAATAATACTAAATTTTATCTATATAATTCAAGGTCAAACTGTAATTTAATACATGATCTCAAATCAAAAACATTAATCATAATCAATTTTAACGTCCTACTCAAATATTTTAATATTATGATGAAAACTAAGACATTTGTTTTGACAATAAAACATTATAACTCGTAGAGATTGATGATTCTAAAATTCTAATCATTCGGAATTAAATTGTTATCATATTAACTTTACATAGTACAAGACACTGATAATATGTGACATGTCTCGGAGTCAATGGTAAAAGTTATTTATAATTCTGTTTGGGCTAAAATAATTAAATTATAAAGGCCATTTAAATTATAAAGCCCAATTTAAATATGAAGCACAATTAAATTATATAAGCCCATAATAGATTAATTTTATCGATTCAAACCGATCGCAGGCGCTGCAAAGAGAGGAGATCGTGGGAAGAGAGAGAGAGATAGATCGTGGAATGGAAGGCGGAAGAACATGGATCATGGGAGAGTGGAGGAGAACTACATAGTGGTGGAGAAGAAAAGGAGATCGGCAGGGGAAAAAAAGAGAATTCTATAGACACAACTCTACACACAGCATTTTGCAAATACTCTCTGCTAAAAATTCAATCTTCAAGCACTAGTTTTTAAGCGTTCCAGCATATTTTTAGCATTTTAAGTCTTGTTGTTTTAGATTTCAGCAACTTTATGTGTTATATTTTTACGTCTTGTAAATTCCTATCATTTACCTGAAAATATAAACAATGTCAGGGGTTTATTCCTCAAATTTCATTAGTTTTCTTTGTTTTGACGTTATATTTGTTTTAGGAGACTATAACCGACGGTCGAATTTAGAATTCACGTCGGTTGAATAGTTAGAAGCTAGATTTTATTGTTTTTCATACAAGTTGGTGTAACTTCGCACCTGGCACGCCCGTAAATATCAATATTGTGCAAACAATTTTTGGCGCGCCCAGTGGGACGTGAACTATGCCGCCAAAAAGGAAAGAAAACGTCAATCAGGAAAGTGGGGAGTCTCTGGTTAATAAAGAGGGAACTCAGATTCAACAGCCAGAACCACTTGATGTTGAACCACAGGCCGAAAAAGTGGATCTGCATGTTCCTACTCCATACAATCAAGTTTCAAACAGGGTGATGGAAGAATTGACTGCTGTAAAGATTGAGGAGATTTCACAGGCATTATCTAAAGCAATGTCTGACTGTTTGAAGACCCTTTTGAGTAAACCGAATCAGTCTATTCGAGGAGAGCAAAATACTACTGTCAAAGAGGCTGATCAGGGAAGCAACCAAATCCCCGAATTTGACCAGGGAGTAGGGAACTCGAGGGCTGGTAATCCCCGCCGTCCAGAGTTCACTCTCCCAAGTCAGCCAGAAAGAAGGTATACACTACCTCACAAGAGAGAGGAGACCTTAGGGGGGAGAGCCCAGCCATATTCACGTGCTCATGGAGTGAGGAGCTCCAAACAACCAGTTACTCAAGTGTACAACGTGACAAATCCTCTATACCAACCAGGAGCGTATGATGACATATCACACATGGATTATCCAGGAGTAGACGGGGGCTTCCCAGGAGGTAATATTGGTTTAAATGCAGGGTTTCAAGCTCGAGGGGCAAACTATTATCACCATCCACCCCCAACAGAAATGCAGCAATGATCGATCCTGATGTGGTGAGGGAAACTGTTCAAGAACTGTATGGACCGAATTTGAGATAGATAGGCCGTCCAGAGTTCCACAAACCATATCCACAGTACATAGACGTGAATAACCCGTACCCAAGGGTTATAGAACTCATGATTTCAGTTTATTCTCCGAGGAGGATGGTCAGTCAACATGGAACACATAACCAGGTTTACCATCCAACGCGGAGAATTAGCCAACCTGGAAAACTTCAACAATTTAAAGTTGCGGCTATTCCCAAATTCTCTCACATGGACTGCATTTGCGTGGTATGCCTCACTCCACAGAAATTCAGTGATGAGTTGGCAAGAGATGAAATGGAAATTTCACATCCAATTCTAAATAAAAGAGCCAGAAGTGTGTATTGCCGATTTATCCAGATTCACCGAAAAGAAAGGAGAATCCGTAGAGTCAGCTAAAGGGAAAGGAACCCACAATTGATATTCCAGTCACCAATGATCAGGTGGGGAGTAAGTCCAAGTTTGGAAGATTGGCTAATGACGATAAGTTAGTTGACAATGATGATGATATGTTAAGTGAGGAGGATGATCAAAGAGGAAAGACAATCAATTTTTGCGTTGGAGAGTTTTACATCATTGTGGATTGCGCCACAGGAGTGGTGATACTACCAGAGAGATTTAAAATTGTAACGTACCTAAAATCTGAAGGTCCACGTGAACTATATGCTTGCAAGTTATTAAATTTCTTTTGTATTTTATTTAATTGTTTTAAAGCATTAAATGCATGTTTATTTCATTAATTTGTGTTTTAATTCATGAGTTATTTAAAGTTCATGCATAATTATTGTATAATAGAATTTATTTCATGAAATTTTAAAGATTCATGCATTAAAGATTTTTAAGTTACATTTCGCGCTCAAACGAGGAACGGAGACCGGAGAATTATCAGGAAAATTATTTTTATTACATGATTAATTTTTATTAATTAAGTTAAGATGTTTTAATGGTATTTTTCAAGAATTGGGATTTATTGAGTATTTCTACCCGCATGATTTTAATTTTTAAATGTGCGTAAATTTTATCGAATCGGAGAACTTTTTGAAGGTTCGACTAATATTTTCAAAAACTTTTCAACACAAAATACTTTTCGGGAGTGCGTTTGGACTTAATGAGCCTACTTTTAAGCTTATTGGGACTAAAACTCTTTTAAACTTTTTAATTAATAATTAATGCTCATTATTTTGATTATTACCTATTTAACTAATGTAATATGGGCTACCCTACATCTAAATAATTGAACAAGCCAACACCGCCCCCTCATTCAGACATTTTCTCCTCGGTTTTCCAGCAGCCAACCATGGGGAAGCTTCGGCCATAGTTGCTATCGCAAAAGAAATTCTCCGGCTTAATTCCCGACGCTCGTTCTTCGGTTTTCTTGCAAAATATTTACCAGGCACGCCACGTACTTGTATTTATGAATCATATACGCTATATATATGCTGTTATGTGTTTATTTGTATGTGGAATTCTCGGTTCAACATTATTCATGGAGATTTTTCAGTTTTGTTTCAAGTCCTTGCATTATTGAACATCCAACTCATGTTTATTGTAATTTGCTGCAAGGGGACTGTCAACTACTGTCACTAGAAGTCTGAATCATGTAATATTTAAGGGAAACATGCTAGATTCGTGTTTTGGCCGTGGGCAGTAAGGGACGAGAGGTTGGGTGGAGTTGTGGCTTGTTTTGGGTTGTGTTTCGGACCAAAGGTGAAGCCGACGGTGTGAGGGAAACTCCAGGCCTTGGACTTGTCTCTAATGGGTCTGAGTCATGATTTGGAAAAGCTTGAACACTGCTGGTCTTGACTCTAGGGCCGCACGAGGGAGTCGAACCGAGGAGAGATCGGATTTGAGAGTTTTGGATGTCTAGCGAGAATATGCGATTTCCAGCGTGCATGGGGCTGAGTCCTTGGGTTGTTTTGGTCCAATATGGCCCTACCAGTGTTCTAAAAAGCGATTTCCAGCGTGCATGGGGCGGTTGTCTAGGCTGTTTTTTTTAAAGCTTAAATTCATTAAGTGGTTCATGAGTATTATGTTTGTATATGAAATATATATTATTATAAAATTTAAAATTGTAATAATAAATATATATTAATAAATTTTTATATATGAATCATCCACATCAGTTTACTACTTTACTACAACCGTTGTACAATGAAAATTAAACTTGTTCAACATTTTTTCCAACATAATATATTGATATTAAACCTAAACATCTAACTCTTCTAGTTCATCTCCATATTTTTCCAATACTTCTTCTGTATCGGATTCAAACTCAAAATCCATGGCTTCTTCATCCTCTTCATCCGATACAAATTCTTCTTCGTGAAGTTCCCTTACATCTTCAACATTTGTCTCAACATCTTCATCTCCACCATCAACAATCCATCCTTGTGCCATAGTTGCTTCACTAGCAAGTAGAACATCCACTCCTTTTTCTTCTTGCCTTCTCTTCTTGTTGATGATCTTGGCATTGAATTGAACATAAACTAAATTGTTCAACCTTCTGGTATTTAGTCTATTTCTTTTCTTAGTATGGATCTACATTAAAAAAATATTAATATTGAATACATATATAAAAATATATAATAATAAGTATAGAATAATCAATTAAGTACTTACTCCCTCAAAAATACTCCAATTTCTCTCACAACCGGAAGAACTTGTAGTCAAAGAAAGAATTCTTTTTGCCATTTTTTGCAATTTAGGTACACCATTTCCATAAAGATGCCACCATCCAACTAAATAAACAACTGAAACACAAATCACAAATGTCAAATATGTTTCCAACATTATTCTTTAAAGTATAATTATTATTTATTAATGTTATTATTTTGGTTTTTTTTAAAAGTAAAAATCCGGCTAGGCGGTGATATGCATATATACTATAATTAGAAATATCATAATTTGTTTTTTTAAGTGTAAACCGCCTAGGCAGATTTTTAATTATAAAATCGCCTAGGCAGCTTTCGCGCCAGGCGGCCGATTAATATAGTAGCGTCTAGAAGTTTCGACTAACCTAAAATCGGGGTGGTTTTGGACCGTCCAGCGCCTAGGCGCCGCCTTGGCGGTCCTAGGCGGGGATTTTTAGAACACTGGGCCCTATAGTGGTCTAAGTGAGGTTGGTTAGGGGCTGGTCCGCTCGGCCGGGAGCTAGGATGCGAAATAGTGAAGCTTAGTCACATTATGATTCAAACTTGGCTTGTGCTGAAAAGTGGTCTCGTTTTCATGGGTCTTAGTGGGATGGAAAATGTGATTTAAGAGATGATATGATGTGTTTTAGGCATGGTTTAAGTTTGGAGAAATTCGGTTGAGTTTCGGGTAGATTCGTTTTAAAACCGGGACTCCGGTCCAAGTTTTAAAATTATTTAGTTAAGTTATGAAATGGGCTCGAGTTTACGTCTAGAAATGATTTTAAATATTTTTTGGTACATTTTTAGGAGTTAAGTAAGCTTCGAATCAAAATAATGAGTTTTGGATTTATCCGAGATTTAATCGCCGCACGAAACGTAAATTAAAGAATTAATTGAAACGCCTAGATTTAATAAAATTATGGAAAATTATATTTAAGCTCAAATAATTATTAAAAGTATAAGTTTTTAATTTGGAAATTTTATGCTAATGTTTGGTTTAATTCGGAATTAAAACGCATTAATATGTTATATTTAAAGATTAATTTAAAAGTCATCGATTTAAGCCAAACAAAAAATATGAGAAAATTCATGTAAGCTTAAATAATTATTTGGGACATGTTAGAGTCAATGGAATTAGGAAAAAGTCAAAAACGTGAAATTTTTACATTAAAACGGTAATTTTTGGGTTTCTAGGGGCAAAATGGTCATTTTGCACCCGAGGTGAGATTTTGGTCCTGGCAGCCTCCTGAGCACAAATTTATGATATTTTAAATGTTTATGCATCATGATCACGATTTTAAGATTTTATGAAGACATACGTCGCATGCTTGGATTTAAGAAAAATTGCATTGGTGCATGATTTTTAAGTGATGAAAATGGTAATGTTCGAATGACGGGAATTGGTTGTGGCTATCGAAGTATATGTAAATGTTTAAGACATATATGTAAATGCTGATGATGAGGCCTAGGCACAGTGGATGGGTAATCCTGTCACTGATGTCCGACAACCGCCGGATACCGCGGTTCTATTTATGATGGATCTATCGTAAATGATGATGTACGATAGTCACCTCTAATGAACTGAATTCACCAATGATAAATGATGAACGATAAAGGATGAATGATGAATGAGGAACGATAAATGATAAAAGATGAATGATGATTAACGATGAGCTGTTTTGACACGTCATGATTTTACACGACACGTTTATGTTACGTTTTTAAAGTTCATGAAAGGTATGTTGAGTATGGTATTTTTCACTGCTGTGTGCTATGTATATGTATTTGCTATTAACGGTGCATGTGTGTTGAGTCTTTAGACTCACTAGGCGTGTGTGATGCAGGTGAGCTTAATTATGAGGGTACTGGAGGTGCCGAACTCTGAGTTGACAGACCTGGTGCGGTGACACGACCCGAGGACCACATATTTTCCCTATTATAATTTATCAGATTGAGTGGAGATGAATATTTTCCTACTTTGATGATTTTAAAGATTTTGACTAGTTCATGTTTACATATGATTTTGGGATGAGTTTGGTTATTTTAAACTGCACTATTTTTAATGTCAAATATTTAAGATCATTTTTAAATGTTATATTTTTCTGTATAGCGCATGCATGCAAAACGTTTTAATGTTATTTCAAAAATGTGAGCTTTTTTTTAAAAAAAATATTTCCGTACTTTTAAAATTAGTAGACGTTACAAAAATGATGAAAGAAGAAAATGCGGAGTTGATGCCCAAGGAATCAGTGCAAAAGGAAGAGCATGCAAATAAAGTCATTGACGGGAGTTCAAGAGTGATTATAAAGGAAGATCACCCAAATAAGCCCAAACAAGTGATACTTGAGAAGCCTACATTGACCATGACCAAGCACATAAAGCCGTTGTACATCAAAGCCCACGTGAATGGGAAGCCAGTGTCTAGAGTTTTGATTGACAATGGTTCAACTGTGAATGTTCTTCAAGTAAGAATGTTAAAAAGTTTGGGCAAAACTGAAGAGGACTTGATTCCTACAGAAGTTTCAGTTGATGCATTTACAGGGAAACCACCAAGACAATAGGGGTATTCCCCGCTGATGATTCTGTGGGGAGCATGTCGTCTTTATGTGCATTTTTCGTGGTAAACTCGTCCATCAACTTCCAAGCGTTGTTAGACAGAGATTGGATCCATGCAAACTAGTGCATCACATCCTCAATGCACCAGCTATTGTTATTTTGGAAAGAGGACGATGTGGAGGTTGTAGAAGCGGATGGACAGCCCTTTCAAACAAGTGCAAGTGCAGTTGAGACTAGATATTACAATGGGGATTTTGAGCCCATCAAAGTTCGTAGCAATAGTAAGAAAGAAAATCCACTGTACATACAAACACCAACTCCAAGCTCGGTGTTGGAAAGAATCCTCTAGCCTACTGTTATCGTGCCGCCTAGGCCGATAATTCAGCCGCTGATTGAGGAGGTTGATGATTGATTTGAACCAAAAAATAAGAGAGGTAGCTGCAACCTCTATATGGAAGGCGCATGTGAAGCAAGTACTGAACAAATTAGAGTAAGAAGAAGCATGAGATACCTATGGAACTGAGGTTGTCCAAGAAGAAGAATACGAAAAGGATGAACTCCGAGTTGATGAATTGTTGATGGCGCCGTCTCAAATGGAAGATGGCCAACACGAAGTACAAGACCCGTTGGAAGAGATTAACTTGGGGGAGCTTGATAATCCAATAGTGGTGTATGTGAGTAAGCTACTGGAAGAGCAGTTTAAGTAAGATTTGATCAGTATGCTGAAGTAATACAAATATTTTTTTGTATGGAGTTATGATGACATGCTAGGGTTGGACCGGAAATTGGTCGAACATCGACTTCCACTCAAAGAAGGTTTCAAACCATTTCAACAGCCATCTCGTCGCATGTCAAAAGAAGTCGAGTTAAGTGAAAGAAGAAGTGGAGAAACTGTTAAAGGCCAAGTTTATAAAACCAATCGTATATACCGAATGGCTTTCGAACATTGTGCCAGTCATGAAAAAGAATGGCAATGTCAGAATATGCATCGACTTCCGAGACTTGAACTGTGCAACTCCCAAAGATGTGTATGCGATGCCGATACCTGATATGTTGATTGATTCAGTGGCTAGACATGAGTTGTTATCTTTCATGGATGGATTCTCGGGCTACAATAAGATCAAAATAGAAGAGACAGACACTCACAAAACAACATTTAGATGCCCAGGAGCTGTTGGTACGTTTGAGTGCTTGTCATGCCATTCGGACTAAAAAACACAGGAGCCACGTATCAAAGGGCTATGAACTCGATCTTTCATGATATGATATGACATCATATTGAAGTATATATAGACGATATTGTTGTGAATTCTAAACAAGTTGTTGATCACATCGAGCATTTGAGGAAGAGTTTCCAAAGAATGAGGCAACATGATTTGAAGTTAAACCCATTGAAATGTGCATTTGGTGTGAAAGTGAGAAATTTTTTGGGATTTCTGGTACATCAGAGGGGAGTTGAGGTGGATAAAAACAAAGCTAAAGCTATTATGGAAGCAAATCCATCCAAAAACAAGAAAAAGTTACAAAGCTTTCTTGGACAAGTAAATTATTTGAGGCGTTTTATCTCTAATCTTGCAGGGAAAACAAAGGAGTTCTCACAATTGCTGAAGCTCAAAGATGGCGGGGAGTTCAAGTGGGAAAATTTGCATCAGAAAGCCTTTGATGTGGTCAAGGGATATTTATCCAATCTACCTGTTCTTATGCCACCTAGGTATGGAATGCCCCTTAAACTATATATCTCTGCTGCTCATGAATCAATTGGATGTTTACTAGTTCAAAATAATCACGAAGGAAATGAGCAAGCCATCTATTATTTGAGTAGATTCCTCACTCCAGTATAGGTGAAATACTCTGTAATTGAGAAGCTATGGTTAACACTTTATTATGCTTGTACTAAGTTAAGACATTATTTGATTCAATCAAGAGTGTTTGTGGTGGCTAAAATCGTTTTGATTAAATATATGTTTAATAGACCCATCCTCTTTGGGTGGATTGGTAAATGTTCTTTAGCATTGGTCGAGTTTACATTGACCTACTACCCCCAAAAATCAGTAAAAGGCCAAGCTATAGCCGATTTTTTAGCTAACCATCCTTCACTTGATGAGTTTATTGGAGAGCATGTTGGTTTTCCAGTTTGTGGAGTGGGAATTCAACCGTGGGAGTTGAAGTTCGATGGACCAAGTACAAAAACAACAGCTGGAGCTGGTATTGTGATCAAAGAGGTGTGAAAACCGCTCTATCTTTTAATTTGGATTTTCCATACACCAACAATCAGGCGGAATACGAAGCATTGGTCATTGGGATGGAAATTCTGAAAGACTTAGGAGCAAAAGAGTTGTTAATATCAGAAGATTCACAGCTGTCAAGTGCACGAGTTTATCATTGGCACCATACTATACCGCGACATCCCAACTTTTGGATGATTTTGAAGAAGTGTCATTGGTACACGTCCCAAGGAAAGAAAATTGGGAGGCAGACGAGTAAGCACAAGTCGCATCAGGATTGAGATGTCTCCTGAACTTACGCACAAACCGGTGTTGATTCAAAAGAGAAACCACCCATCAATTCAGTAAAGAGGGATTCAGGTAGACACTCTCAACTTGGATATAAACTTAGCTGGTGATTGGAGAGATGATGTAAAACAGATGCTAGAATCTCTCGGGAGAGATATTCCATAGGGTCTAAAATGACAGCTCTTAACTACGTCTTAGTGGAAGGAGATTGTAAATGAAACGTTTAGGTGGTCTGCTCCTCAGATGCATAGGTTTCCCAGAGGCATTGGAGATCATGAAGCTAGTTCATGAGGGAGTGTGTGGAGCGCATCAATCTGGAATAAAGATGAGATGATTGATAAGGAGGCATGGCTACTATTAGCCATCCATCCTAAAGATTGCATCAAATATGCTAAGGAATGCCAGCCATGTCAGAAATACGGGAACATCCAAAGAATTCCTGCAGATGAGCTCCACAGCGTTGTCAAACCATGTTCGTTCAAGGGCTGGGCCATGGACTTGATAGGGAAAATATACCCAGAATCATCTAAAGGCCACTCGTTCATCCTTGTGGCCACATATTTTTTCACCAAACGGGTAGAAGCAGTGCCTTTGAAGAAAGCAGAACAAGGAGATGTCATTAGCTTTGTGAAAGAGAATATCATTCATAGATTTGGAATTCCAGAGTCACTAACCACATATCAGGGAACTATGTTCACGAGTTCAAATATGAGGGAATTTGCAGAAGACTATGGAATCAAATTGATAAACTCGTTCCCTCATTACCCACAATCCAACGGGCAAGCCGAAACGTCAAAGAAGGTGATGATAAGGATTCTACAAAAGATGATGGAGGAAATCCCTAGGGATTGGCCAAGGCTACTATCAAAGACGTTGTGGGCATATAGGACATCTAAAAGGGCTGCGACTGGGGTAAGTCCATTCGCCATCACCTTTGTCCATGATGCAATACTACCAATTAGAGATTATGGTACCATTAATGCGAGTGGCAAAGCAAAACGAACTTTCCCCTGAACACTACAGTGAATCAATGATTATGGAGTTAGATGATGTTGATGAATTGAGAATCCAATCAAATAACGCCTTGTTGTTGCAAAAGCAGAAAGTGTTAAGGATATATAATAAAAGGATCAACAAGAAAATCTTTCAAGAGGGAGATATTGTGTGGAAAACCATACTGCCCCTGGGGATGAAAGACAATGACTCAGGTGAATGGTCCCCAAATTGGGAAGGGCCATTTAAGGTGACCAAGATCCTGGATGGGAATGAATATTGGCTATCAAGTTTAGAAGGCCAACCACACAAGAGATGCATAAACGACAAGTATCTCAAGCCGTATTTTCCAAGTATGAGGGAAGAAATAGAAAAAGCGAGCGAGTGAAGCAAACATAAAGGCCAATATCCAGCAGGGATTTGGTCTCCGAGGCCACTTTTGTATAGGTTAAGTTCTTTATTTCAAAACGTGATGTAATATAGGCTTTAGGGCCACTGAGGTAAATATTTTTTGTTTATAATTCAAAAAAATGAGATTGATCAGAGAAAGTGGAACAATAAGCCACTTTCATGATTTTGAAGGCACTTTGTTTCATTAGGTAAGTCGGCCTTATGGCCACTTATTATATATGCATTCAGTCGATATTTCTAATGTTCTTATGCAACGAGAAATCATGGTACAGTAGACCGTACCACGATTATATAAATTGGTTGTTTGCATGTGCAGTAATAGACCAATGAAGTAGGCTTTCAGGCCACTTAGAATATGGCAAGAAAGAAACACACCGAGCGGGGAGTTGAGCTCACTGAGAGGAACAACGAATAATAAAGGGAGAATAGAAAAGAACAAGGGCGCTATGCTAGCCACAAGAGGACCCAAAAGTGGATTTTGGTATAGAAATAGGCTATCCAGTCATTTTTTTATGTTGTTTAGCTTCATATTGTAAGATTTTATTTGAAGTAGGCTATAGGGCCACTAATGTAAATATTGGTTGGTTATGATTCAAAAACAAAAACGATCAATTAAAGTTGGCCAGTAGGCCGCTTTTATCATATTGGGATCATTGTGTTTCGATAGAGAATCTATGGAGGAAATAATCTCGAGTGGAGAGTTTTAAGCCAACCTATGGTTTTGCTTGAAGCTGTTGAGGTGAGTTGGGTTAAGTGGATTAAGAACGAATAAAAAATCCTTCCCAACATCCAATACACAACATCACATACAAACTCACCTTCATTTCACATCCATCACCCAACAACCAGAACACCAAACCAACAGTCAACAAATATAAAGCGGAGTCACCGCATGCGAAAACAACAAGTAAACGTGTATGCGGGAAAGGGGTCCGACCGAAGTGCAAATGCATATACGTGTATGCGAAAAAGGGGTCCAAATGAAGTGCAAATGCATATACGTGTATGCATGAAAGAGGTCTGACTGAAGTGCAAATTAATATACGTGTATGCGGGAATTGTGGAACGACTGAAGTGCAATGCATAACGCTAGGGATCAGGGAGTCGTCTTGAATGGACGTAGCACATAAGAGCACGTAAGAGCTGAAACTTACTTGTATTTAAAAGAGCCCCAAACGACACCAAGGCTTAGGTGTCTAATACACCGGAGAACTGAGGCCAACCCATGGCCAATCCATACTACCTTCTAAGAATAAACATGCCAACGTACACAAAAATAATAAACCAACAAAAGAAGATACATGGGAATAGAAAAGCCCAAAAGAGAAAATGCGTTAGTAAAGTTTCTACAAAACAAGTTCCCTGAACATTACAACCGTTCACAATCATTGCAGGCTAAGAAACTGAACAAGTGAAGATTCATGGAAATAAAGCGCGAAACTGCTCCCACTTGGCCAGACACTCTGATTGGGTGTTCTCGGCTTCTTGAAGTCTGCTGGTCCAGATGTGGTAATCGTCCTTAAGGCCAAGAAGTTGCTGGCCGATAGTATGCGAGTTTTTCCTGGTTTCCAACAGGGTAGCTTCCAAGGTTTATGCATCATCCAACAAAGTAACTATCCTAGCTCGATGCCTGTGAATCTCCTCTTCCAGTCGCTTGACTTCAACCTCTTCCACATTATAACTAGCTGTTACTGCGGCAATCTGCTCACGGATAAGCTTATCATGCTTGTCTAGATCTTCCTTCATTTCGCGCTTACTCTGGAAAGATGTGCGGTGGGATATCATATTTGTGCTAGTGGCAAAGACAGCATCTCACCGAGATAATATAGTAGGAAGGTCATCAAGTATATCAAACCCTGAGGTAGCAAACTCTGGGGAAGTCTTGAGAATGGAGACAAATGACATCATAGCTAATCGTTGTGACTCCCCAAGCTGATGTAAGCCAAGGCCGAGGAAGTTTCGTACGTCATCTTTGCATGAGCAAGCGCCTCCATAGACGGTGTGCACCTCTCAAGATTGGAAGTCATGGAGGAGATATTATCAGAGAAGCTGAAATCAACCTAGCTCTCAGGTTCGCCTATAAGCCTGAGTCGATGTAGTACGTGAAATGAATATCACAAGTTGTTGATTTAGTAATATGATATTACTAAATAATTAACAATTTTTAAAGAATGAAATAGGACATATGTTGGCCATATGAAGTCCAAATGATTTAAAATTTGGATATAACGTAGAAAACTCAAAGATATAGAAGTTTCATGTTTTGAGTTTTGAAAAATTTGATCGTTTGACTGGTCCAAAGGGATGTATCGGTGTTAAAATGTTAAATATATTATATTATTTTATTAATATAATATAATATAATATTAAAAAAAATAAAAAAAAAAGATAAAGATGAAATACGCGATTCTTTCGAGTGAGCAAACGAGAGGTGAGAGAAACGAGACAGCAGGTTTTCGATTTTTCTTTTCGATCGTGCGACTTATCGGTTTATCCAATCGATGAACTGACTTCAGTTCTGGAATCGTTGACACGAAGTCTTCGATTTGAGGTATAAATTTTATAGTTTTAGTGATGTTTGAAATTCGTCGATTTCTGGAATAAATCTGATAAATTGTTAAATCATACTGAAATTGAATATTGTTGAATAATGTATGATTTTAACGAAGTAGAGAAGATTATAGTGGTATTATTTTGAATTATTCCTAATTTATTATAATTAGGGATTTTTAATCGTTGGATTGAGATTGAAGAGTTGTTTGTCAGTTGTTATTAATTCTGATTATATATTCGGAGTCTACGAAGTATAGGCTACACGTTGATATAAAGTTTTCGTAATTTGACGGATGTTGTAAAATAGCCTATTATTTGAAGTAAATTAATTAGGGTGTATTTAATGGTAGTATTGTGAATTAAATACACCAGAATATTAAATTGTTGAGCGATAATAATTTATAATCGAGTTTTATATTTTGTTGAATTAATTGTTGTTGCGCTATTTGATGTTATATATTGAGGCTGTTATGATTATGTTGATACGGTGACAGTGATCTGATAATTGTTGTTGAATTATTTAGATACGTCACAAGCCTCGAGATCAAAGAAATAGCCATATTTTATATATACTCGATTATCAGGTACGTGTTGACGTACGAGCATATGTTGTTATTGTTTAGTATTGATGTATACTATTGTGTTGAACGATTATAAATCACTGGATTGGGTGATTTTATATTTTATATACTGTTGTTTATTATTGTCGATGTTGTTGGCTGTCGTTGTTGGGAGACGTCACGTTGATGTTGTTCGTTCAACGATATTGCTGTCGCCGGAGTTGGGGTGCGACATATCGTTGATATTATTCGTTCGACGATATTGCTGTCGCCGGTGTTGGGGTGCGACGTATCGTCGATTTTTTTGTTCGTTCGACGATATTGCTGTCGCCGGAGTTGGGGTGCGACGTATCGTCGATGTTATTGCTGCAGTGTGATGTTGTTGAGGTTGTTGATGGCTGATTGTCTAGAAACGGAAAATGGGGTATTTCTGTTATCATTTCAGTTATATCTTATGTTGTTGTTAATATAACTGTTATGTATTACGATGATGATTGTTGTGTATGCTCACCCTTTGGGTGCTGTTTCTGTTGGACATGTTACAGGATTATGCCGTGAGACATGATAGAGTGAAGGACTAGGTGTGTCTAGTCAAATAGTCCTGTAGTTGATAGTAGATAGAGACAATATAGTTTATTCTCTTATTTGAGTTGTGTGTATGTATTTATTATACTGTTTCTGCTGCACTGATGTAGATAGTGTGATGATTGCACTATTTTGTCGTATATGCATTATATTATTACGTCGTTGAAAAGAAATTTTTTATGCATATGACGTCACATGTTGTATGATTACGTGACGAGGTTTGGGGCGCTACATGAGTTGGGGTGCGATGTATCGTCGATGTTATTGCTGCAGTGTGATGTTGTTGAGGTTGTTGATGGCTGATTGTCCAGAAACGACAAAGGAGGTATTTCTGTTATCATTTCAGTTATATCTTATGTTGTTGTTAACATAATTGTTATGTATTACGATGAAGATTGTTGTGTATGCTCACCCTTTGGGGACTGTTTCTGTTGGACAGGTTACAGGATTATGCCGTGAGACATGATAGAGTTAAGGACTAGGTGTGTCTAGTCAAACAGTCCTGTAGTTGATAGTAGATAGAGACAATATAGTTTATTGTCTTATTTGAGTTGTGTGTATGTATTTATTATACTGTTTATGCTGCACTGATGTAGATAGTGTGATGATTGCACTATTTTGTCGTATATGCATTATATTATTACGTCGTTGAAAAGAAAATTTTTATGCATATGATGTCACATGTTGTATGATTACGTGGCGAGGTTTGGGGCGCCACATTTGGTGGTATCAGAGCATATGCTAGATGTCTGGGATGGTTAGGAGTTGGGTTTGTGATGAGGGAGTTGGATGACGATATTATCTGCGTGTGTCTGTGCATTTGATTTGTTTTTGATGACTTCTTGGTATGATTGATTGTTCTTTAGTTGCGTGTGCTTTCGTGCCAAAGGTGTGATAATGATTACTGGATTGTAATTGTTAAATGTTATGATTAACAATTTGATTTCCAGTGATGGAAGCTAGAGAACAGGTACATCCACACGAGGAAACAGAAGAGGTTGACAGTGAGGATGCAGTGACGAGGGCTGAGATGGCTGAGTTGGTTATGTAGGAGTATGGGGCTCAGGGACGATTATCAGAGCCGACTAGGGAGTCATTGCGATCGCAGGGACAGTCTTTTAAATATCAGAAGGGTTCATCTTCTTCATCCTCATCTGGGAAGCGCCGATTTGATTCGCGACGTGTTGAGAGTCGTGGGGGCAGTTCTCAGTCTGTTCAGGGGCAGAGAGAGGAGTCCAGAGCAGTGAGATGTTTTCGTTGTGGGGGACCTCATCTGATCAGAGAGTGTACACAGACCGAGATCACCTGTTTTGAGTGTGGCGGTGTTGGTCATTTGGTGAGACAGTGTCCTAGTCGTGAGGGATAGCGAGAGCCCAGGAGTGCTAGAGGTAGATCCTCAGAGAGAGGAGGACGACAACCTCAGCAGTTTACACCGCGACCTTCTGGAGGACAGCCACGTATGCAGGGAGCTGGTCCGCCTCAGGCACAGGTGTATGCTTTGACACGAGAGCAGGCAGAGGAGGCACGAGAGGGGATGATAGCGGGTAAGTGTTATTTATGTTCTTATCCTGCTTATATTCTTATTGATACTGGTGCCTCGCATACATTTATATCGAAGAGGTTTGTGGTTGATCATCATATGCGCTCGTCTCCATTGTTTATGCCTCTTTCTGTTTCAACACCCTCTAGAGTTGATATATCAGTTGTATCGATGATATCAGATGGTATTATTTCTTATGAGGGCTACGAGCTGAGATCTGATATGATTATTTTGGAGATGACTGATTTTGATTGTATCTTGGGAATTAATGTGCTAAAGAGATATGTTGCGACTGTTGATTGTTATTAGTGGGTAGTATATTTTTATACAAATGAGAAAGAGCGTTGGAAATTTTATGGGAAGGGTTCTCGTCCCCGTGTTCCATTGGTATCTACTATCCTGAATGTCTCGGTTATTGGAGCATGGACATGAGGGTTATCTTATTTATGCTGTAGATGTGACAGAGAAGAAGGAGGTGGGGATAGAGGAGATACCTATAGTTGCTGAGTTTGCCGATGTATTTCCTGATGAGATTCCAGGCTTCCCACCAGCCCGTGAGGTGGAGTTTGGGATTGAGTTGATGCCAGGTACTTCCCCTATTTCTCGTACTCCTTACAGAATGGCACCAGCAGAGTTGAGAGAGTTGAAAGCCCAGTTGCAGGACTTGCTGGACGAGGGATACATTCGCCCTAGTGTATCGCCTTGGGGTGCACCAGTCTTATTTGTGAGAAAGAAAGATGGAACGATGCGGCTTTGTATTGACTATCGACAGCTGAATAAGGTAACGATTAAGAATAAATATCCCCTCCCTCGTATTGATGATTTGTTTGATTAGTTGCAGGGAACCTCAGTATATTCGAAGATTGATTTGAGGTAAGGATATCATCAGATACGAGTTAGAGAGGAGGATATTCAGAAGACAACCTTCAGGACCAGATATGGGTATTATGAGTTTTTGGTTATGCCGTTTGGGTAGACGAATGCTCCAGCTATGTTTATGAGTTTGATGAATAGGGTATTTCAGCCTTATCTCGATCGGTTTGTTATTGTGTTTATTTATGATATATTGATATATTCCAGGAGTGAGGCTGAGCATGCAGGGCATTTGCGTTCAGTGTTACAGGTGTTGCGAGATAGACAGTTGTATGCCAAACTCAGTAAGTGTGAGTTTTGGTTGGATCGAGTGGTCTTCTTGGGTCATGTTATATCGAGAGATGGGATTTCTGTTGATCCAACGAAGGTCGAAGCCGTATTACAGTGGTCTGCACCTACATCTGTACCAGAGATTCGTAGTTTCTTGGGTTTAGCAGGTTATTATCGTCGATTTATCGAGGGATTTTCAAAGATTGCTATGCCTTTGACACAGTTGACTCAGAAAGGTGTGCGATTTCAGTGGTCTGAAGTATGTGACAGGAGTTTTCAAGAGTTGAAGCACCGACTGACGAATGCACCGGTGTTATCAATCCCTACGGAAAAACGAGAGGTTTGTTGTTTATACTGATGCATCATTACATGGTTTGGGATGTGTTTTGATGCAGGATCGACATGTTGTGGCATATGCCTCGAGACAGCTGAAACCACACGAAACAAGGTACCCTGTGCTTGACTTGGAGTTGGCAGTCATTATCTTTGCCTTGAAGATATGGCGACACTATTTATATGGTACCTTGTTTATGATTTATACTGATCATAAGAGCTTGAGATTTCTGTTTGCACAGACCGAGTTGAATATGAGACAGAGACGATGGCTAGATTTGTTGAAGGATTATGATTGTGAGATTGAATATCATCCTGATCGAGCCAATCTTACAGTTGATGCATTGAGCCGTAAAGTGAGTTGTACTGTAGAGGATGTCAGTCGTTTATCATCTATGATGATATCTTGTTGTTCCTTGGGATATGATTTTGATATCTTGACGACTCCTATCCAGGTATCTACCTTATTAGCTGAACCTGATATATATCGTTGTATTCGTGATGCATAGATGACATACGAGAGAGTTCAACGATGGAGGGAGTTAGTTTCTCAGAAACAAGATACTCGTTTTAAAGTGGCTGATGATGGCAGTTTGAGGATGAATGATAGATGGGTAGTTCCTGATATATCTGAGTTGCGCCAGGGCCTGTTGTGGCGTGCACATTGTAGTCAATATTTTATCCACCCTGGTGGCAAGAAGATGTATAAGGATCTACGCTCTCAGTTTTGGTGGAAGGGAATGAAACGTGATGTGATTGATTTTTTACGTCGATGTCTCAATTGTCAACAGATCAAAGCTGAGAGAAGAAGGCCGGGAGGTGAATTGAGGAGTTTAGAAGTACCGACTTGGAAATGGGAACACATATCGATGGATTTTGTGACTCATTTGCCAAGAAGTACTGGAACTATTGATGCTATTTGGGTGATTGTTGATCGATTGACGAAAGCTGCACATTTTATACCCTATAGCATGAGTAGTATGTACTTGACGATGACACAGTTGTATATACGAGAGATTGTACGGTTGCATGGGATTCCACTGTCTATTATATTGGTAGAGATCCTCGATTTACTTCTCATTTTTGGGAAGGATTGCAGACTGCGATGGGGACAGGTTGAGATTGAGTACAGCTTATCATCCTCAGATAGATGGTCAGACTGAGCGTACTATTCAGACGCTGGAGGATATGTTGCGTGCTTATGTTATGGATTTTAAATCTGTTTGGCAGTCATCTATTCCATTGGTAGAGTTTGCGCATAACAATAATTATCAGAGTAGTATTCAGATGGCTCCATTTGAGGCATCGTATGGAAGACGTTGTAGATCTCCGTTATACTGGGATGATGTTGATCGAACTGCAGTTACCGGTCCTGACATGATTCATGAGATGGAACAGAAAGTAAAGGTGATACAACAACGATTGAAAGCAGCGCAAGATAGACATGCCGCCTATGCAAATAAAAGATGAAGACCTTTAGAGTTTCAGCAGGGCGATCGAGTATTTTTGAAAGTTTATCCTTTTCGTGGCACAGTGCAATTTGGCATGAAAGGAAAGTTGGCACCGAGGTATGTTGGTTCGTATGAGATATTGCAGCGGATAGGCACTTTGGCTTATCGATTGGCTCTACCTCCATCTTTATCTGGTATTCATGATGTGTTTCATGTGTCGATGTTGCGGAAGTACGATCCGGATCCTTCACATGTGTTGGATATTTCTGATGTTCAGTTAGATCCTGACGTGTCTTATGTAGAGAGACCAATTTGTATTTTGGATCGATCTGAATGGAAGCTTCGTAGTAAGCTTATACCGATGGTGAAGGTTCAGTGGGAGCACAGAGGTGTCGAAGAGGCCACTTGGGAGACAGAGCGGCATATGAGGGAGCTCTACCCCTACTTATTCTGATGGTATGACATATCTTGATTTACGTATGTTATTACTGTTGCTTTTACTTAATTTCGGGGTCGAAATTCATTTAAGGGGTGTAGAAATGTAATGCCTGAAATGAATATCACAAGTTGTTGATTTAGTAATATAATATTACTAAATAATTAACGATTTTTAAAGAATGAAATATGACATATGTTAGCCATATGAAGTCCAAATGATTTGAAGTTTGGATATAACGTAGAAAACTCAAAGATATAGAAGTTTCATGTTTTGAGTTTTGGAAAATTTGATCGTTTGACTGGTCCAAAGGGATGTACCGGTGTTAAAATGTTAAATATATTACATTATATTATTTTATTAATATAATATAATATAATATTAAAAAAATATAAAAAAAAGATAAAGATGAAATACGTGAAATGAAAGAATGAATTCTTTCCAGTGAGCAAACGAGAGGTGAGAGAAACGGAGACAACAGGTTTTCGATTTTTCTTTTCGATCGTGCGACTTATCGGTTTATCCAATCGACGAACCGACTTCAGTTCTGGAATCGTTGACACGAGATCTTCGATTTGAGATATAAATTTTATAGTTTTAATGATGTTTGAAATTCGTCGATTTCTGGAATAAATCTGATAAATTGTTAAATCATACTGAAATTGAATATTGTATGATTTTAACGAAGTAGAGAAGATTATAGTGGTGTTATTTTGAATTATTCCTAATTTATTATAATTAGGGATTTTTAATCATTGGATTGAGATTGAAGAGTTGTTTGTCAGTTGTTATTAATTCTGATTATATATTCGGAGTCTACGAAGTATAGGCTACACGTTGATATAAAGTTTTCGTAATTTGACGGATGTTGTAAAATAGCCTATTATTTGAAGTAAATTAATTAGGGTGTATTTAATGGTAGTATTGTGAATTAAATACACCAGAATATTAAATTGTTGAGCGATAATAATTTATAATCGAGTTTTATATTTTGTTGAATTAATTGTTGTTGCGCTATTTGATGTTATATATTGAGGCTGTTATGATTATGTTGATACGGTGACAGTGATCTGATAATTGTTGTTGAATTATTTAGATACGTCACAAGCCTCGAGATCAAAGAAATAGCCAGATTTTATATATACTCGATTATCATGTACGTGTTGACGTACGAGCATATGTTGTTATTGTTTAGTATTGATGTATACTATTGTGTTGAACGATTATAAATCACTGGATTGGGTGATTTTATATTTTATATATTGTTGTTTATTATTGTCGATGTTGTTGGCTGTCGTTGTTGGGAGACGTCACGTTGATGTTGTTCGTGCATGTAGAGAACTAGGCATGTTCAGGCTGGACCAGATAGTGGATAGAAACACCCGCGAGGCAAACACCTCATCATCAACTGAAAAATCACCTGTTCGCTTCTCAGACATACCATGATCATCATCGAGTTTGAGACCAGAGATTCCAGCTTGAGGGGCACCCTTTCCAGATACCGTGGGCTGAAATCAGTTTCAAAAGCTTCATCACTATCTGAAACTTTGGCGCTAGAATTCTTGGGACTTGGCTGCGTAGAGACGGGAGGTGGATCATCTTCACCAAGGATAATAGGATCATCAAAAGTATTGCTAGGGCCGAAAATCAGCTTAGTCGAATGGCGAGTAAGATATCGCCGACCCACTGTCTGAAGTATAGGCGCGGGTTTTCCTGTCGGGACAACTTTAGGAATGCTGCGTATTTTCACTACAGCAAGTGTACTGTGTCAAGTTTTAGTACTGGTTTGAATACAGATATCGATCCCACGAGGAGTAATTATTTAAGACTGTATATGAAGTACCATAATTGACATAGTTCCACTTTATTTAGAAAAATCAAAGGGATAGTTGATAATCAATTCAAATCAAATAACGAATCCTATTAATTTCTAGCACGCAGTTAAAATTCAATGAGTAGATCAATCTAGAGATATGATTTCGTCTGGTCTCCCATATGCTAAATTAAAATTGACTAACATGTTATTAAATTGCATCATGTTTATTAACCAAGAACTCGTAATTTTCCTATTCCCCTTTTCAAGTGATAAATAGAACTGTATTACCTATTATCGATTTTAATATGTCTATTCAAAATCACGTAACACATAATAAATGCAAACAAGGTTCTCTTTATGGATTCGTCAGAGTTATACGTCTTTTGCACGTTATAAACATCTGACAATGTGATTTCTCCTGTCCTAATTTCAATCTCCTATCTTGAGTGTTAGATCTTAATTATTTGATCAATTGAATTATGGCCAGTAATCCAAAAGCATTAAGAAAAAAAAATCACAAATAAACATGATAAATTAATTCAATGAAAATTCAAAACGTAAATAACATAGGTTCAACCAAGATTACGTCAATCTCTAGAAAATAAGTTTAGTTCATACTCGAATCTAAATTAATACAAAACCTGTTTGTAATCATTAAAAATGTAAAAGTAAATAACCGAATTAGAAACGTGTTGAAGAGAGATGAAAGGGCATTTCCGTGTCCGAATTCGATGTCTTCTATCTCCGTTTTTCGCGTTCCATCCTCCGTGCGCTCTCACTCTTGCTCTCCTTTTTTCGAGTGTGTCGGCCATCCTTCTTTACATAATTTCCCCTCTTTATAAAGCCCTAAACCTAATGAATCTGAATTCCGCGTCGCGCGCATATGCGCGAACTAGACCGGCGCATATGCACATTTCTTTCTGTGATGGGCTTCTTCTTGTGCGCATATGCGCGGAGTCTTCTGTTTTGCTTCTGACTTTTTCCTTCGCTCGCGCATATGCGCGCCTGTCGCTGCCTTCAGAGCTGGGCCATTTTCCTCCAATTTCTTCTAATTGTCATTTTCGCTCCGTTTCACGCCCATGTAGTAGCTTTACCTAGACTCCTGCAAGTACATCAAAAATAGCAAAAGACGCATAATTCTGCCCAAGAAAACTAACAATCTATATGAATTATAAGGATAATTTAGGTGCACAAAATGCACTTATCAAGGAGCAGCCTTTATTTTTGAAGAGTGGGGTCTTGGTGACACGGGGTCCGAACCTTGTTTGAGTTTCAACCCCCCTTGAGTGTTCACTTTTGTGAGTTTGACAGCAACATGAGCGTTCTCATCGGGAATCGAGCCTCGCTTGCGAGAACCTATAGGAAGCACCGAAACAATGCTGGAATAACAAATATTGATGACAAAGGAACTGTGTAAATATAAATTCAAACAAAAAGATACCAGACCATACCAGGGTGTCGTACTACCGATGGAATCAGGTCTAGGTAGCGACACCTCCACCAGACAGCAAATGACTCGGCCATATTTTGGTCAATTTGAACCATTGGGCTGAGAAACCTCTAGGGCAATGTGGATAGGAGTTGCGCGGTGGCCTTAGAGTGTCTCCTAGACGCGACTTCGGAGGCAATATGCGTTAAGTCCATCGGGAAAGACAGAGTGGTGTGAGGGACTGCCGGCGAAAGCCAGAATTGATATGCATATAAATAGGGGTTATAAAATTCAAACGACCAACTTGATTTATCATTGTATGGCAGGCGAGTGGAAGAACAATCTATTGCCAACAATCTGGGATGGATGTACTGGGTCAAGAGTAGAGCATCAATCTCATCGGGAGAGCGACCATGAAAATGGGGAAAAAACACCAATCCAGAGAGGATGTGTGAGGCAAGAAACGCTGGGTCGTGCAGGTAGGTGGAGTGATTCAAGTTTTAGCCGCTGCAGATAGTCCATCAAATAAGGGGATGAAAGAATGAGATGACTTCTCATCAGTTAAATAGTGCGCAACATAGACGGAGAACCGGCGATGAAGTTCATCACGCCAGGGAAGTAAGAGAAGGCCCATATATGCAAAAACCACGATACTCCCCCCAGCTTGGAAATAGGGTCGTGACGAACACACTGATTCAAACCATGGTATACATACCCTAGAAACATTACCGCCAAGTTATACACTCGGCCGGTGCTGAGGGACCATGTCGAGGGCAGATATTCAGAGGATTGCTTGCCAGACAAAGGGCAGAATATATAATGACAAACCAACACCTAGAGAAACATGATGTGTTCAACCACGAAGGGAATACCGTACGTGAAGACCATTCCTTAATCACCGCCCGGTAAGAGGATAGCAGTAACGAGTATGAGCTAAAGTCGGGGCAGTGGGATCATCAACGAAATAGGGGGAGTCAGGCCCAACCACAGGCAACCCTAGGAACAAGGATATGTCGTACAAAGTTATGGACAATGGACCGAATGGCAAGATGAAGACGTTGCAGGAAGAGGATCAAAATCTAAGAAGACAATCGAATAAAATTGACTGCTTGGTTATTTTCATCTTAGAAATAATTACCAGTGGCCACAAGCCCTGTTGGCGCCACTGTCGTAAAAAATGAGGTTCCAAGCGATCTATCCATTCAACCCAATCTTCAGGAACATGTGACCAAGATTTAAACTGAGAAGGCTCACTATGAGGCAATATAGGTCTGGAGAGCAACAAATCCCTAGGGTGTAGCGAAGGCAGGGGAAATACCAACTGATGGACTGATGGAGGAAACTGATTCTCAGGATAGGAAGGATGCCACACAGGGCCAATAGTAGCAATGGCCAGTGAAGTAAAGGTTTTGGTCCTGCAGTTTGAACAACAGATAAGTAAGAACCAATGCAATACATGAAGAAGACAGACAACAATGGATGATACTGTTCATATCCAGCGGTCCCAGCCTTAGCAACCACATCAGACTTGTGAGGGGCCCCAGACCCGGATGTAAGCGGACTAGAGCTGGATACACCTACAAGAAGTACATTGGCGTTTCAAACCTTTTTGTTTTTTGTTAAGCGAATGAACTATAAGCCCAAGACATACTTGGAACCGTAGACGTAAAGGGATGAATCACTGAAGTGGCCAACACTGAGGTGGGAATAGATGGACCGACTACTTTCGAAAATGGAGTCAGCGTGGTGGAGGTGGTCAGAGACGAAGAAAGTGCGCTATATGGCAACCTGTAAACCAAAAAAGCATAAGCAAAGCAATTCCCAACACTTCCCTAGTGCAAATACACCACATACCTAGCTTCTTCAGCATTAGTAGGGGTGACAACGGGGACATAGCCGGGGTTGATAGATTGATTGAGACTAAAAACCACTGCGCACATGCAAAGAAAAATCAGAGTGCCAATTGCTATAGATGTAAAGAATGATCCCTTTGCCCCATCCACAGAGCAAAGGCCAATGTATGGCTAGACAGCCCCGAAGTTCATAATTTTCCTTTTTTAAAGGTAGAAAAATCAGACAGATAAGCGTAATTGTCTATCGTGCCGCTGCTCAGAAAAGAATCAGTACAAGACCCTAGTACAGAGACTCACGCTTTCTTCTCGAACATTTCAAGATTAATCATACAAAGTAGGGATGACAAACATTATACTCCCACCAAGACAAAAACCAATGTTCAGGTGATTATTTTTACAAATTCAAATAAGATTGTGACTAAATTTTCAAAACACGGGAAAAGAATATCAAGCAAAAATTCAAGGAAAGGAGGAGGGGGGAGGGGGAGGGGGAGGGGGAAGAAAATACCAATGGAAGTAGAGGGTGAAATCAGTTGCGTCAATAGCTCCGCAGAGGCCGGTGGATCCCTGGTGAGATCAACGTGGGAGCAGATTGAGTGGAAGAACCAGAGGCGGCCAGGGAAGCGTCTGAAATCTCCATGGCCGTCGTTGGGTGGTGACTGGAGCCTAGAAACGCGGTCGCCCTTGCCAAGAGAGGCTGACTAGGACTCGAAGGCCCGCCTATTGAAGACCCATAGGCGACGGAAATGGAGTTGGGGCCGATAGCAGAGCCGGCAAATGCCACGGGCGGTAGGGTAACAAAGGCGACTTGGGCAGAGGTGGTGCCCGCAACGCTGGAATCAGGAAGGTGCGCCGACGTAGAGTCTTGGACCATACCACATCTTCAGGCAGCAACGGCGATGGCAGCAGAGAACGAGCGGAGGGAATTTGCAGGCTGTCCTCCACACTAGCAACGAAGAAGCAATCGAAGGGGATGAAATGAAGAAAGCGGGTTACAAAGTTTGAATTGAAAAGTGAATAAAGCAAGCCCAATTGTTTAAAAGCTCAATACAAATAGGGCTTGGGTGAACGACCCACAACTACAAAACCAATTCACATATAAATGATTATGGGCCACTGCAAACAAATGGGTCGGACCGGGCTTACATACAAGCATTTTGGCCCACGGGCCAATGCTTTAGGGGGGCAATTGTTTGGGTTAAAATAGTTAATTTATAAAGCCCAGTTAAATTATAAAGTACAATTAAATTATAAAGCTCAATTTAATTCTGAAGCACAATTAAATTATATAAGCCCATAATTGATTAATTCTTATCGATTCAAAACGATCACATGCGCTGCAAAGAGAGGAGATCGTGGAAGAGAGAGAGATCGTGTAATGGAAGGCAGAAGAACGTGGATCATGGGGGAGTGGAGGAGAACCGCATAGTGGTGGAGAAGAAAAGAAGATCGGCAGGTAAAAAAAAAAAGATTCTACAGACACAACTCTAGACACAGCATTTTGCAAATACTCTATGCTAAAAATTCAATCTTCAAGCACTAGTTTTTAAGCGTTCCAGAATATTTCTAGCATTATAGGTCTTGATGTTTTAGATTTCAGCAATTTTATGTGTTATATTTTTATGTCTTGTAAATTTTTACCGTTTACTGAAATAAACAATGTCAGGGGTTTATTCCTCAAATTCCATTAGTTTTTTCTGCCAAGCGTTATATTTGTTTTAGGAGACTAGAACCGACGATCGAATTTAGAATTCACGTCGCTTGAATAATTAGAAGTTAGATTTTATTGTTTTTCACACAAGTTGGTGTAACTTCGCACCTGGTACGAGTTGTTGTGCTTCATGGATTCCTATTAAGGATTTGCCCCGGACAATCAAGATAATGTCAGTTTTATAATCTCATGTGGTACGTTTTGTTGTATTGTTATGCCATTCAGTTTGAAGAATGCAGGGGCCACTTATCATAGTTTGATGGATAAGATCTTTGAGAAACAAGCTTGGAAAGATGTGCTTCGATGATATCCTTATTAAATCTAAGGAAAAATATTGTTTCATCCTAGACCTCAAGGAGATCTTCTCAAATCTCAGGAAGTATGAGGTGAAGTTAAACCCATTCAAATGGACATTTGGGGTCAAGAGTGGCAAGTTTCTTAGTTTCATGGTCACTGAGAGAGGAATCAAAGTTATCATGGAAAAATTTAAAGCATCATTGAGATGACTCCTCTATTCTCTCAAAGAAGTACAAAAGCTCACAGAAAGGAGTGCCGCTATGTCCCATTTCATATTGAGGCCGGTGCATCACAACTATCTTTTTTTCCAAGTATTAAGGAAAGCCCAGAGATTGGATAGGACGATAAGTCAGAACAAGCCTTCCAGAACTTAAAGAATCACTTTGTCGGACTGCCCATCTTGGTAAAACCCGAGCTAGGAGAAAAATTATGGATTTACTTATTTTCCACCAAGAATGCTGGCAGTTGGGTCCTTATCCGAGAAGAGGGAATTGATCAGAAGCATGTTTACCATGTAAGCCATACCCTCAGAGGACCTGAGTTGAGATATATTGAGCTCGAAAAGATAATCTTGGCTCTGGTCATTAATGCAAGAAAATCGATACCTTACTTTCTGTTTCATCCTATTATTGTCCTCACAAACAGCCCGCGAACTACTACTGAGGAAAATCCTTTCGGTTTGGTGTATCGGTCTGAAGCTATATTACATGCCGCGATTGGGAAAACATAAGCTTGAATTGAAGACTACCAAGAGAAGAATGATACAATACAGGATCAAGAATTAGAACTCGTGGAAAAAAAGAGAAATGACTGCCATCCGAATAGAAGCCTACCGGAGCCGAGTCATACGAGCATACAACCAACGAGTCTGAATTCAAGATTTTCAAGTCGTCGATCTTGTTTCGAAGAAAGCAAATCTAGCCGGAGACATTGGAAAATTGGAAGCCTGGTGGGATAGAACTTAGAAAGTCATTCGGAAAGTTAGTTTGGGAGCATTGTACTTAGAAGATAACTGGGGCCGACCTCTTATAAGGCCTTTGAATCCTTTTCATTTATAGAAGTGTTATGCTTAGGTTGTATTGATAATTGGATTATTAAATAAATTATTTTTTCCACGTCAAAATATGTCTATGATCCTATCAAAGCCCAGGAGTTGTTGATGCCCCGACATTTTATCTTATATAGGCCTGGAAGGCATGTGGCCCTGTCTTCTTATAAAAGCCTATGAGTTTTGAAGCCCCAAATTTTATTTTATATAGGACCAGGAGGTATTAGACCTCAGTTTCATATACAATCCCGGGAGTTAGGTCCAGAAGACATGAAGCCCCAGTTTCCTATAAAAGCCCGGGAATTTTGAGGCCCATACATTTTATCTTATTTGTCTTGGGAGGCATAAGGTCCCGGCTTCCTATGAAAGCCTGAGAGTTTTGAGGCCCCAAAATTTTATATTATAAAGGTTTGAGAGGTATGAGGCCCTGACTTCTTATAGAATCCCGGAAGTTCTGAGGTCCCGATGACTCACTCAAACGAGTGTTAGTAAACTAATCCAAACAAGGTGTTTCTAACACTCGAGAAGATTTTTTCTTTTAATCTTAAAGTGACCAGGTTGTATTTACTTAAATTTAGGATCCGGTTTCTTCTCAACGTCAAGAAGATTTTTTTTGAGTTTTAAGGTATTTTATTACATGTTAGTTTATTAGTATATACTAAGGAAGGTAAAGGAAGACCGGACAGAACCAAAGAAAACAATTTTATTAATGAAAAAATAAAAAGCAAGGCCCGAAAGCTGGAAAAGAAAAAAGAAGGAAAGTTTAGAACCCTAGTCTACATGGTTCGGGCTCTCAGATCTAGTGGCCTCTATCTCTGTTGCCCCCTCGCCTTCCTTGGAAGAGAATCGATAGCTCGATCAAAGTTAGGGAAGCCCTCCCTATCTACCGAAAGAAGTACAACTTCTTCAAATTATTCTTAGCACTTGTCGAAGCCGGTTCGGAAGAAGGAACAAGCTCTATCTTCAACCGCCACCCTAAATTCCGCTGATTGAAGGAAGAAGGTTCGCCATTCCTCCTTAGATCGCAGCTGGGTAGCCAGGGCAGACTCCACCTCATCTATTCAGGTCCTATTATTGTTGAGCTCTTCAACCAATAACTAGACTCGCGCCTCTGAGGCCTTGAGTGAATATGCCTGGCAATAGCCACCTCAGCCTCTACTTGGGCCTTCTTATTTCAACTGGGCCACCTCTATTTGATGGTAGCCCACTTGCGAGGTTGTTCTTAAGCCAATCACCACTTTTTTGTGCAGGAGCCGAGCTCGCTCCAGTTCACCGTGGACTTGTTGGTTAAGCTCATTGGCGACCCGAGTCCGGTTTGCCACTTTCTTGGCCATGGAAGCAACCTCTTCGTAGGCAAATATCAACATTTGAAGACCCTATGTAAACAAAAGATGATAAAAAAAATTACCACTATTCAAGGTGAAAGAAATAATTAAGGTGATAAACTTACTGAGAGAGCCCGAGAAATGCCATCGAATAGTTTGTGGTTAGGACTCAGGCCCCGAAGATGAGCCTCTTCAGCACGAGAGGTCAAACCATTCACGAGTCTAACCTCGGCTGAAGAAACCCCATCCGGGATAAGGTTGCCTCGTGTCCCCGACGGGATGTTGCTGCTTTAAAGAGACCTGCATAGAAGAGGAAGGGATGAATTATTTCCCTAAGTGGAGCTCGGGGCTCCCTCTTCAGTGTCGCTCAAAAGGACCGCCTCAGGGACGAACATAGCTTGTCGATCAAAAGCTCCCTCCTTGACCCAAGATTCTGCAGCTACTCTCTCCCTAGTTTCCCAAGCCTCAATAGCTATTCGAGATTCATCAGCTTTCTTCCTGGAAAATGCCTTTTTCTTTGCAGCAGCTTTCCGAGCTGTACGTTTCTTTTCCTCAGCTGCTTTCTCAGCAGCCCGTCTCTTGGCAAAGGCTTCCTGCATCTCGGAATTATCTACAACACAAAACTTAGCCGCCAATAGTAAAAAATAAGAAGATAAGTAAGGAAAAAAAATAAAAAAGAGATACCAGGTTGAGAACCCGAGGTGCCAAATTCGTAGATCACCATGTCTCTATGATCCTCAGCCTGGGCACCTAGCCTGTTTGCCATGAAATTCTCCTCTGTTATCAGGAGTGAAGAAGAAAACTTTTGTCCTCTGATTATCATTTCTGATTCTTCATATTTGTAAGCTCGGAGAAGTTCGAGCTGTGTAGGAAGGTGGGAAATAAATCCTATCAGACATTTAGGAGGGGAAGAGAGATAAATAAAAAATAACAATCCTTTCCACCCCTTCAGGGAAAAAGGGAACTCATCAAGAAAACTTTTATTAATCTGGGCAATGAGAGAGAAGTCACTCTCATTAAACCGACAAAGAAAATAATTAAGAAGGATGAGGAGGGTGATCAGGAGATTGTTCATTTTCAAAATCAGAAAAGCCAAATCCAAAGCCATTGTGTGAAAGGAGTCGAGGTGAAACTAGGTTATAGGAACCCGAGGAAGCTGGCCACCTCAGTATAGAAAGGGGGATGTGGAACTGAAGACCAATACGAACCTTGTCCCGGAAGAAAGTTTAAAAACCCTCTGGGATCAACCCGGTCCGAGGTACCGAGAATGAGAATGGAGTAAGAGGAGGGGATAGAACCAAGGACTCTGAGATCCTCATCAGCCCTCGAGCGAAGGGTGCTCGTCATTCTACCAAACCAAGGAGCACTTGGGGCCTCAAGGTCTATTTTAGCAGAGATCCAGACTTTGCCCTTTCCCTTATTCAAGGCACGATAGCCTGTGAAGTGGTTTTTGTCTTCTGGGTTTTTTGGAAGCAATGGCATGGATGATTTTTCTAAAGGGAGAGGAAGAATAAAAAAGGGAGAGTCGTAACGCAATGCCGCTGATTCACATTCGGTGAACCACGAGCGTTGGCCCATGAGGTAGAAGAAGTAGAAGAAAGACACAAGTGCAGAAGCTGGAACTTACTAGATAGCGAGGAGAGGCAACGATCGAAGAATGATAGTGATAAAAACATCGGAAGTTCTTCTTGAGCTCGCGTCTTACTGACATTAGCCCTAGACCGCTCAAATTCAAAAACAGCAACTAATTTCACGTCAAATCCAATTTGATAACTCGGGCTAGCGAGTAGGACTCTAGCTCGACTATTTAAGGAGAGAGTGGTGATACCCCAAAAAGTATCCGGGTCATCCTATAACTCAAGTCGGGATAGGAACCAACTTGGGTACCATCCTCGGAACTGCAAAAATCAGAAATGATAATCAGCCTGGCCTACGCTTGAATGAGCCCAGGCTCGGTTAGCCTGGACAATATAATAACGCTTAGAGAGATCAGGGGTCTTATTCAAAGCCTCACATAACGATAATTGCCTGAGAACTCCTGGACAAATGTCAATAATGGGCTCACATAGGGGTGGGCGTCGGGTTGGGTTTCACGGGTTCGGGTAGTTTGGGTTAGGTACCCGAAATTTTCGGGTAGCACATTAATTACCCGAACCCGAACAGTAATCGGTGCTACCCGATGGTTCGGGTACCCGAAATTTTCACATATGGTAATTTCTGTCAATGTTTATCTATCTTCTTTAACTCTCAATATATATTTGATGACATCTACAACAATAAAAAGTTGAAATAGAGAATATAAATCGCAAGAACAAAGAATATAATGAATTAACATGTCAATGGCTTGGAAAATCAAGGTTGTAAAAATGGCCTGTTAACATGCAGGTCATGCAAAAGTAAAGAAGTTTTGATCTTGTTAGTTGTTACTGCCTTGCAAACATTTGTGCTTGTGTACAGATTGTGAATGACTTTCTGATGTTTGCCCCGTTTGCCAGGTGATGAAGACTGCAAGTGTTCATGTAATTCAAAACATCAAACTTCATTAACCTGTTTTGATCAAGATTTGTTTCAAGGAAATTGTGAATTCTAAGCAAATGAATTTGATCGATCTCTTTACAACATACAACATGCAACTTATAATGGAAAACCATCAACCTAAATAAAACACATTCCAATCAAAGGTAAAACCACTTGAATTCATCATAGACAAAAAATCCATCACATATTAACCAATCCATTCATCTTTGAAAGTAAAACATCAACTTTTTCAAATCATCAACAATAAATTAAAACAAGAAGTAAATCATCTTCCAACTTCCAAGCTAAAGCATCATCTGTCCAAATATATCATCTTCCAATTCAGGACCGACTCAAAGACTCAAAATCCAATCCAATCAAATCAAATCAAATCAAATCAAAGTACCTGAAATGTTATAATTTTATTAGTTTTCTAAGACAATAATTATTAAAGTAGATAAATATAAAGAATTTAAATTTCGAAAATTCACAGTCATCGAATATAATGAATTAAAACTCTAAAAACTTACAGTAATCGATTGTTGATGTTTTTCATAATTATATATCAATTATGGTTGAATCCTTCCCGGAGTTTGTTAATTCAATGCCAAAAAAAAAAACCAAGGAGATTAGTCATTAGAGAATAAAACATAACCATTAAGAATAAATATAGAAAAGCAAAGAGAGAGAAAATATGCATTTGTCAAGTGTTTCGATTTCAGCCAAATCTTCCTCCACGCATATTGGCTTAGAATTCAACCTTAGTCAATCTTGGGTACATACCAAAGCTTGAACTATTCTAGGAGACAATGAACTTCTAAAAGCATCCAAAAATGACCACATGTACTAAATGCTGATTCCGAAGCAACAGTGGAGACGGGAATAGCTAAGATATCATGTGCCAATCGAGAAATAATAGGAAATCTAGGAGAATTGACTTTCCACCACTGAAGGATGTCAAAATTTTCATCATAGTCCTCAGGATCCTCACCTAGATATTTCTCCAACTCTGACTTCACATATTCTTTTTTCCCACCAAGTTTGTATTTTCTAAACTCATCTTTCAAGTATGTTCGAGAATTCATTGAATTATTAGATTGAGAATCTTTTGAAAATGATGTAGAACCTAATGCACAACGTACCGGACTTCCTGGAGTTCCATGTGTCACTTTATAATCGAAAAAAATTTCTTGCATTCCACTCTTCACTTTTTCCTTCATCATCGCGCTCTTTGTGATATCGTCATACATTGTATCAAATGAAAACTCAACAAACTCTAATTTGTGACGAGGATCAAGAATCACTGCATAATACAACATCATATTCATTTTTTCAATCGAACCCCAATACTTGTCAAACTTATCTTTCATTTTTCTTGACATTTCACTTAGTTCAAAATCATCGCTTATTAACCACTATTTCAGAAGCATGTCAACAGCACTTATTTCATGAAATATGATGTTCGAAGTGACATATAAAGAGCCAGAAATTGCCAAAGTGAGTTTGTAGAAGTGTCCAAGAAACTTGACCAACAAACTAGCCCTTTCCCAATCATATTACGATGGAATTCCATCATACGATGGTTTCAAGAGATCATTCACGTAGGCAAGATCTATATTGGCATATGAATGAAATGCTCTTTTCAAAGATATTGTTGACTCTAACATTAGATATGTTGAGTTCCATCTTGTAGGTACATCAAGACTTAACAATTTCTTTGTATCTATCTTTTCGACCTCAACACATTCACAAAATCTTTTATACCTTGCTGGCGAGTTTCGGACATACCTCACTGCTCCTCTAATTCGAGAGATATCTAAATGTTAGTCTTTCCCTTTCAGACCATCCTGCACAATAAGGTTGACAATATGTGCAATACATCGCATGTGTAAATATTTTCCCCCTAAAATATTTGTTTTCCAATTGTCAAACCTTTTTTGCAAATATGTTATTGCACCATCATTTGATGAGGCATTATCAACTGTGATGGTAAAGATTTTATCGATTCTCCAATCAAAGTCCATTCATCATCAATGAAATGAGCAGTTAGACATATATAATTCACTTTTTGTATTGATGTACATGTGTCTGTATTTATAGAAATACTTGGACCATGTTGTTTCATAAAAGACATCAACTACACTTTTTCATTCATGTACAAATTATAAACATCCTTGGTTGTTGTCCTTCGAGATGGAATGTTAAACATTTGATATGAAATTGACATGCAAGTGTCTAAAACCTTTGTTCTCAACTGTTTTGAAAGGAAGTTCATCGACAATCAACCAATAAGTTAGTGTCTCTCTTAATTTGTTTTGATCAAATTTTCCAGTACCAATTTGCGCTTCTGTCGGATTATCTTTTCATGGTTGAAAAGAAATCCGAACTTGATTAGTTGCAACTTCATGAGGCTTTTTTTTACAAGAAGCGAAGTGATTCTGCAAAGGTCGAGTCCCATGTATTTTTGGATCTGCCTTAATCTCTCTACAACAATATTTGCACTACCTTTTTGCACCTTGTCACTTTTACAATAGAATTTTTCGAAGTGTTCCCAATATTGTGATCTAGAGGTCATATCTTTCCTAGATCTCTTTTTAGACTCGGGTTTCACTTCATCTTTATCACCATCATTATCTAAATCTTCCAAAAAATCAGCATCATTGTTCTTGTTCTCATCAGCATTATCAGCTTCTTCCATTAGATGATCTATTACACTCTCCATTTACACAATAAATTTCTGAAATCCAAAATATTCAATAAGCTGGGCATAAATAATAATTGTATGATCACAAACAGTAGGATTATAGGGGAAAATTATTGTTGGAATTCTGCTCAAAGGGAAGACCGGAAGAGCTTCTCATTGTATAGCATCATAATTCACATCAAATTTTTTTTTTTCAAATTAAGAAATCCAAATGCTCAAACAAAATACAAATATCATGTGTGAGTTGTTCGAAGTTCTTGTACAGTGAGATACAAATTATCCAAGTTCTCAAACAGAAATACAAAAATCCAAGTCCTCTAACAGAAATAAAAATATCCAAATGCTCAAACATAAATCCAAATGAAAACAAAGAAGGCATGAATTATGGCAGTGAAAGAATCGACCTTCCACCGAGATCCGACTGCCGAGGCTCGAGAGTGCTTGTGCGAGAGCCGACTGCCAAAGACAACTGAAGTCTGCAGAATTAGGGATTTAGTGCGAGAGCCAACTGCCGAGGCTCGAGTCGAGAGTGCTTGTGCAGTTGTGACTTGTTCTTGTTCCTTGGCCTTGCAGCCTGTAGACGAGATTAGAGAAGATGGAGCAGAAACGTAGTCAATGAGGGAAAAGTGAAGACAAGGTCTAGGAATTTAGTTTTTATTCCTTGTTTTAAAATATAAAACAATCGGGTACCCGATTTTTATTTCAGGTAGAATTGAACTACCCGAGACAAACCCGAAATTTGTATACCGGGTTCGGGTTTATACCCGATTTCAGTTTCGTGCTAAATACCCGACCCGATCGGTTATAACCTGATCGGGTCGGGTCGGGTACTCGATACCCGATCACAAACGCCCACCCCTAGGCTCACAAATATGGGAAGTATATAACCGATCGGGTCGGGTCGGGTACTCGATACCCGATCACAAACGCCCACCCCTAGGCTCACAAATATGGGAAGTCAAGCTTTGAAACCATTAGCATATCATTCAACACACACAATGTTGATGTGACATTACCAGAGACAGTGTGAGGTGTCAGTTGTGGTAGTGTCTGAAAATAGGGCATTGACAACCATCATGACTTGTATATCTATAAATATCCATGTTTTATTAATTATGAACATTCAATTAACTTATTATTTTTCACAAATACTCAATATACATTATCTACATTGTTTTTTCCCTTGCAAGAATCACTTGGATGACTTGAGTGTCGGAGTGTCTATGTTGAAAAATCCGCTGGTGTCACACTAACGTTTCATGTTTTTTGAGTGTGCAAATTGCTCAACTCGAGAACTATCTACCCGATCTCTCACATTTCTGAGAAGAATTCACTTAACTCGGTAAAATTGCCCACTTAGTTCACCCGATTTACCCAACCGACATACTATCGATCATTTACACACATTGTGTGTATAACATAATATGTATGTGTGTGCGCTACTTTGTTTTGAATATTTTGATTTAGTTATGATATTCAACAAAATTAACAATTAAAAAATATTAAAATTTAAACATACTTCACAAAAAGCTTCGCTTATTATTCAATCATCTTGTTTTACTAATAATATAGATAAACAAATGAGATCCGACCAAAATGAAAATTCAATAATTACAACGAATATAACAAATTAAAATCAAAATTTAACAACATAAAAAATTAAAATCGCAAATACATAATATAAATTATTAAATTTACAAATTTTCGTTATTTACATGTTACATGTATTTTAAGAGAATAAATATTTATACTTTATATTTTGTAATTTATATTATATTTATAAATTGTTGTGAAAAAGTAAAAATTTATGGTAAAAAGTAAAAATCTCAAACTCTCAAAATTTACCAAACTACACACTTTATAATATTTTTCATTCTACTCAATTGTGAATTTCTTCACAAATGGTGAGGCTATTTATAGAATTTCTTTGCAAATAATCCAAAAATAAAATACATCATTACCTATATCATCACACACTAATTTTCAATATTTACAACTCTTATTTTCAACATTCAAATATTCAACATTCAAATATTCAATACACATATTTTAAATATTATTTTCCAACACTCCCCCTTGTGATGATGATCATAATGATTGTATTAATTACGTGTTTTTATACTGTCTCATTAAAAATCTTACTAGGAAAAATCCATTGGGATAAAACCATAGTAAGGGAAAAAGAGTGCAGTCACGTAAACTCCCCCTCATGTTGACATGAACAATTCTTCACAAATTTCGTAGATTGCGCATCCCAATATTATATATGTGCTTTCCGAATATTGTCGTAGGAAGTGCCTTTGTGAAGAGATCTGATGAGTCTTCACTTGATTGAATGTGACGAACATCAATACATTTATTCTTCTCAAGCTCCTTGGTGAATGCAAAGAATTTAGGAGGAATATGTTTAGTTCCGTCGCTTTTTATGTATCCTTCTTTCATTTGAGCAACACATGCAACATTATCTTTATATAGTATCACAGGCTTCTCGTCGAATGATAATCCGCATGAGATTTGGATATGTTGGGTCATTGATTTTAACCACACACATTCACGGCTTGCTTCGTGTAGTGCAATAATCTCGGCATGATTTGATGAAGTTGTTACAAGCGTTTGTTTCTGTGAACGCCAAGAAATTGCAGTGCCTCCACGAGTAAATACATATCCAGTTTGGGAACGTGCCTTGTGTAGATCAGATAAGTATCCAGCATCGGCATAACCAATTATACTTGGATTAGGATCTTTTGAATACAAAAGTCCCAAGTCTGTCGTTCCTCGTAGATAACGGAATATATGTTTAATTTTGTTCCAGTGTCTCTTTGTTGGATATGTGCTAAATCTTGCCAACAAATTTACGGCAAAAGATATATCAGGCCTTGTACAATTTGTAAGATACATAAGGGCACCGATAGAACTTAGATATGGTACTTCTGGACCAAGAATATCTTGATCACCTTCACATGGACAGAATGGATCCTTTTCTATGTTTAATGATCTAACAACCATTGGAGTACTTAAAGGATTTGATTTATCCATATTAAAACGTTTAAGGATCTTTTCTGTATAATTTGTCTGGTGAACAAATATTCCACATTCTTTTTGTTCAATTTGTAAACCCAGACAATACTTGGTTTTTCCAAGATCCTTTATTTCAAATTCTTCCTTCAAGTATGACACAACTTCTTGAATTTCCTTATTCGTTCCAATGATGTTTAAATCATCAACATATACAGCAATAATTACGCATCCAGATGTTGTTTTCTTAATGAAAACACAAGGGCATATTGAATTATTTACATATTCCTTTTTCATCAAGTGATCACTTAGTCGATTATACCACATTCGACCAGATTGCTTTAACCCATATAATGATCTTTGTAATTTCACAGAATAACATTCTCTGGGTTTTGAACTTTGTGCTTCAGGCATCTTAAATCCTTCAGGGATTTTCATATATATATTACTATCAAGTGATCCATATAAATAAGCTGTAACAACTTCCATAAGACGCATTTCTAAATTTTCAGATACCGCAAAGCTAATCAAATACAGAAACGTAATTGCAATTATCACGGGAGAATACGTTTCTTCATAATCAATTCCAGGCCTTTGAGAAAAACCTTGCGCAACAAGTCGAGCTTTATATCTTACTATTTCATTTTTCTCATTTCGCTTTCGAATAAAAACCCATTTGTATCCAACAGGTTTTACACATTCAGGTGTAAGGACTATAGGTCCAAAAACATTACGTTTATTTAGCGAATCTAATTCACCTGGATGGCTTCTTTCCATTTTATCAAATCCTGCCGATTTTTACATTCACCAAAAGATTTTGGTTCATGATCTTCATTATCATTTATGATGTCGATTGCCACATTATAAGAAAATATACGGTTCCATATTTTTTCAGTATTAATATAATTGATAGAGATTTCATGATTCTCGTCAGTTTGTGGTTCTGACAGAACATTTTCATCATCATGTGTTTCTTCAGGAACACCATTCTCTATTTTGTGATCATCATGTGTTTCTTCAGGAACACCATTCTCTATTTTGTGACCATCATGTGTTTCTTCAGGAACATCATTCTTTATTTTGTGATCATAGTGTTTCTCTATGAATTTTCTTTTTCGAGGATTTTTATCCTTGGAACCGACTGGCCTTCCACGCTTCAGGCGTTTAATGACATCATGAGTATCTTCAATTTGTTTCTTTGGAATTTCAATTCGAGCAGGGACATTTGCAGCATGTATATATGATTTAGTTACCCCTTTTGTGTCTGCAAATGCATCTGGTATTTGATTTGCTATTCTTTGCAAGTGCACAATTTGCTGTACATCTTTTTCACATTGTTTTGTTCTTGGATCCAGATGTAACAATGATGATACATACCATGTAATTTCCTTTTCGGTATGTTTCTGTTCTCCCCCTAACATTGGGAAGATTTCCTCATTAAAATGACAATCACCAAAACGTGCTGTGAATACGTCGTCTGTCTGAGGTTCAAGATATCGAATGATTGATGGACTATCATAACCGATATAAATTCCAACCTTTCTTTGAGATCCCATTTTCTTTTGTTGCGGTGGTGCAATAGGCACATATACCATACATCAAAAATTCTCAGATGAGAAATGTCTGGTTCTTTACCAAATGCAAGCTGCAATGGGGAGTATTTATAACATGCACTTGGTCTGATACAAATTAATACAGCAGCATGTAAAATTGCATGTCCCCATATAGAAATAGTGAGCTTTGTTTTCATAATCATTGGTCTAGCAATCATTTGCAGACGTTTAATCAATGATTCAGCCAATCCATTCTGTGTATGTACATGAGCAACATGATGCTCAACAATGATTCCCATAGACATACAATAATCATTGAAAGTCTGGGAAGTAAATTCACCAGCATTATCAAGTCTAATTTTCTTGATTGTATAATCGAGAAATTGATTCCTCAATTTTATTATTTGAGAAAGTAATCTTGCAAATGCAACATTTCGAGTTGACAATAAACATACATGTGACCATCTGCTGGAGGCATCAATCAATACCATAAAGTATCTGAATGGTCCACATGGTGGATGGATTGGTCCACAAATATCACCCTGAATACGTTCAAGAAACATTGGTGATTCAGTTTGGATTTTGGCTGGTGATGGTCTTATAATAAGTTTTCCAATAGAACATGCTTTACATTGAAACTTATTATTCTGAAAGATCTTCTGGTCTTTCAGCGGATGACCATGTGTATTTTCTATAATTCTTCGCATCATTGTTGAACCAGGATGTCCTAATCGATCATGCCAATTGGTTAATATTGAAGAATTATCAACTACCATGTTTGATTCAATGGGACATATATGTGTATAATGCAATCCGGTAGGAAGCATTGTTAGTTTTTCAATCACATATTTCTTTCCTGATTTATATGTGGTAAGACACATATATTTCTCATTCCCTTCATTCATTTTTTGAGTATCATACCCATGGGAATATATATCATTAAAACTCAACAGATTTCTTTTCGATTTTGGTGAATATAAAGCATCATTGATAAAAAATTTTGTACCATTAGATAACAAAAATTGTGCTTTACCACATCCTTTAATCAAGTCTACAGGACCTGATATTGTATTCACCGTTGTTTTTGTTGGTTTTAGTTTCAAGAAATATCTTTTATCTCGGAGGATAGTGTGCGTTGTACCACTATCGGGTATGCAAACTTCTGCTTTGCTCATAGCATTTTCCATATTTGAACTTCAAAAAAATATGCAATGAAATAAAATTACTGGCAATACATATTTAAATATAACACATATCATAATTATACAATAAGACATTATTATATGAATACATGAAAAATAAATTATTGTACATTTATATTCTACCACTATATTGTTCATTTTCAGAGAAATCATTGAGAAAATCTGCATCATCAATATTTTTCATTTCTATCCCACCAACATAATGATCATTTTCAGAGAAATCATTCAGAAAATCAGCAGCATCAAAATGAGTTGAATCACTCAAACGGTCAATGCGTTCAGTGAAGTTGGTCTTTTTTTCTTTCCCCTTTATAGATTCTTTATAGAGCTTGCAAAGGTGCTCGGGGCTCGACAAATACGAGACCAATGTCCTGGAGTGCCGCATCTGAAACAAGAACTTTCAAATCTTTTCGAGTGATTTTCATTAACACTCATGTTATCATGATGCCTTTTCTGTGGATGGTTCGTGACGCCCTTTTGAGATGAGTTATAAAACTAACTATCTCTATTGTTTTCAAAACCACGGCCTCGACAACGATCACGGCCAATTCCACGTCCACGTCCACGACCACGTCCTTGACCTCGACCTCGACCTCGACCTCGACCAAAACCTTGTCTTTGAATTTGATTTTGGTTTCCAAGTTTAAATTCATTTTTACTTACAGCATTTAATTCAGGAAATGCTGTTGATCCAGTGGGTCAAGACTGATGATTTCTCATTAGCAGCTTGTTGTTCTTTTCCGCCACAAGAATATCTCGCAAATCCACGTACTCTATATTGTTGCTGTAGAGTTATATTTAATGCGTGAAACGTGGAAAATATTTTTTCAAGCATTTCTGATTCTGTAACCTCATGTCCACAAAATTTTAGCTGCGAGATTATTCGATACATCGCTAAATTGTAATCACTTACTTTCTTAAAATCTTGGAATATTAACATATTTCATTCATCACGGGCGGTCGGAAGTATAACTTCCCTTATATGTTCAAATCTTTCTTTTAATCCTTTCCACAGAGCCATATGATCTTTTTCGATGAGATATTCACATTTTAAACCTTCATCAAGATGTCGCCGCAAAAATATTATGGCTTTTTCTTTTTCTTGTGATGAAGATATACCATTTTCTTTAATGGTCTCGCTTAGACCCAATGACTCAAGATGCATTTCTACATCGAGAGTCCATGTCATATAATTTTTTCCCGTGATGTCGAGCGCAACAAATTCGAGCTTTTGTCAAATTTGACATGGTGGTACTAAAAAAAATTACGATGCATTTTATTAGTTAATGAATATTGCAATACAAAGTAATGGATAAACAACAAATACAAGCATTCGTAAAAATAAAGAAAACACACGAGGAGGATATTCTCCAATAAATACAAGACTCGTGAGTATGATAACCAAAATAATTAGAAATAACCTTGAGAAAGCCATCTTCTTTTTTCTTCGAAAAATTTGATGAAGAATAATTTTTAGAGAAGAAGAGAAAGTTGGAGTGATTGAATGTGTTTGTGAGATCATATTTATAGGGCAAAAACTAGCCGTTTTGTTACCGTTTATGACCGTTGGTGTACAAAAAAATAAAGGTATGTATTTGTATAATTTTATGGTAATAATATGATGTATATAATATTAGTCATATTTAAATAATTATGTATATCATATCATATTATTATAATGATGTGTCATAAGTTATTTTGTTTAAAAACTTTATAGGCTTTTATACTTGTCGTATCCCTTACCGGGAGTGTGGGATGTCAAGTAAAAATTTATGGTAAAAAGTAAAAATCTCAAACTCTCAAAATTTATCAAACTACACACTTTATAATATTTTTCTCTCTACTCAATTGTGAATTTCTTCACAAATGGTGAGGCTATTTATAGAATTTCTTTACAAATAATCCAAAGATAAAATACATCATTACCTACATCATCACAAACTAATTTCCAATATCTACAACTCTTATTTTCAACATTCAAATATTCAACGTTCAAATATTCAATACACATATTTTAAATATTATTTTCCAACATAAATAAATTTGATCCATATTTTACTATAATTTTCTTATTTTAAACTGGATAATAAATTGTACGTTGAACCCCTCCATATGTCGGTGAACTGTGGAGCAATCAAAACCCTAATTCCCCTCTAATTTGGGAAGTATGACTGATAGAGAATCCAGTCCATTAACTGAAATTCGAAATCAACGGCCGGAAGCACTCGGAAGACCGGCGAAATTGGCGAAAATCGAAGCTGAAGATTTCCCCGACGGGGAGGAGGAAGAAGCCGAGAAGAGAGTAATAATTGATAAGGACATGAATCCAAACCCGAAGAGGATTCAGAGATATTTGTTGGCGATTGAGTACATCGGATCTCGATTTTCCGGGGCTCAGCAGCAGTCATCTTGTAGAACCGTTGTCGGTGTGCTCGAGGTGCAGTTAATGTCTATGAATTGCTGAAATTTATGTTATTTCAAAGTTAGTTTTGCTGGTGTGAGCCTGATTTTTTTTCTAATGGTAGGAGGCGTTTAAAAAATTTATAGGTCAGCCGGTTTCCATTTTTTGCTCTAGTCGAACTGTAAGTTTTCTGACATTGTTACTTTTTCCTGCTTTTTTCCATTTTCATCGATTTATTTTTCGTAGTCTTTCATAATGTCTCTTGTTGATTGTTACTTGTGTCTTTTTTGAATTATTTAATTCTAGGATGCAGGCGTTCATGCATTATCTAATGTCTGCCATGTAGATGTTGAGAGGATAAGTAAAAGAAAACCTGATGAAGTGGTAAGAATCTTGTTCTAAAAACTTGTTCTTATGGTCATGCTTTAACTTATCATGTGGCTTAAGTACGAGGGAATTTGTACATAGTAGTTGTTTAAACCTCAGAAGTACTGCTTCATTGCCCCTGTTGTAATGTTTAGCTGACCCCTGAATGTCAAGGCTTTCATGTTTAACTCTCCAATAATCTGAATGGTGAAGGGGTTTATGTTTGTGATCTCCCCATCTCTAGTATTTGGGCCTGTAATAAGAGTCATTGGCATATGAGGCTACGACACCGATCAATGTAGGACCAGAGTGATTACAAAGCTTGACTAACAAGTATTTCAACACTGTCGAAAATATGAGAGAAACAATGACATCCCTTGCCTATCGAAACTGTGTTATGACATTAACCACGTGTCTCACTAATCACCTGGTTTTTTTGGAGTTGCAGTTACCTCCACATGAACCTTCAGTTGTTAGAAGAGCGGTCAATCATTTTTTACAGGTATGCTATTGTTTTTTCAACAAATCTGATTTAAAACCTTCATCGGGATGACATTTTTCACAATTCAATGTACCATTTTTTCTTCTGATTACATGCCAGGTTCTTTTAGCAGCTAGTATACAACCTGTTCTTCCTTTTCCTTTTACTTTTCGAGGATAAATGTTGATGACATTGTTATTTGGTCAATGAATTGTCATCAATGAAGTACATGAACATCCCAGAAAGTGTAGTTTCATTTTAATCTTCCAATGGGGATCACAGTTAAGTCTCTCAGAGTATGAGAATGAAGTTATGTGTGCTGAATTGTATAATCTTTGATGGAATGAGCCTACTGACCTTGGATTGTCTTTGAGTTCGGAAGATGAGATAGCTAAATCTTGCAACAAGAAAGGCATGCCGAAACCTTTCAGTGAAGGAGAATTGGTTTTGGAAGCTATTTTACCTCTTGATACAAAGAATCCAAAGTGTGAAAAACGTTTCATATGCTAAGAACTGGGAATCGCTCTCAGAAAAATATATTTACTTTTATCATACTTGAAAGATCGTACTTGATTTGGATTGATTGTGGCGACGTTTTGACACTTCTTGTGTCATGCATTAATGAAAACATGCTTTGTAATTGTTTTATTTTTGAATTTTTAAGTGGTCAGCTTCTTTAAAAGTCAAATTTTTTTCGGGGTATCCAATTGTTTTACATCTTTTGAGTTGAGATATTGGTGTTACACATTTTGTTGGTTTGTTGCAGAAGAACGAAGGTGATATAATGGTGTTAGATGTTAGGTGTGTTCCATCTGATTTTCATGCTCGCTACAGAGCTCAGGAACGGACGTAGGTATCAATCAACACATCTTTTGGAACTTGTTACTGAACCCTAGAAACTAAGATGTGCTCACAAAATTTTCTGCTTTCAACTAGTGAATTAGGTCTAGTTATTTTAATTGTTCCTAATGATAGAACATATTATGAATTCATGATTCAAGTGCTTCAGATCGCTTGGGAAACAATTTTGTGGAATTATGTTATATTATATCAAGATTGCACTTTGCAAGGTTGGTTGGTTAAATATTTAATTGGTGTAGTGCTGCAGGGAATAAATTTAAGAAATCACCGCAAGCTGCTAATGTTACTTGGACAGTCTGTTGAAATTAGTTTGTCTTAGATTTTCTGTTTCACTTGTCAAAATGTCAGGTTATTGAGCCTAGAGTACCATTTTATTGGTGATAGTGTTTTTGGAGCATAAAATCTGAGAATTGTTGTACCTGCAATTTTGATTTAGGTATTTCTATAGATTGTTATCTGGTAATGAGCCTTTGTCAACCTTTGAGAAAGATCGAGCTTGGCATGTCCCTGAGGAACTTGATCTAGTTTCTATGCAGGTTGACTGGCTTTCCATACACATGTTTTCTGCATTTTTTTTAAATATTTATGATGACAGTATTTTCTTTTGATTGTTATCCAGCAAGCATGCCAAGTACTTGTTGGACGCCATGATTTTAGTTCTTTCAGAGCTGCTGCATGCCAGGTTATTTGCTTCTAGCTTTATTTCTGAAACTCTCTCAGTTCAGATTCTCTCTTTTAATCTCATATATCTCTTGTAGACGCATACACTTGTAGAAAACATGTATAGCTCATATTGTCTAGTTTGCATTGTCTATTAATTAATACTTCCTGTCCTTTTTTATTGGTTTGCAGGCTAAATCACCTGTCAGAACGTTGGAGGAACTAACTGTAACAGAGGTTGCTTCAAGCCCATATTTTCCATCAGGGTTGAAGAGGGAACTTAGTGGAGAGATTAATCAAGGATTTGGCTCCCGAAAAGGTCACAGGTGCTTTGTTGTTACTGCACGAGCACGTTCTTTCCTTTATCATCAGGTAGTTTTAATGTTTCATCAATATTTGTCTCATGTGCTGGTCTACCCACTGAATTCTATCATTATCCAAAATACAAGTGCTGGAGTTAAAATACATGTGTCTTGGCTGCAGATAACAGTTGTGTTATTGTTGTATCAAATTTTTAACAGGTTAGATTACTTGTTGGTGTTCTGAAATCTGTGGGAGCAGGTGATCTCACCACTATAGATGGTAAGGCTGTGCAAACACTCACTACATGCATGAAATTTGGATTAGAGAACAATCATGAAAGTTTTATGATGAAACAGAATATCTGAAATGAGTTAACAATTGATTAGTTCTGTAAGTTGTTATCGATGCTTCTTTCAGTCGAGCAAATTCTCAAAGCAAAGGATGTGAGTGCTGCAAGTCCTATGGCGCCGGCATGTGGTCTTTACCTAGGACATGTCAAGTATGACCTCCCTTCAGAAACATGAATAGGAGGTAAAATACATGTGTCTTGGCTGCAGATAGTTGCGTTATTGTCGATTCCCATATGCCAGGAGACCGAATGGGCTACATCAATGCCATTAACCCATATGTGGCATTTAAAATGGCTTCTTAGATGTATCGTGTCAAAATCTTGAGAAGTTAGAATGATGCCTAGCATGCTAGAATACGATTGCATTGAAATTCTGATTTTTACAGATTGGAAACTAGGTACTGTTGTCCTAATCAACATTTAATGAATATTTCTAGTATTTGGATTTTGTTTTTGTCGATTTCATGTTTTGAGATGGTTCACTTTGTTTCACTTACCTTCCGAAAGAGAGGTTATGCAATGCAACCCTGGCCAGTCAAAAATGACTTCGTTTTCTCCAAAATTGATAATTTAAATAATTTTAAACTTTTTAAACAAACTTAGTACCCAATCATCAATAAAAAAAAATGAAAGTCGTTTGCTTAAAAAGTTGTGTTTTGTTCATAAATAATTATTTCAATATATTATATACATATATATATATATATATATATATATATATATATATTGAAGTTATTATTTCTAATTTTCATTCCAGGCCTCCCATAAACTTCAAGAAATTAGCAATGAAGCTTTAAAAAATCTTACCTTAAATTAGTTTACTGCATGCTTGGTTAATCTATCAACTAAATCTAAACAAGTATTCATAAAAACAAATAAAATTGAAAGTCGTTTGCTTAAAAAGTTTTGTTTTTTCATAAATAATTATATATATATATATATACACATACATTAATGTAATCAAAACATGAAAGGTTAATTTTGATTTTTAAATAGAAGTTGTAATCGAGTGATCAACAAAAAGTTTGGAATTTTAAAATTGATAATCGGGAATTTTTTTAAATTCTTTAAACAACTTAGTAAACCTCATCAATAAAAGAGATTATGCCAATGAACCCCTCGTCGGTGGCTCATTTTGTTAGAAATATAACATGATGTTGAATTAAATTCGATCGGCATACATACAACATAAAATATAAGAACAATATACGAAAAAATTAAAGGCATTGACGAGTTCTAACTATTAGAGCAGGTGTCTAATAAGACAACTTGTGACTTGACTTTTATTGACTCTAGTGTAAAACGATATTTATTTTAATAATCTTTTACGATTTTATTCAATTATGACATTAAACTTTATCTGTATATTCATGCAAGTTGCATAGATAAAATCTTTTAATATACAATAGGTAGCATGAAGTCTGCCTCGAAACGTAATATCATGAAACTTATTAGGAGTGTACTGTATATTCTAAACGAGTTCCTAGTCGAATCAGCCGCCTAAAATAAGGATAACGATCGCTTCAGCTTGAGACTAACATCTGTGATGTAAACACCATGTTTCATTGGCAAGGGCATGAAGATGTCCATTCATACAGCTGTCATATGATGATGCACTGAACAACCCTCACTCGGGCTATCCAAGTGGTTTTCATTTATCGAGTGAAATAGTCCACGGTTATGGTTGTACATCATTAGTCCTTTGACCCAGAACAATGTATGGGCTATACGTACTAGCATGCACTTTGATCCGTTTACCAACTCTATTGAGGGTCATCAGGTGGTGAGGTTGGGTGTAGTTTTGAAATACGTAAGAGCAAATGCATTATAGTCGGGGATTCATCGTTTTCCTGCGAGTGAAGATATCTTACGTAATCTGATGAGTTAATAATACAAGGAGTCTCTTGCCAGAGTAAGGAATGTGTTTTAGGAAAATGTGTTTTTCTAGTTACACATACCATGACACTATTAGTACTCAAAGATAAATCATATCGTTATCGAATTCATATGCAACTCTTGATATACCAATGATTGCAGATTCGATCGCGATATATGTGTGTTGAAGGGACTGTATCGTATACGAACCATGACTTAAAGTTCTCGTAGGCACTATCAATGATACCTAGGGGATCATGAGGCGATGCTACTAGACGCTCTTACCATGATCCAATGGATACAATCAGAAATGAGTTCTGACATTCTTGATCAAGGAGTTTATGAAAAGAATGAGGCTAAATAGGGTAAGCCAGAATAAGAATAAATGTTATTACGAATCACATGGAGATGTGAAAAAATGACTAGCTGTATCCCTGAACCATTGAGGGTCATATAAATATCAGACTCTGTGTACCAGTTGAGAAAGTCAAAATTCAATTAGTTGAATTTGACGACTATAGTTTGATGAGATCAAACATGATGCATATAAAAGAGTTTATAAGTTGATTCCAAAGGAGGAAAGAAATGAAAGTTAACTTCATTACTAATTAAAGAAGGACCTATTTTGGTGAAGGAGTTCACTAAACTGGCAGCTGTTCAATATGATAAGTGAAAATTTTGGTCTTTGAAATTTTCGATTTTCATTATATGAACAAGACTTGAATCCTTGATACACCGTCATTGACGGATCGTCGATCGTGGTTATAATGAGCTCGGAATAATTTATATAATGGATTTAGAATCTATTGATTAATGATGGTACTAGTAGTGGTGACTGTTAATATGTACAAATTCTCATAAAATGTTTTAGAGGAGTCTATAATTAATTAACTAATGAGTTAATTATATAAATTAAATAATGATTATTTAATTTAATTAATATTCTATGTATGTATTAATTGTGCTTGTATAAATGTATTAATGTTTATATATATATATATATATATATATATATATATATATATTATGGTGATATAAAATATGTGTATATATGGTATTAATATATCATGCATTATCAAAAGTTGATAAAAACATTATATATTAATAATATTAAAATTTTATTATATTGAAATAATAGAATCCTGGTGGGACAAGGATTAGGAATCCTTGCAGGAGAGGGACTCCTGATGGGATCAGGAATCACACTTTATAAATATGCCATAAGGGATCATAATAATTAACAGAATTTTTGCACATAAAATTCACAAAAAACCAACCTTCCTTCATTCGAACTCTTCGCCACTTGATCAATTTTTGGTTGAAAATTTCGACAAACATACTTCTTCCGCCACCGCGCCTCTGCTGCTGCAACGACTTCGGATTTTGAAAATTTTGACGTCAAGGTTTGAACGCACAAATCGTTCGTGATTTCTAGTGCAATCTAAACGAGGAACACAGTCTCCGATCCTGGATCGGATTTGACGATCAACCGGATGGAAATCCATTCGTAGGGATTTGTAAGAAGAATTATATTCGCTTAAAACTTGGAATAGTTTGGAGCCAACATTTTATACGCAAAGATATAATATTAAACACCCTATGAATTGGTTAATAAACATAAGACGACCAAGGACGGTTTCGAACGTTGAAACAAAATTTTTAAACTTCCGCTGCGCATTGCGTGCGAGAAAACGGTGCCCTAACATTAACATCTAGCCGTTGATATTGAATTTGAGAATGCAACTAGCAAGATCCCACGAACATAGAAAATGAAGATTTTCTAAATCTTTATGCAATTGAATAGATATTGATAATACCTTGATTTAGGGACCATGTATACCAACCACTATTTATAGATGTTTTCTAACCATCATAAGATAATTTTTATTGATTGTGACTAATCTTAATAATATTTATCCGAGATATGAAAATCAAATCTCAAAATATTTATCATCCTAATCCAGATAATATTCTTGATTTATCTTTTTTTAAATATGAGACGTCTCTCATATTTATTTTAATGAAATATGTTGACCACAGTTAAATTATATAAATTAATCTAGCATTCTCCCACTTGGTCTTTATATTTTAAATGAATTGAATAATCAAGAAATTCATCATCGTCCAAAGTTAAGAAACAAATACACGATTTACGACGATATATCTTCTTATACTAAGTATTATATTCCATGTATCACATGTACCATATTCCTTAATATCACTTAACGAATAAAAGTAGTATTTTATTTTAGGTCCAACTTAATTGATATTTTCTCATGATAACTGAATATGCACATAACTGAATAGGAGAAATATCATAATTCAATATGTTTCTTAACCAAAACAAAATGTATATACCATAAAATCGTTTAGGAACCAAATCCTTGATTAATTACCACATGATCCTTAAACACCTTTAGGTCAAATGATCATTAATTAGGCGATAACATATTCAATGACCACTTTATATACGTTCTCTAACGGCTAAAATACTTTATGTCGACATACTTAATTCGACTAGCGTTTTAGTCACAAAGACTACAACTGAATTGTCATAGTATAATCTTAATGTTTTATACATAACGTTCAAAATTCTAAGCATAAAATTGAAACTTTTTAATATACATCATACAATAGTGCTTCAAAATAAGAGACAAATTCTGACTCCATAAGGAAAGTAATAAGTTACTTTCATCTATACATAAGCATATAATCGTTAGTATCATGAATGTATCTTATAACATTATTTGCAGCTTTCTAGTGGTCAACACTTTGATTACCGTGATAATTTCCCTATAAATTCGACTCTCACTAACCTTATGGTATATATGATGGTCCATAATGTTCTTATCAAACTCAATGAAGAGATAACATTGTGAAACCTTAAATAACATAATTGTGAGGCTTGTCTCAATCTATATATTTTTCTTAATCGTGTAATGTTAAATACTCACATCACTAGAGAAGAATACTTAGTGCTATTTGATATAACATTCTTACTCTATATCACCATTGAACAATTTTTTTTTCACATCCATCTAATGCAAATCTAAATCAAATGAGTAATTAATATGAATACATGAAGAAAATTTTCTTAAATACATGAGAAATATTTTCATGTAGTTAATCTTCTTCTTTATGTCATTTAATGATGCCTAACAAGACTTTATTTGTATTAAAGAATCATTTAAAACAAATAGCAATTGAACCAACTTCTAGACTTCATTATTTTCTATTAAATTCCTTATTATTCATAACATGTTAAAATATTTATATTACCTTAAATTTTGGTGATTGAGAAAATAACAACATCGAGCTATTTCAGATCCAGTCGCTCTTTAATTATGTTTTCAGGTTTTCAGATCGCTGGATCAGTTCAAGCCATTCAAATCAGAGCATCAGAAGATCAAGACGTTTTGGAAAGAAATTCAAGTTGCAAAGTGTTTGAATTGTAGTTGAAAAATACCATATGTCAAATCGACCAGCAGTTTACACGTTCAAACGTTGAAATTCCAACTGCACTGCCACTTGTTAGAAATGAGTTATTTCAAATAGGATACGGAAAGTCAAACCGTTCAAAGTCTATCCTATTTAGAATGATTACACAATATCCTACCAACTACCGATTGACAAAATTTACCTATTTCGGACATGAGGTGTCAGCTTTATGAAAAGAAAGTGCTTAAAGTCGCAAAAGCACAAAGAATATTAAATGAGTATTAATGATAACTACAACAATTGAAAGCGACATATCCATTCTTTCAGATGATATTTTCAATGGCCTCCCTTGCATTACTATGTATGGGTCGTTTTATTGCCGAATTAATAGTATACATATGATTGTTGAAAATCAATTCCGACATTCAGAGCTTTTCAACTATAAATATGCGGATTTCAAAGAGAGAAATAAGGACATAATTGTCAAAAAAATTGATTCAACGAATTTGTATCAAGCCTGCTTATTTTCTAGGAACTTCGAGCACACTCAAGCTTTCAATATCAAGATGCTCTCTTAGCACACTTTTATCAATTTATATCAGATAATTAAGGATCATTTTGTGCTACACAACAACTCAAATTATCAAAATTGACCATTGGATTTTTGTATTGTCTTTCTCGTGAACCGAGAGTTCTTAAACATCCAGATTTATAAAGTGATCACTAAGAGTTTCAGTTTAGACATTAATAAGTCCTAACTGAAGTGAGTTGTTACAATAAGTTATAAAAACAAATTATTTTAGTGGGAACTTTCTTAAGTAGAATAAGAGGTTACTTATGAGTGTTATCTACGAACATCCATACAAATTTTTGTGTTATTTCACTAGAAAATTTACATTCTTACAAATCATATTTCAAGCTATTTCTTGTTAAACTGTCAAACTGTTTTATTTAGTTTATCACTAGTCAAATCGGAACGTTTTCATCTTAATCTATTTTTCAGTGGTTCAGCAAAACTAGTCATTCGAGAATATCTCTTAACAACCTAAAAAACAATAAGAACAATTTAAATTTATAAAATTTTAAAAGATTTTATTCACCTCCCCAATAAACATTAATTTGATTTCAATTGATTTCAAAGCGAGTTTTTGTTGAACTCTGATAACTATATTTTAAAATTACAAAGTTTAACAAGAATCCAATGTTGTTCAAAGAATAATATAATGCCTGAAAAATTCGAATGTGTTTATATTTATCCGTCCAAGATGATTACATGTGGTATGTCATCACTGACGGTCTATTGAAGATACTAAAAGCCAATACAGTAATTGCAGTATATAATGATGCTCCACATATGATCGAGAAGCACAAGTCTGAATGGACGACTGATGATAAAAAGAAGGTCAACCTCGACAATGTGGCCAAAGGCATATGTACAAGACCCTTGAATAGAACATGTTCAGAAAGATAAAGACTTGTACAACAGCCAAAAAATATGGGAGAAGATTACCTAGCTTCGTGAAGGCAACAATGAAACCAAGACGAACAAGCCGACTGTTGCAATAAGTTCGATAATTCCAAGATGAAGCTCAACGAGACTCTTAATAAGTTTGATAAATAATTTAGTAGTATCATTATTGAACTGACTTCTTTTGGTAAAGAATACACTAACCGCGGAATTGCCCTAAAGGTTATGAGAGCATTGCCTAGAGAATGAGATGTAATGACGATAGCTATGAGGGAGTCAAAGGATCTCAACAAACTCGAGCTACACGAATTGTTGCTGATCTTAAAGCCTATGAGTTTCAGTTGGAGATCTGGATAGGGGTGATCAAAATTTTTTATTAACCGCTCGAACTGCCCGAACCGAATTGCACCGCACTATTTTTCATAATATTTTATAAAAATCGTGACTAAAAAATATTAATCATAAAGCGCACCGCATACGCGGTTCGGTTATTTTTTTGCCAAGAACTGCACCAAACCGCACCGTCTTAACCGCTTGCCATAATATTGGGCCTAGAATTAAAATAATTTGTAAACAACATATTCAAATAAAGAAGTTATCATTCATTATATCATAACTCTCTTCAAAATTATTATTCTTACAAATAAAACTTATTTTTTCTTAATTATTTTGCATATTAGTATTTTATTAAAGTATTTTTTTTTGCTACAATATTTTGTTTGAAGTTTGAAAGTAAAAAAAAAAAGATAAAATAGTGTAAATGTCATTTTTATTGTGAATTTGTTGTGTTCTTAAATTATTAACTTAGTTTTGAATCTTGATTATTGTTTTATCTATTTTGATCTTTATATGTTTTGAACTATATTTTATATTTGAAGACAATATATTGTTGTTGTTTTAAAATAAATTAGAATATATGTTCTAATATTTTTCATTAAAAAACCGTAAACTGACCGCAACCGCTTGAAACCGCTCAAAACCGTAAGGCTAATTTTTCATGTAAAACCGCGAGTAATTTTTCAAAATACTAACCAACCGTATATGACAATTCGGTTTGAATTTTTTTTTAAAAAAAACCGCAAAACTGCACCATGATCACCCCTAGATTCGGACATAAAAAGAGCCATCCACATCACAACCAACTAAAGCTCTAACCGCCACAGTCCCAATTCCAATAGCTAATGAAGAATCCTCTAGCATAAAATCTGTTGATCAGATAAGCACTGAAGCTATGTATTCATTTGTTAAAAAAATTGGAAAATTTATGAAGAAAAATAAGCCTAAATTCAACTCTTAAAAATGATCAAATTGATGATAATCAAGCTTATTTTAATTGCAGAAATCAATACAATTTCATTGTAGATTGTAACATACCAAAGAAGGACGATAAAAAGGCATTCGAAAAGAAACAGTCCTAAGATGACAAGAGATCTTTCAAGAAAAAGAGAGATCAAAGAGTATTTGTCGCTGATGATACAAAGAAGCTGATGATACAAAGAAAAAATGAGCTGATTTAGACTCAAAACCATCAAGTTTAGATACATCTACCATCGAGAGTGATGATGATAAGATCCAGTGTCTAATGACATATATCGAGCCCGAGACTACAGAAGTCGAGTCGAAAACTGCCGATGACACGGTATTTGACTTTGAATCAGATGAATTTACACGAGAGAGTCTTGTTACGACATTGCATAATATGATAGATGAGTTTAAAAGACTATCGCAATCATTTGATAAAGCCAAGACATAAAATAAAATGCTATCAGATGAGTTTACCAATTCTAGTTGTTCGCAGCGAAAGTGTAACGTCCAATATTTAATTGATTTTAAATGATTACTTGATGCATATTATATGATTAAAGGTATGATTGCATGATTATATGGCATGATTTCATGAAATTGAAGGATTTTATCCGAATATTCGATAATAGGCTGAGGAAAAAAGACCGGGGACGACGAATATAAACATAAATATTTTTCATTAAATATTTTCAAGGCTTCTTAATATGATTAAAAATTGAAATTTTTCAAAAAAATGATAGAGTTCGAATTAATTTACGAGACGAGCTCGATTTTACCCAGGAAGCCGGTTTTGGGCAAACAAGGGATTTTTAAAATATCAAATACATTATTTTTGAAAATTAAATTTTATAAACTTTTATTTTTCAATTAAACAAGAATTATTGGGCCCAATTTAACTAATTTGAGTAGGCTCAATTGCTCCTATACTTGAAAGCCCAAAACCCAAGCCCATTATCATGCAAATTAAATCTATAAAAAAATAGAAACCTAGGCTTTTAGAGTGTCATACCAGCCGACACCATCACACACAACACACACTGAAATTTTCGAAACTTTGTGGGAAGGAAACAAGGAGTCTTCATCGCCCGTTCGTTCTTCCTCGCACCCCACGCCGACGATCGTATTTTCGAGCGTTCTAAAACGCAAAGGCACGTTTTATAAACCCTTTGACGCATAATTCAAACTATTATATGCATGTTTTAATTATTTTTGCATGAAAAATATTTACGTTCGATGGTTTAACAATATGACGATTATTTTTCAAAAGTTTTGACGTTTTAATGCTTGTTTTGTAACACTATGATTCCTAAGGAAACGCTGCCATTAAGAGATGTTTTAGGGACGGGAAAAAATTCATTAAGGAGGAAAAGAAGGCTGGAAGTCGATCAAGGCCAAGGTAGAGAGTCGTAGGGTTTTCCTTTACCACCCGAGAAGAAGATGGCTCGGCTTGGGGATGGTGCGTCGCGTGGCTCGGCTAGGTGGCTGGGCTGGACATGGTCAAGGGTTGGGAAGAGTTCTAGGCCTGCTAGGACTCGAGTTCCTAGGCTGGGGAAGAGTCCACGCGAATTGGGGCTCCTCCCCCATGCACGCGTAAGGTGGCTGCAGCTAAGGGGGCTCGCGACTAGGGTAGGGTGGTTCAAGGTTAGTCCAGTAGGATCTAGGGAGGATGGCTAGGGGTCGATTCAGGGCCTGGTGCAGCCATGGTCCATGGTGGCTCGAGGAAGAGGGGACCCGCAACTTTGGAGAATATGGGGCTAGGGCGCTTGCGGCTGGGCTGATGCTGGTCTAGGCTGGATCGATTAGGGTCCACGAGGGTCTGGGAGTGGTCCGGTCCAGGTTTGCTCGGGGGTGGTTCGAGAAAATAGGGAGATGGCTCGATGGTTTTGGGCTAGGGTTCGAAAAAGGTAGTTTAATTAGCGTAGGGATTGAACCGTGGGTCCACGGGGGTGGCTCATGGTTCACGAGGGTAGTCTAGGTAATAAAACTCTATGTTTAAAAATTTGGAAGAAAATATTAAAGTTTGAAATAAATCGGGAATTTAACGTTTCACAAATTAGTAAATAGAAAATTAAATCGAAAGCCTCGAATCTAAGCGAAATAAAAATATTAAAAATTAAATTTGATCTTAAATAATTATTTGGGATGGTCTAGAGTAAATTAAAGTAAGAAAAAGTCAAAATCGATAAATTTTATGTCCAATGGCAAAATGATCATTTTACAACTAGGTAGTACGAAAAGGCTTGTCAGCGTCCCGAAGGATCATAATGCATGTTAAATGACATATTACGATGATTTTAATGAAAATATGATATTTTATGATTTATGGTAAAACTGTGCAGTTTTTAATGTAAAAATGATTTTTTTGGAAGTCATGATATTTTATGATTAAAAAGGGAAAAAAGAAAAATATTTTGAAGGATGTAAATTGACTGTGACAATGAAGGATATGTGGGAGGTTTGTTTTAAGAAGGAACGATTAACTTACAAATTTTATGGTAATATCGTGAGGGAGAAGGCTCCAGAGGGAGCCCGTTTATGGGAAAAGGCCCTAGAGGGAGCCCGACGATCGTATTTCCATGGCGGTGCCTAGTGCCCGTCCCCATGCGCAATGGTTAGCTAAGACTAATCAGTCGACCAGAGGATAAAATGCTAATAACTTTCGAGGATCAAACTTCACATAAAATGATTAAAAATTGAAAGCTTTACGATATTATGATTTTATCATTTATTTATGCTTAAATTATTTTAAATAAAAATATGATTTCAATGCATATGCTTGTATGTATATTACTTGCTACTCATGTTTATGACACGTTGAGTCATTAGACTCACTAGGTTTGAATGATGTAGGTGATGATGATTTTGAGGGAGACGGTGACGCTTGAATGGATCGAGTTGGGTAGTACACTCCCGATAGACATTTATTTTCGCATTAGCTAGATAGTTAAAAGATTTAAAGATTTTTGTTAATGAATTTATCTATAGATTTTATTCTTTATTTCGAAGTTAATTTTAATCATGTTAAGGTAGGAAGTTGAATTTTGTTAATTGATGATTTAGGGATTTTTATGCACTTGAGATTTTTAATGATAAGTTATTTTAATTTATGAAAAATTTAAGTTAGTTTAAATGGTTGAATTTCGATTTTTATGCTTTATATTTTTTTTAGGATTTTAAAGTAAAAGAAAAAAAAGTGAGGGACATTTCAGAAAGGAAGTTGACCGTCTGAAAATAAAAATCAGTCTGCTAGTGGCTGAAAATGATGATATGCAAAGCTATTATTTTGTGCTACATTTTTTGTTTTATTTGGTAGGGTGAATATATAAAATTAAACACTACAACATAGAAGAATTAAACTATATGTCGTCACATGCTTTATGCGTAAAAGAGCAACTTAATTTGAATCGTGACAAAGTGCAACAATAGTTGCATCTGAATAAATAAAAAAATTTCTTACAAACACTCAATCGAGCTCAATTACTTGAAGAATTTAAAAGACAAATCAACAAAAAAAACAATAATTAATCTATAATATTGATTCTTTATTAATAAAATATCTTATATAGAAATATTCAACATGTCCATAGCCAAATTCTCCATCATCAAGGCCTCAGCTTCTCCACTGCAGTATTGCACTTTCCCTGCAACCATGATCATCCGAATTACTAATTTATTGACAGTGATAATGTGACACTGCACACGTCACTCGATCCATCTGATCAAATTGCACAACTAATTAAGACTAATATCTGACAATTTAAATGATCAAAATCGGAAAAATTACTGTAATTTTTCCTTACGCAACTGATCAAACTTTCTAAATTAAAGGGAAAAAGAAGAAGACAAATTACCAAAGAGATCAGTGGTTGAATTGATGGGACTAGAAGTGGGGGATTTGTAATCCTTTTGAGGGGGCAAGGTGAGATTGGGAGGATTGGTATGTTTTGGCAATTGCAAATCTCAATCATGTATCCATCTGGATCATGGAAGAAGATTTGGTCCACAATTATCCCATTCTCCCTAACTATTGCTTTCACATACTCAATCTTCATCTCTTCCAATAGACTGATAATGAGATCCATATCTGAGCATTGGAATGAGATGTGATTGTCTTTCGGATTGATCTCGCCTTTTTTCGACGTCATGTTCTCCGTCTCCAGTAAATGGATTCCGATCCCGTGGTTGAACAACCTGTCGAACCGAATTTTTGAATTTCCGATTAATTTTTTTATAAAAATTTATTTGTATTAAATTGCTAGCTTATAGGTGTGTGTATCCATCGCATGTCAATTGCATGCACGTAACAAAGTGTACTTTGGGTATTTAGTTGTGGAAAAGGGAAAATATTAGATTGAATTAAATTAAATGATTGGGGTGAATTTTTTGGCATTTGTGCTATCCTTCATAACTTGCACCAAAAAAAAAAAATTTAATAATAAAACTAGTTTCGAAAAGGATACTTGGAAAATGTTTGGTGAGAACTATTAGAAAGATCTGAGATATTTTCAAACATAAAATGTAATCTTGAGGCAGGCTTATATATAATTAAAGAAGAAATATTAGATAGACAAATTAAAAATATAAACGGATTTTTCTATGCTACACTTGAAATATTTCTTCCCCAATGATGTGATCAAATGTCAGTCCTATAATCATCAACATATATGTCAACTTCCATAAAAATGTGAAGTACCACATGATCTAATGATATTAGAACAGAGGAACCCACCAGCATAAATTTTTATTTTCGGAGAGTGCGTGCTTGTTTGTCTATATCTAAATATATAAGTATATGCATAGCCATGGGTGGTTATAAGCATGGACAGTCGACAATTATAAATTTTACATTCTAAAAGTATATTCACATTGTGTTCTTCATTAAAAAAAAAAAAAAAAAAAGTATGACTGTACATTTCCAGAAAAAATAATCTGAATACAATTTGAAGTATAACATTTATTCAATAAGTAATTCAAAATACTGAAATATGAAACCAAATGAAGTAACTAACATAAAGAAGATTGAAAAGAATAATTACATACCAGGCCCCTTCGAAATCGAAGGACGACGGGCGCTTGATAAGCACGAATCCTAGAACTTTTGTGTAAAATTCAACAGACTTTTTCACAGATTTGCAAACAAACGATACATGATTTAACGATAACAAAGGCAAGACCGTAATATTATCATTATCACTATCATCTGTATTGTTCAAAAACCGCTCTACTTCGTCGACGTTCATCTCTTTCCCCATGCCTATAGATCGGTGTGTGAGATTTTGGGTGTAAAAATGTATACCTACAAGAAGATGGAGCTAGCTAGGGTGAACAATACATTTATGATATGGTGGTACATATATATATATATATATGTGTGTGTGTGTGTGTGTGTGTATATATATAGAAGCAAGCTAGAAAATCAGAGAAATTTAAATAAATAAATAATTAGGAAAAGGTTATTTTGTGATTTATATATTTGTCATTGGTTGATATTTTGTGTCATTAATTCAAAATCCAACTCAATCCAACGTGACACACGATAAAAATTCCGACATCATGTTACTAATGATCTTATCCATAATATTGAATAGGAACACGTTTTGAACACTATTTTACAATACAAGTCAAACATAATGAGGCTACCATGTCCAAAATAAATTATACAGATACATAATAAATATCGATATGGTTAAATTCATTACATAGAGTAAAATTTATTTTGGTAAGCGAATTATTGATTTCTATATAATAAATTATTAAAATGACTTAATTGATGCAAGATTATTTAAAGAGTAGATCTCTTGTGAGACGGTCTCACGAATCTTTATTTGTAAGTCGGGTCAACCCTACTGATATTCACAATAAAAAGTAATACTCTTAGCATAAAAAGTAATATTTTTTCATGGATGACCAAAATAAGAGATCAGTCTAATAAAATATGACCCGTGAGACCGTCTCACACAAGTTTTTGTCATATTTAAATTGTGTACTTGAAATCAGGTTCGCATCAATTTGATTATTATTATTATTATTAGTAAAATTTTCTTTTTTTAAAATAAAAAATAGCAGCACAAGACGTGCTACTATAAATGATGTATCGGACCAAAGATTTTACTGTGAGAGTTGAGGACGAAAAAAACAATTTTCCCTTTGCAGCACGTCCTCGGAGACGTCCAATTGGTTCGAGGTATTAATTTCAGCACGACTAAATACATAATTATCATGAAAAATAATACGTTTAGCCAAAAAATTACTTTTTTCATAAGTTAGGTCGTGTCCGATATTTGTTTCACAAAATTGACCTAATGAGATGGTCTCACACGACACGAGTTTTTTTTGAAGAAATAATTGGGTGAACTTTATGGAAAGTTCAATTAATTATTTTAAGCTACCTTAATCGTGTTATGTACATGTTTCTATTTTAAGAAAAATTATTATAGTTGACTATATACATAATTTGAAATAATCACCGAAAATAATTAATTTCCAAAGTATTTAATATCATACACAATAATTATTTCAACTTGCAATAAAATACACATGCAAGTGGCATGAATCATAGATGAAGAAAGATTATCGAATTTTCAATTTATTTCAGAAACATATAATAATTGTGGCTGATGCATATGCTTTTGTTTTTTTTAATTATTACAACAAAATTAGTAAATTGTGGATTAATGGGAGGTTTCCCTTACTGACCAACCTAATTTTAATATTATCGATTTGTTTAATAGATGTCAATGAGAAATCTAATTTCAATCAAAATGTAATTTATAGCATATCACCAGACGTATCGTCGTAATATCAACGTCATGTTAGCGCCATATGAGCGCCAGACAAGAAGAAACTAACTTGCCTAAAAAAACCGAAATTTAGTTTTTCATTAAAATTTTAACTACACAATGGTTTGATGTAAATGTATATGTATTCCGGCATCCATTGTGGGATTTGTTTTTAGGATATTATTTGAGTCATCCATGAAAAAATATTATTTTTTATGCTAAGAGTATTACTTTTTATTGTGAATATCGGTAGGGTTGACACGTCTCACAAATAAAGATTCGTGAGATCGTCTCACAAGAGATCTACTCATATACATATACATATACATATATAGATGTATATAGATGTGTATATATATATTACGTGCAGTCTAACAAATAAGAATCTCATAATACAAGGGGCGGAAACTGGTGGTATTGCAAGATTTGCATTTAATAGATATAAAATATTGATTAATAATGGTTGCTTGCACTTTGTAACTTTTGACCACTTATGCAAATTGCGTTTCTTAATCGTTTCCTCCGATTGGTAGAATTTTACAACTTAATCAGCCAAAATATTACAAGTTCAATAATCTTAATTAAATTAATGGATGGAGACCAAGATTGGTAGGGGTTCATGCACTGAAAAAACAATCCCTTTAGCCACGGGAAAAATAGTCATTAAAACCTCCGTTGTTAAGCTTAGCCGCGTTTTAAAATCGTTGCTAAGTTAGCGATGGCTCAAGTCGCTCAAGTAGCAACAGAAGTGGATAAACCATCAGTAAAATAGTAATGATTTAAGGAAATCTATTAGCAACGAATTATATTAAACCGTGGCTAATATAACCATAATTTAAGTTAAACCGTTGTTATTTTAGCAACTGTTTCAGTATCATGATTGTAGGTATATTTAACAACGGTTTAAATTAAACAATGACTATATTAGCAACTCAAATTGAGGCTAAATTTACGGGTGGTTTTTGTAAATTGTTACTCAAAATTTTTTTTTTCTTACATAAATAACTGAATTTTTACTCTACATTTTTTTCTCTAAAATTATAATTTTTATATTTAAAATTAATTTGTTTTTGGCAAAAAAAAATCACCCAATCTTGAATAAGAAAAGATAATAAAGCAGCGCTTCTTTTCGTCTTTTCCCCGGCCAATCCGCTCTTAGAGTTAGAGAAGATTCGGTACATTCAATGTACTTTACGGACAGAGGAATACATAAAGTTGAACATAGTAAAATAAGAAATTGAAAGATTTCGTTGAAATTGTTCATTTGAAGATTTTCCGAAAAGCTAATTGTATACATTTTGTTAGGTAAATTCTTGTATAATTAATATAAACTAAAATCGATAAGTTGATATAAACTAAAATCAACAATCATTCACAACTACGATAATTAAAAACAAAATAACAAGTCACACACAACTTACATATTGTACATCCTAAAGACCATATAAAGATGACAAAAGTGTAGAACAAAATATCCAAGTCATAGTTGGGTCTCATCGTCGTCATACTCATCATCGTCTCCATCGCCTCCGTTTAAGTTCCCGTCCATGTGGTTTGATGATGCACGACCATGAAAGGTCTGCTAATGAGTGCGAATATCCCTGTCATCGCCCTTCTCCAGTGGCGAACCCTAGCCCACATGAGATGAACCCCTGCTCCCTTCCATGCTCCCTTGTGAGAATCTGCCTTATATGTGGTGAACCCTTACCCGCATGTGATGATTCTTGTGTTAAAATACCGTTTTCTCGCACATAAGGCGCATCAGAAGTTTAAAAATTTTGTTTCGACGTTCCAAACATTCTTTGGGCGTCGTACGAATTTAATATCCATATGTTATTTAGAATTATTACCTTTGCGTATATATATTGACTCCAAACTATTCCAATTTTTAAGTGGAGATAGTCCTTCTTGCATATCTCTTCGAACAGACATCCTCCATTTGATCGTCAAATTAAGTCCACGATCGGATACTATGTTCCTTGTTTGGATCGCACTAGAGATCTCAAAAAATTTCTGCATAATTAGGACACCCGAATTTCAGAAATCCAGAGTCGGTTCGATGGCGGCGAAGGAAGCACTGTCGAATGAAATTTTTCCTTCAAAATTATGTCAAGGACGAGAGGTTTTGTAAGAAAAGGAGAAATTTTGTCATGTTTTTTTGTGTCTTGTCTTGTGTTATCAAAATTTGATAACATTTTTATTAAAATATACAAGTCTTATGTTACTAAGATTCCTATTCCTAGTGTCTTTAGCACTCTTAATTTTCATTAATTAAATTTTTATATTATTATATCATGTATTAATCACATTTTGATAATGCATGATATATTTTTAGTTAATTAATTTTAGACCACTCTAGAATCTTTTATGATAATTATGTACATATACTAGTACTAATATTATTATTTAATTAGTAAATTTCAAATTAATTAAATAAATAATTGTGAACTCATTATAACCCAATCGACGATCTGACAACGAAGATGTATCAATGATACAAATCTTGTTCATATAATGAATCATAAAAATTTCGAAGATCAAAATTTCTACTGATCTATTTTGGGCAGCTGTCAGTTTTGTGAACTCTTTCATCAAAAGAGTTAGTTCCACTGTCCTTACTCAATTAGCAGTTAAGCTAACTTCTACTTGTTCTATCATATGAAATCAATTATAAATCCTTTTATAAGAATTCTGTTTGATCTCCGTCAAACTACAGTTGCCAGCCAAGTTCAACTCCTTAAACTTTAACTATCTCAACCGAAACACAGAATCCGATTCTTGTATGATCCTCAATTTTTCAGAGATATATTGTAGTCGTGGATTCACATATCATGTGATTCAGAATAATATTTATTATTATTTGAGCTTACCCTAACTAGCCTCATTCTTTTAATGAACATCTTGATAAAAAAATGTCAGAACTCATTTCTAATTGCACCTATTGGATCTTTGTAAAAGCGTCTAGTAGCATCGCCTCATGTTAAAGTGCATGCAAGAACTTTAAGTTATAATTAACATACAATACGGTCACATCGATTCATATATCCCGATCGAATCTGAAACCATTGGTATATTGAGGGTTACATATAAATTCGATAACGATGTGATGTATATTTGAGCAATAATAGTGACATGATATGTGTAACTGGGAAAACACATTTTCCTAAAACACATTTCTTGCTCTGACCAGATACTCCTTGCACTATTAACTCATTATATCACATATGATATCTTTACCTGTAGGCAAACGGTGAATCCCCAACTAAAATATATTTGCTCCCACGTATTTCAAAATTACATTCAACCTCACCACCTGATGACCCTCAATGGAATCGGTAAAAAGATCAAAATGCATGCTAATACGTAGAGTCTCTACATTGTCTCAGGTTAAAAGACTAATGGTGTACAGCTATAACCGCGGACTATCCAAATTGATAAATGATAACCACTTCGACATTCCAAGGAAATGTTGTTTAGTGAATCATTAAATGATAACTCATCTGTATAAATGAACATCTTCATATCCTTACCAATGAAACATGAAATTTACATCACAGATGTTAGTATCAAGCTCAAACGACCTATATCCTTATTCTTGACGGCTCATTCGATTAGGAAATTGTTTATAATATACGAAACATTTCCTAATGAGTTTCACGATCTTACGTAGATGCTATGGTTGACAAGCCATACAACTTTCCCTTTGTCGGACCACCGGTGATTATCATAAATTTTCTGTTAATCTCGCGGGGTAAAGTTGCATAAGGAATAGTCCTATCCTCAAATGGAGTCATCGCCTCCTGAAAATAAGCTTTTCCATTTGTTCCCGTAAGAAATATCTATATGCATTTATAGTTTGCTCAATAAACCAATTGTTTTTCCCTCCAAAAATTCTAAATCAATTATAAAAATATACACTTTTAACACATGCGTTCCATTTATTAGCAGTGAATTTCAAATTAAAACTTCGAGAATTCTTGATTGGCTTTTCTGCTGGATGATTTCTATCTCATTAAACAACATGACCTAAATAACACTGTTATTTTTATTTAGAAATTAACTCTAAACCTTCAAGTTATCTCATCAACAACCTTTTTGGGGAGATATGAATCTAATAAATTAGAGTAAATAATCCCAAGTAATCTTCTTATCAATAATATTCTAAACCCAAGCTTAACCTTGTGCACCATTATATTTTTATGCATGAAGCAGTCTTGAGCGCTCGTCCACGAACGTCCCATCTGCTTTCCTATGTGTGCGCAGAAATATCTCCCAGCTTGTCGTCTCCTTCTTCAATTGTTAAGCTATAAGAACTCATGACATATGAGTAATGAACAAGGTCTTAAAATTACTTGAAAAATACGAATGTTGTTATTATCATGGACTTATTATTAAACAGTAAGAAATAATAGGGGTGTCAAAATCAGACACGATCCATCAACCCGACATGGCTCAACCCGAAAAAAATCAAGTTTAGATTTGGGATTTTTGATATCGGGTTGGACCCGAAAAAATAATCGGGTTGGGGGTTGACCCGAAAATTTTAATTTTTTTAAAAAATATAATTAATAAATATTGGTTACATTTTTATGTATTGTATGTTTGAAAAAATATCTATTGTATATTTATATCATAAATTTTTATAATTTAATATTTATTTTGAACATTTTTTATTTTTTAAACAATTGTTTATTTGATTTAATAAATATATTTATTTTTTAACAATTAGACTTTCAAATTTAAATCATTTATATGAGAGAAATTATTACGTGTTTAAATGAAAATAAATTTTTTTGAATTTTATTTATTTTCTTTAAAAAAAATTTAAAACAAATTCAAAATCAGGTTGATTGGGTTGATTCGGGTTCGGTTTGAGAGTTTTCAGGTTGACTCGGGTTTGAGTTGGGTAATTTTTAAATAATACTATTGTTCAACCCAATCCAACCCACCCGAATTGATATCATTAAGAAATAACGCGAAAAGTAGCAATAATAATTGTATTAATTGTGATAAAAATAGTAAGTAATATAAAAATAGTATGCATAAAAAATTAATAGAAAAAAATGAATTACAAAAATGTATACATGCATCGCATAGCATTTTGAGCCGGCAATATGCTTCGTCATGCCTGTCCCTGGCCCAGCAGGCTTGGCGTTCTTGTTTTCCTTGTACTTGGATGTCGTGGCCTTCCAATCTTCACTATCCCACACAACAGTCCACTTCGTTCATTGTTCTTCAGTGACGGTCCAAGATGTTTCCTCTGTAAGAAAAATGACACATATCAGAAAAAGATTAAACGTTTAGGAAATGACGACGATCATTGCCTACATATTTTGACAAAAATTGCGTACGCAACCTCAACTTTAGAAAATTGAGATGCGTACACGCTTCTTCTTTTGACTCTCGGCTCCCGATACACTCATCGATGGTATGAGAAAATGCTTATAAATAGAGACGATTGAGGTCCCTAAACATACACCTTAGAAGAAAATTATACACCATCTATCGAGAGGACGGAATGCTTAGAAGACTTCAACCGGAAAGAAAAGCAGAGAAATAAAAAAATTTCAATGGCCGGAGGTAACACTCGATTTATTTCCGCAAATAGTTTTATCACGTTCATGTATACGTAAAAACATGACTTTGAGAAAAATCTCTAACATTTGGTATCAGAGCAGTTATACCTCTACTTTGAAAATTTGTTTTCATTTTTCCGATATCATAAAGTTTTGGAAAAAGTTGTTTCTGGAAATTTTCATAAGAAACATGAAAATTGAAAATAAGATAAAACAATATTAAGAAACTTACATTAAGATTTTGTTCTCGGTTGAAATCTTGAAAATCGAAGAAGGTTTCTGAAATTTGATATATGGAGAAAATTGCCAAAGATATGTTGAAGATGACTCTGAATAATGAATTGTGCATGTTCAACGCATTGCATGTAAATGAAGGGAGCTCATCTCGTGAATTCACGTGGAACATTAATGATATGCAAAAGTTTTATTATTATAATATTTTTTATTATTATTTTTTTAAAAAATAATAATAATAATTAATGCGAGACCCACAATTAATTAATGTGGGACCCATATTTTGACAATTATTTGGTATAAAAAAGTGTCGGTAAAGTTTATTATTATTATTATTATTATTATTATTATTATTATTATAATTAATGTGTTATTAAGTTATATGTATAATTCGGTGTACATATAGCATTTGGTTAAATAATTTGTACAAATTAAAATAATTTTGACGCAATTTCTAATAATGTTTAGAAATTTTTTTCATGTTAGATATAATGTCAAATATTATAGATAAGTGTTTGATGTGTAAATACAAATTTAATATTATCTTTGCATTTATTCTTGAAATTTTGAATGCAAATGATATTGAAAAATATTGTGGTAAATCAATATTCACATTATGTTCATATTAAATTATATTGAGTTGTTCATAATTTGAAAAGAACATATCAAATAAGATGTGAATATAATATTATAAATAAATATTTCAGATGTTCACAAATGAACAAATAATCCTTACTTTATCACTACTCTGATAAAAGAGAAAAATTGATGAGGAGTCCACATTTTCGCGTAAATGTGGTCCTCACTTTATCACTACTCTGATTGAAGAGAAAAACTGATGGGGAACGTATTTGTTCGTATTAAATAAGAATGTGAATATAAAATTATTTAAATGAAAAAATTTTGGCTTATAAAGATTCACGTAAATGTGGATAATTAAAGTGAATAATAATTATAAGGTGGCATTAGAAAACATGATCTGAGGGAGTTCTTCATAGATCGGTTTAAACTCTCTTGACTAGCCATTGGTCTCCCTGAGGAATGTTGCTCTGACTAGGAGTTAGGTATTTAAAAGGCCTTAGCACTACCTATCTTTTCTGGGAGCACTCTTGAAAAATGTTGATTATGTTGCTAAATAATTATTATATAAAGTATTAAAGTAAAGCCAAAATTTTGTCCGGTGAACCGTATAATTTTAAATAATTGAGGAATAGCCATAACATCCTTAATTAAGAAAAATTATGCATTAAGTGGATTTAAATCACATAATGGACATCAATTATAATTAATTATATAAACATAATAAAATTTTACCCCACATAGATTTTTATTATATTTATATAACTAATTAGATTAAAATATCAAATTATATTTTTATTAATTTACCCACATGAGTTAAGAAAAATACATTTTGATAGTTTTATCATAAAGTTACAGAAAAATCTTATTGAATTAAAATTTTAGTCCACAGGAAAATTTTATGTCTCTAGATTTTTAAAACATGAATTACATTGGTAAAACATGATATTGTCTCAAAATTTTAAGCATATGATATTTTGTGCAGTTATGCAACTTGCGAGTTTTTCTTATATTGTGACATTCCCGAACTAAAGGGCGATAACTATAAAATATGGAAAGAAAGAATTCTTCTTCAATTAGGGTGAATGGATATTGATTATGCTATACGGAAAGACGAACAATATGCTATTACTGAAAACAGTATTCCGGATGATATTGATCTTTATAAAAAATGGGAGCGATCTAATCGACTCTGCGTAATGTTCATAAAGACCAAAATCTCTGCTGGTATGCGTGGTTCTGTCGACCAGCATAATAATGTCAAAGAATTACTGAAGGGTATTGATGAACAAATTCAATCTCCAGATAAAGCACTTGCTAGCACCCTAATTATGGAATTCTCTTCATTAAGGCTCACCAGTGTGAGAGGTGTCCGAGAGCACATCATGAAGATGTGGGATATAGCGGCTCGACTAAAGAAACTTGAAGTGGAAATGTCTGAAAATTTTCTTGTGCACTACATTTTATGCACTTTTCCACAAAAATATGGACCCTTCAAAATTTCTTACAACACACATAAGGATAAATGGTCAATCAATGAATTAATGACCGTGTGTGTTCAAGAGAAATGAAGGTTGTTAATGGAAACAAGTGATAATGTATTTATGACTAAACAAGGAAAGTATAAGAAGCAAGCCAAAGTCAAAGAAAAAGAGAAATGAATAATTCCATCCCAACTTGACATCAAGAAAGAATCAAAGTGTTTCTTATGTAAAAAGTCGGGACACATGAAGAAGGATTTTAATAAATTTAAGGATTGGCTTGAAAAGAAAGGTATTCCTACTTCATTTGTCTGTTATGAATCTAATATGGTTGACATGATTTATAACACATGGTGGATTGATTCTGGTTCTACAATCTATGTTACAAATACCTTGCAGGGTATGCAAAACCTAAGGAAGCCAATAAAAAATGAAAGGAGCATCTATTCAGGAAACAAGATGTCTTCGCATGTGGAGGCTATTGGGACTTACTGCCTAGTGTTGAATAGTGGTTATATTTTAAAATTGGAAAAGACATTTTATGTTCCTAGTTTTTCTAGGAATTTAATTTCAGTTTCAAAATTTGTACCTCTTGGTTATTCCTTTCAGTTTTTGGATAAATCAATAAATTTGTTTTATAAATCAAATCTTATTGGAAATGGTACAATGGTTGATGGTCTTTTCTCTAATACTTTACAAAATAATAACTTCACTATGCATGTTCAAGGAGGTATTAAAAGATGTGTTATAAATGAAGATTCTTCTATACTATGGCATCGGAAATTGGGACACATCTCCATAGAGAGAATTAAAAGATTAGTAAATGATGGAGTACTAAGTACTTTAAATTTTACTGATTTTGAGACTTGTGTGGACTGCATTAAGGGAAAGCAGACCAATAAGTCTAAAAAGGGTGCCAAGAGGAGTACGGAAATATTAGAAATCATACATTCAGATATTTGTTGTCCATATATGGACATGCAAAGTCCGATATACTTCATCTTCTTCATTGATGATTATTCACGATACATGTATATCTACATGCTTCATAATAAAAACGAAGCACTTGAAGCCTTTAAGATTTTTAAAGCTGAAGTGGAGAAGCAATGTGGAAAACAGATTAAAATCGTGAGAACAGATAGAGGTTGAGAATATTACCGTAGATACACTGAAAATGGACAAGCACCTGGTCCGTTTGTGAAGTTTCTCCAAGAACATGAGATTGTTGCCCAATATACTATGCCTGGTTCTCCGGAACAAAATGGCGTAGCTGAGAGGAGAAACCGAACATTATTGAACATGGTGAGAAGCATGTTAAGTAGCTCCTAACTTCCTAAATCCTTGTGTACTGAAGCTCTTAAGACAGCTGTGTATATATTAAACCCAGTTCCAACTAAGGTTGTCCCAAAGACGCCATTTGAGTTATTAAAAGGTTGGAAACCAAGTTTGTAACATATACGCGTTTGAGGTTGTCCTTCAGAAATAAGAGTTTACAACCCATACGAAAAGAAACTGGACCCAAGAACTATAAGTAGATATTTAATTGGGTATGCCTAAAAATCCAAAGGGTACAGATTCTATTGTCCATCTCACAACACCAAAATTGTGGAATCAAGAAATGCAAAATTTCTTGAAAATAACTTGATTAGTGAGAGTGATCATGACATATTTTTTGAGAATGATCACATTAATGCACAACCCTCTTATTCAAATGACAGATTGGTTGTTATTCACACCCCTCAAGACCAAATGGGTGTTAGACAATCAGGTACTGAAATTCCACAAATCGCTGATGAAAATCCAGTAGATCAAGTAGTTAATGAAAAACAACAAGAAATTTTTGATCAACCAAACAACCTTAGAAGATCTACTAGAATAAGAAGATCAGCAATATCTAGTTATTATATTGTGTATTTACAAGAATCGAACTTTAACATCGGAGCCGAAAATGATCTTGAAACGTTTTCACAAGCTATGAGTTGTAATGAGTCAAAACCATGGTTTAATGCTATGAAATAAGAGATGAATTTTATGGCAGCTAATGGAGTTTGAGATCTTGTTCAGTTGCTTGATGGTGTAAAAGCCATTTGATGTAAATGGGTCTTCAAAACAAAGAAAGACTCATTAGGCAACATTGAAAGGTATAAAGCAAGACTCATAGCTAAAGGATTCACTCAGCAGGAAGGAATCGACTACAAAGAGATTTTTTCTCCTGTATCTAAGAAAGATTCTCTTCGTATCATTCTAGCATTAGTTGCACATTTTGACTTAGATTTACAACAAATGGATGTGAAAACGGCTTTTCTAAATGGAGAACTAGATGAAAAGGTTTATATGAAACAACCTGAAGGATTCTTCTCTAGAAATGGTGAGCAATTGGTTTATAAGTTTAAGAAATCTTTATATGGATTGAAACAAGCTTCCCGTCAATTGTATTTAAAATTTCATGATATTATCTCTTCATTCGGATTCGTTGAGAACCCCATGGATCAATGTATATACCAGAAGGTCAGTGGGAGCAAGATTTGTTTCCTTATTCTATATGTGGAGGATATATTACTTGCAACCAATTATAAGGGTCTGTTCTATGAGGTAAAACAATTCATCTCTAAAAATTTTGATATGGAGGATATGGACGATGCATCTTATGTCATTGGCATTAATATATATAGAGACCGAATTAGAGGTATTCTAGGTCGTCTCAAGAAACCTATATCAACAAAGTTTTAGAGAGATATCAGATGAAAGATTGTTCACCAATTATAGCTCCCGTTGTGAAAGCCGATAAATTCGATTTGAGCCAATGCCCAAAGAATGATCTAGAGCGGGAACAAATGAAAAACATTCCTTATGCTTCTGCTGTCGGAAGCTTGATGTATGCTCAGGTTTGCACTAGACCTGACATTGCATTTGTTGTTGGGATATTGGGAAGATATCAGAGTAATCCAGGTTTAGATCACTGGAAAGCTGCAAAGAAAGTCATGAGGTACCTTCAAGGGACTAAAGATTATATGCTTATGTTCAGACGAACTGAGAATTTGGAAGTAATTGGCTACTCTGATTCAGACTACGCTGGCCATATTGATTCACGAAAATCCACTTCAGGATATATTTTTTTGCTAGCTGGTGGAGCTGTATCTTGGAGAAGTGCAAAGCATACATTGACTGCTACTTCCACTATAGAAGCTGAGTTCGTAGCTTGTTTTGAGGCAACCTCACATGGTATATGGTTGAAGAGTTTCATTTCAGGGCTTAGAATTATGGATTCTATATCTAGGTCATTAAGAATATATTGCGACAATTCAGCTGCTGTTTTTATGGCTAAAAATAACAAAAGTGGTAGTCGAAGCAAACATATCGACATTAAGTATTTAGCCATACGAGAACGTGTTAAAGATAAGAAGTTACTTATCGAACACATTAGCACTGAATTGATGATTACAGATCCTTTGACTAAAGGCATGCCACCATTGAAATTTAAGGATCATACAGAAATAATGAGACTTTATTCCTTCATGTAATTTTGTTGTAAAAACAAAGTTAATGAAACTATGATGTGATATTTTCTCATATTTGTTGTGTACACATTCATTGATTTGAGAAATATCAATAAAGTTGGACCTCGAATAAACATATGGTTTACTCATTGAGTTATTTGAGAAATATAATATATTGTAATACATGGAAGATAATAATCGTTTTAGATAACCTATCGCCATGATTCATGTATTTTGTTTTCTGCTATGATAAATGAGATATATGTGTCAAGTAGGAGAATGTAAGAAAAATGACACATATCAGAAGAAGATTAAACGTGTAGGAAATGGCGACGACCATTGCCTACATGTTTTGACAAAACTTGCGTACGCAACCTCAACTTTATAAAATGGAGATGCGTACACGCTTCTTCTTTTGGATTTCGGCTCACGATACACTCATCGATGATATGAGAAAACGCCTATAAATAGATACGATTGAGGTCCCTAAGCATACATCTCATAAGAAAATTATACACCATCTATCGAGAGGACGGAGTGCTAAGAAGACTTCAACCGGAAAGAAAAGCAGAGAAATAAAAAAATTTCAATGATCGGAGGTAATACTCGATTTATTTCCGCATATAGTTTTACCATGTTCATATATAAATAAAAACATGACTTTGAGAAAAATCTCTGACATCCTTTTCTAGCCCCATTTGTGGATCGTTTGACGGTAAAGGTCTGCAGTTTTCTTGTACCAAACCCGTCTAATCTCACTCTCATTTTGATCTTCAGCCCGCCTATACTTCTTCTGCACAATTCAAACATATTTTTTAAAGTAAATCTACAAGATGTAATGATGTCATAAAAACTATACAGTTAGTTCTTTGTGTACATACCAAAAACTCATCCCAATACCACTGTCGTTGCTCGGGCGTGACATATTTCCGAGTTACTCCTTCAACACATGTCTGTGTGTTGAATTTTGAAGTGATAAACACATATACCTGGTGATTCTCCGGCGCAAACTTTAGAAAAATTGTAATGATTTCTTGAAAACATACAACCACGTATAATAGATTCAATAAAATGTAGAATGATTAATAACTAAAAATAATTTATAAATTTACTTGTCATATTCCTACAACATCAACTTAATTCATTTGATCCTGAGGCTCATCATCCTCCGTATGCGCAGCCATCTAAAAACACTTTTCAATTTCTACTAATCTCCAATTTTAAAAAAATTCTCATCAATGTCACAATCCTAAATATACGGAATGAAAAAAAAAAATCAATTAAATTACGAGAAATCTCATCATTTTTTAGTTTCGTCCAAAAATACCTTAGAATCAAATAACTCTACTCCTACAACATTAAACCCTTCAATCTATCTCAATAATCAGATCGAAATCGAAACCAGACCGAAAGGGAGAAACTCACCCGTCGACAGTCCTTGTTCAAACTCCTTCAAGACTGGAATAGAACTGATAATTCCTAAAAATCGAAGCAATCCAACCAAACTGATCAAATACACAAAATACGAGAAATATGTATGTTTATATGAACTGAATACAAGAATACATAACACACAACTTGGAATCCATTGTGTATTATGTTCAATTAAGTAATAAGCATTGAACAAAATAATTATAATTAATCTAAAATAATCTTTAAATAAACATTTGATCATTACATTCAGCCACTTACTGTGTTACATAAAACACTGAAAACCACCACTGTGACCCTAATCACTTTCACCTTCGTTGTTCAAGTCATCTTCACTTCTTGCTTGCAAATCATTTGTTTCATTGTTTGTGCTGACTGGTAAGTGACATCATTAACCAAGTACACAAGAGGCCACATACTCACACATGTAGAAGATCTCAAGCCCATCATCTAGAAGCACCTAGACTCATCTTCTGTTGTAACAATATAACTGACTTCATATTTCATTTTACTTTTTTATCCCTTGTATTTGTAAATATAAAAACTTTGTAATTGTTCAATGGAAATATACAAGAGAGGATTATATTTTACTGAGCCTTGTTCCCGTTCTTTATTTTCTCTAACTTGGTATCAGGGCTACAATGGCGGAAGCCAACACACCTGGTGAATCGAGCTCAGTCACAACATCTAATTTCGCCCCTAATCTCATAATCCTAAATCCCTCCAACCAGATCAACACCACCAAACTCATCGATGATAACTTTCTCCTATGGCAGCTCCAAGTGTTGGCTGGAATTCGAGGTTTGGGTCTTGGTATGTACATCGATTCTCAATCAATCATACCACCCAGCTCAGTACCCGGTTAAAATGGCACTGATATTCCGAATCCCCTCTACATTTCTTGGTCCAGACAAGATCAACTTCTTTTTTCATTCTTTCCGGCCTCCATGATCGAAGGAATTCAAAGCCAAATGATTGGGTGTTCCTCATCTGCTCAGATCTGGATCCGAGTCTCTACTTTGTTTGCTACTCGCTCAAAAGCGAGAATGATGCAATATAAACTCCAATTGCAGACACTCAAGAAAGGTAGCCTTAGCATGAAGGACTATCTTGGCAAAATGAAAAATTATGTTGACTCTCTTTCTGTTTGTGGGCATCCTATATCAGATGATGATCAGGTTCTGTATATTCTAGGTGGTGTTGGAATGGAGTACGACTCGGTTGTTGTTCATGTAGCCTCTCGAGGTGAATCAATTTCCCCCTCGGAGGTTGGTGCTTTGCTTTTATCGCATGAAGGACGTATTGAATCATATACTGTTAATGTGGATGGCACCATGCCTACAGCCAACATCTCTACTTTTACCCCTGCCAAAGGACGTCCATCTTCATCATCTCCGAGCTCCCCCTCTCGTGGTAGAGGTCGTGGAAGATTTATGCGTGGTGGTCGACGAAGCTGGTCCAATAGCAATACTCGTCCTATCTGTCAAATTTGTGGATATTCTGGCCACATTACCGAGAAGTGCTATCATCGTTTTGACAAAAAATTCATTTCCCAAGCACGACCTTCTGGAAATCCTTACTCAAATTCATATCGTAGTAAACCTGAAGCATCACCAACTGCTGCAGTGGCCGTAGCTAATTCCGAAGGTCTAAATGATGACTGGTGGTTCCCAGATTCCGGAGCCTCTCATCATGTCACCAATGATCTCGCTAACCTTGCTCTTGGTTCCGAATACATCGGTGGAGGAAAAGTTCTTATGGGAAATGGAACAGGTTTGCCTATAACCCATATTGGATCTTCATCTTTTCTATCTCATGCTTCAAACCATACATTATTTTTGAATCATCTTCTTCGAGTTCCTCTTATATCAAAAAATCTGCTTAGCGTTAGCAAATTTGCTCAAAACAATAATATCTATTTTTAGTTTCATCCTTCTTTTTGTATTGTAAAGGACCTAGCGACGAGAACCACCCTCCTCAAAGGGACCTTACATGAAGGCCTTTATAAGTTCCCCTTGGGCAAACCAGCTCCCTCACCTACTCACTCTGCCACTTGCGTGCTTACTCCTCCTCTCCCAGCGGTCTCTTTCTTAAATCAAGTGAACAAGTCTCACAAGCTCACTGAAGTTGCACCCTCAACACTCAGTTAGTGGCATTATAGATTAGGTCACCCTATGCTATCTACTGCAAAGCAAATTTTATCCAACTGTAATATCTCTTTTTCCAAAGAATGACAAAATTGGTGTCTGTCTATCTCGTGAATTGGGAAAGAGTCATCGTCTTCCTTTTCCTTCATCCTTATCTTGTTATAACAAGCCACTCCAGTTAATATACTCAGACGTTTGGTGCCCTGCTTACGCCACTTCGACTAATGGCTTTAAATATTACATCATTTTTGTGGATGCTTATAGTCGATACACCTGGCTATACTTCCTCAAAACAAAATCTGAGGTCTTCCAAATTTTTAATCAATTTAAGACTCATGTCGAACTACAATATGATACCAAAATAAAAATTCTTCAAACTGACTGGGGTGGTGAATACAGACCGTTAACACCTTTCTTTCAAAAATTTGGGATCATCATCGTCTCTGTTGCCCACACACGTCAGAACAAATTGGCGTTGTCGAAAGAAAAAACAGTCATATAGTTGACGTTGGTATTTCTCTCCTTGCTCATGCTCACATTCCTCTTAAAATTTGGGACGATGCTTTTTCCACCGCTGTTTTTCTCATTAATCGTCTCCCTAACTCTGCCATTCAAAGAGTTGCTCCTCTAAAACAATTATCAAATCTTGACCCTGATTATTCCCTTCTTCGTGTTTTTGGGTGTTTGTGTTTTCCCTATCTTCGAGTCTAAAATGCCCATAAACTTGATTTTAGGTCTCAACCATGCACTTTTCTTGGCTATAGCAACAAACATAAAGAGTATAAATGCCTTAGTCAAGATGGTCGTATTTTCATATCTCGGCATGTCAAGTTTGATGAGTTTTCATTTCCACTTTTCAATACTCAAAATTCAATTTGTGCATCTCCAGTTACCTCTAACCTTTCCTTACCAGTTCTTCATGTCACTTCTTTACCCCAACCTCCGCCTCACTCACCCTCCCCACCTCCTGAAAATCATATCTACACCTCTGACATTTCTTTTTCAGCTCATCATCTATCTCTCCCACTAATGAGCAGCCTGTTCCTCTACCTACGAATGTACACTCCATGGTCACTCGATCCAAAGCAGGCATTTACAAACCATGGGTGTATACCTCTCAACTCATGTCTGACCATGAATCAACCACTAAACATGATGATGTAGCTCATCCAGCTTGGTGTCATGCCATGAAAGCTGAGTACAATTCTTTAATCCAAAATAAAACTTGGGTTCTAGTTCCAGCACCAACCAACACACCAATCATTGGATGCAAGTGGGTTTTTAAGATCAAAAGACATCCCGATGGAACTATGGCCTGGTACAAAGCTCGTCTCGTTGCTAAAGGGTGTTCCCAAACAGCAGGGCTAGATTACACCAAAACATTCAGTACAGTTATCAAGCCTACCACAATTCGAGTTGTTCTCAACATTGCTCTTTCTTATGGATGGTCTATTCAACAGCTTGACGTTGACAATGCTTTTCTTAATGGTACTCTTAATAAGCTTATCTTCATGTAGCAGCCTCCTGGCTTCGAACAACATTGCCATGGCCAACAACTTGTATGTCAACTGCATAAAGCGATTTATGGGCTCAAACAAGCACCTCGTGCTTGGTTTGATAAGCTGAAATTTGCCTTGATACATTTTGGATTCATTCAATCAAGGGCTGATGCTTCTCTCTTTGTTAAACATGGAAAGAGCTTGATTATCTATATCTTGGTCTATGTCGATGACATCATAATCACAGGCAACAATGCTGCTCAAATCCAAGATCTTATTCTCCTTAAAACAGTTGGATAATCTCTCGTTTTTTTTAGGTATTGAAGTATCAAGGCCTTCTTCTACTAGTCAATTTTTATCTCAGTCAAAATACATACATGATCTGCTGAAGAAAACATACATGGACAATGCAAAGTCATTACCTACTCCTATGGTCTCTGGGTTAAAACTTTCTTCTAAAGATACAGAACCTTTTTCTGATGCAACTTTGTATCGCAGCACTGTAGGTGCTCTACAATATCTCACCATAACAAGACCAGAAATTGCCTTCAACGTGAATAAAGTTTGTCAGTTCGTGCAAAGTCCTTGTTTGTCTCATTGGAAGGCTGTTAAGCGAATCCTTCGTTATCTAAATGGAACCTCAAACCATGGACTTCATCTTACTGCTGCATCTAGACTTTCTCTTCATGGCTTTTGTGATGCAGATTGGGCCAATGACCCCGATGACAAGCGCTCCACATCTGGTTTTTGCTGGTTTCTATGTTCCTCGCCTATCACCTGGAGTTCCAAGAAACAATCAGTTGTTTCCCGTTCAAGTACTGAAGCAGAATATCGTAGCCTTGCCAATGCCACTTCAGAATTACTTTGGCTTAAGTCTTTGCTTACTGAACTTCATGTTCCAAGTCATGCATCACCCATACTATGGTGTGACAACAATAGTACAATTTCATTGACTGCCAATGTGACACCCTGTCTTAAAACTAGACCTCAAGGAATGCCACATTCCCTAATAATACCTCATAAGAGAATTCTGTCTCTTTAGAAGTATCACAGGCAGTAATAAGAACTATTAAAGAACTTTATTAGCGGAAGCGAAACGTACAAGTACTAGTAAATTACGATAAAGTTTTACATGTTCGAACTAACACAGACGGTAAGAGTGAAAATGACGTAAACATTTCAGACAAACTGACTCATAGACTAAATGACTTATTATGCCCTCCAGCAATTTATTCCAGACAACAACTGGCGGATCATACATCAAAATTTCTTTCTTTATCCAAATCCTGGTTACCTGGCTCTGGAAATTTCAATAAATAAAAAAAATAGAGAGGTTAAGTCTTTAAGGACTTAGTGAGAATTAAATAAAGGTAAATATGAACTAAAATTCGAAAGAATGATACAATAGACAAAAGGATCAACATCCGGTTATATGAGTACACAAAAATAATGGTTTGTAAAGAATAACGAGTCAAGTGAACTAATATACCCGGACCAAAGTCACGTTGTTCAATGAACTCACTCTCCAGACCAAAGTCCGTTGTCCAGGGCTCTGTTTTGGTCAATCACCTTATCATTCAGTCATTCATTCATTTATTCGATGATTAACCAAAACTTCATTCAGTGGAAGCTTGATAAGAATCACATCTAGTATGATGATATTACAATGAGAATGTTACATTGAAACATTCACTCATTTCGGAGAGGTAGTACCGGCATGAATAAGGAGTCAGTAAGATAGACAAGGACATTCAGGATGGGGCATATTTCATATGCATCAACGCGATTCAAAGATACAAAATTTATGCACAGGCATAAGAAATCAATATTCCGTAGTGAATATCGTTAAAGAATATAATATATCATATCATAATTTTCAGGCTAAATGCCAAAGGCTATATAGGAAGAACGATAAAAAAAATTTCCCCACCTTGAGACTAACTATAGATGAGAGTGGGAGTTCCAAGTTCAAGTCAATCCTATTGACCAATGTGATTATCATTAGTATAGTAAACATTTTTTGATATAGATTATCCCTAAATTTTTACCAAAATAAAAATATAACTTTATAAACTTTATTTATTAACTAAAATTTCATAAAAAATAGGTAATATTTGAAATTATTTTATCATTAATCGATATATATAGCATTTAATATATAACTCACAAAAATCATAATAAATAACTTGTGAGTCGAAAAATTATAAAACTTAATAGCTACTTCCAATGGTATATTTTTCAAGTATTGAAGGCTATGAACATTTATACAAAGGTTTATATGATCATATAGATAGTATATCATATCCGAAAATCATAGTCTTTCCCTTTAAAAATTCACAGTAAATGCAATACTCATCCAAAATTTACGAAACTTGTACAGTAGCCTGGAATCATACCAAGAAAAGTTAGGAAAATGAAATTTTCATTTTTCACCGACGCGTGCACCACACGTGCCGACTACGGCGGCGCGTGACCGGCCTCTGGCCACGACGCACGACCCATATTTCTCCAGTAGATGAAAAAACTTATTTCCTACAACTTTTATGGTTTAACTTTTCTCTAAATCCTAGCCGAAACATGCCAGAAACGAAAAAGAAACAGTAGCTTATACTCCTACTTTGACCCGGAAAACACTATTTCCGATGCCGATTCCGGGAAACTACTGACATGGGTGAGAACTATGACACACAATGAACAACTTTCATGCTTGGACTACGGTATAATACGATCTAGAAAAGTACGAAAAATTGGAGTGAAAACAATACCTGAAAAACGAGTTTTCCGGCACTATTCCCTTCTCGGACAGTAGCGATTTTTTAATTTTAACAAAAAATCGGCTGATGATTTTTCAACACCTCCTTTTGTGGTATAATTTTAGGTAAATTGAGAAGTGTTGTGGAATTTTTATAGAATATTTGGAAGGGTTTTGGTATATAAAGATATTTTTGGCCCTTTTCTCTACTTTTTGAGCTATAACCTCTGACCACTCCACCCTATACTAGACCCACTTCTTAAACTCAAAAATTCAGGCGGAGAACTCTTGAAATTCCTGAGGTGAAGGGTGCAGTTTATAGGCAATGGTCAAGCCTTATCTCCATTCTATGATGAACAAATCTCGATCACCGGTTGGGCAATAAGGGAGGTGGTGTGTTGGTTAAGCAACTATGATGATGATATGTAGGTATGTAGGTATGTATGCATGTATGAATGTGTATATACAAATATAATATATTTGTTATTTCATTCATTTATATATATATATATATTTAAAATATAATAATTAATAAATTTTAGTAATAAAATATAATATATGCAAATACCATTTAAATTATGGGGTGCTACAATCTCCCCACCTTCAAGGAATCTGGTCTCCAGATTCGAATAGATCAGGGTATTGCTGTCTGACGTCCTCTTCTATTTCCCATGTGGCTTCTTCCATATTTTGGTTCCTCCAGATTACTTTCACGAGTTGAACTTGTATACTGCGAAGTTCTTTGATTTTCTGATCAGGTATCCTAACAGGTTGTTCCTCGTAAGTCAAATAACTTTCTAGGTTTACATGCACCGGGTCCACAATGGGTGTTGAGTCCATGAAGCATTTTCTTAATTGGGATACATTAAACGTGTTATGTATCCCAGATAGTGACCTAAGTAGCTGCAGTTGATAGACAACAGGTCCTATTATTTTCAGAATCTCAAAGGGACCTACAAAACGAGGTTGTAACTTTCCCTTTTTCCCAGCACTTCGGATTCCTTTCCTAGGAGATATTTTTAGGAGTACTTGGTCCCCTACTGCAAATACCAAGTCTTTCCTTCTTTTGTTAGCATAGCTCCTTTGTCGACTTTGAGCTAATTGTGTTCTTTGCTTGATGACGTGTACTTTATCAATTGCTTCTTGTATAATATCTGGCTTTATAGAGCGAGTTTTCCCATCCTTGGTGTACCGTCATTCTTCCAAATCCCATTACAGAGGGGAACGACATTTTCGTCCATACAAAGCTTCATAAGGAGCCATTTGAATTGTAGTCTGGTAGCTGTTGTTATATGCAAATTCTATGAGGGGTAGATGCCTTCCCCAGTTGTCCCCGAAATCTAAAACACAGGTGCGGAGCATATCTTCCAAAGTTTGGATAGTTCTTTCAGATTGTCTGTCAATCTAATGGTGAGAAGAAGTGTTGAAGCTCAATTTTCTGCCAAGCATTCCTGGAGTTTCTTGCACAATCTCGATGTAAATTTTGGATCTCGGTCGGAAACAATTGTTGAAGGTAACCCATGCAACTGAATGATTTTTTTGGTATAGATCAGCTAGCTTTTCCACTCCATATTTACTACTTACTGGGATGAAATGAGCGGATTTTGTTAAACGGTCCACCACAACCCAGATACTATCGAAGCCTCCTTTCAGAAGAGGCAACCATAACACAGAATCCATGGTTACTTGATCCCATTTCCACTCAGGAATGGGAAGTGGTTGTAAAAGTCCTGATGGTCTTTGATGTTCTGCCTTCATCATTTGACATGTAAGGAAATTCTTTACGAAATCTGCAACATCACGTTTCATTCCTTCCCACCAAAAATATTGCTTTAAGTCTTGGTACATTTTGGCTCCTCCAGGATGGTTGGTGAATCGAGATCTATGAGCTTCTCCTAAAACTTCCTTCTTCAAAGAAACATGTATACATATTCAGTTTACGATATAGTAGTATACCCTGATGGTTGGTGCTGAAATCGGGATCTTGCCTTCCTTTGGTTTCTTTGAGCTTCATCACATCGGGATCAATGTCCTGGTTTTTTTTTTATCCTGGTGTTGAATTCTGGTTCGACTCTTAGTCCTGCTACATTTCCACGGGAAAATACTTGTACCATGATTTTTGGCGTGTATTCCCCAGATCTGTTAGCTTCCCTTCCTTCAATATGGGCTATACTAGCTTTCCTACTCAAAGCATCTGCCACAACGTTGGCTTTTCCGGGATGGTATTGTATAGAGCAATCCTAATCTTCTAGGAATTCCATCCACCGACGCTGCCTCATATTTAACTCTTTTTGAGTAAATAAGTACTTCAAGCTTTTGTGGTCAGTAAAAATGTCAAAGATTGCACCGTATAAATAATGCCGCCATTTTGCTAGAGCAAATCTATTGCACCCAACTCTAAATCATTAGTAGGGTAGTTATTTTCATGGATCTTTAACTTCCTTGAAGCATAAGCAATTACCTTCCCGTTTTGCATCAAAACACAGCCCAAACCTTCTTTGGAAGCATCAGTGTAGACCGTAAACCCTTATGTTACTTTTGGTAGAGTTAAGACCGGAGCGCTAGTGAGCAACCTTTTTAGTATCTGAAAGCTTTCTTCACACCTTTGGTTCAATTTGAATGTATTATCTTTTCGAGTAAGTTGGGTTAGTGGGGCTGCAATTTTCGCAAAGTCTTGGATGAATCTACGATAGTACCCTTCTAAGCCAAGAAAGCTTCGAACTTCGGTTACATTGCTTGGTTGTCTCCACTGCATTATTGCATCTATCTTTTTAGGATCTACTTCAAGACCATTCCCTGAAATTATGTGGCCTAAGAATGTCACCTTTTCCAACCAGAAGTCGCATTTGCTGAGTTTTGCATATAACTGATTTTCTTTTAGTGTCTGGAGAACTGTCCTTAGATGATGTGCGTGCTCTTCCTTGCTTTTGGAGTAAACAAGGATGTCATCGATGAAAATGACTACGAACTTGTCTAAATATGGTTGGAAGACTCAATGCATCAGATCCATGAAAGCAGCTGGCGCATTTGTCAATCCGAACGGCATTACTACAAATTCTTAGTGGCCATACCGAGTGTTAAAAGCGGTCTTGGGTATATCTTCTTCTCGGATTCGCAGCTGGTAGTATCCTTGCCTTAGGTCAATTTTCGAATAAACTTTGGATCCTTGGAGTGCATCGAACAATTCGTCAATTCGCGGCAGTGGATACTTATTTTTTATAGTCACATTATTTAGATCTCGATAGTCGATGCATAGCCTTAGCGTACCATCTTTTTTCTTTACGAATAACACCGGGGCTCCCCATGGTGATGAGCTGGGTCGTATGTATTTTCTTTCAATAAGCTCTTGTAATTGGATCTTTAATTCTTTTAATTCTGCAGGTGCCATTCGGTACAGGGTCTTGGACTTGGGCATTGCTCCGGGTGTTAGCTCTATAGAGAACTCAATCTCTCTTTGTGGAGGCAAGGAATTGATTTCTTCCTGGAAATATTTCGGGAAAGTTTTGAACAATAGGGATTTCAGATACCTTGAGTTGATCGTTCGGCTTGTTGATCAAATATGCTAGAAATCCTTTCCCTCCCTTTTTAATTATAGTCTGGGCTTCTTTCACAGATATTGATGTTACGGGGAAAGACTCCTCCTTGCGGTTTGCAAATTTTCTGTTTCCCAAATTTGAGAGTTTTACCTTTTTATAGTAACAATCTAATTGTGCCTGGTGTCTAAACAACCAATATATCCCTAATATGACATCATAACCTTGAATATGGAGCTCAATTAAATCGACCATATATGTTTCCCCATCAATTTCTAGAGGACAGTCTTTGTAGAGAACTTCGCTAAGTAACTTATTTCCCATTGGTGAACTAACATCCAAGATATAAGGTAGTTTTACAGATGTTGTTTCTAAGTGTGAAAAAAAGTGCTAGAAACAAATGAGTGTGTCGCTCCAGGATCAAATAAAGCTTTTCCAATTTTTGAAAGTAGAATAATCGTACCTTCAACTACAGTAGTGGGATCGATATCGTCTTCATTTTCTATGAGTGCAAAAACACTGGCTGGAATCTTGGGTTTTTGAGCAGTTTTAGCTGGTATGAGCAACTGAGATTTTTGTGGACATTCCTGAATACGATGTTGATCGCTTCCACAAACCAAGCATTTTCCATTCTTTTTCCAGCATTTTTCTTCGTTATGGTTAGCTAACCCACAGTAACCACATCTTTGCTTGTTAGCTCCTCCTTGAAAATTTTGTTTTGATGTACCTTCTTTCTTGTCAAGCTGAATCTCACTTCCATATTTCCTCTTCCATGTATTGAGGGCGTAGTGAATCAAGCGGTGAAACTCAGCCTCATACTGAGCTACTGTCATAGATCCTTGGGCCAGATCGATGAACTCTTTTTCTCGAGTGTTTCGTACAACTTGGGTAATATATTTTCCTTCGAATTCTTTTGTGAAGTTCTCCCATGTTCAGGGGGTATTGTTTCGGTTCCACTGATGATCTGTGACTCTCCACCAATTGTATGCAGCATCCTCGAATTGGTAGGTAGATAGATTTATTTTTTGTTCATCTGAGAAATTATGAACGGAAAATATCTTCTTGATCTTGGTCAGCCAAGACTCAGCTTGGGTTGCATCCGAGGTCCCTTGGAGGATTGAATCGAAGAAAACCTTCAAAGGTCCGATTGCCCGTATCCTGGTTCCTTGGTGGATTCTGGAAATACTGAAAGAATTGTTGCATCATTTCGAGTATAAGGCGAGGATTAGGTTCTTCTTGTGGTATGCGCTCCTCTCTACGCTGATGATTTTGCTCTTCTTGGCTCCTTGCTTGGTTGTTTTCATTCGAAGATGCCATGAAGTCGCTAGAGTGGGAATTTTCTTTCATAAATAAGAATTTGTGCAATAACAGTTTAAGCTAATCAATAACACATAACATGATATAATTATCATACCACGAATGCAGTCATCATTTATAGAGAAAAATCGATAACTACTAGAGAATTTACCATCCAGTCAGAAAAGTTATCACATCAAATAATTTACTAGATCTACTAATACGAGATATCGTTAATTGATAAAAAAACAAAAGGTGATTTTTTTTCCATGAAAACAATACAACTAATAATCAAAGTCTACAACAACTCCTCAGTGGTAATAGTCGACTCGACGACGGATGCAACTTCATCATCTGATATCTCAATGATAACATCATCAGCAATATCTCCAAGCAAAGGTAAAGGGTAATCTCCCCAAAATGGTCCTAGCTGCACTATCAATGGCGGCTCATCAGGAAACTCCTCCGGGTCAGACTCGTACTCGGGGTCTGTCAGCCACCCATCCTCCTCTAAAACTGGTGGTAATGGGGGTAACTCGGGCTCCTGAAGTGGAAGAACTGGTGGATCAGAAAGAGGAACAACGGGTGGGTCAGCAAATGGAATGACTGGTGGATCAACTGGTGGGACAACTGGTGGATCAACAGCTAGGTGCTCGGTAGGAATGTTTCTAGGTCCTGCTTCATCTCGAAGGCTGGTAATACTTTCTAACACTGGCTCTAACCCATAAATAGCATAGTCGAACATAGTACGAACCTGAGTAATAATATAATCAAAATGAATCTCAGAGTAATACTCTGCTCTCTGCAGGGCTCTCACCTCTCGATCAACAAACCCATGTAACTCAGACAGACTCAAGATCATCATATCTCTCTCATACACCGCTCGACCTATGTCACCCCTATAGGGTGGAATCTGTCTCATCAGTGCATCATCCAAGGGAGTGGGATAATACTCCGGAATTCCCATGGCATCAATGTGCCATCTATAAATAGCTAACTGGTTCCTCATGTCTTGATTCTCTCGAGTTAAACGATAAATCTCCTCTTCAAAAAGGACTCGATCAGTCGCCCTAGCGGCCCTCACTCTATCGCGATCCTCAGCAATCTGAAGAGTAACATGGCCGGGATAATACGATAAACCTCGATCTCCATGTGTGAAAGTCAAGGTCAGGGAATCTGTATGGACATAAATAATGTCTAAACGACCTCCCTGGCTACTGGTAGAGTCGGACATCCTGTGATAAATTAATAAATTTATGGAAACAATAATTAGTGATTAGCATAAATTAAAAGAATTATAATTAATTTTTTTTAACATTTCTAGGTAACCTATCCTAGCCTGATGCGGCTCTGATACCACCTCTGTGACACCTTATCTTGAAACTAGACCTCAAGGAATGCCACATTCCCTAATAATACCTCATAAGAGAATTCTGTCTCTTTAGAGGTATCACAGGCATTAATAAGAACTTTATTAGCGGAAGCGAAACATACAAGTACTAGTAAATTACAATAAAGTTTTACATGTCCGAAATAACATAGACGGTAAGAGTGAAAATGACGTAAACATTTCAGACAAACTGACTCATAGACTGAATGACTTATTATGCCCTCCAGCAATTTATTCCAGACAACAACTGGCGGATCATACATCGACATTTCTTTCTTTATCCAAATCCTGGTTACCTGGCTCTAGAAATTTCAATAGATAAAGAAAAATAGAGAGGTTAAGTCTTTAAGGACTTAGTGAGAATTAAATAAAGGTAAATATGATACTCAAATTCGAAAGAATGATACAATAGACAAAAGGATCAACATTCGATTATATGAATACACAAAAATAATGGTTTGTAAAGAATAACGAGCCAAGTGAACTAATATACCCGAACCAAAGTCACGTTGTTCAATTGACTCAATCTCAAGACCAAAGTCCGTTGTCCAGGGCTCTGTTTTGGTCAATCATCTTATCATTCAGTAATTCATTAATTTATTCGATGATTAACCAAAACTTCATTCATTGGAAGCTTGATAAGAATCACATCTAGTATGATGATATTACAATGAAAATGTTACATTGAAGCATTCACTCATTTCGGAAAGGTAGTATCGGCATGAATAAGGAGTCAGTAAGATAGAAAAGGACATTCAGGATGGGGCATATTTCATATGCATCAACGCTGATTCAAAGATACAAAATTTATGCACAGGCATAAGAAATCAATATTCCGTAATGAATATCGTTAAAGTATATAATATATCACATCATAATTTTCAGGCTAAATGCCAAAGGCTATATAGGTAGAACGATAAAAAAATTTCCTCACCTTGAGACTTACTATAGATGAGAGTGAGAGTTCCAAGTTCAAGTCAATCCTATTGACCAATGTGATTATAATTAGTATAGTAAACACTTTTTGATATAGATTATCCCTAAATTTTTACCAAAATAAAGAATTTAACTTTATAAACTTTATTTATTGACTGAAATTTCATAAAAAAATTATTTTATTTATTTATTTAATATTTCTTTGTCAAAATTATTTTCTAATAGTCAAAACTATCTTAAAAATTTACAATAATTAATATTTGACTCCAAAATTACAATATTTCCTATAACAACTCTTATTATAATATTAACTGAAAAAAATTCAAAATAGGTAATATTTGAAATTATTTTATCATTAATCAATATATATAACATTTAATATATAACTCACAAAAATCATATAAATAACTTGTGAGTCGAAAAATTATAAAATTTCATAGATACTTCCAATTATATATTTTTCAAGTATTGAAAGCTATGAACATTTATACAAAGGTTTATATCATCATATAGATAGTATATCATATCCGAAAAATCATAGTATTTCCCTTTAAAAATTCACAGTAAATGCAATACTCATCCAAAATTTACAAAACTTGTACTGTAGCCTGGAATCATACCAATAAAAGTTCGGAAAATGAAATTTTCGTTTTTCGTCTGGCCACCACGCACGGCGATATTTCTCCAGTAGATGTAAAAACTTATTTGTTACAACTTTTATGTTTTAACTTTTCTCTAAATCCTAGCCGAAACATGCCAGAAACGAAAAAGAAACAGTAGCTTATACTCCTACTTTGACCATCGAAAAACACTATTTCCGGTGCCGATTCCAGGATACTACTGACATGGGTGAGAACTATGACACACAATGAACAACTTTCATGCCTGGACTAAGGTATAATACGATCAAGAAAAGTACGAAAAATGGGAGTGAAAACAGTACCTGAAAAACGAGTTTTTCGGCACTATTCCCTTCCCGGACAGTAGCGATTCTGAATTTTAACGAAAAATCGGCTGATGATTTTTCAACACCTCCTTTTGTGGTATATTTCTGGGTAAGTTGAGAGTGTTGTGGAGTTTTTATAGAATATTTGGAAGGGTTTTGGGTATATAAAGATATTTTTGGCCTCTTTTCTCTACTTTTTGAGCTATAACCTCTGACCACTCCACCCTATACTAGACCCACTCCTTAAACTCAAAAATTCAGGCGGAGAACTCTTGAAATTCCTGAGGTGAAGGGTGCAGTTTATAGGCAATGGTCAAGCCTTATCTCCATTCTAGGATGAACAAATCTCGATCACCGGTTGGGCAAGAAGGGAGGTGGTGTGTTGGTTAAGCAACTATGATGATGGTATGTAGGTATGTAGGTATGTATGCATGTATGAATGTGTATATACAAATATAATATATTTGTTATTTCATTCATTTTATATATATATATATATTATATTTATATTTAAAATATAATAATTAATAAATTTTAGTAATAAAATATAATATATGCAAATACCATTTAAGTTATGGGGTGCTACAGCCAATCCTGTAATGCATTCAAAATCCAAGCATTTTGAGTTAGATCTCTTCATTGTTCGTGAGAAAGTTCTGGCCAAGCAACTCAACGTTCAATTTGTCCCCTCCTCTCATCAAATTGAAGATGTCTTCACGAAACCATTATCTTGTCACAATTTTCATCGGTTTCGATCCAAGCTCAGCCTTGTCGACAAACCAACGCTGACCTTGCGATGGGATGTTAAGTGACATCATTAACCAAGTACACAAGAGGCCACATACTCACACATGTAGAAGATCTCAAGCCCATCATCTAGAAACACATAGACTCATCTTGTGTTGTAACAATATAACTGACTTCATATTCCATTCTACTTTTTTATCCCTTCTATTTGTAAATATAAAAACCTTTGTAATTGTTCAATGGAAATATACAAGAGAGGATTATATTTTACAGAGCCTTGTTCCCGTTCTTTATTTTCTCTAACTCTGACCACAATAATTTAATTATCATATTTAACCGTGACATTTACAAGGTTTTGCGATGTCAACAAAAATTGTCTTCTATTTCATGGTTTTGGATTTTGTTAATTCGAAAAGCATTGTTCCTGTCATCAACATCTTTTTCACTTGTCCTTAAATTTGTAACATAAGCTCTTTGTCTCAACCTGGTGAAGAAAAGCCAATCTGCAAGTGCTCTTTTCATAGTTCGGTACATAAACTACACAACTTCTGAAGCTTGTGTAGCAAAAATGAATGGTTCGTAATACTTTAGATGTCGTTTCCGATTCACATCGACTATGTTGTACTTGCCATGAATGCAAGTCTCTAACCTAGGATGTGGACCACTATGTTAAAGTAGATGCCCCGGTTGGCTAGAGAATTTATTGACTCAAGTGTAATAAACAATCTTTATTTTATATAATTTAGCTTTTAATGGTTTCATTTTACTTTATCTGTATATCTATGCAGTCAGCATAGATAAAGTCCTTGATTATGCTTTAATATAAATGAATCGTAATTCGATCTTGAAACTCATTTGTAAACACTATATATTCTAAATTCGTTCCTAGTCGATTCAGCAGCCTAAAATAAGGATAAAGGTCGCTTGAGCTTGAGAGAGCATCTGTGATGTGTAACATGTTTCATGATAAGGGCATAGAGATGTCCAATCAAGCAGATGAGTAATCATATGATGATTGTACCAAACAACTCTCCCTCTAACTTTTCAAGTGGTTACCATTCATCTAGAGAAAAAAATCTATGGTTGTGATTGTACATGATTAGTCATTACGATCTGGGACAACACTGAGGCTCTACATACTAGGATTGTGCTTTGACTCGTTTACCAACTCCGCGAGGGTCACAAGGTGGCGAGGTTGGGTACAATTGCGAAATGTGTAGGTGCCAGTGCATTGTAGTCAGGAATTCACCGTTCACCTACGTGTGTGGATTTTCTATGTGATGTAATGAAATAATAGTGCATGAAATCTCTGGCCAGAGTGTGAGATGTACATTAGGGAAAGAGTTTTCTAGTTGTACATGCATTGACACTATGAATATTTCATGATTGTATCACATAGCTATCAAATTTAATATGCAACCCTCGATGAACCAATGGCTGCAGATTCGATTGGGATATATGAGATGAAAGGACCTTGCCGTATGTTAATCCTAATCGACTGGTTCTTGCAGGCACTATCGGTGATACCTAGGAAATCATGAGTCGTTGCTACTACATGCTCTTACCATGATTCCATGGGTTTAATAAGAAAATGATTTCTGACATTCTCATTATCAAATGTTGGTGCATGGAATGTGGCAAATTAGGGTAAGCCCGAATAAAGTAAAATATCCTATAGCAGACGAATTACTGTCAAGTATCTCTGAAATAAGAATAGCAAAAGTTATCTGGGATATTCTGACAAAGATGTACGAGGTCAAGTCACTACACAATATGATTTTCCTAAAGAGAATGCTTTATAATCTTCGGATGGTAGAATCCTCATCGATGACCGACCATATCAACACACTAAATACTTTATTTGCCCAACTCACTTCCATAGGGCATAAAATAGAGGAAAATGAAAGTGCGGAACTTTTATTTCAAATTCTACCAGATTCATACGATCAAATTATCATCAACATAACCAACAATATTCTTATGGACTCTCTAAAATTCGACAATGTCTTAACTGCGGTTCTCGAAAAAGAAAGTCAGTGCAAGAATAAAGATGATAGGTTGGTAACTTCGAAGCAGGCAGAGGCTTTACCGATGATAAGAGGAAGATTTATGGACCGTGACTCTAGTGGGAGCCAAAGACGAGGTAGATCAAAGTCAAAAAGTACGAAAAAAAATATTTACTGCTTTAAATGTGGCGGTAAATGGCACTTCAAGAAAGAGTGTACGAGTATCGACAAGAGTTCTCAAGGAAATGTGGCCGGTACTTCAGGCGGTGGTGAAATATTATTCAGCAAAGCAGCAACAGTTGCAGAAGGTGGGCACAAATTTTGTGACACATGGATTATGGATTCAGGAGCAACGTGGCACATGACGTCTCAGATAGAATGGTTCGATCATTATGAACCAGTCTCAGGAGGATCTGTATTCATTGAAAATGATCATGGCTTGGAAAATGTTGGGTTCAGTACTATTAAAATAAAAATGTTTGATGGCACCATGCGCACCATACAGGAAGTACGACATGTGAAAGGACTGACGAAGAATCTTTTGTCATTGGGCAATTAGATGATATCGGTTATAAAACCTGTATCGAGAACGTGATCATGAAAATTGTGAAGTGTGCTCTTGTGGTTATGAAGGCGGAAAAATTTGCTGCAAATCTGTATAAACTTTGAGAGAAACACACAAACAGACGGAACTAGCTGTTGCATCAATTGGTTCAGGAGAAGAATTAACAATGTTATGGCATAGAAAGCTCGGCATATGTCAGAACGAGGGTTGAAAATTCTCTCAGAACAGAAGTTGTTGCCGGGACTTACAAAAATGTCACTACCCTTTTGTGAGCATTGTGTCACCAATAAACAACACATATTAAAGTTTGACACTTCTACTGCCAAGAGCAAAAGCATACTGGAGCTGATTCATTCAGATGTTTGCCAAGCACCAGTTGTATCCCTAGGAGGAGCGAGATGCTTTATCTCGTTCATTGATTATTTCTCTAGCAGATGTTGGGTATATCCAATCAAGAAGAAATAAGATGTTTTCCAGATTTTCAAAGATTTCAAAGCGCGGGTTGAACTTGATTCTGAAAAGAAAATCAAGTGTCTGAAGACTGACAACGGAGAAGAATATACCAGTGACGAATTTGATGCATATTGTCAACATCAAGGCGTCAAAATACAATTCGCAATGGCTTACACACCTCAACAGAATGGAGTGGCGGAGCAGATGAACAGAAACTTGTTGGACATAACAAGAGCCATGTTTAGGACTGCGAGTCTAGACAAGTCATTTTGAGCGGAAGCAGTTAAAACCGCTTTTTATATTATCAATCGTTCTCCTTCAGTGGCGATTGATATAAAGACTCCGATGAAGATGTGGACTGGGAAGCCGACAGATTATTCTCATTTGAGTACATTTGGAAATTCTGTGTACGTTTTATACAATGAGCAAGAAAGATCGAAGTTGAATTCGAAATCCAGAAAATGTATCTTGTTGGGTTATGCTGATGGAGTAAATGGGTTTCGCTTGTAGGATCCTACTGTCCACAAGCTGGTCATCAGCAAAGACGTTATCTTCGAGGAAGATAAAGTAAAGGGAGACAGAGGCATACTAAATTCAGAAACTACTATATTTTGGGTGAAAAATAAGACGTATGAAGGTCAAAATTCTTGTGAAGCAGTACCAGAGCACGAAGAACAAGAACATGTTGAGTATGAGGTTTTCAATGTGAGGCAGTCAACTCGAGACAGAAGACCACCAGGTTGGCTTTCAGATTATGTCAACGAAAGCAATATTGCATATTGTCTATTATCAGAGGATGGTGAGCTATCAAGTTTCAACGAGGCTACTCAAAGCTCAGATGTATCCTTGTGGATGATAGCAATGCAAGAAGAGTTGAAAGAATTAGACAACAATAAAACTTGGGATCTTGTTATACTACCACGAGGGAGGAAAGCCGTCAGAAAAAGATGGGTCTATAAGATCAAGCGTGATGACAATACCCAAATGGAGCGGTATCGTGCTAGATTGGTGGTAAAAGGGTATGCTCAGAAAGAATGAATTGACTTCAATGAGATATTTTATCCTGTGGTTCAGATTACAACAGTCAGAGTAGTGTTGACATTATGTGCGGTGTTTGACCTACATCTAGAACAACTAGATTTGAAAACGACGTTTCTTCATGGAGATCTTGAATAAAAAATCTATATGCTCCAGCCAGAATGTTTTGCAGAGAAATTCAAAGAGAACTTGATTTGCAGGTTGAACAAATCTCTGTACGGTCTCAAACAGGCGTCGAGTGTTGGTACAAGAGATTTGATTCCTATATCATGAGCCTTGTATACAACAGACTGAGTGCAGACCCTTGTACGTATTTCAAGAAGTCTGGTGATGAATATATTATTTTTTTGTTCTATGTGGACGACATGTTGGTAGCAACTCCCAACAAAGATCAGGTCCAATGATTGAAGGCACGGTTGACTAGGGAATTTGATATGAATGACTTGAGACCATCAAACAAGATTCTAGGGATGTAAGTTCACCAAGACAGAAGTAACAGAAAGATTTGGCTTTCCTATAAAAATTATTTGAAGAATATCTTGCAACGCTTCAACATGCAAGATAGTAAGGCAATATCGACCCCTCTTCCTGGTAATTTCAAGTTATCCTCCGAGATATGTCCTAGCAGTGAACCAGAGAGGATGAAGATGTCTCGAGTACTATATGCATCAGCAGTGGGAAGTTTGATGTTCGCCATGATCTGTACAATACTGGATATTGCTCAAGCAGTGGGAGCAGTTAGTCAGGTATATGGGGAATCCTGGGCGAGAGCATTGGAGCACTGTCAAGAAGATCCTTAGATACATTAAAGGTACCTCGAATGCTGCATTATGGAGGATCGGATTTTATAATCAGGGGCTATTTCGATTCAGATTATGCAAGTGATCCTGATAAGAGGAAATATACTAATGATTATGTGTTTACACTTTCAAGGGGAGCTGTAAGCTGGGTTTCAAAACTGCAAACAGTTGTGACATTATCTACAACGGAGGCAGAATACATGGCAGCTACTCAAGCTTGCAAGGATGCAATATGGATTAAAAGGTTATTGAAGGAGATCAGACACAAACAAGATAAGGTTTCTTTGTTTTGTGATAGTCAGAGTGCCTTGCACATCGCAAGAAATCCAGTCTTTCATTCCAGGACGAAACACATTAGAATTCAATTTCACTTTGTTCGAGAAGTAGTAGAAGAAGGAAGCGTGGATATGCAGAAGATTCATACAAAAGATAACATAGCTGATTTTGTGACCAAGCCAGTGAACACTGATAAGTTTGATTGGTGCAGATCCTCAAATGGCCTAGAGAAAACGTGAGCAGCAGGGAATGGCAAGATTGAAAAGATGTGTGGAGATGTGTTTGATTATCAATCAAATCTTCAAATGGGAGAAATGTCGACAAGTGATTTGTCAAAGAAAGTGGGAATACTATATTTAATAAGGTTGGTGGCAAAAAAATTTATAAAACGTGGGTTGGCATCTTTGACGAGGAATTTCCAGACGACGCGTTTTATACGCGTCTTCACACGGACAAGGGGCTCTATAAATAGAGCTTCACCTTTAATTCTGAAATCATCCCTTTTCGAGTTTTATCTCATCTTATAAGTATTTGAGTGCTTAGTTCTATAATATTTATGAGGTGTTTTGTTATCCTGTATTAAGAGAGTGTGTGTTCTTTTGGAAACATAGTGAGTGAGTTATACACCATAAAATATTATAGTGGAAATTTTTTCATATTACCCGTGGTTTTTATCCTAATAATTTTTTGGGGTTTTTCACGTAAATCTCGGTATCCAGTTTATTCTTTATTTTCATATGCCCTGCTTCAGTGGTCTATTAGTATCCAAGATCACCCTAATTCAAGCAAACTTCCCCGTGCCTCTTCCATCCTCACCTGAATCGACTTGAACAACCCTTCCTATACACTCTCCTATATTTCTGAGAATAGACGTATGCATAAACGCTAAAGGAAAATTATGGCATCGGGTCCATATTGTTATTTCATCAAACACCATATCCGAAGGGTTTTGAAAACCAATCGGTGTTTTAAACAATACAAGGTCTTTGAAAAACGTCCAAGGGCTATCCAATATCACATACCTTTTATCTAGATTGAATTCAAAATCCATAAGAAAAAAGTTCTCCCCAGTCACCCCGATCTTTACCTGTTTTCGCCTGCAAGATGCATGGCATTTGGGATTGAAAAGTTTCCCGATTCACTATCTTTGGAGAGAGAACCTTAGCGACCAGGTAAGACTCCAATCGATGTTGCCCAATAGACGCCAAATCTGTTGGAATTATAATCAGATCCTCAACATCACATGCATAGAATTTCAGAGAACTAATACGTTTAGCAATCTCCTCCGAATCCATAGATTATAATCCAACACGAAGTTCCAAAATGAAAGATCAAATCCCTACAAAAAGTGTAACTAAGAATCCAAAGCAACGTGTTTTGGTTTAATGATCAAAACCCACAAAATCTTGGAATTTAGGATTAACTTCCCCTCATAATACCTCATATAAGGTCATCTCCAACTCATATCCTCTATTTTTCATCCTCTATCCTCTAAAATAGAGATCTGTGATCTCTATTTTTAAAAACCTTCTCCAATCATATCCTCTAAAAATATTACAAAATAATCCATTTCTTTTTTTTTTTTCATTTTCAAAAACACACACATATAATTATATAATTACATAATGTATTATATAACCGAACTTAATTAATCCGATAAACATAATACAATAAAACATGTATTAAACTTATTTATTTAAAACAATGCATTTTTTTTACACGACAAACATAAACGACAAGATACTACATTCATAATATAAAAATAAAATATAAATCGCGACAAACATAAACGACACATATGGTTTACAGGACAACACGTAAATTGACCATTAAAAATATTAATATTCCGAAGTAGTGTACTCATCCCACAAATGGTCAATAAGAGCATCTCGAAGTGCATAGTGAGCCGACTTATCTTTTATTTGACGATGGCGTGCAATAAAATCTTGAAATCAGACATGCTCATCACGTGCCATTTCAACATCTACGATGGGTGATTCGCGATAATTTGTGACTGACACATTTTCATCTCTTTCATCTTCAATAATCATATTATGCATTATAATGCATGTTGTCATGATATCATGTAGCACTCGTTTGCTCCAAACTCGTGCAGGTCCAGTGATTATCGCCCACTTTGATTGTTGTACACCAAATGCTCGCTCAACATCTATTCTACAACTTTCTTGTCGTGTTGCAAAGTATTTCTTCTTTGGACCTTGTGGATTGTGAATTTTTTTCACTAGAGTGCCCCACTTTGTATATATACCATTGGCTAGGTAGTATCCCATGGTGTATTTTTTTTCTTGTATGACATAGTTAGCGGGTGGAGCTACCCCATTGGCCAAATTAACAAAGAGATGAGATTTTGACAACACATTAATGTCGTTGTTTGAACCTGGAAAATCAAAGTATGCATGACATATCCACAACTCGTAATCTGTTACAGCCTCCAAAATGATTGTCGGTTTTCCACTACGACCAGCATATTGTCCAGCCCAATTGGTTGGACAATTTTTCCATTTCAAATGCATACAATCGAGGCTTCCCAGCATCCCCGGGAATCCACATTGTTTTCCAATATGGAGAATCCTTTGAATGTCCTCAGCATTGGGAGACCGAATATAACGGTCACCAAACACCTCCACCATAGCCCGACAAAATCTTTTTAAACTTTCAATCGCAGTAGACTCCCCGATTTTAATATACTCATATGTTGAATCTGCCGCAACACCGTATGCTAAGATACGCATTGCAGCAGTCATCTTCTGGTATAGGGACAACCTATGCCTCCCTAACGCATCTATTTTTTGTATGAAGTAATTGTCATGATTTTGAACGGATTCCATAATTCGCAAGAATAGACGCTGAGACATTCGAAAACGTCGTTTGAACATTGACTCATTGTACATTGGAGACTCCGAAAAATAGTCATTGTACAAGCATTGATCGGCGGCTAATCTATCTCGATTAATCACAATATGGCCAGGAATCGAGACTTGATGGTGCAACTCATCACATTCTTAGAAGTAATTGGAGACAACAGTTGCACTAGTTCATGAGTTGGCTTAAAACCGTTTGTTGTTCATCAATGCGATGCAACTCATTTTTTATGTTGGAATTAAGCTGTTCTTCGTCGTCAGATGACGAAGAGTCAGTGTAGAAAGAAAAACTCGAAGGACCTCCCTCATGAAAATTCATTTTTGTGCTGGATGAGTAAATGATGAAGAAGTCACTGTTCTTAAATAAGTTGTGAAGAAGTCATGGGTTGTGTGAGATAAAGAAATAAGTGATGCATAAATCCAACTCAATGGTTGTCTAGTTGTGTCACGAGATGTCCTTTGTTAGCAGAGACAAGTCATTTAGCACGAGTTTTTGCCCACTAAGAATTTATGGGTTGTCTACTTGCAGCTGTCACTGTTTGTCCAGTCACAATCAAAGACAACTCATCTACCAGCTCTTGTCTACTTGCAGCTATCACAGGTCGTCCTTTGCTAGCAAATACAAGCCATCTAGCACGAGTTTTCATCCCACTAATAACTGATGGGTGAACTACTTGCAGCTGTCACGGGTTGCCTAGTCACAATCAAAGACAACTCATCTACCATCGTTTGTCTACTTGCAGCTATCACGGGTTGTCCTTTGCTAGCAAATACAAGTAAATATACTCCTTTAGATCAAATTCTGAATCCCCAAACAAATAAATCTAACTAATTTTAATTTCTACCGTTAGATCATATATAATTTAATCAAGACCGTTGGTTCAGATTTCTTATCCAAAATGTTTTGACTATAAATTGCAGTATCATTTGTAGCATTGACATCACTCATACAAAGTAAATAAATATTTTCATTCAAATGATATCATCTAAACGTGGTGTCGCTTTCTCAATTGGGGAAGACAAACTGCTCGTGATGGCTTATCTTGAAGTCTCTCAAAATCCAATAATTGGTATAAACCAATCACGCGATAGGTTGTGGTCACGAGTGGCAGCTATTTACAACGAGCAATTCACTAGGAAATCAACAGAGCCTCGTACTACCAAGGCCCTCCAATGTCGTTGGTTCAACATAAACAAGATCGTCCAAACTTTAGCTCGTGTGTTAGCCAGGTGGAATTTAGCCATCCATGTGGTGCTTCTGAGAAAGACATTGTGAGTAATTTATTTTTTTCATCATATTTACGTGAAACTATATTTTTTTTTTATTTTTGTAACTAAGATACAATTCATACTTGGTTATAGGTGGATCAAGCAAAAGCCTTATTTAAGAAATCATTTGGCTCGACTTGTCGGTTGGATCATGTATAGTCTTTACTTAAAGAGCAAGAGAAGTTCAATCCATCACGCGTTGTTTTACCTAATTTCATACCAAACCACGGGAATATCGACTCATCATAGTCTGACTATTCTCCCAACACAGAATCACCAACGTCCAATTCTCCAAGGTTATCTGGTTTGCTATAAACCTGGATGAAGATAATCCATCATGAGAGAGTTCTCAACGTCCAATTGGCATAAAAAAGGCCAAATCCAAAATAAAAGCCAATGAAGAACACTTGAAGGACCTATCCACCATGGCCAAATGCAGTGAGAAAATGGTGGCTGTGATGGAGAATTCTGAGGCCCATCGACAACAGCTCATTGATGTTGAAAAACAAAGGAATACGATAATGGCTTTTAAGGAAGAAAATAAAATATTAAGGATGAACCCCATGTGCGTTGATGAATCAGTTCGTGCATATTTGGTTAAAGAGCAACAAAAAATTTGGCAGAAAAGAATGGCAACGGGGGATGGCTCCGACATCACTTCTACGCCTTTTGGACAGTTCTTCGGAGGAACTTCACCATCAGGGTCTGACCTTCCACCGTACTTGTAGTGCCCGAGATTTAATTACTGTAATCATGCGTTGGTTAATTGACAGAATTGAGGTTATAGGAACTCAAATGAAGAAGCAGGGCATCGTTACATTATAAGCCAAGATGTTGGACCGAACATCTTGCGCCCGAGCGGTAGAAAAGAACCGCCCGAGCGCCAATGTACCATGAGTTTACTTCTTGGACAGAATGTTTGGTGCCCGAGCGGTAGAATATTACCGTCCGAGCGCCAGGAGATGATCAGCTGAGTATCTCGACAGAAACTTCCGCGCCCGAGCGGAAATTTATGACCGCCCGAGCGCCAACCAGAATTGAGGAAAAGTTAACACGTTGCTTAGACATGCAACGTGGGATATTTATATACATCTACACTTCATTCCTTCAACATAATCGCGAGAAAGAAAACGAGGAAAAAGGCTTAGGAGATTTCAAGTTTTCTTAAAGATAAGAATTCTGATTTTACGAAGATCCGTCCGTCTGAATTTGAAATCCGAGTACAAAACCGTGTTTCTAGCGACGACAGCTTCAACTGGACGTAAGTTTTATTACATTTTGATACGATTTGAAATTATGACATTGCCAGAATCAGATATGATTGATATATAGTGTTCTTGACATAGTAGACATCGTATAATTGAAATCGGATCGAAGAACAGACAGATTATGCAATTGTTATGAATTTTCAGAGTTGATTTGATTGTGATTAGACCTGATGTGATATCAAAATTATGTTGTTATCGATTATGAAGTGTTGGAATTGATATCTGATTTATACTGTATCGCTGGGTATAGTGATATTATTCAGACTTGGATCAGATGAGTTGTTGATTCTTATATACTGATATTGTATTGCCGGTATTGCGAGCTTGTACAGATTTGAGATTATGATCTGTTATTGTTGAGATTATGGGTTGTACTGATATCGATTTTGAGTTATGATATTATATCTGTGATGTTGAGATTGACGGAGTTATCAAGACTGTATTGTTATGTCGTCGAAACATCAGTAGATTGATTTTGATCAGATTCAGTATTGATTGAGATTGTATCGTTGTATCGTTGACATTGATCAGATTATGTCTTAATTTGCGTATTGATCAGAACAGGCTTTGAATTGAGCTGTATATTGATAGAGTCGATTCGATATTGTCATTTCAGATTGAATATGGACAGATTTGACTTCGAGACTTCGACTTCGTCAGACCGAGAAGAGAAAGGTATAAATTGATGTTGATGCGGGATTGCACAACTCGAGTTGACTTGACTTGAGTTTCCCAAAATCACATACTTTACTGTATTGCATTGATATTTGCAATTGAATGAAATTGATATCTTTGATCTATTGAATTATGTATTGAGTCATAGGTGGATACGCCTAGGCAGAGATGATTGATCTCGTGACAGGGGTGCCTGATAGTGATGGAATCGTCACTGGCACATCGCACATTGTCACAAGATACTGAGTTGGCGAAAGTGCCAAAGTCTGTGACGGATAGGTCAAGACACCGGACATTTCGTTATATCGAAGTGGATAGAATTGGAGTTTCTTCTATTACTGATGTTCGATATGGAAAGAGCCAAAGTCCGCGAATAAGAACGTGCCACCACCCCGATCGGGAGTGTAGGTGGGTGTATGTTCTTATTCAGATCGAGATCCCTAGATTAGGACGAGTCGAGTCAGAGTCCATGAGTCACTGAGTGTGATTCAAAGTTTGTGTTGATTCATGTGTCGGATTTGATACATGTTATATTCAGAGTTTATATTGATTTACGTTTCTGATTTGATACATATTATGAATATCTATTTCATGCTTTTATATCTGTTTATATGAAATGCATGTATACATGATTTATACTGGGAATGTAATTCTCACCGGAGTTATCCGACTGTTGTCTTGTTTGTATGTGTGATTGACAACATGTGGGACAGGATCAGAATCAAGAAGAGGATGAGAGATTATAGTTAGCGTGGAGATCCGGGCCTAGAAGCAGAGTAGGATTCAGCATTTGATGTATAGATGTTGAACCTAGTTGAGATAGATACATGTAGTACATGTTTTGTACTTTGATATTGATATGTAAATCAGATAGATTACTATTACGTTTCCGCATTTATAATTTAAAAAGAAAATTTTTAGTCCCACTTTTCTTAATTGTTATATTTGACATTAATAATGATTAAGACATGAATTAGCGTCCGGGTCCCCACAGCAGGTGGTATCAGAGCAATAGGTCTAGAACTGTAGGTTCTTGAGATTGAGATAGAAGCTAGTGAGCGGGGTAGAATGAGTTTTCTTTCCTTGCATGTGATTGCTAGCATGTGATTTACTATAATGTTGAATTACATTGTATGCTAATATTACAGTATGTGTTTATTGTTTCTGAAGATACATGTTACCTGAATATCTGAGTTGATTTGGTATTGTGTATTATTTGAGAATGGATCAGAACCGATTTTGATCAGAGGTAAGCTGATCAGAAAGGGGCTGAGACGGATTTTTCTCATATGATTGCTGACTCTTGTGATCATCAGATATCCCTCCTCGAAGAATTTCAGAACGAGAAAGTAGGGTGACTGATCAGATGGATGTGTCAGAAACTCTGATGGAAACACATTTGATGAGGTTTCAGTCATTTCAACCGCCGATTCTGAGGGGTATTGAGACGACGAGTGATTTTGAGAGTTGGCTTGACGATATCGAGATGCTATTTGATTCACTTGATTACCCAGATGAACGGATAGTTAAACTGATTGGGCACCAGTTACGGGAAGTTGCAAAGAGTTGGTGGATCGCAACCAAAGAAGTTTTAGAACAGTGTGGTACAGTGATTACGTGGAAGATCTTCAAAGCTGAATTTTATCGAAGATTTTTCCCAAGTTCGTACCGAGAAGATAAAAGGGCAGAATTTGAAAATTTGAAACAGTGTCAGCTAAACATTGAAGAATATGTTGCTAAATTCTCTACTTTGCTACGGTTTGCGCCTCACGTGGCTGGAAATGATGAAGTTGTAACTGATCGGTTTATTAATGGATTGAATCCTGGAATATTTGCATTGGTAAATGTGGAGCGACCCTATACTTTTTCTGACGCCTTGAATAGAGCAAAGAGAGCTGAGGCAAGTTTGATTCGACAACAAGAAAGGCTGTATGTAATCCAATCTCAGAAACAGCAACAATCTCAAGTCCAATTCCTGCAATCCCCTTTGAAATTGGAGGTTGGTAGTAGTAGAATTGGGAAGAAAGAACAGGTGAAAGCTCGAAAGAAGCAGTTTAAGAAGTTAGGGAGCGGTTCATCTAGCTCCAGTAGTTCTAGCCCGAGTTATATCGGGGTCTATTGTAGAACCTGTGGAGGAAGACATCAGTGTATGGTAGTTGCAACAATTGCAAACAGCGAGGACACTTTGCTAGAGTTTGTCCACAGAGAGGTTCCCGAAGATTCCAGGGAGCAGAGTCATCTGGATCAGTGACTCAGATCGATAGATCATCTTCTGTTGTTCGCTCTTTCCAACCACCCTCTGCTCAGTCTCAATCAGGGTCAGCAGGAAGCCAAAGTGTTGGTAGTAACCGAGGAAGGGATCCAGGATGCACTTGATGATATAGTGGCAGGTAATTGATCTTTTATAATTATTCTGCGTACCTATATATTGAGAAATATTAGTACATCCTGCATATGATTTCTGAATGAATTGCATTGATATATGCTTTGAGTATTGAGTTATTATATGCTGTAGTATTGATCTCTTTTCTGTTGGGGAGAGGTTTTGAATCAATGACATCTGTTGGATCTTGTATGCTATGGTATGACAGATATGAGATTGAGTTAGATGATATAGTACTTGGCGTCATTTGATTCTGACCGCATTATTGATATTGATGTGTTGGCCAAGTACAGAGCTATCGCAGATTATTTCCAGGAAATGGTAAAATTCGGACCTGAAATGGCCGAAGAATGAACATGCTATGGTAAGGATTCTGGATTTAGAATACCTTTGATATATGTGATGTTCATGACTCGATGATTATTGAAAGGAACGGAGTGATTCTTTATGCATTCAGTTGATTTACTGAGATGGAGTGTATCATTGACTGATTTGCCAGTGACAGGAGCGTTGCTAAAGTCGTCTCAGATGAACTTCCGGATTTTCCTTTAATTAGGAAAATTGATTTCAGTCTTGACTTGATATCAGGTACTGTTATTATTTCTAGAATTTCGTACAGAATGATATTGATTGAATTGAAAGACTTAAAAGACCAGTTATCAGATTTACTAGCCGAGAGTTACATCTGATTGAGTGTTTCTCGTTAGGGATGTATCAGCTATAGTAGTGAGTTGATAAACTCTATGTTCAGAATATTTTGATGATTCTCTGATTAATTGATCTATGATATTCTGGTATATTCGAAGATTATGACTGATTTTGTTGAATATCTGAGTATTATATTGAATATTTTGGGAACTGGAAAGTTGTGTACCGAAATTGTTGAAATGTGTATCTTGACTGAGATAGATTGTATTCAGGGTAACTGATATTTGAAGATAGTATACCAATTGATTCTAGCACAGTTGAGACCGCGATCAGTGGCCGAGATTGATATCCAGTGTCAGAATTTATAGTTGCATGAGTTTAGCAGGCTATTACATCTGACTGTTGTTCAAATCTGATTGAGAATTGTTATTTTCTGATAGCAGTATTTGATACAGATTGTATACAGTTGAAACTCGATATTGTTCAAGTTGAACCAGAACTGATTTCGAGATTTAAAGCAATCCAAAAATTTGATCAGAATGTTCAAAAATTGATATTGATAGTTATAGCAGGGCATCGATCAGAATAACAGGTTTGTGACAGTGTGTTATATGTTAATAATCGTTTGTGTGCCTGAATAATTTCAGATCTGAAACGACAGGTATTGTTTGAAGTGCACAATAATTAATGCAATATTTATTGTGATGATCGAAAAGATAGTTTTAATTGAAATAGATGAGATTAGATATGGTTGAGTTTGTACTAAAACGTCTGAATTGCTGATATATGAAGACAAAGAGAATGAAACCAGGAGATTGGTTATATAGCTTATCAATTCCTGAATGGAAATGGGATTACATTTCCAGAGATATCGTGATGAAGCTACCACATTCCTCTCGGAATTGAGCATTGATTGAGTTAGGAGTGACAGACTGACCCAGTCTGCGAGTGCTAGCTCGTACATGAAGACGTACAGATATGATTATATTACTGAGATTTCTGTCAGAAAAGTGATCAGATTACATAAAGTGTCGAGAGTTGATTATATCAGACCATAATTTTGGTTGACTTTGCATGTTTGGCGTAACGTACAGCAAGAGTAGGTACGATATTATATATGATTATTGCATATCATTCACCGACTGACGGACAGACAGAGTGGATTATCCGGATTTTGGAGAATATGCTTAGAGTTTTAGTGCTTGATTTTAGCACTTGTTGGCAGGATTTATGTCATGTCGTGAGTTTTCGTACAACAACAGCTATCAGACGAATATCAAGATGGCACCATTTGAAACGTTGTACGGTAAGAAGTGCAGATTCCCTCTTTAGTGAGATGATATCTCTGAGGTTCCTGAGATTAGACCTGATATGATTTGAGATGTGACTGAAAAGTGAAGCTGATTAGAAGAAATGAAGAAAGCTTAGAATAGACAGACTAAATATACCAACGTCGGATGATGACCGTTGGTATTTGAGACAGAAGATTACATATTGACATTGACTGGGATTGAACAGATTGATAGCAGATAATTGTGTTGATTTGTTATGAGCTGTTGATGGGTATATATGGATATTGTATAACCAGTATTTGAGATCGAGTCTATCAGAATTATTTCAATTGGTATTATGATATTATACTTCTTGAATTATTATTCCATATTGAAATCAGAAATCCGTGAAAGAGAGATACTTCAGAATGAAGACTATTCTGCTGTTGGAAGTACAACAAAGTCGTCAGATCATTGAAGAAGCTAACTGAGAGACATAATCTAATATGAGACAGCAAACTTCAGAATTGTTTCATTAGGGTGAGTTTGCTCTTGGCTTCAGTGTATCTCCTTCTTGTATCTGATTTGATATCTAATTTGAATGCCTGTGATTTTGGGGACGAAATCATATCTAAGGGGGAGATACTTGTAGTGCGCGAGATTTAATTACTGTAATCATGCGTTGGTTAATTGACAGAATTGAGGTTATAGGAACTCAAATGAAGAAGCGGGGCATCGTTACATTATAAGCCAAGATGTTGGACCGAACATCTTGCGCCCGAGCGGTAGAAAAGAACCGCTCGAGCGCCAATGTACCATGAGTTTACTTCTTGGACAAAATGTTTGGCGTCCGAGCGGTAGAATATTACCGTCCGAGAGCCAGGAGATGATCAGCTGAGTATCTCGACAGAAACTTCCGCGCCCAAGCGGAAATTTATGACCGCCCGAGCGCCAACCAGAATTGAGGAAAAGTTAACACGTTGCTTAGACATGCAACGTGGGATATTTATATACATCTACACTTCATTCCTTCAACATAATCGCGAGAAAGAAAACGAGGAAAAAGGCTTAGGAGATTTCAAGTTTTCTTAAAGATAAGAATTCTGATTTTACGAAGATCCGTCCGTCTGATTTGAAATCCGAGTACAGCACCGTGTTTCTAGCGACGACAGCTTCAACTGGACGTAAGTTTTATTACGTTTTGATATGATTTGAAATTATGACATTGCCAGAATCAGATATGATTGATATATAGTGTTCTTGACATAGTAGACATCGTATAATTGAAATCGGATCGAAGAACAGACTGATTATGCAATTGTTATGAATTTTCAGAGTTGATTTGATTGTGATTAGACCGATGTGATATCAGAATTATGTTGTTATCGATTACGAAGTGTTGGAATTGATATCTGATTTATACTGTATCGCTGGGTATAGTGATATTATTCAGACTTGGATCAGATGAGTTGTTGATTCGTATATACTGATATTGTATTGCCGGTATTGCGAGCTTGTACAGATTTGAGATTATGATCTGTTATTGTTGAGATTATGGGTTGTACTGATATCGATTTTGAGTTATGATATTATATCTGTGATGTTGAGATTGACGGAGTTATCAAGACTGTATTGTTATGTCGTCGAAACATCAGTAGATTGATTTTGATCAGATTCAGTATTGATTGAGATTGTATCGTTGTATCGTTGACATTGATCAGATTATGTCTTAATTTGCGTATTGATCAGAACAGGCTTTGAATTGAGCTGTATATTGATAGAGTCGATTCGATATTGTCATTTCAGATTGAATATGGACAAATTTGACTTCGAGACTTCGACTTCGTCAGACCGAGAAGAGAAAGGTATAAATTGATGTTGATGCGGGATTGCACAACTCGAGTTGACTTGTGACTTGAGTTTCCCAAAATCACATACTTTACTTTATTGCATTGATATTTGCAATTGAATGAAATTGATATCTTTGATCTATTGAATTATGTATTGAGTCATAGGTGGATACGCCTAGGCAGAGACGATTGATCTCGTGACAGGGGTGCCTGATAGTGATGGAATCGTCACGGGCACATCGCACATTGTCACAAGATACTGAGTTGGCGAAAGTGCCAAAGTCTGTGACGGATAGGTCAAGACACCGGACATTTGGTTATATCGAAGTGGATAGAATTTGAGTTTCTTCTATTACTGATGTTCGATATGGAAAGAGCCAAAGTCCGCGAATAAGAACGTGCCACCACCCCGATAGGGAGTGTAGGTGGGTGTATGTTCTTATTCAGATCGGGATCCCTAGATTAGGACGAGTCGAGTCAGAGTCCATGAGTCACTGAGTGTGATTCAGAGCTTGTGTTGATTCATGTGTCGAATTTGATACATGTTATATTCAGAGTTTATATTGATTTACGTTTCTGATTTGATACATGTTATGAATATCTATTTCATGCTTTTATATCTGTTTATATGAAATGCATGTATACATGATTTATACTGGGAATGTAATTCTCACCGGAGTTATCCGGCTGTTGTCTTGTTTGTATGTGTGATTGACAACAGGTGGTACAGGATCAGGATCAAGAAGAGGATGAGAGATTATAGTTAGCGTGGAGATCCGGGCCTAGAAGCAGAGTAGGATTCAGCATTTGATGTATAGATGTTGAACCTAGTTGAGATAGATACATGTAGTACATGTTTTGTACTTTGATATTGATATGTAAATCAGATAGATTACTATTACGTTTTCGCATTTATAATTTAAAAAGAAAATGTTTAGTCCCACTTTTCTTAATTGTTATATTTGACATTAATATTGATTAAAACATGAATTAGCGTCCGGGTCCCCACAGTACTAGTGTATTCTTATGATTGCAATTACCAAAAATCGACTTTAACTTTATTGTTGTGTGTGTTTTTTAAATTGTTGGTGATGTCTTTTAATCGTTTGTGATGTCGTTTAGTATTATCTAATGTTTATCATCTAAAAAAATCGCATGTTTATCAAGTTAAATAAATTAAATAGACAATAAGTGTTTCTAATAAATTATGTTATTAGTTTTTGTGATCATTATTTTGTTTATTATTTCCATTTCATGATTATTATAAACAATAGACTTATAATTAATTCATGAAAATAATAAAACAATTAAAATAAATTAACTAAGTTTAAAAATTATTTAACATTAAAATTAATTAATTAAATAATTTGAAATATAATAATATAAAATAGAGCAAAACAATTACATAAAAATATAAAAGGACTATTTTGCAATTGTTATGATGACATTTCAGTAATTTGGATGGCATCTTCATATTGATCTTCAAATGAATAACGATCCTCCAAAAATGGAAGATCACTATTGCAATCTCCAAAATGGAGATTGCATTTGGAGTTGGGTTGGAGCACCAACCCATAAATAGAGATGGGTTGGAGATGCTCTAATGCTTATAATAGATGGATCATTTGTATATGAGTTATCATAAACATAGAGAACTCGTAGTGGTTTAATCATTTTTATGACTGAAATTGAAAAAACCTTCCATCACATAAATTTATAATAATTGTGTTCTATAATAATGTTAGGAAGGTAACTGATTTGGTCTTAAAATTGTTCATATATTATATTAAAAAAATTGATTATATATTTAAACCTATTTTGAATTTTATTCTATAAGTCATCAAATTTTAGTTTTAGAACAAGAAGTTCATTTTAGTATATTTTTGTCTTTTTTTAAAAAAAAAATCTTTGGAATGATGACATGACGGTGAAATGAACTATATCAACTCGCAACAGAGCACAAGTGTTTCATATGACATAATTTTTTATTTCAACACAAAAACTCATATTTTATTGTCTTACAAGTCAATTTTATGATACTGATCTTCAACTCGACTTTATTTATGAAAAAAATATTACAATTTTATATTAAAAATAGGCAAAAACTTGTGTGAGACGATCTCACGGGTCGTATTTTGTGATACAGATATCTTATTTGGGTAATCAATGAAAAATTATTACTTTTTATGCTAAAAGTATTACTTTTTATTGTGAATATCGATAAGGTTGACCAGTCTCACATATAAAGATTCGTTTGATCTGATCACAAAAAACTTACTTTTAAAAATATTAATTTTTATTTAAATATGAATTGATCTGACACATATCACATATTTACGAGACCTTCGTATCATATATCCAAATAATTTTTTCAAGACCAATCAGCTTTTATAAAATAGTAACGACAAGCAATATGACTAGTCCTCGAAAGGAAATATAATTATACTGTAGGTGCGAAAAAAATCGATGTAACGAAATCAAAATTCGAAGTAATTTCCCATCCAAAGTGAAGACAGCAACACGATCTTGATTCCTCGTATCTCTGATTGAATACTTTTCGTGTATATATATGATTCCCTGTTGACGAATTGTTACCAGAAAGGCAATCACGCGGATTTTACTTGTCGGGGTCTGCGAGTGGCTTTGCGTTGTTGCCAATCTATCCACCAAGAACCCCAGTCGAGGAAAATCTCAGCTCGGTAAAAAATATTTACTGCAATTACTCTTCCGATCCACAAAATTATATTCTAAAATCCCATTTCACAGCTGTGCTTTCGTCACTGCCAGCCATCCATTTTATCAATCTTTCGCTTATGTCCATCGCCGACAGCGACAAATCTTTCCTTAAAACATCAGAGGGAATCCCATTTCAATTGAATTCTTTTGTGCGAATCTCACTTCAGGATCCTTTCTCAGTGTAGTTTTACTGGGGTGGAGTTGGAGTTGGAGTTAACCCGAAAATTTGGGGGAAAATAGAGAACCCATTTGTTTGGTGCAAATTTTTGTTGTTCAAGTGGTTTACGATGGGTTTGCGATAGATTGCTCTTCTGGGTTTTTTGTGCTTTACTGTATATAGTAAAGATGGCAGCTTCGGATATGAGTTTGGCGGCTGCGGCTGCAGATTCGTATAAGGGGATGTCATCTGATAATATAAAAGGGCTAGTTTTAGGTTTGTCTTCCAGCTTTTTCATTGGGGCGAGCTTCATTGTTAAGAAAAAGGGACTAAAGAAAGCAGGTGCTTCCGGCGTCAGGGCTGGTAATTTTTATTGGCGCTTTATCTGTAACTGTTTACTTAATTTATTCTCGCTTCAATTTCGGAAATGTTGAAAATTGAGCAAGTGGAGGCGTTTTGAATTTTGTCTAGAGATGTTTCAAGTGTTTTTTGGATTTGGAAGTGTTGCAAGTGCTGCTATTTTGCTAGATTGTACTTTTGGTAGTATCTTCTTGATCGTGATTTTGTTTGCATGATGAACATATTTGAAATTGCTGCTCAGATCAATTCCAGGCAGACGTGTCCTGTATCGAGTTTGACTTCCTTGAAGTCCTGTATTGGATATGTTACCTGACATGGAAAGATCTGTGGGCATCAACCGGCTAACCCAAAACCTTTAGTTTCGCGTTTTTGTTTGCTCAATTCGAGGGTGTTAAGCATTTCTAGATTGCTGATTAGCTCTTTATTGAAACAGTTTTAGGAAGACCAGGCAGAATTTATTTTCAAGAAGCCATGGTTTTGTAGTTTGAGTTCTTGGATTTAGTGTTGGTGTCTTTAATAGATTGTCTTGATTAGCGGCGATGAAGTTTGAATCTGATTGTTATTTTTTGCAACTTCCTTACCCGTTGAAACCTTCATGAACACTCAATATAATTTACTGAAGTAGTTTTATGGGTGAACTGATTTTGTTGGGGGAGTGAAGTATGCTATATGGGTTTTGGATGCTAGAAACTGCTGTATACTTGAAGATGAGACAGCATTTGATTGTCTTAGACTTGAGTTTAATTTAGCTTTATTTTGTCTTGCAATGCTCATTCAATGTCTCCTATTTGGTGCCTGTCATCCTGATAAGTTCCGTGAGATGAACATCCAGGGAGTCAAGCAATTTAATAATCATAGTATGATTTATTATACTAATTCCATCACCTAAACCAAGAGCAACCTTTGTGTAAGCAACATTGGCTTTTTGTTATGATGTGTGTTGACTTGTCACAAAAATTATTGGATGAAACCACCGTTCACAGACCAGCATCATGAAACAGTTTTCTAACTGCTTCCTTAAGGAGATAATTATGAGAGTCTTTAACATTGTAGATATTGCAGCTTCCATTTTCATATCAACAGTAGGTAAAAAAATGAGCGGAGTTGCTGTGGGTAACTTACTGTTATAGATTATTATGTTGTCAACTTTCTGCCTATTCAGAAGCACATCAAAAAGTTGCACTAAGACAAATGCAGCAATGGTTCATTTGTTGAATTGTCTTTTCTGTTTACTGGAGCTAATAAAAAAAGTGCAGTATCGTACTGCTGTTAAGTTTTGGAAAAGATTACGGCAATAAGTTGTGGACATACTAATGATCGCATAGGATTGCTGTTATTTCCCAATAGTAGTTTGTGTTAGCCACTATTGTAGTGATAACACATCTTTCGTATAGCCAAGTGTTTTTCTCACATTGCTTGTAATTTCTTTTATAATTAACATGCATGTCATCCTACCTTTTGTTGCCTGAGATATTTGCTTTTTGGTCAAATTTTCTCCTTGAATCTCTGTTTAAATTTTTCTCATAATATTTGTTTTCTGCAGGAGTTGGAGGTTATTCATATCTATATGAGCCACTATGGTGGACAGGCATGATAACAAGTACGTCTATTCTATTTGTTTCTCGATTAAGTTGGAGATAGTTTATGACAAGTATATTTCAACTGAACAACATCATTTTACATGTAGCACTCATGGTAATCCGAAAAAGAAACTAATAATTTTTTTCTTTTTTACCATGGAGTCAACTGACGAAGTTTGTTTAGTTGCTCCTGCATATATATCAAGAAAAACTAGATATTTATCCTTGTTTGATCAACTGCATCAAATAATCATGCCTTTATTCATCAGTATGTGGATGAGATTGTTAATACTGATATATGTTGTGCTTGTTAAAAGGAAATGATTAACCCCACTGGAAATCTAAAGATTATATTCTTTACTGTATTCAATGAGTGATTGTGATGGAGATGATTGTTCCCATTTTATGCTGACACTTTTTGGCTTTATGATATCAATAGTTGAGCTACCGAATTTAACGTTGGTGTCTCTATAGTTTGGGGACCCAAAGACTTGTTTGATCTTCTCCCAATGTTTCTCTCACCATACATATTTTATTAGTGATGATGTGTTGATACTGGCATGGAGATACCGAGCTCATATTGGTGGGGTTAATGGTTATTCTTATCCAAGTGTAAAAGTTTATTGCTTTTCTCGATACATTTAAACAATTATAATGATCAGAAGAATGAATGAATGTTGTATCTCTTATTCTAATGGCTTGTATTAAAGCCAACATGTCAATGTGCAAGTAGCCTGTACAACATGTATCTCCATAGGACCTTCTTTCTCAAATTGCCTTTGTTAATGGTCATTCTCAAGAAATAGCTGTCAAGATTTGGGGTGTGTTGTGAAGGCCCTCGAACTACTTGCTTGAAAATTTGCGGAAAATTAAAAATTTTCTTTTTAAAAGAACTTAAATGGCCTCATTCATAAAATCACTGGTGAATCAAGTTCAATATTTCAAAATATTGCAGCGGAAGAAAATCAAAGTTTTGCCAACAACAACGATTTAAAAATATCCAACAACTGATAAAAATTGTTTGCGGAATAACATAACAACTGCTGCACTGAGGTCCTCGGGTGCCACTACTGCCGACCCAAGCTGGCTCACTGGTCCCCGCCCTCGGCCCTGGCCTCATCAGTACCTACAACAATCAAGTCTAGTAAGCCTAAAGACTCAGCATGCATAAATCGCATCTAACGAGTAAAAATCTGAATTTAAAATATGCATGGGATAAAATATCCTGTCCTGAGGCATACTGAAAATAATCTGTACTGAGCAATTATAATACGTGCATAACTGAACTGGAAATCACTGTAAAAATATTTGCTCCTTGGAGCCTGTACTGAAATATCTGGTAAAATTTTCTGTTGAGATTATGTGTTACGCCTGTGGCCACTGCACTAAGCTGAACTGATCGGTAACTGGCTACCGGGGAGGCTGAAACTGAACTGAGCTGGCCGGTCACTGGCGACCGGGTGGTACCATACTGAACTGATCGGTCACTGGCGACCGTATAAAATAACACTCCCACATAGTGAATGAACCACAAGCCATATCGCATAAATCTCAAAAATAAACATTTTCTGTTTAATGCACGTAAAATAATTAACTGGCGTAATGAAAATTTCTGTAATTTTACCAACTGGATTGGATTGGATCGTTCCCAGGCTCGCTGCAACCTAACTGTGCCATGAAAAATATGCAATAGCTTAAACATGACCAACTATGCAATTTACGTTCAAAAGATGCGACTAATGACGCCTAATGACTTCGCATTTAATCATGACTCAGAGCCAACCTGAACCGACACTGAACTGACGTATAGTCATGATTAAAATACGCTGAAAAATCATAAAATAATGTTCCTAAAATGATAGGGTCGAAATCTAGGTGAAATGGAGGCCAAAACACGAACGCTCTTTCGAGAGTCAATTTGGCACATTGCACCGTAAATTCTCGTACGACCTCAAAAATGATCCAAATGACGAACGGTCGAAAACATGACCTTCCTAACTCAATGAGGCACTGTCCAGTCCAAGGCCATGGGCTAAAAGCCAACCAAGAACTCAAACGACGCTTCTGAACAGCAGCATACTTGCTGTCAAAAAATACAGCAGCTGCGCACTACAAGACTTGCATTGGTTTCGAGACTATCGGCCATTAGGGGCGTGAACCACCGACCAGGGACTCTTACCAACATCTCAAGGAATGATTTGAACCATGGCTAAGGGCCCTAGGCCAGCCACAATCCGCATCACACCAAATCTTAACCGAAGGGTCCAACCGAGAGCAACGTGCATGCGTGTGTAGTGTTTATGCTATGATCGATGTCTTGCGTCGTTCCAGTGGCCATTTGATTGACCATGGCACGATCTAGACATCTAGGAGCATGATATGAACCGTGGCTAAGGGCCATAGGCCAACCAAGATCCATACCAAGCAACAAAAGAACGAACCAAAAGCTGAACAAATGAAGAAGCCGAAGGGGTATAGGGGCTGTTGTGACGTTTTGATTAAAAACCGATGAACCATGGACCAAGCCACCAAAAGGGCAACTTAGTCACGTCTTAGACATGCTAGGGAAGTGATCCAACCATGGCTATAGGCCCTTGGGGCAGCCAAGATCAGATCCTTCCTCCATGACAACAAACTGAATTTTCGAATCACATTTCTGCACTTATGGGGAACTTGCTGTCATTCTGAATTTCCAGCAAGCATGGGGCTGGTTTGAATGGACCAACATGGTCCTAATGCATCCTACTACATGTATACAAGCCGCCTTGGGAGCCTGGAGTCGATCCAATACCTGAAACCATCAAAACTCAGAAAAACGTGAAGCTTGTCAAGGGAAGTCGAAAATTCTGCATGTGTGTTCCAAAATATTTTGACATGGATCTCGATTTTTACTTGCTAAAACATGATCATGTACTGAAAAATAAATGATAATATGACTTGATTGAGGTTTGAAAGAAATCTAGACATGCCTGGTTTCGTTTCGAAAGAAAACGAAAAGAAGAGACGAGACGGCGCGGAGGAGACGGAGTGGCTTGCTTCTCTACCTTTCTTGGCTCTCGATTTTTCTCCCTTTCTCCCTAGCTGTTAATCACGTTTTTTCTACTGAAAAGGGGTCTTATTTTCGGTGGAGGTGGAGGGGGAGTGATGGTTATGAAGGTGAGGAGAAGGGTGCACAAAAATAGGATCATATCAAGACCAAGTCTTCATGCATTTGAATTTTGAATTTTGAATTGCTATCTAATGATCTCTTGGGTGATTCTAGACTATAGTGGCCGATTTTATCATGCCAAACAAGGGTTAGGATAGTGGTCTAGTATTAATTAATTAAGGTGGAAAAATAGCTAAAAGAATTAGCATGCTAATCAACCAAGAATGGGTCAAAGGTGAGTTGGCAAGTCCTAGTTTGTTCTTCTAGGGGTGTGGCCGAAAATGCATGATAAATGGTAGGGGGAAATTGATTATCTAGTAATTTAATAACCCTTAAAAGCCTTACTAATCCTTTAATTAATTTAGTGAACTAACCCCTTAATTAAGTAACTTAAATGAGCTCATTTCTTAATCACCTCCAATAATTTAAATTAAAATCCTCAACTAACTTAAATAATTCCTTAAACTTCTTTATTAACTTAAATGAACTTACTTGCTAGCTAAATTAACTTCTGGAAATATTTCTCAAATCTTAAATTCTATCTCAAAACTCCAACTCCAGTCCGGCCTCACTGAAATAACTGAAATGCTAAAAATCAAACTACTGAACTGAAATAATGAATAATTAACTTCAAATAAATGCATTTAAAATAATTATGCAATGAAGTCAATTAAATTTAAAAATCTAGAATTATGCATGGCTTATACGTCTACTGATTTACGGGTTCTACAATCCTTCCCCCCTTAAATAAATTTCGTCCTCGAAATTAGAACTCACCGAATAACTCAGGGTATCGACTTCTCATCTCCGGCTCAGACTCCCACGTAGCTTCCTCCTCTGAATGGTTGAGCCATTTGACTTTGACTCGCTTAACCAACTTGTTCCGAAGTTTCTTCTCCTGTCTGTCTAAGATCTGCACGGGTCTCTCCTCATAAGATAAGTTCGGAGTAAGCTGCAACGGCTCGAAATTCAGCACATGCGAAGGATTTGCCATATACTTCCTCAGCATGGAGACGTGAAAGACATTGTGTACTCCGGCCAGATTTGGCGGAAGAGCCATACGATACGCTAGCGTCCCAACTCTGTCGAGGATCTCAAACGGTCCAATGAATCTCGGACTGAGCTTCCCTTTCTTGCCAAATCTCATGACACCCTTCATAGGTGCCACTTTCACGAAGACATGATCGCCCACTGCAAACTCTAACTCTCTCCTCCGCTGATCGGCATAACTCTTCTGTCGGCTCTGAGCAGTCCTCATTCTATCACGGATCCTGACTACTACATCTGCTGCCTGCTGAACAATCTCTGGACCCAACTCTGCTCTCTCTCCTACTTCATCCCAATGAACAGGAGATCTACACTTGCGGCCATACAGCGCTTCATACGGAGCCATACCTATGGACGACTGGAAACTGTTGTTATAGGTGAACTCTACCAATGGTAAGTTCGACTCCCAACTCCCAGAGAAATCAATGACGCAAGCGCGAAGAAGATCCTCTAAGATCTGAATAACTCGCTCCGACTGTCCATCTGTCTGCGGATGGAAAGCTGTGCTAAACAGCAACTTCGTACCCAAAGTCGAATGCAAACTCTTCCAAAACGAGGAAGTGAATCTGGGATCTCTGTCGGATACGATAGAAACTGGAATATCATGGAGTCGGACTATCTCTCGGATATACAGCTCTGCATACTGAACCATGGTGAAAGTCGTCTTAATAGGCAAGAAGTGCGCTGATTTGGTAAGACGATCTACAATCACCCAGATAGCATTCGATCCTCTGGCTGACCTCGGCAATTCGGTCACAAAGTCCATGGTAATGTTCTCCCACTTCCACTCGGGAATAGGAAGAGGCTTGAGCAAACCTGCTGGTCTCTGATGCTCGGCCTTCACTAACTGGCAAGTCAGGCACTCGGATACAAAACGCCTGATGTCCTTCTTCATCCCTGGCCACCAATACAGTAGCTGCAGATCTTTGTACATCTTCGTACTCCCAGGGTGAATGGAGTACGGGGACGTATGGGCCTCTGATAAGATGTCTGCTCGGATAGAATCACTGCTAGGAACCCATATCCTATCTCGGTATCTCACAATACCGTCGCTGACTGAATACAAAACACTGCCCTTAGCTTCATCTCTCTTCTTCCACTGTGCCAACTGCTCATCTGCTGCCTGACCGCTGCGAATACGGTCAATAAGAGAGGACTGGATAGTCAAGGTAGATAAACGAGGAACTCTACCTCGAGGGTAAGTCTCAAGATCAAACCTCTGCATCTCGATCTGAAGAGGTTTCTGAATCGTCAAATGAGCCATCACTGCGACTTTCCTGCTCAAAGCATCCGCAACTACATTAGCTTTACCCGGGTGGTAGCTAATGTCACAATCGTAGTCTTTCACAAGCTCCAACCAACGTCTCTGACGCATGTTCAGCTCCTTCTGCGTAAAGAAATACTTGAGGCTCTTATGGTCGGTAAAGATCTGGCACTTCTCTCCATACAGATAGTGCCTCCAAATCTTCAAAGCAAAAACTACGGCCGCTAACTCCAGATCATGGGTAGGGTAATTCTTCTCGTGGATTTTCAGCTGTCGAGAAGCATACGCTATCACTCTCCCATGCTGCATCAAAACTGCACCTAAACCAAGCTTCGAAGCATCGGTATAAAGGACAAACTCGCCGGATCCTGACGGTACAGCCAAAACTGGTGCTGAAATAAGAGCTTGCTTCAAAGTATCGAAGCTCTTCTGACACTCCTCGCTCCACACAAACTTCACATTTTTCTTGGTCAGTGCTGTGAGTGGAACGGCAATGGATGAGAATCCCTGAATGAACTTCCTGTAATATCCTGCTAGCCCAAGAAAACTGCGGATCTCTGATGCATTTTGAGGCACAACCCAATCTCTGACTGCTGCAACTTTCGCCGGGTCTACCTCAATGCCACTGCTAGAAACAATGTGGTCCAAGAACGCCACCTTCTCTAACCAGAATTCGCACTTACTGAACTTTGCGAATAGTTTATGTTTCTGCAATGTCTGCAACACTGTGGTCAGATGCCTGCTGTGCTCCTCCCGACTCTTGGAGTAGACGAGAATGTCATCTATGAACACTATCACAAACTGGTCGAGGTACGGCTGAAATACGCGATTCATTAGATCCATGAAGATCGCTGGCGCATTCGTCAGACCGAACGGCATCACAAGGAACTCGTAGTGACCATAACGAGTCCTGAAAGCTGTCTTCGAGACATCAGCATCTCTCACCCTCAACTGGTGATAACCGGAACGCAAATCTATCTTGGAGAAAATCGAAGCTCCCTGCAACTGGTCAAACAGATCCTCAATCCTCGGCAGTGGGTATTTATTCTTCACTGTAACCCTGTTCAACTCTCGGTAGTCAATGCAAAGCCTCATCGAGCCATCCTTCTTTTTCACGAATAAGACTGGCGCGCCCCATGGAGAAAAGCTCGGGCGAATGAACTCCTTGTCGAGAAGTTCCTGAATCTGCTTCTTAAGCTCTGCCATCTCTGTCGGTGCTAGTCGGTATGGCGCTTTGGATATCGGAGTCGTACCTGGCATAAGCTCAATGGAAAACTCCACCTCTCTCTCTGGTGGCATACCAGAGACGTCTTCGGGAAAAACGTCTAAGAAATCTTTAACTATCGGAACATCTGAGGCTGACTGGCTGGGTTCCTCGGGGACAGATAAAAAGGTTGCTAGAAATGCCCGACACCCTCTATGCATGAGCTTCCTAGCCTGAACATAAGGAATAATGCGCGGTAAAGGAAAGTACCTGTCCGGCTCAAATAAGAACTGCTCCATTCCAGGCGGTCGGACAAGAACGGATCTCCGCTGGAAGTCTATCAACACTCTGTTCTTCAATAGCCAGTCCATCCCTAGGATGATGTCAAATTCCGGCATCGGTAACACGATCAGATCCGCATAAACAAGATTACCGTGCAGCTCAAGGTCTATATCTCGGATAACATTGGTAGCTGCCATCTCCTCGCCTGATGGCAACACTACTGAAAAGGCTGTATCTAGCCCAATGGTCTGGATCTTGAGAAAGTTTGCAAAGACCTCCGAAATAAATGAGTGAGTGGCCCCTGAATCTATCAAGGCCTTGGTAGCGGAACCAGATATAAAAATTCTCCCTGAAAGAGCGGAGCTCTAAGTTGAATCCCACTACAAGATCTAAACTTATAGACATGCAAAGGTCAAGGTTCCTCTAGCTTAATTTCCCCGAAATAAATCTGAGTAGAGCATGCAATCCTATAACAGTTCTAAGTTCAAAATCTAAATCCCGATTCCCAAAATGCTGAAATTCGAAGAATAACTTAAAGTTTAGAGGTACCTGTCAACAACATAGTCTCCGGGTTGGTTTCCGCGGCATGGAGAGCAAAAACTCTGCCTTGGGTAGGCAGATTCCTCTGAGGACACTGCAGCAACATGTGGTCTGGACTGCCACACTTAAAACACTTTCCTGAGCCAGCCATACATGCTCCAGGATGGCGACGTGAGCACCTGGGACAGACTGGGTGCTCCTGAGTCCTCGGGGCTGGGCGTCCCCGCTGCTGCTGCTGGCCTCTGTTCCTGGGCGGTCCATGAAAAGGCCTCTTATTCTGCTGCTGATGCTGATGAGGAGGAGGGCGGTGCGGTGCCTGGACTGGGCGCTTGCCCTGGCGATCCCTCTCGATATCCCGCAGATCCTGCTCTGCGGCTAAGGCCTTGGAGACGGCAATCTCATAAGTAGCAGGGTCAGATACCCTAACATCCCGGCGCAAGATCGGCCGTAAACCCACCAGGAAGTGCATCAGCTTGGCTCTGGCATCATTCGCTATCAGGGGCACAAAGTGACAGCCCCTCTCGAACTTACGGATAAACTCTGTAACCGACATATCCCCCTGTCTCAGACTCATGAACTCGGTGGTCAGCCTGGTGCGAACCTCCTCAGCAAAATACTTGGAGTAGAAAACCTCCGTAAAGCGGGTCCAAGAAAGTGTAGCCAATGTCAGGGCTACCGAAGCTCCTTCCCACCATAAGCGGGCGTCTCCAGTGAACAAGTAGGTGGCACATCGGACTCGGTCTGCGTCCCCAAGCTCCATAAAATCGAAGATAACCTCGAGGGATTTGATCCATCCCTCGGCAACCATGGGGTCAGATGCCCCAGAGAATTCCTTCGGGCGCATCTTCATGAATCGCTCATACACAGCCTCGGGCCCTGTCGGCCTGGCTGCGGCTGCGGCTACGGCTGCGGCATTGCCCCCCGCAAACTGTGCGAAGAACTGTGCCATCCCAGCTAACATCTGGGCACTCATGTCCGGTGGGGGCGGTGGAGGAGGTGGTAGGTCTCCCTCCGGTCTATGCTCCTCTCTGTCCTCTCGGCGAGGCTCCTCCTCTCTGTTGCGCTCTAAAATGCGTCTAGGGGGCATACTGTTCCAACATAACCCATACGTAACTAACATGCATAATTCCATAATTTATTTTAAATGGACACTGAAGTACTGAAAAATCTGGAAGCATGCTGACAAACTAATTCATGCTTTAACTAAAATGCTGAACAAAATGCTGAACTGAAAAACTTACAGACCAAAGGCGTGGCTTCGTGAGCTTCTCGCGGTCAGTAGTAGTGAAACCCTATACAGAACCACCGCTCTGATACCAACTGTGAAGGCCCTCGAACTACTTGCTTGAAAATTTGCGGAAAATTAAAAATTTTCTTTTTAAAAGAACTTAAATGGCCTCATTCATAAAATCACTGGTGAATCAAGTTCAATATTTCAAAATATTGCAGCGGAAGAAAATCAAAGTTTTGCCAACAACAACGATTTAAAAATATCCAACAACTGATAAAAATTGTTTGCGGAATAACATAACAACTGCTGCACTGAGGTCCTCGGGTGCCACTACTGCCGACCCAAGCTGGCTCACTGGTCCCCGCCCTCGGCCCTGGCCTCATCAGTACCTACAACAATCAAGTCTAGTAAGCCTAAAGACTCAGCATGCATAAATCGCATCTAACGAGTAAAAATCTGAATTTAAAATATGCATGGGATAAAATATCCTGTCCTGAGGCATACTGAAAATAATCTGTACTGAGCAATTATAATACGTGCATAACTGAACTGGAAATCACTGTAAAAATATTTGCTCCTTGGAGCCTGTACTGAAATATCTGGTAAAATTTTCTGTTGAGATTATGTGTTACGCCTGTGGCCACTGCACTAAGCTGAACTGATCGGTAACTGGCTACCGGGGAGGCTGAAACTGAACTGAGCTGGCCGGTCACTGGCGACCGGGTGGTACCATACTGAACTGATCGGTCACTGGCGACCGTATAAAATAACACTCCCACATAGTGAATGAACCACAAGCCATATCGCATAAATCTCAAAAATAAACATTTTCTGTTTAATGCACGTAAAATAATTAACTGGCGTAATGAAAATTTCTGTAATTTTACCAACTGGATTGGATTGGATCGTTCCCAGGCTCGCTGCAACCTAACTGTGCCATGAAAAATATGCAATAGCTTAAACATGACCAACTATGCAATTTACGTTCAAAAGATGCGACTAATGACGCCTAATGACTTCGCATTTAATCATGACTCAGAGCCAACCTGAACCGACACTGAACTGACGTATAGTCATGATTAAAATACGCTGAAAAATCATAAAATAATGTTCCTAAAATGATAGGGTCGAAATCTAGGTGAAATGGAGGCCAAAACACGAACGCTCTTTCGAGAGTCAATTTGGCACATTGCACCGTAAATTCTCGTACGACCTCAAAAATGATCCAAATGACGAACGGTCGAAAACATGACCTTCCTAACTCAATGAGGCACTGTCCAGTCCAAGGCCATGGGCTAAAAGCCAACCAAGAACTCAAACGACGCTTCTGAACAGCAGCATACTTGCTGTCAAAAAATACAGCAGCTGCGCACTACAAGACTTGCATTGGTTTCGAGACTATCGGCCATTAGGGGCGTGAACCACCGACCAGGGACTCTTACCAACATCTCAAGGAATGATTTGAACCATGGCTAAGGGCCCTAGGCCAGCCACAATCCGCATCACACCAAATCTTAACCGAAGGGTCCAACCGAGAGCAACGTGCATGCGTGTGTAGTGTTTATGCTATGATCGATGTCTTGCGTCGTTCCAGTGGCCATTTGATTGACCATGGCACGATCTAGACATCTAGGAGCATGATATGAACCGTGGCTAAGGGCCATAGGCCAACCAAGATCCATACCAAGCAACAAAAGAACGAACCAAAAGCTGAACAAATGAAGAAGCCGAAGGGGTATAGGGGCTGTTGTGACGTTTTGATTAAAAACCGATGAACCATGGACCAAGCCACCAAAAGGGCAACTTAGTCACGTCTTAGACATGCTAGGGAAGTGATCCAACCATGGCTATAGGCCCTTGGGGCAGCCAAGATCAGATCCTTCCTCCATGACAACAAACTGAATTTTCGAATCACATTTCTGCACTTATGGGGAACTTGCTGTCATTCTGAATTTCCAGCAAGCATGGGGCTGGTTTGAATGGACCAACATGGTCCTAATGCATCCTACTACATGTATACAAGCCGCCTTGGGAGCCTGGAGTCGATCCAATACCTGAAACCATCAAAACTCAGAAAAACGTGAAGCTTGTCAAGGGAAGTCGAAAATTCTGCATGTGTGTTCCAAAATATTTTGACATGGATCTCGATTTTTACTTGCTAAAACATGATCATGTACTGAAAAATAAATGATAATATGACTTGATTGAGGTTTGAAAGAAATCTAGACATGCCTGGTTTCGTTTCGAAAGAAAACGAAAAGAAGAGACGAGACGGCGCGGAGGAGACGGAGTGGCTTGCTTCTCTACCTTTCTTGGCTCTCGATTTTTCTCCCTTTCTCCCTAGCTGTTAATCACGTTTTTTCTACTGAAAAGGGGTCTTATTTTCGGTGGAGGTGGAGGGGGAGTGATGGTTATGAAGGTGAGGAGAAGGGTGCACAAAAATAGGATCATATCAAGACCAAGTCTTCATGCATTTGAATTTTGAATTTTGAATTGCTATCTAATGATCTCTTGGGTGATTCTAGACTATAGTGGCCGATTTTATCATGCCAAACAAGGGTTAGGATAGTGGTCTAGTATTAATTAATTAAGGTGGAAAAATAGCTAAAAGAATTAGCATGCTAATCAACCAAGAATGGGTCAAAGGTGAGTTGGCAAGTCCTAGTTTGTTCTTCTAGGGGTGTGGCCGAAAATGCATGATAAATGGTAGGGGGAAATTGATTATCTAGTAATTTAATAACCCTTAAAAGCCTTACTAATCCTTTAATTAATTTAGTGAACTAACCCCTTAATTAAGTAACTTAAATGAGCTCATTTCTTAATCACCTCCAATAATTTAAATTAAAATCCTCAACTAACTTAAATAATTCCTTAAACTTCTTTATTAACTTAAATGAACTTACTTGCTAGCTAAATTAACTTCTGGAAATATTTCTCAAATCTTAAATTCTATCTCAAAACTCCAACTCCAGTCCGGCCTCACTGAAATAACTGAAATGCTAAAAATCAAACTACTGAACTGAAATAATGAATAATTAACTTCAAATAAATGCATTTAAAATAATTATGCAATGAAGTCAATTAAATTTAAAAATCTAGAATTATGCATGGCTTATACGTCTACTGATTTACGGGTTCTACATGTGTAGCCCTGGAATTTGTTGAATGTTGGTCATGACTAGGGTTGCATCCTGAAGCTCCATTTGTTGGTACAGTTCGGAGCTCTTTTGTTATCAGTTTTCAGCATGTGGTATAGAGAAGCAAGATTTGTCATTGGCATATGATAATTTTATCATGTTAACATCTTGATAAATTTTGGAAGATATCATTTCATTAGTGATTAAATGAATGAGAATCAGTGCCTTTCATGTGTGTTGGTTTATGGAGAGGAATCACGTGTATGGTAAAACTCTTGGGGCGTGCTTGGTAGGATCCCATTCTATATATTTATACTTGGTAAGACATTGGAATGAAAATACTCAGTCCAATGGGAATGACTATTCTCGTGTTCATGTGGATGGTCATTCCATCCATTTTAGATGAGAATGATTATTTCCACTCTCAATTCTTACATATTTTACCTTATTTAGTTTAACTAATTTAAATCTATATATTCATCATAATGATAACAATAATAATAAATAATTGATAATAATAAATAATATATATTATCATTATTATTTTACGTACTTTTATTTTTATAATAATTATAATAATAAATAAAACATTATATAATAATAAATAAAAATTGTATAAACAATAATAAAATAATATATACATATATTAACAATAAAATATAAAATGATAGATAATTTAATAATCTGTTAACATTAATATCTAAAATATATAAAATCATAAGTAAATAATCATGATAATAATATTAATATATAAACATATAATAAAATAAAAACATAAAATAAATATTTATTTGATAATAATCACCATAATATTTTATTAAATGATAATAATTTTATCAAATAAAATAATAATATAGTTATGTGATAACGTTAATTTTAAAATAATTAATAGAGCATCAATTATTATTTTTACTATTATTTTAACAATAATAATAATAACAATAACAATAATATTTCTTGAACAAATTTTTAATTAAAAAACATTTGATTATTAAATATAATTCATTATTTTTTTTAGTACAATCACTGTAATGAAATATAACTATAATTCCATTCATATCTCATCTCCATTCCAAGATTGATTCTGTTCATGTTTTATTCCATTAATTCATATCAGTTTTTGACATATTATGATAAGAGTTACAGCCTTGCTAGGTTCAATGTTGATATGTGGCCTGAAAGAGAATTTGATCACTTATATATGAGAGCAATTTGAAGTGATCACTTATATATGAGAGCAATTTGAAGGTTGAAGTGGCTGAAGTAATGACGTTGTGTTTTGTGAATTTTGTTCCATAGATTGGCACCTTTGCGTGGCCGGAAGTTATTGGTTTTAATCCTCCCGTAAGTCCTTTTTGGTGGTGGTTTCGAATACTTCTTTATTCCTGTGGTGATGGGCTTGGGGAAGTAAGATACCATAAAAGAGCTTAATGCTAGTATAAAAACTGTACTGACTGGAACCAGTGTATCGGTGAGATGTTTTCAACTGAGCCAGTCTCTGTGAAAGGCGGTGAAGAGGAAACAAAAAATTTCTCTACTTGGTGAAAGCCATATAAAAGTTGAGAGAACGACTGGATTTCAACCACTGGAACCTAGTGACATTAAGCAGACAGTTGTTATATAACCTGATATACTTGTTCACATTTGAGTGGAAAGCCAACCCCTCAAATACAATATTCCATCGACTTACTCATTATTAACTGTTCTAGGGTAATTATGATATTGTCATGTTCCCTTGTTATGCTCATTTATGTTTCTTATTGTACCCTTCCTTCTCCTAATTTAATCAATTATTTTTTGTTACCATTCTTTTTTGTTTATACCCTTACAAAATAAAATCAACATAGAAAAACATTTTGAATTTAAGCAGTATTGTCAGCCTGTTATATTTCTAAAACTGAGAATTCTTTTTGTTTATTTTTGGTTGGGCAGTGATTTTAGGAGAAATCGCAAATTTTGCGGCTTATGCATTTGCACCAGCAATTCTAGTGACCCCTCTTGGAGCTCTCAGCATTATTATCAGGCATGATATCGTTACAGAGACATTAGTTGACTTTGTTACAATGCCTTGTTTGATCGTTGATTCGTGTGAGTATATTGCAGTGCTGTACTTGCGCACATTATTTTGCGGGAGAGGTTACACATTTTTGGTATTCTTGGCTGTGTTCTGTGTGTTGTGGGCTCCACAACTATTGTCTTGCATGCTCCACGAGAACGTGAGATTGAATCTGTGAAAGAAGTCTGGGACCTTGCCACTGAGCCAGGTAACTTCACATTTCGGCTTTCTTTATTACTTGGTTGATCATACTGCGGCACTCTTCTCTATCTTTTTTATGCCATGTTCCCTACTGAGCATAAATGTTACATCTGTCCTGCAGCGTTTCTCTTCTATGCATCCCTGGTGATGGCAATTGTCCTCGTACTTGTATTTCATTATATCCCAGAATATGGACAGACACATATAATGTTTTACATTGGTGTTTGTTCACTAGTTGGCTCCTTGTCGGTAGGTAATTCTTATAGGATAATTTGTTCCTTCTCGAGTTATCTGTCTTTTCGTTCTGTCAAATCAAGAAAATAAGAAATATAGAAAAGCTTTTGTTTGTGTAGTTTCTGTAAATGCTGTGAACACTGACTTTGCAGGTCATGAGCGTAAAAGCACTAGGAATTGCTTTGAAGTTGACATTGTCAGGAATGAATCAGCTAATATATCCCCAGACGTGGGCTTTTGCTATAATTGTTGGTACTTGCGTGGTTACTCAAATGAATTACTTAAATAAGGTAAAATAATATCAGTTATTTCTTTATTACCGTGTTGATGTGTCTGTTATGTTTTAAAGCAGATAGCAACACCATTACCACCATGCGGGTTCATCCTTAGGCGTGGCTATCTCAGAAGATAGGACTTTATCGGTTTATCCGTTCATGCCAGTTATATTGATTTAGCCATCGACTTTTGTTTGGTTTTTCATTCTGTTGGGAGTCTGTTTGTCTGACTACTTGAACAAAGAGAGAATTCTCAAATTTTTCTAACTTTATTTCTATTGACTTGGCATGTAAATGTCTAATACTGGCTGTTTTTTCCTCTAATGCCATAGATTTTCTCCTGTGGTATTGCAAGAGGTAGTTTTGGATGACGTCCCTGTATAAACTTTCTTTTCTAATCTATTGTAAATCTAAATGCAGGCTCTTGACACATTCAACACTGCTGTAGTTTCACCTATTTACTACGTCACGTTCACATCCTTAACTATATTGGCAAGTGTGATCATGTTCAAGGTAATTAATTATTCATCTCAATGGATTAATTAATATTAAGAACGTTATTTTGGTGGTATAATGGTTTCATAATAAACAAGTGTAAAACTGCCATCGTTGTTCACAATATCCAATCTCAGTTAAAAAAGTTATATTGTTGGGGGGAACCATATACTCGAGGGCATGTAACGAGGAAACATATATCATGCACACAATCATGTTTTTCGGCCAGATAAGGAGTGGAGATTTCTCCTACTGTCCCTTATGGCTGTTTGTATGTTACTGTGATCAAGATGAGGTCCTTAAACTATTACATGGCTTGAAAACTTAGATTTGCACCATTCTGTCACAGGTGCTTGGTTCTATAAATATTTCTGAAATTGATTGAACATAAATATATAAGCTATTTGAGAAAATATGTGAAGTCCGTGTAGTTTATTATGAATTATTGGCATTATTGGTTACCTACCATTTCAATCTGCACACTCAATTAATTTTTGTTCTGGGCAAATTGTGGAACACAATATAGTTAAAAAAACATCTTGCTGGATCTTTTGTGCTTTCCCGTGAATAATTCATTGTAGACAGTTATACTCAAATGGGCAATAAAACGCCAGTGATGTAATGAAAATTCGTGATATTATGATTGACAAGGTTTTGTTTACCATGAACAGGACTGGGACAGGCAGAATCTAACCCAGATTGTTACAGAAATGTGTGGCTTTGTGACTATTCTTTCCGGAACCTTTCTTCTTCACAAAACAAAAGACATGGCTGACGGTATACACTATTTAATATTCTAAGTTGTAGCTCAGAGTTGATGAAATCTATGCAAAACTTTTGGAAACTTTTGGAACACAATTCTGGTCAGCGAGCATATAATTGGCGAACTTGTTTATGGAAGCGCTTGATCTAAACTATCTAGTTTATAAAGCAGGAGTTTTTGCTACTTCTTATCCAAACACACTCCACTGTAAGTACTTGTTCGTGGTTTTCTGATCCATATCTTGTTGTAGGTTCTTTATCTATGAGCATGAAACTTCCTAGATACGCTGACGATGAGGATGGTTTTGGTAGAGAAGGCATTCCCCTACGGCGCCAGGAATCATCAAGAACATGATGTATTTTTTACCACTTTTTTTTTTTTTTTTTGTATTTTAACTTGTAACGCTTTTTTGTCGAAATAGAGCTCTTTGGGGAATATACCGCAGCAGAAGTGTATTTTATCAATACTGTATCAGTACTCACTGCCAATTTTACATCGATGAGTTGCAAAAAAGAGCAAACATTTTTTCATCTTTTTTCCAGAGGTCTGGAGAGAAATAAACCCTAGAAGCTAAAAAAAGGTATCTTGTGCAATTGCGATAATCGGGTTCGATTGATAGTTATTCTCGACGGTGAATATGTTATAAGAAAAGTGTAAAATCTAACAAGGTGCATCCTGGATTGATAAACCTTTTGGATCTGCCAATATCTCTTTGTTAGTTGGGGGAGAGTTTGTTTTCAAATGAATATTTTATCATTTCTTGCAAGGAAGCCGGTAAAAAGATTGAATAACATTTTTTGAATATAAATGAATAATCGTTAAGAGTTTTAACATTTGTTTTAAAGTAGATACCAAAAGCTTACTTCGGCCCCAAAAAAAAAAAAGAGAGAAGAAAAAGCCATAAATAAAATGTTTGATTGAGTCCAAACCATCCTCCGAAATCTATATTAATAATTGACAAAAACTTGTGTGAGACGGTCTCGCGGGTCGTATTATGTAAGATAAATCTCTTATTTGGGTCATCCATAAAAAAATATTATTTTTTATGCCAAGAGTATTACTTTTTATTGTGAATATCGGTAGGATTGACCCGTCTCACAGATAAAGATTTGTGAGATTATCTCACAAGAGATCTATTATTGGTAATTAACGCAATAAAATGCATTCGGAGTTTGATTGTTTTGAAATTCATTTCAAACAACAATTATCAAGACTGGTAAATGGATTCGGAAACCATAGTTGTCAATAGCCCCCGTAGCCCTCGCTATAGCGAATAGCGTAGCAAAGCGACACTACATCGCTACGGAGCGCTACGCGCCATGGACTTTGCAATAGCGCTCGCTATCCTCGCTATTGGCACTATAGTGACAATCGCGATAGCTAAAATAGCGGCGCTATTGCAAAACAAAGCTAAATGCTTATTTTTTCTGTCCTTTTTTTTTTTTCTAATTTTGGCTTTTTGGCATGTATTTACTTAGGTTTTTGCTAGAAATTATATTTTTTTGCATTTCTTGTTTTATTTTTGTGTCTTCTATTATATTTCAATGAAAAAACTTAAAATAATTTCAGGTTTTAGCATTTTACAATTAAAGTTGATGGAATATTATGCTGAAAATTAAGATTTTTGAATTGATGTTACTATATGCTATATATTATAAATTTATATACTTATGGCGTTTTACTTTCAAATAACTCTCGCTACGCTATTCACTATGCGCTATAGCCACCGACAACCATTGTGCTACTGGGCGCTATGCGCGATTGACAACTATGTCGGAAACTGCAAATCCCAAATACATAGATGTTTTATTAATTTATTAGATTACATTGGGATTAAAGTATTTGAAGTTAAATAATCTGAAATCATGTTCTAAATTTACATGCCAAGTTGGAAACTTTTTAATTTATTTCAAACTTTCATCTCACTATTTCATGCATTCTATCAAACATTTCGATAGAATTTCAAATCCTCCTAAATGGACTCATTGAAACTCTCTTTTAAACCATAAATTTTCCAAATAAAAATTGTTGTTTTTTTTTTAAAAAAATGGAAATCTACATATGCTAAATTTGAGCAAAAGTGTAATTTATACTTTAATAAGAATTTTAATCATGCAACATTTATGGCCTATAAATATGTAGGGAACAACTCTTTTGTTTTGTTTTGTCTTTGTCTGTGACTTTGGTTTTTGTTTTAATTTGGGTTTATATTCAAATTCATCGATATGTAACATAAGTATTTTATATACTAACTGTCGAATATTGAATTTTGTACTTTTACTGCTTTCATCTATATTGTTTATTTTAGGTTTACATTACTGGTGACAACATATACCGATTTTATTTTTGACAAAATTTGTGTGAGACGATCTCACGTATTTTGTGAGACAGATCTCTTATTTGAGTCATCCATGAAAAAAGTATTACTTTTTATGCTAAAAATATTACTTTTTATTATGAATCGGTAGGGTTGACTCGTCTCACAGATAAAGATTCGTGAGACCGTCTCACAAGAGACATACTCTTGATTTTATGACAACATATTAAACTATATTATTTTAAATAATATTATATAACTTTTTTCCCTTTATTTGTAAGTAATTATTTAAATTTTGGGATTTATCAAAAGTATAAGGATGAAAAAAATTATGAAAATTATATTGATGACAAAAGAGTTAATAGCTAGTTAATTTTGTAGGACCGAGCGTTTGCCGTTTTACCAAAAGTTATAGCTAGTAGTAATGGTGCAACTCAAATCTTTTAAATCGCACAGCAGCTCAAGCACCACGGTTCGATCGCTCTACTAAGCAGGGACAATTATTGTACCCAACAATCTCTCTCCCAATGATTGCACACCTTGCAATCAATGAGAATCGAATCCGTGACCTTGGCTCTGATACCAATTGTAGGACCGAACGCTTGCCACTTTACTAAAAGCTATAGCTAGTAGTAATGGTGCAACTCAAATCTTTTAAATCGCACAGCAGCTCAAGCACCACGGTTCGATCGATCTATCAAACATGGACAATTATTGCACCCTAACAAATTTGATTGTGTTGGTTTTGGTATAAGGAAATTCTAAATTGAAATTTTTTTTAATAGTAAAAACATTACGAACATAACTATTTCACATGTCCGACAAATAGATATAACCTCGACCTATTGCCATGCTAGTTGGATTGATCAAACAAAGATAAATAATAATTTTGTGCATGTGTTAAATGAGGACACTTTTCTGCTCATTTTTCATGGCTCTCCTTGTAGCAGCTGTAGGTAATATTTATTTTTATTTTTATAATTTACCAAGAAAAAAATATTTTATTCTTAAATATTTTAATTAATTTTTACTTGTTGATAATATTGGTATATTTAAATATAAAGTTTTTGTCTTTCTAGACTAATTATATTTTATATATTTTCATGTTCAATAATATTGTGATAATATTATTGATATTAATGATAAGTTCTCTAGATATCATATTACTATCAAAATAGTTTGTTTCCTAATGAAATTCTTTGTTTCCTATGTGTGTAGGACTCTATACAAGAAATAAAATTTATGCAAAAGGGGGACATAAATAAGAGAACATGAGAGCAGCTCGGTAGAGAGACGTATGTGACTGAAGTGACTTTTGTTGGCGATGGTCGAGAATTGCAGAAAGAGAAAAGAATTTATAAGTGAAGATTTCGTGTGATTGACTAATGCTGTTTTGTTGTGTTGCTATGAGGTGTTGGAGACACTCGAAGACAACACTCGTGTAAAGTATTGGTCGAAGAGTTATTTGTTAATCCGGGTTTTGGCAATACAATCGTTGCATCCGTGGTTTTTTTTATTTTGGATGCAATTTACATACTTGACTTGTTAATGAAGATAGTTTTTCGTAGTTTCACTAGTATAAGTTTTGTACACTATTTACAATTTTCTAAATGAATATTTTACCATGACACTACAAGAAAAAACCAAAACAACAACGCACATACGACGACAGTTTTTACTAAAACCGTTTTCGTATGCTTTTTAACAACGGTTTTAGTGAAAATCGTTGTCGTATGTGCGTTTTTTAAGCAAAATACAAAGGTTTTATAAAAACCGTTATCTTTCGGGGGCAAAAAACAGCGGTTTTATAACAACCGTTGTCTTTTACGGGTCAAAAACAACGGTTTTTAGGGTCAATGACAACGGTTCTATAAAACCGTTGTCTTTGAGCGTTTTTTAAGGTCAAAGACAAGAATTCATGCATGTTTTTTTGGACAATCGACAACAGTTTTAGAAAATCGTTGTCCATTAGCGTGTTTTTTGGACAAATAACAATGGTTTGGAGAAACTGTTGCCATATTTAGCGACGGTTTTGCTGAAACTGTCTCTAATTTTAACGATGGTTTCAGCAAAACCGTCGCTAAATTAGCGACGGTTTTGCTTAAAACCATCGCTAAATTTAGCAACGGTTTAAGCAAAATCGTCGCAAATTGACTATAAATATCCGCACTTTGAGTCCATTTTTCTCCATACCACTTCACAACACTTAAAATTTTTCTCTCTTACACGATTTTATCACTTCATAATACTTAAAATTTTTCTCTGTTACACGATTTTAGTTTCGATTTAGGGTAAATTTTTTCGCTTTAATATTTGATAAATTTTTAAGTGTTAATTAAGTTCATGAATATTGTTAGCATAGTCAAATTGTAAGTTTTTTTAGATTTAGTTAAATTATTAAAAGTAATTTTTTTTACTGAAAATATTAGCGACGGAAATAATGAAAGAAGCGACGGACTTTATGGCAAACCATCGCTAATTTTAGCGAAACCGTCACTAATTAGCGATGATTTTTTCATAAATCGTCGGTTTTTATAAATCCATTGCTAATTTTATTTGCGACGGTTTTTGAGAAAACCGTCGCAAATTGTAGCTACAACAACGGTGAAAAACCGTTGTCTTTGAGCGAACCCTTTAACAACGGTGACTTTAACAACGGCTTTTCATGACATATGACAACCATTGTCGTATGTCTTTTTTCTTATAGTGTGAGGTATCACACAAGTTTTATATTTATGCATGATTTATTTTGTCTTGTTTTAGTCATAAATCTTTATTTATGTGTTTAATTAATTTATTTCACTGCATGTTGTAGATAGGTGTTACAACACCTAAAATCTGATACACACAATCTAAATATTTTACGTACTTTTATGTTAAACAAATCAACTCTCAATTGGTACAAGAGCCTGCTCTTGATATACTAAGTGTGATTATGACTATTTTTGTTTAACTAGGTAAAAGTACAATGGAAGTGTTATCTGTCACTGCATTTCGACCACCGATTTCGGATTGATCCAATTATGCTCTTTGGAAAGTCAAGATGAGGGTTTACATTAAATTCATAGAAGAAAGAGTATGACAACGAGTCTTAGATGGTTGGTCTTCACCAAGAATGGTGGATATAGATGGTGACAGTCGCATCAAACCAGAAAGTGCATGGACAACAGATAAAATCCAAACTTCAAATTTCAATTCAAAAGCACTGAATGCAATTTTCACTTCGATCGACATTAATATGTTTAATTTGATCACCAACTGCATCTCTGCCAAAGACTATGCGAAATTTTTCAAAAGTACTGTGAAAGATGTGAGAGTGTGCGCAGAACCAAGCTATGGTTGTTAACCTCTATATTTGAAAGCTTGAGTATGGAAGAGAACGAGACAATAGTCAAATATGATAGAAGGCTACGTAATATTGCAAATGAAGCCTTTAGTCTCAGTGATCTAATGTCAAATGAAAGACTGATCAACAAGGTCTTAAGATCTCTTCCAGAACGATTCAACAAAAAGATATGTGTAATTGATAAGTCTAAAACACTTCCATGCTCAGTTTGGAGGATTTGACAAGCTCTCTCAGAACATTTGACATGAATCTGGATTTATAGAAGAAAGATAACTGGGAAAACAATTGCCTTTGAAGTTTTTGATGATTCATACAAAGATTTGTTTCAACTGTTTCAGGAAGTCAACGAGTCTGATTTATGTGAAGATTCATCTCGTTGATTATAAATAAATTTGGTGATTATCTAAAAAATGATGAGAAATAACAAGAAATCCGTGCAACCACCAAAATTTCCAAAGGTTATAGCACGAGATTCTGATTTTTCAAATTTATGTAGATGACTTATTTTTTTGTGTTTTTCACAAAAGTACGTGGATAATTTTGTTGAATGCATGTTTTCACAATTTGAAATGAGTATGGTAGGAGAATTAAGTTTTTTTTTCTTGAATGGCAAATAAAACAGTTACATGATGATATCTTTCTATGTCAATTCAAGTATGCAAAGAATGTGGTCAATAAATTTTCAAATGAGAACACTAAGCGGTAAATAAGAATAATAAATAATTAATAATACATAATATGGATAATGATATTAATAATAAAATTTATTAAAATTTATTATTTATATGAATAAATTAGTAATTGTAAGAAAATAATATTAATAAGTTCATGGCGAAGCTTCGGTTTATATTTTTTTGATAAAATATGGGAAGAGATCATACGAACCATAAGGGTATATTAGTAATTTGATGGTGAAAACTAATTAAGTTTGGCTATTAAGGCAATTTACCCTTAACCTTAATTGAGCATATTGGGTCGGATCCGAACCACAAAATCTTCGTATCCATCAGCGGACCCGCTCGCTGATGGCAACTGAAACGGCGTCGTCGTCCGCCGCGGTGGCGGCTTCGGCTTTGACGGAGGAGGAGCTGACTCTTTCTGTGAAATGGAGCGGAAAAGAGTACACCGTCAGAGTTTGCGGCGACGACACGGTGGGGGAACTGAAGCGCCGGATATGCGAGGTCACCAATGTGCTACCCAAACGACAGAAACTTCTGTACCCTAAAGTGGGCTCCAAGCTCGCCGATGATTCTCTGCTTCTATCGCAAATTCCTCTCAAAGCTTCCGTCAAAATGACCATGATGGGGTATTCATTCGAAGTTATTCATTTTAGCTTAACTCAGTAGATTTTATCTGTATTGTAACTAGGAATTCAAGTTGGTTGCAGATATATGTCCGGAGAGAAGGATGTTTTGTCCTATGATTGTTTCTTTTTTTCCATATAAATGAAATTAGGTTCTTCTGAGAAAATGTTTGCAAATTTTACTGAATATATTGTTATGTTTGTGAAAAGGTACTTCATTTGTGCCTTTCCTCCAAAGTTTCGTTCAGAATAGGTTCTAAAATGGATTTTAGGATACTTTTGGATGAATATAAAGGTAGAAACTGGTAAAGAAATTGACTGGTGGCGGGTTTCAGTTTACCAAATCACGGGGAGGATGATTAGGAACTTTCGGTAAGATCCAGCTAGGGTCTTAGCAACTTTATTGTTTAGCAATTGGACAAGCCATAAACATTTACTGTTTGTGTGGACACCAGAAACCGGAAAAAGAGTTAAACTTGTAATAAACATTTCATTTTTTTATCCTTACTCTATCCTCTGATTAAATTATGTTATCGATAAACTTTCAATAGGCGGTAATGGTTTGAACTGTTATTTAGCCTTTTTAACGGATGAAACGTAACACCTCAGTTTGTTTTGTTAGGTGACCTTTACATATGGATGTGTGTCTTATGTCTATGTTGTTGTCATCGTACCTTTATGACTAACTGTTTTGGTGCCTCTTTCAGTCTTTTCTTCATGCTTGCACCTTTTGCATTCAATAAACACGAACTTTAAGCTCTTTCATTATCTTTATATTTTCTACCTAAAATAGTGTTTGGGTCCTGTTAGTTATTCTATCCATTTTAACTCAAACAGTGCAGTTAACGTGGCTGTGCAGAAATATCCAATAACTCTAGATTTGGAGGTTTATGACTTGTTGTATATTTGAAGTTTACATCATTTTAATTCGATTTGCAGTACTGTTGAAGATGATATTATTGTGGATCCTGTGGAGACTCCAGAGATTATAGATGATTTTGAACTTGGGCAAGATGAATCCGTGGACATTAAAGATAAAGAAGTCAATAAACAGAAACTGAGACGTCGTATTGAGCAATTCAGAGTAAGTTACTCTCTATCCTCCTTTTCTTTGGTTCATCTGTATAATGAGATGATTATGTAATATGTCCTGATTGTTTGTAGGGTAACTATAGTATTTTTAACTACGGTGTTGCTTATTAGTAGGAAAAAAATAGGCTTTTCATCTCTAGATATGATCTTTATGTCCTTGGCTCTTCATGCTAGATCGAAGTCCGAAATCCCTGCCGTCAAGGTAAAAAACTACTCGTTCTGGATATTGACTATACCCTCTTTGATCACCGGTCTACTGCAGAGAATCCTTTAGAACTAATGCGGCCTTGTAAGTGTTTCTTGACAAAAGCTCTTTTGTTTTCCTTTTCTGCTATGTTCATCGTTCTACGTTTTTTACACAGATCTTCATGAATTTCTCTCGGCCGTCTATGCAGAATATGATATCATGATATGGTCTGCAACCAGGTCACTGTTTGCTTCCTCTTCATTATTCTATGTTCTTTCTTTTAAGGGGTTTTATATGATGAATTAGTTCGTTATATTCATCGGCACCAACTAGTGTTGTGTGGATTTCCGTATATCCGCAGATGTTTGATTATAGAATATGTATATATTTCATTTCTGCAGCATGAAGTGGGTTGAACTGAAGATGGGAGAGCTTGGTGTACTGAACAATCCAAATTATAAAATTACAGCCCTTCTTGATCATATGGCGATGATAACTGTTCAATCAGATACTCGTGGGGTCTTTGACTGCAAACCACTTGGTTTGATTTGGGCTAAATTTCCTGAGGTTAGACTTCATATCTTTCTTATATTTATCATTTATGTATTTGTTTCTCCACAAGAAAAGTATTATTATTATGTAATGTCGGTGACTAGTGAGACTCCTGAAGACCACATTTTTGTTGTTGCATCGGTTATTCCCGTCATTAGAATAATAAATCTTCTGTGGGTGGATGTGAATGTGCGTACAAGTAGGGAAATTTACTAGTTTTAGTCACTGACGTTCTTTTGTTAAGTCCCTCTGCATCCGCCATCTGTACATTTCAATCATGAATTTTGGACAAAGTTCTGAAAGTTCGTCCATCACATGTTTGGCTTTTGTTATAATTTTTATTTTTTGTTTAAATGTGAAACTGCATTTTGAAATGTCAGTCTTTCCTGCAAAAACTCTGGAAGACATTCTCTTATCATCTGCACGTGTTATATGCCATGCCCCCCATTTTAGCTAGTGTATAGATCTGTCAAAGCACTTGAATATATTAATGGGAAGAACTCTTGAACAAGTTAAAGAATCAACTAAAGAGATTGTGTTTTTGCCAATCCAGGGAAGCATATTTTAAAATCTAAAAGCTTTACCACTGCTCGGAGGTTAAATGGAATGGATTGTCTAATACCATTGTCTCAATAAGATTTTTTTTCCTAAAAGTAATCTTTTTTCAAGTAAACCTGATTTAACATATACCATGATACGCCTGCAGTTTTACGGTGCCAAGAACACCATAATGTTTGACGACTTACGAAGGAACTTCGTGATGAACCCACAAAATGGTTTGACCATAAAACCATTCAGAAAAGCCCATGCAAATAGGAGCAGTGATCAGGAATTGGTAAAGCTGACCCAGTATTTACTTGCTATCGCAGAGCTTGATGATATCAGTGTCCTTGATCACAAACATTGGGAGTCATTTCATGAGGACAGTGTCAAGAGGCGTAGGCATGCTTAAACTACTTGAAATATTTATTAAACAGCTATGCTTCTTTAATATCTACTGGATTCTCTATTCTGTAGTCGGTTTCTTTCTACTATATATGTTTAGATACTGGCTGGGGATCTGTCGAGGAGGTGAGTTATTGAGTAGAGTGAGATCGAGTGAAATAGCATCATTCCAAAATATGTTATGGATACTTGGAACCTGTCGTCATAAGATTGCGGCACATGAATTTATTAGAAGTCGACTGGGGTAGATGCGGGTTGATACTGGTCACTGCAACAAGATTACTCTATTGTGTCTGCATTGTTGTCTGTCGGAAATCTTGTAACTGTGACATATTATTCAGACATTAATCATAACCGTGGGGTATGCATTGAAGTTGCTCTTGCTCGATTTTTTCTTTCTTTTGAAAAATACATGTCTGGCGACCATGGTTGAATTTTGTTGTATATTTCTAATTGTACAATGGTTTCAGAGGATATGCAAAATGTTATTAACTTAAGAGTAGGTCTCCTGTGAGACGGTCTCACGAATATTTATCTGTGAAACGGATCAATCTTACTGATATTCATAATAAAAAGAAATAATTTTAAATTGATGACGACAGTCTCACACAAGTTTTTGTCCTTAACTTAGAACAGCCCTATCATGTGTCATACATTTAATAAGGTGCGCCTGAATCGAAGGATTTAAAATCAAATAGTTTCAATCTTTTAAGTCTATTCAGGTATTTTTGAATTCCACGATTTCGAATTTTATTTCATTTCATTTTTTAATGTGATGTATTTCAAAATCTCACCAAGTAGTTTTTTGAGATGGAATCGATGCATATTGAGATTTGCGCAGATTCAGATTAAAAAAAGTGGACCAGGTTTTGAAACTTCATATTCAAATTTATTTTGGTCCATTTTAAATTACTCCCTCTCAAGAAACTAAAAGTTTAGCGACAACAGAAAGTATTCACCCAAAGAAAAGAAAACAAAAGATCAAGGAGGTCATAATATACTTGTTTTCGCCGTTTCGGATGGAATCGACGTATTTATACAGTTGTTCAAGTCCCAATAAGCTTCTTCCATCTGGCATACCACAAAACAAGAAAAAACAGCACTATGCAAGCAGCTGACATGGATCCAACAACACGACCAAATATCCCATTCGTGTTATACAATGTGCAAGGAATATTCATTCCAAATATCCCAGCAAGAAGAGTTTCCACAGCTATGGCAAATGAAGCAATTGTCAATGTTAACTGCAGTTGAATGAGTTCATTTCTTTGGTTATCGAGTTGGATGTTAACGTAGTCCTCCGTGTCATCAATATACTCACGTACCTGCAGTTTTAATATACACGAAAGACAAGAATGTCAATCGAGTAACAGTCGAGAACATGAGAAGGGCGTCACTAAGAAGAAAATAACGTCGTTATAAATCCAGAAAATTATAAGTGGATTGTTACACTAATAATGAGAAGAAAATACTGACAGAGAGAATCTTGTTTCGGGTGCCATCCAGTTGTGTGAAGTAAGCTTCGAGCAACATTTCTAGGTCCTCCACATCATGGTCATTTTGATAGTTACTCACCAAACTACCACTTCTTGTAAAGCTAAGCCGACCAAGATGATGTGCTGCAGGAACAACACCATTTAGTGCCATAGCTCCAGTCATTGCCTCAGATTGTTGATTCTGTGTCCACTTCCGTGTTAAGTACAGTTGAGCCATGTCTTCATTGTCATCTAATAGATGTTCGATTTCATCTCTCACCTATCACAGACATGTTTGTTCAATTTTAATACGATAAAAAACTAATGTTTGGAGGAAGAGAAATCAAGAGAGAAACTATAATGCAATACCGCACCAAGTATCAGGATATGACTAAGATGTTAAAAAAAGCCATGGAAAATGATTCATCTTTGAGCAGATCTCAAGCTAAAAACTTGTAACGAACACATGCCTAGAATCCACATGAATTTAACAAATTTTCATGCTATTTTTCTTCTGATAAGAACTTCATAAAATCTGCGACAACACCAATTACTTCCAGAAAAGTGCTTGACAGTGTGCTCAGCTTTTTCCTCTTTCACACTATTGCAACTCCAACAACTCACAAAATGTCCACAGTTTAAACATGTCCAATATGTGTTTGACACTAGACAAGAATTAGTCTTAGAATAATCCTTAATAGAAAAAGAAACTATAGCCGTCCTGGACAATATCCTTCAAAGTGTTAGAAAGTTAATTTACAAAGTAACCTTGGTAAATTATTGAGATTGAGCATATAAACTTCTTTGGCTCCTAGACCAGTTTATGAGATTGTATTAAGTCGGAGATTGTAAACCAAGCACCGGCAATCCTACTAGCATATGAAGAAGCAAAGAAAAAGAGATAAAACCACAGTCTAATCACTTTCCAAAACAAGATGGATTAACGGCATAGATAAAGAAAAGGTGTGATGATAGCACAAAGCAAAAAAATGAGAAAATATCAGGTATCATTATAATTAATCTCTTCAAGCCAGGCAAAGGAAACCTTACAAAATTATTTCCAAAAGCCAAATAGCATTCCTCAAAGACCGAACTGATCTTGCATATAATTAGGCGAATTTATATCGTTATCTAATTGCACAAGTGTCTTGAGAAATCCCATACTTATAAGTTCTGAGCAATATGTTGCAACTTTATTGAAGTTAAGCACCGTTTCAAGGATAGATGCATGTAAACAGGATGTAAGAACAAAAGGAAAAAGGAAAAATTACTCAACCAAAAAAAAAAAACCGAAAAACGGGTAGATGAACGACATAAAATAACATCCTTAGCATGAGCTGCCTTCTAACACACATACATGAAAAGGTTTGGCATCTCCAACCAAAGTCCCACATAGAATATGTAGCAACAGCTATGATTCAAATTATCTCCTACATTCTTGAATAAATAACAAGAAAAAAGTAAGAAGATATCTTTACCTTTTGTACACGTGCAAGTAATCGGGTGAGGTTGCTTTTGAGACTCCGCACATGTTCAAGATTCTTAGTGCTCACATGTATAGCCAGATCATCCAAAGCAGGGTAAGCATCTCTCTCAAGTTCTGCCACACTGGAGTCCAAATATGTACAAACAACCTCTAATGCTATTTCCAAAACCTGGAACTCGAAAGGAAGTTCATCTTGCAAACCTCCTGGGGCTTCAGGAACAGTTAACCACTGTCCGGTTGTGGGAGATTGCAATTCGTTATATGGAGATATCATTTGGCCTGCCACATGCTCAGAAGGGCTTTTATGTGGTAATTGTCGCCTCAGCTGATCAACAAATGGAAGAACCTCCTGCCGAAGAGGATCAAGCAATAATACTTCTTCAGCAGTAACTATTGCTCTTATATATTCCAAGTTTACAATCATGGCTTTCTCCCTAGCTGCAAAAGAAATTAGAACAAATCTTGTAATTCTTCCATAATACATACCGTTAGTGCAAAAATATCCATTAAACATATATGCTTGCCAACAAGAGGCCCGATTGATAATCAAATGAAGACTTCTGATGCAGGACCAAGAGGAGACTCAATAATTGGCTACAAACTATTCATGAGTGGAACCATAATAGCGTCTACGAGGTTACCAAATTCAGAAGGAAACAAAATGTATACCTCAATAATTAAATTATTTATGGTTAAACACTGAAATACATTGAATGAACACCACGACTATTAGCACACGCATGTGTATTACCAATTGTATGGTTGTTTTTTTGTTGGTTAGTTAGATTAGTTAGCTGGTTTTATCTTAGAGTTAATTAGTTAGAGTTGGTTAATTACTTCGTTAGACTATAAGTCCTCGATTAGCATATATATACTGATTGTACAGACTCAGGAGTTTTGATGAATGAGAATATAGAATCTCATCTTCACGGGAAGTCTTTCTCCCATGATTCAATATGGTATCAGAGCCAAATCTCGCTCCGCTCAATCAATAATTGATGCTTCGATTCAGAGCTTCATCACCAGCACATTCTGGAAATCGGTGTGCAATTTTTCATTGATTCGATTGGATCTCACGGATTGAGGATAAGCTGGATCTCACTGATTGAAATTGACGGTAATAATCTGATCGATATCTTCATCTCCAGTAATGGCACCAGTGACCAATGCATCTGAAGATTCCATGAGTCCCTACTACATACATCACTCCGATAGCCCAGGGCTTGTTCTTGTTTCTTAACTGCTAACCGGCGACAATTTTACGTCTTGGCACCGAGCTATGATTATAGCCCTATCGGTAAAGAACAAACTAGGCTTTGTTGATGGATCAATTCCGAAACCAGATGATCCAGTACTATTAAACTCATGGAAACGCAACAATGGAATTGTGACATCGTGGATTCTCAATTCGGTCTCAAAGGAAATATCAGCAAGCATAATTTTCACAGACTCTGCTCTGGACATTTGGCAAGATCTCAAGGAACGATTTCAACAGAGCAATGGTCCAAGGATTTTCCAGTTGAGACGTGAACTGATCAATCACCGACAAGGACAAATGACGGTAAGCACATATTTTACAAAACTTAAAACTATCTGGGAGGAACTCAATAATTTCAGGCCTCAATGTATATGTGGAAACTGTTGCGAAGGAGTTAAGAAACTTGAATCACATCATCAAATGGATTACGTGCTCACATTCTTGATGGGGCTCAATGAGTCATTCTCTCAAGTTAGAAGTCAGATTTTGTTAATTGATCCTTTGCCTTCAATCAATAAAGTGTTTGCCATGATAATTCAAGAAGAAAGACACCGTCAACTTGGTTTGCAATGTGCGACCACTGAATCAGCTGATGGAATAGCATTTACAGTTAAAGGCGAAGTCACCAAGATTTCATCTGGAGGCATGGGATCTGTACTCAGAAATCAGCCAAGTACATCATCTGGTAGGCCTCGTTTCAATCCAAGGACTTACCCGAAAGAACGTCCTTTTTGTTCTGCTTGCAACATGAATGGGCACACCGTGGATACATGTTACAAGATACATGGTTATCCACCAGGTTTCAAGTTCAAATCTCGCAACCAATTTTCGACTCAATCCAACTCAATCAATCAAGTTTCAAATAAGTCTGATATATCTGATGGTGCGATTGATGATGTTGGAAACAAGGCTGGACAATTTTTTTAAAGTCTAGATAAGAATCAATATAGTCAACTCAAGAACATGTTCGCTAATCATATGTCTTCTACCATCTCCAAAGCACACGAAGAATCTGGATCATCACATGCTTCAGGTACATGTTTTTCCATATCTACACCACATCCCTTACTGTCTTCATTGTGTTGGATAATGGACTCAGGAGCATCACGTCATATCTGTTCGAATATTAAAGATTTTATTTCCTTGAGACCTGTGCAACACTCGGTGGTCACATTGCCAAATCATACACAAGTAAATGTTAAGTCATGTGGGGATGTCAAGATAAACGACAGATTGATCATTCGAGATGTTTTATTTGTCCCGGAATTCAAATTCAATCTATTCTCTGTGGGATCTTTTCTTGCTGATACTGAGATGCTTGTGAGCTTTTCCCAGGACCAATTTACTATTCACGATCCCAAGCTCAGGAGGACGATTGGCAAGGGTAGACGTGTGGATAATCTATACGTCCTCGAAGCTGTCATTCCATCAGAATTTCCAACAAACACTATTTCTGTGCAAGTGTGGCATGACCGTCTCGGACATCCTTCTAACAAGGTTCTGGAATGTATGCAAGATCAACTCCACTGCCAAAAAGTTAATATGGATAACAATAATCCATGTTGTATATGCCCTCTAGCTAAACAGAAACGATTATCTTTTGTCTCGAATCGTAATATGTCTTTACTTCCCTTTGAGTTGATACACTGTGATATATGGGGACCTTTTGCTACCCCCACCGTACATAATCAAAGATTTTTTCTTACCCTTGTGGATGATTGCACGCGTTTTACTTGGGTGTTTCTTATTCAAAACAAATCTGATGCATCACAACTCTTTTCACGGTTCTATGCTATGGTAGAGACACAATTTAATACCAAAATCAAAGCCATAAGGACTGACAATGCCCGTGAGTTAGCATTCACAGATTTATTTCATGCTAAAGGAATGATACATCAACACTCTTGTGTTCAAAGACCGGAGCAGAATTCTGTGGTTGAAAGAAAGCATCAGCATTTGTTGAATGTTGCAAGATCACTGTATTTTCAATCGAGAGTGCCTATTCATTTTTGGGGAGAATGTGTTTTGACAGCGGCATTTTTGATCAATAGAATTCCTTCTACTTGGCTTAAGAACAAAACGCCATTTGAGTTGCTGTACAAGCATTCTTTTGATTATTCAAAGTGTTTGGTTGTTTGGGATTTGCTTCCACACTCCCAGCTTCAAGGGATAAGTTCCAACCGCGAGCAAGGATGTGTGTTTTCATGGGATATCCTCCTGGTATGAAGGGTTATAAGATGTATGATCTCAGTAATTCAGAGGTATTTGTGTCAAGAGATGTGATATTTCATGAAAGTATATTTCCCTTTCATTCGGTCAACACATAAGAATCATTTGTGGATGTTTTTCATGATCTTGTGCTGCCCACACCAGTTAGTGATCCCACACCAGCTCCTGGAACCATTTCTTCTTTGAATGGTCATGTTCTTAGTCCTATTGCGGTTGAGGAGGTAGACACTCGAGCCACCCAATCTGTATCTCCATCCACACAAGATGTTGTACTAGTTCGAAGATCATCTTCCAGGATTCCTCATCCTCCATCATATCTTCGAGATTATCAATGTAACTTGTTGACAACACACTCCTCTCCTGAAGTTTCAATCACATATCCATTAAGTGAATACTTATCGTATGACATCCTGTCTCCACAACACAGAGCCTTTGTTCTTAACATATCAACGCAATTTGAACCAACATACTATCATGAGGCTATCAAATACTCACATTGGAAAGAGGCTATGAACGATGAACTCTCGGCTCTGGAAGAAAATTGCACGTGGTCCATTGTACCATTGCCTCCAGGCAAGCAAACCATTGGATGTCGTTGGGTATATAAAATCAAATATACCTCAGATGGCTCAGTTGATCGTTATAAGGCTCGGCTAGTGGCTAAGGGATACACTCAACAAGAAGGCGTTGATTTTTTTGAAACATTTTCCCCGGTTGCAAAACTTGCTACAGTTAAGATTCTCTTGGCCCTTGCTGCTGTCAACAATTGGTGTTTAGTTCAGCTCGACATCATGATGCAGAAGAAAACTGTTTAGTACCAAAATAATGCATCCTCTGACATTTTTTTGGATAAGAAACAAAATGCAACCTTTGACCTTTTTTTCTTTGATAAAAAAAACCTTGACCCTTTTTATAAGAGACCAAATGCAACCTTCAGCAGTCAGCATGAAATCATGCCTGGCCTACAATCAACCATCACCAAGTTCAATAAAGAAAAGAATATCAAATCAAAGTTGGCCATAAAATAAAACTGTTGCGGATCACTCATTATATAACAATTTTCTACCCGGACTCTCGCTTTCGGGTTCCTGCCCCTATACATTTCCACCGCAGAATAAAAATGTCAACCAGTAGGATATCTCTGAAAACACTTAAAACACAATTCTTACTGCCTTATTTGCTCCAAAAGTAGAAATAAAAAGCTCAGGCAACCAGCAATTAACCTCTTGATGAAAATTATTCAAGGGTGGAAAACAGATATTCATCATACAAATAAAATAGCAATATCAAGTCATCAAATTCATCAGTAATTACAAGGAGAAAGAAAGCCTAAAAACGCCAAATCACAGCATTACCAGATTAATAAAAAACATTTACAAACAAACCCGCACGCAAACACCTGAAAACAACCACAGCACCCAAAAACCTCAGAAAAATAATGCTTCCCTACAGGGGCCCACCAGAAACAGGAACAAACAAACAAAACTAGACATCTGTAACGAAATCTGGGAGCTTTACCGAGGATGCTGGAGGAATGAGAGAATATGGGCCCAAGAATCCTTAAATCCCTCGTGGGAATCGAAGCCCTTTTAATTATCACGCTCTTATCACATTCAATGAGCTCCGATTGCCCCCAACGATCCATTCTCATCCACAGGCGTGCACCTGCGGCCTTCTTCTTCACCACCGCCTTGTTCGCAGCCGCCGCCGCCGCGGCCATCATCGAATTCCTCGCCACATCAATCGTCGGCGGCAGAGCAGACTTCTTCCTCCGTCTAAACGTCAATTTCCCCATTTTCGGCAGATATCTAGACTACACAAAGAATGATCATGTGCATATATGCGTTCTATATGGAGTTTGCCTCTTCGTCTTCGCTTGATTCTTCCATAAAATATACAATTTTCAGGATTTTTTATGAACCAATGGAGGATGGAGCCCTCTCGGCATAAAGCGGAAGCAATCGGATTCTTTATTGGCTGTGAATAATTGAATAATCCCACTCCTCTCGAATGCACTTGGGATTGGAAAGTGATGTTCGATTTAAATTTTTATATATTTTATATAAATTTTGTAATGTTTAAAAAATAAAGTGATATTCATATTTTATTTTTAAAAACTCTAAAAAAAATCTCGATAAATTTAAAAATCAATATACTTTTAATAATTTCATGAAATTTTATGAGGTACAAGAATTAAAATCTAAAGTATAAATATAAAATGTTAAAAAATATATTTGATTCAACTTAAAGATTTGGATGAATATTTAATTAAATAATATCTCAAATTCACATACTCACTTTCATTTTTATTAAAATAATATAAACACTGATTTTCATTCTTTTCCCTTCCATGTATTTTTCTTTTTATTTGAACTTTTTAAAAACCTATTTTTTTTGTTTATAGTAATTTAAAATCAAAATTAATATATTTTATTTCATTTTTCGAGTTTCAGTCACAAAACATCGTAAAATTTAAATTTATTGACATCGTTTATTTTATTTTATTGAATACACTTATATAAAGATAATTATAATAAATTAAATATATTAAAATTTATAAAATTAGTGTTGGAACATTTAATGTTCGCAATCTTGTTTTTGATGTTAACAAAACTTGTTATTATGTTTCTAATGATTTACCAAGTGTGCAGATGTTGTAGCTGATCAAACTAAGAGCTGTTCAACTGATTGTCCAGTTGATAGGTGGTTCAGCAGAAGACCTTCAAAATCCCGGTCAGCTGATGAAGTGTTCAACTGATGAAGAGCCCAACTGACCAGTTCAACTGAATCAAAGAAATCAGTCGTCAACTGATTTCAACTCACCAATTCAAGATCAGTTCAGAACATCAGTTAGGAACGAACCAGTTTGCAGATACGACAAGCTTAATCCAGCTGTGCATAAAGGTACAAAAGTTATTGTATGATCATAGTACAATAAGAGACGTTGCAGCAGCACTTAAAGACAAATGTTCCAGATATCTATTTGGGGGAACAAATTCAAACTGCAACGCATTCATTCAATGAGTCTCACTGTACGTTCAGTCCAAACGCCTATAAATAGAAGCCGAAGTTCAGTGAACACGACGATGAGAGTTGATGGAAAATACAGAGAGGGCACGCTTATTGCATATCAGCTTTGAAGAAGCAATCAGCCCAATTTCTGAGGGAACACTTCAACGTGTTATCAGCTTACATTAGAAGCATATTTCCCTCAGTGTGTGAGAACACTTTCGGATAGTTCACAGAGATCAGTTCTCACACATGCACACACCACCACTCAAATTCCGTCTTGCACAAGATGTAAAACATATGTATGTAATCTTTCTCACATAGACATTAAAGAAGTGTTGACCGGAAGGTGATACCTTCAGTCTAGTCTAGGAGTTCAGTTTAGGCAGTAGTGCAAGTCTTAGCTGAGTGGGTTTGTACAAAGAGTTGTATAAATCAAAATCTTCTAGTGAATTCTACCCGAGGCGGTAGAAGGGGTGACGTAGGAGCAGTTGAAGTCTCCGAACATCCATAAACATATCTTGTGTTATTTCTGTTTAACTGCTTGTTTTGTTCTTAACTGATTTGATCAGTTCAGCTGATATCAGTTCAGTTCTGTCCATAACTGAACTGATACAAGCCAGAACTGATCCCTAGCTATTTTCAGCCATTCAGTTACACAAGATATAAAATATATCAGTGTTTCTTAATGAAAGATTATTTCGAGTGTTTTCTGCTTGGTTCTATACCAAACTCGATCTAACTCACGTACTCACTTTCATTTTTATTAAAATAATATCGATATAAACACTGATTTTCATTCTTTTCCCTTCCATATATTTTTCTTTTTATTTAACTTTTTAAAAACATATTTTTTTTGTTTATAATAATTTAAAATCAAAATTAATATCGTTTATTTTATTTTTCGAATTTCAGTCACAAAACCTTGTAAAATTTAAATTTATTAATATCATTTATTTTATTTTATTAAATACACATATATAAAGATAATTATAATAAATTAAACATATTAAAATTTATAAAGTTATGGTAACTGCATATACATAAAATATTTATTCTCTATTTTCATGTACAAATAATTGTTTTTTTTTTGTTAAACATATTATCTATATATTTTTTATTAAAAAAATTATTTAAAATAAATGAAATTATTTTAAGTATTAGTATTTATTAATATTGAAAAATATTGTTAAGTATTTTTTAAAAATATTAATTAATTCATGTTGAACTGACTTGAATAATTGCATTTTAATTGCAATAAATTTAGTACTGATTTATTCATTATCATTCGTAAATTAAATCACTAAATAAAAAATATTTATATTGATAGATAAAATATTTTAAATAAATAAAAATTATTTATGTTCAATTGTTAGTTGAAAAAAATTTAAAAAATCAAAATCATAAATTACAAATTCCATAAAACTCTATGAATTTTTTTATAAAATGTCAATAAAAACTATGCAAAATATATTTGAGATTTTGCAAAAGTCAATAGAAATCTATAAACTCCACAAAAGTGAAACATCCACTACTCGTTTTCTTAAAAAATACTAGAATTTTTTTTAAACTTCTCACAATTCGGCTGAATGGAAAATATACATATATCTATACTTTAAAAACATCTTGTACCATTTTAAAAATAAACAACTAACTAGCATTTAAAAATCCAAAGGAAAATAATTTAAATCATAATATCGTCAATCGTATGCATATCCTAACTTAAAATCATAAATCATAAACTATGCGGAAAACTAGCGCTAGTCCTTGGGTCATGTGCACCTTCAGTCCAGCAAAGTCAACCATCAAGACCTCCATTATCATTATTTTCATAATCACCTGCATCAATCACGCCTAGTGTGTCTAAAAATTAAACACACCATAATCTTAATAACAAGTAATACATATACAGATCACATGCGAGAGTGAAAATACTTTTTACGAAAAACTAAATACACCATAATCTTAATAACAAGTAATACATATACAGATCACATGCGAGAGTGAAAATACTTTTACGTAAAATAACGTTTTCATAATGATGCATAAACTTTTTCATAAACGTTTTCATAAACTTTTTCATAACATCATAAATATTTCATATTCATATCATATCCATATTCCTATACGTATTCCATCTTTCTTTCGTTGAATTCAAATCGTTAATTGTGATTTTCGTATTCGTATTCATATTCGTATTGGGTGATGGATCCATCTACATGTAACCACAGTATTGGGCAGCGGGAAATCAACAACACTCTCACCCGTCAACTGAGCCTTGGCCTACGTATTAACATATCGTGTCATTGAAAATATGATCGTCGGGTTCTCTCTGAGGCCTTCTCCCGTAAACGGGCTCCCTCTGGGGCCTTTTCCCTCACAACATCTCCAATCGTATCATCGTATTAGTCACAATTACTTCACTTCCTTCAACGTTTCGTATTTTCATCACTTTATAAAAATTAAACATGCATATTACGTTTTTCTTTTAAATCAAGCATGCAACATATCTTTTAATGTTATCGTTGCATTATAAAAATCCATAAACATTTTAACATATTAAATCGTAAAAATCCATAGACATTTAAAATAAACGTTTTAACATATTAAATCAAAAAAATCCATTTAAAATGAACATTTTACCATATTTAATCATAAAAATCCATAAACATTAAAAATAATCATATTAGCATATAAAACAGCATTCAGGATACTGCCATGACGTTTACTAATTTTCGGGTGTAAAATTACCGTTTTACCCCTAGACGTAACATTTCACGTTTTTAAAATTTTCTTAATTATGTTGACTCTAGACAATCCCAAATAATTATTTAAGCTTACATTAACTTTCTCATATTTTTACTTGGCTTAAATCGAAGACTTTTAAATTAATATTTAAATATAACATATTAATGTGTTTTAATCCCGAATTAATCCAAACTTTACTATAAAATTCTCATATTAAAAACTTAGACTTGTAATAATTATTTGGCCCCGATGAACCACGACTCGACCCCCGTGAACCATGTTTCAACTTAAACTCAAAGAATGCAACATATCTTTATAAAAATTAAACATGCATATTACGTTTTTCTTTTAAATCAAGCATGCAACATATCTTTTAATAGGATCGGTTAATAGGTAGAAACATGTTTAGAAGGGGTGGTTGAATAAACACTCACGATTTTTATAACCTTCTTCAAATGAAGTATCAATTTGTAATAAACTGAAACTTAGGAATTTTGTCAGTCGATGACAATCAGTTTAACTAGGTATAGTTGCGGAAATAAACTGACTGCAAGATAGAATAAATGACTGAAATAATAATGCAAGGATTTATGGATGTTCGGAGATTTGAACAACTCCTACGTCACCCTCTATCACAAGGATAGGATATGCACTAAAAGACTTTGATCAATATAAAATTTGTATATACCCACTTCAGTTTGGACTTAACACTGCCAAAAATGAAACTCTTAGTTGACAACAATTTTCACAGTTCTTCAACCGGATTTTAGCACGACTGATATAAGTAATACAAAGGTTTGTGCTAATGAGCTCGAATGCTACGAATATATCTAATGAGTGTGAGCTTTTTGAATCTCAGGTGAGAGTAATAGATTTGGCAGAATAAGTGAATAACAACAAGTTTAAGAGAATGGATGAATCTTATATTTTAGCTCTCTTTCTCATCTGCTCTTCTTGCTTATTTACAGGCTTTCTTCCAACGGTAATAATAAATACAATTTGAATCTTTTGTATCTGTTGATTGACACGTCAACATTCTTCTGATCTTCGTACACTGTATTCTCTAAAATGCGGCGTCCCACTACAAGTTACAGTCTGCTTTGTACTATTGTCGGTTGAATGTCCTTTTCAACTGATGACGTGTTCAGCGGAATGATCAGCTGATAAATAACGACACAACTGGGTATATCAATTGATCAGTAACCAACTGATCAGTCAGTTGACAAAGTAGATTCAGTTCGGCTGATAACTTCACTTTATCAATTCGTATGTTCATGATCAGTTATTTATCTCTAATTTTTGTCAAACCACCGAAATTAAGTTTCCAACAATTTCTCCCTTTTTGGTGATTGACAAAACTTTGTAAAGTATGAACTGATCAAGTGATCTCGAAATAGTCCTTAATTTCACTGTAGATAAAATAACTTTTCCGATGTATAGATTCGTACAATGAATGAAATAAGTATATGATCTTATGTACAGATTCGTACAAAGAATAAATAATACAAAATCTTCAACCATTTAACTGAAGTCAGTTGATCTTCACACATTCTTTTTCTTTCCTTTGTCTTCTTCTGTTTCTTTAATAATTTCCCCCTTTTTGTCAAGCACATCCATTTTTCTTGTGAGTATGCGGACGTCTGCTGCAATATCTGATATTGCATTTATCATAATGTCCTGCAGTAGGTCAATTCTTTTAGTGACCTTTTCTTCAAGAAAGTCAAATCGCCTGCCAACTAGGGCTTGAGTCTGGAAGTGCGATTCAGTTGACAATCTGTCTTTCTTGATTTCTTCAGTTTCAGTAAAAAGAGCAGCTACACTCTTGTTAAGCTGATTCAGTCTATCTGTTGTGAACCCATAATTTGAATCAAGCTTCAAGGTATGTGCAAGCTGAGTAGATTTTATTGCAGAAATAGCATCCATCATACTGAGTAATTTGACTGAACGGTTTGGAGTTCTTCAAACAGGGCATCAATGTCTGAAATTCTTGGAGACATGGCTCCTGAAGTTTCTGGAATATGTTCCCTTTGTTCTTGATTAAATATAACCATCGCACCGTCAGTTGATTCTGTTATAAGCACAACTATCTCTGAAATATTTGCAGTTAAATGTTCTTGGGGAGGAGATGAAACGGATGGAAGAGCAGAGGTAGAAGAAGGTTCTTCAGTTTGTTCTACAACTGTTACTCTAGTTGGATCAACAACTGATTCTTCATTTGTTTTAACAATTGGTTATGTCTGTACAGTTTGGTTCAAAATTGCCTGTTCAGTCACAACGTCTGACTGAAGTGACTGTTCAGGTTGATAAAAATGGAGTTCCTCAGCTGGTCCTTCAGTTGTAATTATATCTTCAACTGATCTTGAAGTGTCTAGCTGAATATCTGAGGTGACCGATTTGATGACCTCATCTAAGTTTGCTAGAGACAATTCTGCTTCAGTATATGGCGGTGGATCAGCATTGGAAGATTGAGGAAGTGAAGATGAGGATGGTGGAGCAGCTGATGAGGAAGGTTCAGTTGCCTTTGGAGAAAGTGCAACAGCTGAGTCTTGGGGTGGCTCTTGAACTGACTTTCCAGCTGGCTCTTCATAAGATGATAAGTCTTGTTCAGTCGCTGGAATAATTAGTTCTTGACCCATTTCCCAATCCTTTATTTGCATTTGTAAGCAAATAAGATCCGAGTCCAGTTGATTGTATACTGCTGAGTCATTGACAACAGTCGGACTTGAAGGATCAAAATTTTGACGGAGCTCAGCAACAATTTTCTGAAGCTTCTTGGCTCTCAGCTGATCAAACAAATATGTTTTTCATTCTAGACCCTGAATAACTGTTGAAGCTTTGACTACTCTCAAAACAGTAGCCTCTAATTGAATAAACTTCTTCAGTTTAGTCTTCGACTGAAGCTGTTTAGCAAAACTTTAGTTCTGAAATTGACCCACTCAGTGTATGTCTTGAGTTTCTCTGCTGCAAAATCGTTGATCTCTTGCCAGATGAGATCAATATGCGTTTGAACCACATTTGTTGGTCTTGGTTGTTCTTGCATCTTCTCTTTCCCTTTGGGATCAGTTAGAATGTGAGGAATGTTCAACCCTGTCGTAGTTGCATCAATTTGTTCTCTGATTACTATTCCCTTTTGTCTGGGAGGAGGTAAGGGAGTGTAACCAGTGATAGTGATTGGTGGAGCCTAAACTCCAGCAAGCTTCTTTTTCTCACAAGATTCAGTGACTTTCTTCTTCGATAAGATGGCAGAGAGAGGCAGCTGATCCTCAGTTGAGGGTTCAGTTGGAATGGTCTTCAGTGGAACAACCTTAATGGGCTGTTCAGCTCCTGACTGCATCAGTCGATCAGTGGGAATGGTTCCAACTGTAGCAGCAGGCTTAGTTTTTAGGGTCCGAGGCTTCTTCATAACTTTGGGAGAGGGAGTTCTCTCAGAATCAGTTTCGCTGACAATCAGTTTGCGCTTGATTGTCTTCTTTTGAGCCTCCTTTCTAGCTTTCTTGACAGATTTGGGAGCTCCACCCATCTCAATTTCGTTTTTCACCTTAACGAACTGCTCAGGTGACAAGTTCAATTTGGCCTTTGTTGCCCAGTACATTCTTATCATTGAACACTTTGAACTTGGATGATTTTTCAACAGTATCACCCACTAGCCCCTCCATTTACAGTAGAAAACTGATTTGCACGGCATATCCCCGTGACTGCTTAGTCGACTGAAGCATATTTCTTAGAATGGTAAAAATAATATTTCTCCAATTTACTTTCTTCTCAGCCATGATCACCGTCATGACTTGAAATTTTTCAAGAGTGAGAGCAGCAAATGAACCTACTTTAGCTAATATTCCCTTTGCTGAAATATCTGCTAGTAGTTGAATTTCTGGCTTGAGCTCTTTCTTTGGATCGAAAACTTTGATTTTCCGACCATCATTTGACATAATAGACTGCATCTCTTCAATATCAGAGGTTTTTACCTCAGAGAAATGGATTAGCCCATCAGTAGACAGTTGAAATAGTTCACCGAAGGATTCTTCAGAAATGGTCAGCAACCGACCATTGATAGTAGCAGTGACATTTCCATCAACAGTAACACAGCCAGTTGTGTAGAAATCATGAAGCTCTTGTGGATAAAGTTCTTGAGACGATTGTCCCAGAAACTTCTTCAAGCCGGCTGCTTCTATTTTCAGAAAGACGTTCTTGATATCGGCATCATTTACTGATAGAATAGATTCAAAGTCGACAGCCATAGCATTTAACATATGTGCTGGAAGTTGATTTGCTATTGCTGAGAGTAGGGAAATCTGAAATTTTGTAAGATAAAAACTCTGAATATGAATTTGCTCCGAAGAGTAAAGTTCGCGTAAGGAAGAACTGAATTGAAATGGGGAAAGGTACATAAGTAAGTGACTGTACAAATTCTGGACACGTGTCAGTCCACGAAAATTTGAAATATAGTGTGTACGTGTGCTACAAACATGCATATAATTTTAAATGGTTCAAGTGGGTCCATATTTTAAAACACTGTTTATCATTTAATGCGAAAACTGACAGTCACGTCACTTGATTTGGAATAAAACACGATTAATTAGTTAACTTATGTGAGAAGATTAACTAAATTATCAACTGAACGATCAGTTGTGAAACTGATTCATTTCAGATGAAAATTCACTAACCACTGTCTTCTTAGTTAACCTCTTAAAATCGATATTCCCCCTTAATAAGTGCATGTTTTAAAATATGAAAGTTTAAACGGCAATTATAATGATGTAATAAGATAAATCTTAGTCTTCAGAAGATGAAACTTTGAATGTACTGATTGCGTCTCTTCAATTGCTTTGAGCCTGTGTTATAAATAGAAATAACAAAGTTAGTCTTAACACATTAGCAACTTAAATATTTTAAGTAGCAAAAATGGCAGGTGCAAGCAGCTCAAAGGTTCCAGATATGGCTGACGAGTTTAGGATGCAGCACTGGATGGAAGATTAAGTCTGTTGGAAACTAAATTATGGCGTTTGACAAATTGCAAACTGATTATGCGAACCAACTGAATCTAATAAACTGAACTCAGCAACTGAATATACTAAACGGGTCTACGCAACTGAAACGCAACTCAGTTATTCTCCTCACCAGTTTATTTCCCAGCAGCTGATTAATTCAGCTGAACGCGTCATTAACAACCGACAAATAGTACCACTACAGTCTGCAACTATTAGTGGAACGCCACATTTCAGAGGTCACAGAGTACTGTTGTCAGAAGAATAATGACGTGGCATATCAACGGATATAATATTCAAACAGCAGTTAATGTTACCGTTGAAATGGAAGCTTATAAACAGTTGAAGAGAGCAGCTGAGAAACAACCCAACCCACAACGAATTTCCAAGCTTGCTGTTACGCTGCAAAATTCTTTTATTGCATTCAAATATCGAAAGCTCTCACTCACTTTTTATATCAGTAGCATTCAGGCTATACATTTGAGCTTAATAGCACTTTGTAATATCTGCTAATTCTTTAAGTCGTGCTAAGTTCAGTCAAGGACTGTAAAAGCGTTTGTAACTAAGAGTTTCAGTTTTGGCAGTGATAAGTCCAAACTGAAGTGGGTCAGTACAAGTCTTGTATTTGATCAAAGTCTTTTAGTGGATATCCTATCTTCGTGATAGAAGGGGTGACGTAGGAGTTATTCAAGTCTCCGAACATCCAGAAACAATTGTGTTCTTTTACTTCAGTTATTATATTTCAGTTAGATATTCTATCTTTCAGTCAGTTCATATTCCGCAACTGTTTTCTTCAGTTTAACTGATTGTCATCGACCGACGTGATACCTAGAGTCAGTTTGTAACCAAACTGAATCCTAATCTCGAAGAAAATATAAAATTCGTGAAGTGTTTATTCAACCCCCCCTTTCTAAACACTTTTCATCCTTATAACCGATCCTTTCAAGTGGTATCAGAGCAGTTGTATTTCGTCTCAGAATATCTTACTCAAACTGTTCAGTATGTCTTCTTTTAACAAGATTCCAATGTTTTCTAGAGAGGACTTTGATGACTGGAAAATAAGAATGCAGGCTCACTTAGCTGCACAAGATGATGATATGTGGTGCATTATAACTGACGGACCCATGAAGATTTTGAAAGCCAATACAGCTGTTGCCATTACTGATGGGGCACCTCATCATATAGAAAAGCCCAGAGAAGAATGGACGATAGAGGATAAAAGAAAAGCCAATTTGGATAATGTGGCAAAGGACATATTATACAAGACTCTGGATAAAGTTACCTTCAGCAAAATCAAAATGTGTAAGACAGCCAAAGAGATTTGGGAGAAGCTGATCCAGCTTTGCGAAGGGAATGAACAAACCAAAGAAAACAAACTTTCTGTTGCTGTTCAGAAGTTTGACAATATCAAAATGAGAGTTGGTGAAACGATGCATGAATATGATGAAAGAACCAGCTGCATCATCAATGAATTAAATGCACTTGAAAAAGTGTACACAAACAAAGAAGTTGCATTGAAAGTAATCAGAGGTCTTCCCAAGGAGTGGGATGTGAAGACCATGGCAATGAGGGAATCCAAGGATCTGAACAAAGTTTAGCTTCATGATCTATTTGCTGATTTGAAAGCTTACGAGTTTGAGCTGCAAACTCGAGAAGGAGAATCTTCTACTCCAGCAGCCACGACTGCCTTAGCTGCTGTTAGAACAGAGTCAACTGGTTCAGTTGAAAAAGCTGCTGATCAACTTAGAAATGATGCCATGTCATTGTTCATTAAAAAGTTCGGAAGATTTATGAGGAAAAATCAAGGAAATTTTCAGAATAAATATCAAAGAAGCAATTTTAAGGAAGAATCAAACGCCTGCTAAAACTGTGGCAAACCAGGTCACTTTATTGCTGACTGTACCAAACCAAAGAAAGACAGTCAAGGCTCAACTGAAAGAAGAAAGAAAACATATGAGCACAAAAAGAAATCTAAGGATGATAAGAAGTTCTCTAGGAAGAAGCATAAAGTGCTCTTGGCTGAAGAGAGCAAATCAAAATGGGCAGAAACTGACAGCGAAGGGTCAGAACCAGAAACTTCATGCAGTTCTAGTGACAAATGAAGAGGAAGTGAAATGCTTGATGGCTGGTGATACAGAACTGGGGTCCAGCAGCCAACAGGTATTTGACTTTAGCTCAACTGATTTTACCAGAGAAGAACTTATTTCAACTTTGCATGATATGGTTAGTTAGTATCATAAGCTTGCCTTATCATTTGAAAAGGCTAGAGTAAAGCAAACTGATCCTATAGACAATAAGACTAAAACTGATGAATCAGTTGATATGTTGAGTCTGAAAAAGGAGATTGCTGAACTCAATACTGAAAGAAGCAAGGATCAATTAATGATTCAAAATTTAATTATTGAAAAATCAAAGCAAACTGAGCTTATTCAGGCTTGGAACAAATCATCTGTTGCATTGACTGATATACAGAACTAACAGAAATCAGTTACTGATAAAACTGGTTTAGGATTCAGTAACCAAAATGAAATGTCTCCCAAAGATACTCGACCAAAACTGAATATGGGCAAAGGGAAATATATTCACTTTGTCAAATCAGTTATGGAACAAGAACAACTGGAACCAAGTAAACTGGTTGAACAGCCAACTGAAAGTATGAACACAGGCAAAAGATGTGGTATTGGTTATAGCCCAAAAGAGGTAACTGATTCACGCAGTCAGTCACCAAAAAGCTTTAGCAAAAATTATTCAAATGGCAACTCCAATTACTATAACAGGAAGCCAGTTCAGAAAAGATAATGGCTGAACAATCAGCTGAAAAAGGGCAAATCACATGTTGTATCTTCTGCACACCATACACCAAGCACACACAGATCGGGAAAGACCATCTGGAATACAGCAACTGGACGGTCAGTTAGACTGATCCAAGTCTGGATTCCTAAAGTACTAATCAATTTCGGACCCAAATAGAAAAGGGTACCAGAATCTTATCTTGTGTGTGATTGCAGGTAACAGGTACAAGCATTGAATCAATATGGTGCTTGGATAGTGGATGCTCGCGACAAATGACAGGAGAGTCAAACTTGTTATCTCAACTGGTTAAGTACACTGGACCAAACATCAGTTTTGGAGATAATTCCAAAAGTAAAACTGTGGGTAAGGGTATGCTTATCCATGGTAACTTTATCATTAATGATGTTTTATTAGTTGAGAATCTCAAGTATAATCTGATTAGCATCAGTCAATTATGCGATAATGGATTCTCAGTTCAGTTTGATAAACATTCTTGTTCAGTCAAATGCTCAAATAATGAGATCATCCTAACTGGCAAACGGTATGGAAATACATACAAAGTTAGTTGGAATGATCAACCTTATGCATCCGTATGTTTAGTTGCTTCAAAATTTTCTCAAAACTGGTTGTGGCATAAAAGATTAAACCACCTGGATTTCAAATCTATTGCATATCTGAGTAACCACGATCTTGTCACTGATTTGCCCAAAATGGATTTTATCAAAGACAAAATTTGTCCAGCATGTCAGTTTGGTAAACAAGTAAAATCTTCTTTTAAAAACAAGGGCCGTAAATCCTCCTCCCGATGCTTAGAGCTGTTGCACATGAATCTATTTGGTCCAATACCGGTCATGAGCTTAGGGGGAATGAAATACACCTTGGTGGTTGTAGATGATTTTTTAAGATTTACTTGGGTCATTTTTCTCAAGACAAAAGACCAAACTACTGCACAACTGATCAAGCTTTTCAAAAGATTATTAAATGAAAAATCAGTTGGTATTGATAGAATCAGATCCGATCGAGGAACTGAATTCATCAATCAAATCTTTTCAAATTTTTTAGAAAATACTGGAATTAAGCATGAGCTCTCAGCAGCTAGAACTCCTCAGCAAAATGGTTTAGCTGAAAGGAGAAATCGGACTCTTAAAGAAGCTGCTAGAACAATGCCTGCTGATTCGGGTATTTCTCAAAGATTTTGGGCAGAGGCAGTAAACACTGCGTGTTATACTCATAGCAGATCAATGATTAATAAGAATCATATGAAAACACCTTATGAGATCTGGCATGGAAGAAAATGTGTGGTTTCATATTTTAAAATATTCAGCTGCAGATGCTTCATTCTTGACAATGGCAAAAATTATTTAAAAACTTTTGATGCAAAATCTGCAGAGGGAATATTTCTTGGATATTCTTCGATGAGCAAAGCCTATAGAGTTTTTAATAAAAATTCTCTGAATGTTGAAGAATCTATCCATGTTGTTTTTGAAGAAACTGTACTAACTGATAAGCCAACTGATCCAGTTGAGCTAGTCGATAGATTTACAGATATCAGTTTGGAGGATGATGATGAAGAAGACAATCATATCAATCAAAACAACCTCCAAACACCTGAACCAGAAGTATTAGATCAACCAGCTGAACCAGAAGCTATTCCTAACTATCAGTTGATAGAGCAAACAAATGATATTCAGTTACCAACTGAAACCTGCTCCAACTGAAATTGAAACATTCAGTTGCCCACAGAAGCAGTTGCTGAATCAGAAGCAATAAACGCTGAAATCAGATGGAAGAAATCACATCCTCCAGAATTGGTGATAGGTAATCCATCTGATCCAGTGAGAACAAGAAATCAGATGCTCAATCTATTTATTCACTCAACTTTTGTATCACAACTGGAACCAAAGAAAGTTAATGAAGCTCTTGATCCAAACTGGATAAATGCAATGCAAGAAGAGCTAAATCAGTTTATTCATAACAATGTCTGGAACCTAGTTCCAAGACCAGTTTCAAAAACTGTTATAGGTACGAAATGGGTTTTCAGGAACAAACTGAACGAAGATGGTTCAGTTGTGCGCAACAAAGCAAGGCTAGTAGCAAAAGGTTATAAGCAAGAAGAAGGAATTGACTACGATGAGACATATGCACCAGTTGCAAGACTGGAGGCAATCAGAATTTTCCTTGCCTATGCTTCATTCAAAAACTTCAAAGTCTACCAGATGGACGTAAAGAGTGCATTTCTAAATGGCCAGTTGCAGGAAGAAGTCTACGTTGAAAAACCTCCAGGTTTTATCAATCATCACCTTTCTGATCATGTCTACCATTTGAACAAAGCCTTATATGGTTTTAAGCAAGCTCCACGAGCTTGGTATGACACTCTTTCAAAATTTCTAACTGATCACGATTTTTCTGTTGGATCAGTTGACAAGACTTTGTTCAAATTCTCCAAGAATGATAATATTCTACTCGTTCAAATTTATGTTGATGACATCATTTTTGGTCAACTAACCCCAAATTATGCGAGAAATTTGCTAAGTTGATGCAGGAGAAATTTGAAATGAGCATGATGGGTGAACTGACATTCTTTCTTGGATTACAAGTGAAGCAACTGGAGTCGGGTACTTTCATTAGTCAAACTAAATACACAAAGGAATTACTGAAAAAGTTTGGCATGGAATCATATTCAGCTGCAAATACTCCCATGAGTTCATCAGTAAAACTGGACACAGATCAAAGGGGAATATCAGTTGAGACGACGCTTTACAGAGGTTTAATAGGTTCATTATTGTACCTAACTGCTATTCGTCCAGATATTGTATTTGCTGTTTGCATGTGTGCTAGATTTCAGGCAAATCCTATGCAATCACATTTTACAGCTGCCAAGCGTATTCTAAAATATCTAAAAGGCACACAAAATGTTGGTTTATGGTATTCTAAAGATTCATCTTTCAATGTAGTTGGATATTCAGATACAGATTATGCAGGATGTAAGCTTGATCGTAAAAGTACAAGTGGATCATGTCAGTTTCTAGGAGACAGACTGATCTCTTGGTTCAGCAAGAAGCAAACATCCATAGCAACTTCCACAACTGAGGCAGAATACCTTGCTGCTGTGCTCAACTGCTCTGGGTTCAGCAACAACTGAGAGATTATGGAATTGACGCAAAAGAATCACCCATATTTTGTGACAATACAAGCACGATTACTATTACCTACAATCCAGTTCTTCACTCCAGGACCAAGCACATAGATGTCAGGCATCACTTCATCAGAGATCATGCCTTGAAGAAGGACATCAGACTGGAATATGTTTCAACTGATCAGCAAACAGCTGATATCTTCACCAAACCATTGGCTGAGACTAAGTTTTCTCATTTTCGCAATATACTTGGCTTAATTGATTTATCTTAATTTTTATCATTAATCTTGCTTATGAGTTATTTGTCAGCTGATGAAATTGAAAACAAATACAGGAAAATAAAGACAGAGATAAACTGAAATGACATTTTATTCATCTGAAGAAATCATCATGGATTACAGTGTTCAATTCTTCCTGAACAAAAGCTCTCCACTTGCTCATCCATTGAGATAAATCTCCAGTGGAAGTCTTATGGAAGCTGTCAGATTCAGCCATAAGCTCTAGGATTCTCTCCTCCTTATAGAGCATCAGCTGATAATCTCTGTCATACTCGATTATATTCACCGTGTGTGCCACGTGCAGGTGCTTTTGGTATTTCTCCAGTTTCTCCACCAGGACGGGAGTGGTAGCCATCTCATTCTCCCAAAGTAACTGGAGTTCTTGTAAATCCTCCCAGTAGCGAAGGATTTGATGCAAGACTTCTTCTTCTATTGTTTCTTTCCTTTTCTCCAGTGCAGCTCGCATAAATTCTTCAACCATATCCGGAGCTTTTGAACCACTTGCATCTGCCATTTTAGCTGTTGAATTTCTTTTTGCTGATATATTTGCAACTAACTGTTCTACTCTTATTTATAGACCAGGACAAGGAAGATGAAAGGACAATGTCATTACAGCAGACACTTACACTACTAAGCATCAGGATAATTTTAATTAATATTGCTTATAATTTTTTATATGCATCTATTAAGGGGGAATATTGGTTTTAAGAGGTTAGCTGAGAAGACAAATGTTACTCAACTCTCAACTGAAAGGACTCAGTCTTACAACTGATCGTTCAGTTGGGTATTCACTAATCTTCTCATATAAGCTATCTAATTAACCATATTATATTCCAAATCAAGTGACGTGACTGTCTGCTATCTCATGATGAATCTTATCCTATCTTTAAACGTGGACGCATATTAACCGTTTAGTTTGTACACACGCTTACAGCACACATACACATGTTTTCACTCAAATTTTCTATGGACTGACACGTGTCCAGAATTTGAACAGCCACATACATTAGTACTTTTCCCCGCTTAACTTCAGTTTCTTCTTACGCGTACATCAAACTTTCAAGAGAAAACTTATACACTCCGAGCTTGTGTCTTGTGAAATTTCAGGTTTTCTTAATCTCAGCAATGGCAAATCAAATTCCGGCACATTTATTGAACGCTATGGCTATCAATTTTGAGTCAGCCCTATCAATCGGAGAAGCCGATGTGAAAAATGTTTTTCTGAAGCTTGAATCAGCAGGGTTGAAAACTTTCTTAGGGCAATTCTCTCAAGAAATCTATCCAAAGGAACTTCAAGATTTCTACTCAAATGGATTTATCAACTCTGAAGGTAACATCATCTCCACTGTCAACAATCATCTATTGACCATTTCTGAGGATTCTCTTGGAGAATTATTTTTGCTGCCTTCTGATGGGATAGCACAACTTGCTGATGTCAAAGCATCTGATATCGAAGAAATGCAAACCTTACTTTCTGCTGATGGACGGAAAATCAAAGTTTCCGATCCAAAGAAGGAGCTGAAGCGTGAGGTTCAGTTACTGGCCGATATTGTAGCCAAGGGGCTAATGGCTAAGGCAGGATCCTTTGCTGCTTTAACCTTGGAGAAATTTCAAGCCATTACTGTCATCATGGCTGGACGGAGACTCAACTGGAAGCACCTTCTTTTCAATATCTTGAAGAATATGTTCTCTTCCACCAAGCAGTCCAAAGGTTTTGCAATTCAGCTGAGCTATTTGATGAAAGTCAAAGGGTTAGTAACTGATGATTCAGAGAGATTATCTAAATTCAAAGTGTTCAATGCCAAGAATATCTTGCCACCAAAAACTAGGTTGGACATCACTCCTGAAAAATTTGTTAAGATCAAAACAGAGATTGGGACGCAGAAGGCTGTTCCCAAATCAGTTAAGATTGCCCAGGCTCTACCACATAAGAAGACTTCAAAGCGCAAACTGCTTATCAGTGATTCTGATGTAGACAAGACCCCGTCTCCTCCAATTGCCAAGAAACCACGGACACTGAAAACCAAACCTACTGCTACACTTGAAGTCATACCAACCGATAAGGTGATGAAATCAGGAGCTCAACAGCCAATCCAGGCTGTTCCATTGAAGGCAATTCCAACTGAGTCCTCAACTGAGGATCAGTTACCCTTGTTCACCATTCCGCCAAAGAGTATAATTACTAAATCTAGTGATAAAACCAGACTTGCTGGAGTAAAAGCTCCACTTATTAGTATTTCTCCTTACTCCCCTTTACCATTTGCCAGACCAAAAGGGGTTGTGCTCAGAGAAAAGATTGATGCAACTACATCTGGATTAACCATTCCTCATATTTTGACTGACTCTAAGGGCAAAGGTAAAATGCAAGAAGAGCCCAGACCTTCGAATGCCATTCAAACTCACATTGATCTAATTTGGCAAGAAGTCAATAAATTTGCTGAAGAGAAGCTCCGAGTTTTTGAAGAATGGGTAAATTTCAGAGTTTGTGTTTTTGACAAGGACCTCAACAAAAAGTCTAAGCTGAAAAGATTTATTGCTCTAGAAAAAGCAGTGCTGAAGATGGTCAAAGCTTCCTCAATTTGTCAAGCTTTGCAGAGGAAGATGTATTTCTTTGATCTTTCAAGAGAAAAGAAGCTGAAGCAGATTGTTACTGAGCTTCGGCAAAATTTCAATCCCACAAGTCCAACTGCATTCAATGATAAAGCAGTTTATGCTCAACTAGAAACAGATTCAATTGGACTACAAGCAGCAATTAAACAGTGGGAAATGAATCAAGAACTTATCATACCAGAATTTTCTCAAGAAATTGTGACTGAAGATCTAGCTGAACCATCAGCTGGAAAGCCTGATAAGGACACTACTGCTACCCTTTCTCAGAAAGCAAATGTCTCCTCATCTTCAATTGCTCCACCTTCATTTGTGTCATCACCTCCTATTGATGATCCCAAGATGTATTCTGAAGCTGATTTGACACTAGCTCATATTGATGAAATCATTCAATCAGTGGTTCAAGAAACTTCCACCGATGAACCCTTGTCAGTTGATCACTCCGCTGATCAAGCAGTTGAAGAAAATCCCATCTTAACTGTCGAGCCAGTTGAAACTGTCATTTCTGAACCAAATGTTCAAGAAATAATGTTTGTTCAATCACCAGATCACCACATTACTGAGAATCTGGAGGATCTATTGACTACTTCTGAAAATCCTCCAACTGTTGTGTCAGCTCGAATCTCGGATGATCATCAGGCAGAAGTATCAGTTCATGACCCTCTAGTTGAAGACCCTACAAACTCTCACATTCGGCAGGAAAGCTCAAATGCTAATCAACTTCAGTCCTCACCTACTCTGGTCCTAAGCGGAAGTAACTGAAACAGATATTCTAGCATCGTCTATTGCTGCAACAATGACATCTGAAAGAACCATGGTGGTTTTTGATCGACTCTCTCAGGAAACTGGAGCGTCGGATCAGCCAAATCCTCACTCTACCAAAGATCTCGATTTTGCTCTTGAAGAGATTCAGGACATTCAGCATAATATACAGAGAGTGATTAATTCAACATACTCAGCTAGCACATTCTCTGAAGCTAGAACATGCTGAAGAATTCAACTCAGAGAAACTGAAAGCAATTCAAGAAGTCTTAATCTCTCTTTCTCAGTCAGTTGACGCAATTCAAAAGAACAAAGGTTTGGCTCAGAGTCTCTCCATCACTCAAGACGTTATCAACAAACGAGTTGAAAATCTGGAGACGCTTGTCACAAGCAAAATAGACTCGTTGCAAACCACAATGCTCTCTGCCGTCTCTAACATATCCTCTTCTGTCAATCTCTTATCAATCGATGTTCGGAAATTATCTCTTCAGATGGGTTTATTTGACAAAAAAGGGGAAGAGATTAAAGAGCTGCTAGATCAACAAAAGAAGAGCAGTCTTTGAGTCATTGTAGGTTACTCAATTCTAAACTTTTATGTTATCTACGATGAGTTCAGTTGTTCAGTTATTTTGTGCTTAGTTTTGTCAAACACCTTAAAGGGGGAAATTGTTGGAAACTAAATTATGGCGTTTGACAAATTGAAAACTGATTATGCGAACCAACTGAATCTATTAAACTGAACTCAGCAACTGAATATAGTACACTGATCTACGCAACTGAAACGTAACTCAGTTATTCTCCTCACCAGTTTATTTCCCAGCAGCTGATTAATTCAGCTGAACGCGTCATTAACAACAGACAAATAGTACCACTACAGTCTGCAACTATTAGTGGAACGTCACATTTCAGAGGTCACAGAGTACTGTTGTCAGAAGAATAATGACGTGGCATATCAATGGATATAATATTCAAACAGCAGTTAATGTTACCGTTGAAATGGAAGCTTATAAATAGTTGAAGAGAGCAGCTGAGAAACAACCCAACCCACAACGAATTTCCAAGCTTGCTGTTACGCTGCAAAATTCTTTTATTGCATTCAAATATCGAAAGCTCTCACTCACTTGTTATATCAGTAGCATTCAGGCTATACATTTGAGCTTAATATCACTTTGTAATATCTGCTAATTCTTTAAGTCGTGCTAAGTTCAGTCAAGGACTGTAAAAGCGTTTGTAACTAAGAGTTGCAGTTTTGGCAGTGATAAGTCCAAACTGAAGTGGGTCAGTACAAGTCTTGTATTTGATCAAAGTCTTTTAGTGGATATCCTATCTTCGTGATAGAAGGGGTGACGTAGGAGTTATTCAAGTCTCCGAACATCCAGAAACAATTGTGTTCTTTTACTTCAGTTATTATATTTCAGTTAGATATTCTATCTTTCAGTCAGTTCATATTCCGCAACTGTTTTCTTCAGTTTAACTGATTGTCATTGACCGATGTGATACCTAGAGTCAGTTTGTAACCAAACTGAATCCTAATCTCGAAGAGAATATAAAATTCGTGAAGTGTTTATTCAACCCCCCCTTCTAAACACTTTTCATCCTTCTAACCGATCCTTTCAAAGTCTTCCACAAAGTTCTCCGATTTTGGCAGAGGCTTCAAGAGCTTCGGCTTCTCCTACAGGAAGGAGCAGTTGCTACCCCCGAACGGGTAGCACAAATGAAGAAATATCAGCGACGTTTGAGCGTTGCTCATGAGGTGGACATCTTCACAGATGAAGGTGTCTACTTGCTGATGTTGAAGAAGGAGAAGCGGACTTTGAAGCGTATATCCATTTCAGAGGGTTTCCTGAAGACTACCACAGGGGTTTTAACCGGTTGGTTGACTTCGTGGCTGTCTGCTGTTAAAAAAGAAATCAAAAATGTACGCTCCAATTATAATAAATGAAATATTTTGATTTTATCGTTACCTTTTACTTTTCAGCATATAGACTGGTGTTAAGTGAATATCATTCAACCGAGAATATTTCAACTGAAATAATAACAGGCAAATAGCTGACTGAGTGAGTAACATATGACAACATGTTTAGTTACAAAAAACAAAAAATAAAACCAAGATATATAATCAATTTAAATCAATTAAACCAAGTATATTGCGAAAGTAAGAAAACTTAGTCTCGAGTAATGATTTAGTGAAGATGTCAGCTGCTTGTTGTTCAGTTGAAACATACTCCAGCCTGATGTCTTTCTTCAAGGCATGATCTCTGATGAAGTGATGCCTGACATCTATGTGCTTGGTCCTTGAGTGAAGAACTGGATTGTAAGTGATAGCAATCGTGCTAGTATTGTCACAAAATATAGGTGATTCTTTGGCAATAACTCCATAATCTTTCAGTTGTTGCTGGATCCAGAGCAGTTGTGCACAGCAGCTTCCAGCAGCAAGGTATTCTGCTTCAGTTGTGGAGGTGGCTATTAATGTTTGCTTCTTGCTGAACCAGGAGATCAGTCTGTCTCCTAGAAACTGACATGATCCACTGGTACTTTTACGATCTAGCTTACATCCTGCATAATCTGCATCTGAATATCCAACTAAATTGAAAGAGGAGTCTTTAGAGTACCATAACCCAACATTTGGCGTGTCTTTAAGATATTTTAAAATACGTTTGGCAGCTGAAAAATGCGATTGCTTAGGGTTTGATTGAAATCTAGCACACATACAGACATCAAATACAATATCAGGACAACTGGCGGTTAGGTCAGTGAACCTATTAAACCTCTGTAGATTGTCGCCTCTACTGATATTCCCCCTTGATCAGTGTCCAGTTTTACTGATGAACTCATGAGAGTACTTGCAGTTGAACATGATTCCATGCTAAATTTTTTGAGCAATTCTTTTGTGTATTTAGCTTGACTGATGAAAATACCAGTCTCCAGTTGCTTCACTTGCAGTCCAAGGAAAAATGTCAGTTCACCAATCATGCTCATTTCAAATTTGTCCTGCACCATTTTAGCAAATTTCTCGCATAATTTGGGGTTAGTTGACCCAAATATGATGTCATCAACATAAATTTGAACAAGTAAAATATGATCATTCTTAGAAAATTTGAACAATGTCTTATCAACTGATTCAACAGTAAAATCATGATCAGTTAAGAATTTTGAAAGTGTCTCATACCAAGTTCTTGGAGCTTGTTTAAGACCATATAAATCTTTGTTCAAATAATAGACATGATTAGGGAAAGAGTGATTGATAAAACCTGGAGGTTGTTCAACATAAACTTCTTCTTGCAACTGACCATCCAGGAATGCACTCTTTACATCCATCTGGTAGACTTTGAAGTTCTTGAACGATGCATAAGCAATGAATATTCTGATAGCTTCCAGTCTTGCAACTGGTGCATATGTTTCATCGTAATCAATTCATTCTTCTTTCATGTATCCTTGTGCTACTAGCCTTGCTTTGTTGCACACAACTGAACCATCTTCGTTCAGTTTGTTCCTGTACACCCATTTTGTACCTATAATAGTTTTTGAAATTGGTCTTGGAACTAGGTCCAGACTTTGTTATGGGTAAACTGATTTAGCTCCTCTTGCATAGCGTTTATCCAGTTAGGATCAACAAGAGCCTCGTCAGTTTTCTTTGGTTCCAATTGTGAGACAAAAGCAGAATGAATAAACAAATTAAGCATTTGATTTCTAGTTCTTACAGGATCAGATGGATCACCTATTACCAATTCTGGTGGATGTGATTTCTTCCATCTGAGTTCATTGTTTGTTGCTTCTGTATCAGCAACTGCTTCTGTTGGTAACTGAATGTTTTCAGTTTCAGTTGGAGCTATATCAGTTGATAACTGAATATTTTCTGTTTGCTCCACTAGCTGATTATCAGGAGCAGCTTCCTGTTCCATTGGTTGATCTAACACTTCTGGTTCAGGTGTTTGAAGTATGCTTCGATTCATATGATTTTCTTCTTCATTTTCATCCTCCAAACTGATATCTGTAAATCTATCAACTAGCTCAACTGGATCAATTGGCTTACTAGTTAGTGTAGTTTCATCAAAACCAACATGGATAGATTCTTCAACATTTAATGAATTTTTATTGAAGACTCTATATGCTTTGCTAACTGAAGAATATCTAAGAAATATTCCCTCTGCAGATTTAGCATCAAAAGCTTTTAAATGATTTTTACCATTATCGAGTACAAAACATCTGCAGCCAAATATCTTCAAATAAGACACCACACTTTTTCTTCCATGCCAGATCTCATATGGTGTTTTCGCATGATTTTTATTTATCATTGATCTGTTCTGAGTATAACACGCAGTGTTTACTGCCTCAGCCCAAAACCTTTGAGAAATACCAGAATCAGCAAGCATTGTCCTAGCAGCTTCTTTAAGGGTCCGATTTCTTCTCTCAGCTACACCATTTTGCTGAGGAGTTCTAGCTGCTGAGAGCTCATGCTTAATCCAGTGCTTTCTAAAAAATTTGAAAGAATTTGATTGATGAATTTAGTTTCTCGATCAGACCTGATTCTATCAATTTCAACTGATTTTTTATTTAGTAGTCTTTTAAAGAGCTTGATCAGTTGTGCAGCAGTTTGGTCTTTCGATTTGAGAAATGTAACCCAAGTAAATCTTGAAAAGTCATCTACAACCACCAAGGTGTATTTCATCCCCCCTAAGATTATGACTTGTAGGACCAAATAGATCCATATGTAACAGTTCTAAGCATCGGAACGAAGATTTACAACCTTTGTTTTTAAAAGAAGTTCTTACTTGTTTACGAAACTGGCATGCTGAGCAAATTTTATCTTTACAGAAATCCATTTTGGGCAGACCAGTTACAAGATCATGATTACTCAGATATGCAATAGATTTAAAGTTTAAGTGGTTCAAATTCTTATGCCATAACCAGTGTTTGGAAGATTTGGAAGCAATGAAATAGACTGGTGCATAAGGTTGTTCAGTTCAACTGACTTTGTAAGTATTACCACATCGATTTCCAGTTAGAATTACCTCATCAATTGAGTTTTTAACTGAGCACGTGTGTTTGTCAAACTGAACTGAGAAATTGTTGTCGCATAACTGACTGATGCTTATCAAGTTATACTTCAAATTCTCCACTTGCAAAACATCTTTACTTGTAAAATTATCATAGATAAGCTTATCCTTACCCACGGTTTTACCTTTGGAGTTGTCTCCAAAACTGATGTTTGGACCATTATACTTGATCAGTTGAGATAGTAAATTAGCATCTCCTGTCATATGTCGTGAACAACCGCTGTCTAGATACCAGGTCGATTCTCTTGTTGTACCTGTTACCTGTTCACCTGCTGAATCCAGTTCAGCATCATCTGTCATTAAGCATTTGATTTCCTCTTCATCATCACTTGAGCTGCTTGGGCTTTCTGATTTTGACTCATCACTGTCAGTTTCAGCCCACTTTGATTTGCTTTCCTCAGCCAGGAGCACTTCATGCTTCTTTTTGGATGATCTCTTGTCATCCTTAGTCCTTCTCCTGTGTCATATGGCTTCTTTGCTTTTTCAATTGATCCTCGACTGTCATTCTTGGGCTTAGGACAGTCTGCTATGTAATGACCTGATTTGCCACAGTTCTAGCAAACATAGGATTCTTCTTTGGGTTGGTTTTTCTGGTATTATTTTTGGAAGTTTCCTTGATTTTTTCTCATGAACCTTCCGAATTTTCTGACAAACAATGACATGGCGTCATTGCTAAGTTGATCAGCGGATCTGTCAGTTGGACCAGTTGGTTCCTGTCTGACAGAAGTTAACGCCGTTGTGGTAGCTGGTGTAGAAGGTTCCCCTTCTCTTATTTGTAGCTCAAATTCATATGCCTTTAGATCGGCAAATAGATCATGTAGTTCAACTTTATTGAGATCTTTTGATTCATGCATAGCCATGGTCTTGACATCCCACTCTTTGGGAAGACCTCTAACTACCTTTAGTGCTACTTCTTTATTTGATTACACTTTTCCAAGTGCATTCAATTCGTTGATGATGCAGCTGACTCTTTCATCATACTCGTGCATAGACTCTCCTGCTTTCATCTTGATATTATCAAATTTTTTAACAGCAACAGACATCTTGTTCTCTTTGGTTTGTTCATTTCCTTCACATAGCTGAATAAGTTTTTCCCATATTTCTTTAGCTGTTTTGCACATTTTGATTTTGCTGAACGTGACTTTGTCCAGCGTTTTGTATAAGATGTCCTTGGCCACATTATACAAGTTTGCTTTTCTTTTGTCTTCAGTTGTCCACTCATCTATGGGTTTTTCTATTCGTTGGGGTGCCCCGTCAGTGATGGAAACTGCAGTGTTTTTTTTCAATATCTTCATTCGACCATCAGTGATGACATACCACATGTCATCATCTTGTGCAACTAGATGAGCCTGCATTCTTATTTTACAATCATCAAAGTCTTCTCTAGAAAACATAGGTATTTTGTTGAATGAAGACATATCGAACAGTTGTAAGTGAGAATATTCTTAGACAAGATTCAACCGCGCTCTGATACCACTTGATAGGATCGGTTAATAGGTAGAAACGTGTTTAGAAGGGGAGGCTGAATAAACACTCACGATTTTTATAACCTTCTTCGAATGAAGTATCGGTTTTGTACTTAACTGAAACTTAGGAATCTTGTCACTCGATGACAATCAGTTTAACTAGGTATAGTTGCGGAAATAAACTGACTGAAAGATAGAATAAATGACTGAAATAATAATGCAAGGATTTATGGATGTTCGGAGATTTGAACAACTCCTACGTCACTCCTGCTATCACAAGGATAGGATATGCACTAAAAGACTTTGATCAATACAAAATTTGTACAGACCCACTTCAGTTTGGACTTAACACTGCCAAGACTGAAACTCTTAGTTGACAATAATTTTCACAGTTCTTCAACTGGATTTTAGCACGACTGATATAAGTAATACAAAGGTTTGTGCTAATGAGCTCGAAAGGTAGCCTCAAATGCTACGAGTATATCTAATGAGTGTGATCTTTTTGAATCTCAGGTGAGAGTAATAGATTTGGCAGAATAACAGCAAGCTTAAGAGAATGGATGAATCGTATATTTTAGCTCTCTTTCTCATCTGCTCTTCTTGCTTATTTATAGGCTTTCTTCCAACGGTAATAATAAATACAATTTGAATCTTTTGTATCCGTTGATTGCCATGTCAACATTCTTCTGATCTTCGTACACTGTATTCTCTGAAATGCGGCGTCCCACTACAAGTTACAGTCTGATTTGTACTATTGTCGATTGAATGTCCTTTTCAACTGATGACGTGTTCAGCTGAATGATCAGCTGATAAGTAACCACACAACTGAGTATATCAACTGATCAATAACCAACTGATCAGTCAGTTGACAAAGTAGATTCAGTTCGGCTGATAACTTCAGTTTATCAATTCGTATGTTCGTGATCAATTATTTTTCTCTAATTTTGTCAAACCACCGAAATTAAGTTTCAAACATCTTTTAATGTTATCGTTGCATTATAAAAATCCATAAACATTTTAACATATTAAATCGTAAAAATCCATAGACATTTAAAATAAATGTTTTAACATATTAAATCAAAAAAATCCATTTAAAATGAACATTTTAACATATTAAATCATAAAAATCCATAAACATTAAAAATAATAATATTAGCATATGAAACAGCATTCAGTTACTAATTTTCGGGTGTAAAATTATTGTTTTACCCCTTGACGTAAAATTTCACGGTTTTTGACATTTTCTTAATTATGTAGACTCTAGAAAATCCCAAATAATTATTTAAGCTTACATTAATTTTCTCATATTTTATTTGGCTTAAATCGAGGACTTTTAAATTAATATTTAAATATAACATATTAATGTGTTTTAATCCCGAATTAACCTAAACTTTACTATAAAATTCTCATATTAAAAACTTAGACTTTTAATAATTATTTGGCCCTTATGAACCACGACTCGACTCCCGTGAGACATGTTTCAACTTAAACTCAAAGAAGAAGACCCTAATCGAACCTTAAGCTAACCCTTGAGCCATCTTTAATTTTCACCGAGCCATGCTCGAGCCGGCCTAAGCCAACATCGAACCAGACCTCCTATGGACCCTACTGGACCCTTAGCACCCTTAGGACTTGACCCCAAGTTGAAAACCGAAGCTCCCAAACCAGCACTTCAACCGCCCAAGAACTCCTTTAGACATAGGACTCTACAATCACGCCTAAGACTCTAGCCACTGGACCAGCCACAAGCCCAGACCCTTATGCACCCTCTTAGGAACCTAAGGACCTAACCTAGCCCAGCCCAAAGCCCCCTGGCCGAGCCCTTAAACCCTGTGCAAGCTGCACACCTACGCATCCCCTTGATGGCTCTCGAATAGAGTCCTAGCTTGTTAGGACTCCTCCCTAGTCCCTTAACTCGACGCTATGACTCCTTCCTGACCCTAGCATGACTCCAAAAATATAGATTTATAAAAATAAATATTCAAAATAAAATTGAGATGATGAAAATATTATAGAGAAGATTTTTGGAGTGATTTATGATATAGAACGACGTTTGAATGATTTAAATAATTTGTAAAAGATGATGGATATTTATAGATGAAAATATGATTTTTTTTAAATTAAAATAATCGTTAACTAGCCGTTTAAATTAAAATTTTCAATTGATCAGATTTTTTTTCAATCAATATTATTTTTAAAATATAACCGTTTGATTCATTAAAAAAAAGTAAAAGATAGACACGTAGCGTCCCGCCAACATTGTGTTCACCCCTTCACACCCTTTTCTGCACCAAAATGAATTTTTTTAAAAAAAAAATAAAACTTGGGCGTTCAAACAAATAAATGTCCAAGCTTAGGTGAATTTGTGGGTGAGTGATTAACACTCATCCATAATGGATATGAGTTTGAACATCAATGTAGATGATCTAAGAATATTAACTCGAAAAAAAAAATTAACATCGTGAAAATAACATAAATAATTTGATTTTATTTTGATTTTAGTTAATTAATCAAATTTTAATGTTTTTCTTCTTCCGCAATATTAGTCATTTTTTTAATCAAAGCATCAAATGACGCTAGATTATTGATATATTACCGACACTTATGAGGAAAAAAATAAAATGAATAGGTCTCTTGTGAGACGGTCTTACGAATCTTTATCTGTGAGACGGGTCAATCCTATTGTTATTCACAATAAAAAGTAAAATTTTTTCATGGATGACCCAAATAAGAGATCCGTCTCACAAAATACGACATGTGAGACCGTCTCACACAAGTTTTTACTAAATAAAATTACTGCAAAGTTACAATCAATATTTTGGTTTAGCTTAAAGGCGAATTTCGATATAGAAGCTTCTATGTAAAAAAGCACTTAAATAAATTTAGTTTTAAAATTATTTTATTTAAAAAAAACGATTTTGACGTTTAAATATATATGAAAATTTTACTTTTAAATATAAGTAGAAGCAGAAGTAAAAAAAATAGAAATTATATATTCTAAAAAAATACTTTTAATTTTTTTTTTAAAAAAACAACTTTTATAATCAAACACTCTATTTAAAAAAAAAAACTTTTTTATATAAACAAAATGATTTTAGCCCATTAACTTTTCTAACCAACTGCACTGTAAGTTACCCTTTAAAACTAATATGTCATTACCTCAACATTTAAACGAAAAAAAAACCGAATCAAGACAACTTATCATGCCAATTTCCGAATTCTCCCTAAATCTATGGAAGCACATGAATTTACTGTTAGAATTTTTTCTAAAAATCATGTTTTTGCACGTATATAAACATGATAATCAATATGCAGAAATAAATCGAGTTTTACCTCCGGCCATTGAAAAATTTTTATTTCTCTGCTTTTCCTTCCGGTTGAAGTCTTCTAAGCACTCCTCTCGATAGATGGTGTATATTTTTCTTATGAGGTGTATGCTTAGGGACCTCAATCGCTCTATTTATAGGCGTTTCTCATATCATCGATAAGTGTATAGGGAGCCGAGATTCAGAAGGAGAATCGTGTACGCATCTCAATTTCTAAAGTTGAGACGGTGCATGTATCATTTTTGTCAAAAATTGTAGGCAATGGCCGTCGCCATTTCCTACACGTCTTTCCTTCTTCTGATTAATATGGGTCATTTTTTCTTACATTCTCCCACTTGACCCATATATCTCGTTTACCATAGGAGAAAATAAAATATATGAATCATGGCGATATGTCATCTAAAAGTGATTATTATCTTCCATGTATTACAACGTATTATATCTCTCAAATAACTTAATGAATAAACCCTATGTTTATTCGAGGTCCAACTTTATTGATATTTCTCAAATCAATGAATGTGTACACAATAAATATGAGAAAATATCACATCATAGTTTCATTAACTTTGTTCTTACAACAAAATTACATAAAGTAACCAAGTCTCATTCTTTCTGTATGATCCTTAAATTTCAATGGTGGCATGCCTTTAGTCAAAGGATCCGCAATCATCAATTCAGTGCTAATGTGCTCGATAAGTAACTTCTTATCTTTAACACATTCTCGTATGGCTAAATACTTAATGTCGATGTGCTTGCTTCGACTACCACTTTTGGTTATTTTTAGCCATAAAAACAGCAGCTGAATTATCACAATATATTCTTAATGACCTAGATATAGAATCCATGATTCTAAGCCTTGAAATGAAACTCTTCAACCATACACCATGTGAGGTTGCCTCAAAACAAGATACGAACTCTAATTCCATAGTGGAAGTAGCAGTCAATGTCTGCTTTGCACTTCTCCAAGATACAGCTCCACCAGCTAGCATAAAAATATATCCTGAAGTGGATTTTCATTAATCAATGCAAGCCAGCGTAGTCTGAATCAGAGTAGCCAATTACTTTCAAATTCTCAGTTCGTCTGAATATAAGCATATAATCTTTGGTCCCTTGAAGGTATCTCATGACTTTCTTTGCAGCTTTCCAGTGATCTAAACCTGGATTATTCTGATATCTTCTTAACATCCCAACAATAAATGCAATGTCAGGTCTGGTGCAAACATGAACATACATGAAGCTTCCGACAGCAGAAGCATAATGAATGTTTTTCATTTGTTCCCGCTCTAGATCATTCTTTGGGCATTGGCTCAAATTGAATTTATCGCCTTTCACAACAACAGCTATACTTGGTGAACAATCTTTCATCCGATATCTATTTAAAACTTTGTTGATATAGGTTTCTTGAGACAGACCTAGAACAACTTTAATTCGATCTCTATGTATCTTAATGCCAATGACAAAAGATACATCGCTCATATCCTTCATATCAAAGTTTTTAGAGAAAAATTGTTTCACCTCATACAACAGACCCTTATAATTGGTTGCAAGTAATATATGATCCACATATAGAATAAGGAAACAAATCTTGCACCCACTGACCTTCTGGTATATACATTGATCCATGGGGTTCTCAACAAATCCGAATGAAAAGGTAATATCATGAAATTTTAAATATCATTGACGGGAAGCTTGTTTCAATCCATATATAGATTTCTTAAGCTTACAAACCAATTGCTCACCATTACTAGAGAAGAATCCTTCAGGTTGTTTCATATAAACCTCTTCATCTAGTTCTCCATTGAGAAAAGCTGTTTTCACATCCATTTGTTGTAAATCTAAGTCAAAATGTGCAACCAATGCTAGAATGATACAAAGAGAATCTTTTTTAGATACAAGAGAAAAAGTCTCTTTGTAGTCGATTCCTTCCTGCTGAGTGAATCCTTTAGCTACGAGTCTTGCTTTATACCTTTCAATAATGCCTAATGAGTCTTTCTTTGTTTTGACGACCCATTTACATCCAATGCCTTTTACACCATCAGGCAACTGAACAAGATCCCAGACTCCATTAACTGCCATAAAATTCATCTCTTCTTTCATAGCATTAAACCATAGTTTTGACTCATTACAACTCATGGCTTGTAAAAACGTTTCAGGATCATTTTCGGCGCATATGTTAAAATATGATTCTTGTAAATACACAACATAATCACTAAGTATTGCTGATATTCTTATTCTAGTAGATCTTCTAATGTTGTTTGGTTGATCAACAATATCTTGTTGTTCTTCATTAACAACTTGATATACTGAAATTTCATCAGCAATTTTTGGAACTTCAGTAACTGGTTATCTAACACCCATTTGGTCTTGAGAGGTGTGAATAACGACCAATCTGTCATTTGAATAAGAGGGTTGTGCATTAATGTGATCATTCTCAAAAACTATGTCATGATCACTCCCACTAATCAAGTCATTTTCAAGAAATTTTGCATTTCTTGATTCCACAATTTTAGTGTTGTGAGATGGACAATAGAATCTGTACTCTTTGGATTTTTCGGCATACACTATGAAATATCCACTTATGGTTCTTTGGTCCAGTTTCTTTTCATGTGTGTTGTAAACTCTTATTTCTGAAGGACAACCCCAAACGTGTATATGTTGCAAACTCGGCTTCCAACCTTAAAATAATTCAAATGGCGTCTTTGGGACAGCCTTAGTTGGAACTCGGTTTAATATATACACAACTGTCTTAAGATCTTCAGTCCACAATGATTTAGGAAGTTTGGAGCTACTAAACATGCTCCTCACCATGTCCAATAATGTTCGGTTTCTCCTCTCATCTACACCATTCTGGTCCGGAGAACCAGGCATAGTATATTGGGCAACAATCCCATATTCATGGAGAAAATTCGTAAACGGACCAAGTGCCTGTCCATTCTCAGTGTATCTACCATAATATTCTCCACCTCTATCAGTTCTCACAATCTTAATATGTTTTCCACATTACTTCTCCACTTCTGCCTTAAAAACCTTAGAGGCTTCAAGTGCTTCGTTTTTATTATGAAGCATGTAGATATACATATATCGTGAATAATCATCAATGAAAGAGATGAAGTATTTCGGACTTTCCATGTCCATATCTGGATAACAAATATCTGAATGTATGATTTCTAATATTTTCGTACTCCTCTTGGCACCCTTTTTAGACTTATTGATCTGATTTCCATTTATGCAGTCCACACAAGTCTCAAAATCAGTAAAATCTAAAGTACTGAGTACTCCATCATTTACTAATCTTTTAATTCTCATTATGGTGATGTGTCCTAATCTCTGATGCCATAGTATAGAGGAATCTTCATTTATAACACATCTTTTAATATCTCCTTGAACATGCATAGTGGTGTTATTATTTTGTAAAGAAATAGAGAAAAGACCATCAACCATTGTATCATTTCCAATAAGATTTGATTTATAAAACAAATTTATTGATTTATCCAAAAACTGAAATGAATAACCAAAATGTACAAGTTTTGAAACTGAAATTAAATTCCTAAAAAAACTAGGAACATAAAATGTCTTTTCCAATTTTAAAATAAAACCACTATCCAATATAAGGCAGCAAGTCCCAATAGCCTCCACATGCGAAGACATCTTGTTTCCTGAATAGATGCTCCGTTCATTTTCTATTGGCTTCCTTAGGTTTTGCATACCCTGCAAAGTATTTGTAACATGGATTGTAGAACCAAAATCAATCTATCATGTGTTATAAATTATATCAACCAGATTAGATTCATAACAGACAAATGAAGTAGGAATACCTTTATTTTCAAGTCAGTCCTTAAATTTAATGCAATCCTTCTTTATGTGTCCCGTCATTTTACATAAGAAACACTTGGATTCTTTCTTGATGTCAGATTGGAGTGGAATTATTCCTTTCCTTTTTCCCTTGACTTTGGCTTGCTTTTTATACTTTCCTTGTGTAGTTATAAAAACATTATCACTCGTTTCTTTTAACAACCTTTCTTCCTCTTGAATACACATAGTCATTAATTCATTGATTGACCATTTATCCTTATGTTTGTTGTAGGAAATTTTGAAGGGTCCATATTGTTGTGGAAGAGTCCATAAAATGTAGTGCACAAGAAAAATTTCAGACATCTCCACTTCTAGTGTCTTTAGCTGAGCCGCTATGTCCCGTATTTTCATTATGTGCTCTCGCACACCTCTTACGCTGGTGAGCCTTAATGAAGAGAATTCCATAATTAGGGTGCTTGCAAGTGCCTTGTCTGAAGACTGAAATTGTTCATCAATAGCCTTCAGTAATTCTTTGACATTATTATGCTGGTCGACAGAACCACGCATACCAGCAGAGATTTTGGTTTTTATGAACATTACGCAGAGTCGATTAGATCGCTCCATTTTTCATAAAGATCAACATCAATCTGGAATGCTGTTTTCAGTAATAGCAGATGATTCGTCTTTCCGTATAGCATAATCAATATTCATCCACCCTAATTGAAGAAGAATTATTTCTTTCCATATTTTATAGTTATCGCCCTTTAGTTCAGGAATGTCACATTTCATATCAGAAAAACTCGCAAAACTGCACAAAATATCATATGCTTAAAATTTTGAGACAATATCATGTTTTACCAATGCAATTCATGTTTTAAAAATCTAGTGACATAAAATTTGCATGTGGGCTAAAATTTTAATTCAATAAGATTTTTCTGTAACTTTATGATAAAACTATCAAAATCTATTTTCCTTAACTCATGTGGGTAAAAAATTAAGAAAAATATAATTTGATATTTTAAACTAATTAGTTATATAAATATAATAAAAATTCATGTGGGGTAAATTTTATTATGTTTATATAATTAATTACAATTGATGTCCATTATGTGATCCAAATCCACTTAATGCATAATTTTTCATAATTAAGGATGTTGTGGCTATTCCTTAATTATTTAAAATTATACGGTTCACCGGAAAAAATTTTGGCTTTACTTTAATACTTTATATAATAATTATTTAGTAACATAATCAACATTTTCCAAGAGTGCTCTCAAGAAAGATAGTTAGTGCTAAGGCCCTTTAAATACCTAACTCCTAGTCAGAGCAACATTCGTCAGGGAGATCAGTGGCTAGTCAAGGCAGTTTAAACCGATCTATGAAGAACTCCCCCAGATCATGTTTTCTCATGTCACTTATAATTATTATTCACTTTAATTATTCACATTTATGTGAATCTTTATAAGCAAAATTTTTTTCATTTAATAACTTTATATTCATATTTTTACTTAATATGAACAAATACATTCCCCATCAGTTTTTCTCTTCAATCAGAGTAGTGATAAAGTGAGGATCACATTTACTTGAAAATGTGGGCTCCTCATCAGTTTTTCTCTTTTATCAGAGTACTGATAAAGTGAGGATTATTTGTTCATTTGTGAACATATGAAATATTATTTTCATATCTTACTTGATATATTCATTTTAAATTATAAACAACTCAATATAATTTAATATGAATATAATATGAATATTGATTTACCAAAATATTTTTCAATACAGTTTGCATTTAAAAAACTTAAAAATAAATGAAAACATAATATTAAATTGCATGTACACATCAAACACTTATCCATAATATTTGACATTATATCTAACATGCAAAAAATAATTTCTAAACATGTATTAGAAATTACGTCGAATTTTGAATTATTTTTAATGTATACAAATTATTTAACTATATGTATACCGAATTATACATATAACTTAATAACACATTAATCATTATTTATTTATTTATTATTATTATTTTTTAAAAAAATAATAATAATAAATTTAACGACAATTCTTTTAATTGTCAAATGGTGTTTTGTGTAGATCCTTCAACATTTATTATTATTATTAAAAATAAAAAAATGTTAAAGTTTGAAATTGAAACAAATGGCCGACACTTTATTTTTCTACAATTTTTTAACATGCATGGGCCATAATATTTATATCAAATGGTGTTGCACATGCCTTATCAGAATGAATTATTACATAATGCATTATTTCATCTTCTTCAAGCATGTGACCGAGAAGTTCATTTTAGAATTTTTCAGAAACTTTTCATCCGAAAACTCTCCGAAAATTCTTTCAGGTAAATCTCTAATATTATTATGTTCGTCCTCAAATTTTAAGTTTTTTATGCAAAACCTCATAAAGAAATTTTTTACGATACCATATTTTCAGAAAACGAAAACAAATTTTCAAGGCAGGAGGTATCACGATTCTGATACCAAATGTTAGAATTTTTTGCTAAAAATCATGTTTCTGCACGTATATAAACATGATAATCAATATGCAGAAATAAATCGAGTGTTACCTCCGGCCATTGAAAAATTTTGATTTCTCTGCTTTTCCTTCCGGTTGAAGTCTTCTAAGCACTTCACCATCTCGATAGATGATGTATAATTTTCTTATGAGGTGTGTGCTTAGGGACCTCAATCGCTCTATTTATAGGCGTTTCTCATACCATCGATGAGTGTATCGGGAGCCGAGATTCAGAAGGAGAATCGTGTACGCATCTTAATTTCTAAAGTTGAGACGGGATGTATCATTTTTGTCAAAAATTATAGGCAATGGTCATCGCCATTTCCTACACGTCTTTCCTTCTTCTGATTAATATAGGTATTTTTTCTTACATTTACATGTTTGGTTCCTCCGCTGGAATTAGGGCAGGCTGTAAAAAACACACCTTCAAATCTTGAGGGATGGAAAAACCTCGACCCGTCTCGTCTCACCTCGAGTTGAGAAAGTCAACCCGCCAAAAATTTAAAATAAATAAATGATACAAAAGCAACGCCAACAATTAAGAATCCAAACAAAAAGATCGGCAATGCAACACAATTATCAAATAATCAATGTTAAAATCGAACAAATCATATAAGATTTCAATGTCGCCATTTGTATTTTGAGTTTAAAAAAAAACCACATATCCAAGCAATATGAATAACATAAAGAGAAACTTAATTTTGAAAGAACTAAAAATGTGAAAAAATTAAAAATACATTTAATCTCAAATTCCCAAAATGTTTATTCTAAAAGTAAAGTGTTATAATGCAATAATTAAACAAAAATTAAGGAAAATTAGAAATAAATTTAAATAATTGGGGGACGGCTCATTCGCCCCAAACCACGACCCTAATGGGCCTGGCACGTTTTGACCTTGCCATCAAATATTAAATACTTGAGTAGGCTTCTTGTGAGACGGTCTCATGAATCTTTATCAGTGAGACGGGTAACCCTTACCGATATTCACAATAAAAAGTAATACTCTTAGCATAAAAAGTAATATTTTTCATGGATGACCCAAATAAGAGACCATTTTCACAAAATACGACCCGTGAGACCGTCTCATACAAGTTTTTGTCTAAATACTTTAGTAAAAATAACATCAATCAATTAAACGGTATCATCCTCAATTTTTAGTGTAAAAAATTAAAAAGAGATTAAATATGAAGTGTTAATAGCACTCTTTTATCTGAGTTTGGATACAGAAGTTGTAGCTTTAAAAACACTTAGATACACACACCTCCCACATAGATACACACACTCACACACACAAATATATATCTATATATATGAGTCAATCATACCGAAATTCACAATAAAAAATAATATTCTTAGCATAAAAAGTAATACTTTTTCATGGATGATCCAAATAAGAGATCCGCTTCACAAAATACGACTCGTGAGACCGTCTCACACAAGTTTATATAATAAATAAAACGATAACAATTCTAAAAAATAAAATAAGAATAATAACAAAACGAGGAACACTTTAAGAAAAAAACGATCCAGGTCATTTTTTATTATTTATTTTACTATTTTTTGTAAATTCGTGAGCTTCATACCCTACTACAAAGCGTGATACCAAATGCAAAAGAATACATAAAAACTATAAATATATAAATTCCATGCATGAGACAATGCTTAAAAAAAAAATGAAGTCATTTTTTGAATTCACACCAAATTTGTATTTCTACAAATTACAGGATCATTGTCAGAATGACCATGTCCATTTTTTTAATCATAACAATTTTGACATTTTTGATCAGTCACCTTCACTTTTTTTAAAAAAACTGTTGTACCATGCAATAAACTATTTAACACATGGTCAAATAAAAAGACAAATTTCCAACATTGAAATTTGCATGGAACCTAGTCATTTTTTTCCATAATTACATATATGAATCATATTTTATGTTCTCTAATTTTGACAAGTTGGGTAGTAAATTTTATGTTCTCTAATTTTGTCATAACTACACAAAAAAATGACTGTAGATTCAGACTGCATAAAATCTCTATATCCAATTTTGATATATTTCGTCAGATGAATTACACTTTAACAGTGAAATGACCAAAAGTCACTCATTACACCCACAACCCATTTGCCGTTGATCTATTTACCCGTGCATCTTGCACTGACCATACTACTCGCCTACTCCATCGATTAATATTTTAAATTGAAAGAAATACCACAAAAATTGGGTCTTAGAAACAAATAATCACCACTGGCAAACCCAAACACAGGGAACGAATAAGCATACCAACCACAAGTTTTTGACTCAATTAGTCAATTTGAATGAATTCAAACAAATCAAGCTTCCACAACATAATATAAATGATAAAAGTTAAGATTGTATGCAGAGAAATAGAAAGTAAATATATTATAAATTTAAAACACATTTCTTCCAAAACGAATTGTAGCTTCTATTAGTACATAACCGACCCTTAAAATCTTGAGTCTGTATATCCCTAAAATCCCGATCTTTCTTTTATCTTTCTTTCATAGTACTCAATGTCCAATGATCTTCCTTACTTTCTTAGACTCAATTCAGCGTTTGCAGAGATGCAGACAGCGGCATCACATTTTACACGCAGCGAAACAGATCAACTGAAAGCTTAAAGCCATGTTTTAAGTTCATGGGATTTAGTCTTCTGTGCAAATGAAGCAGATTTACATGCATAAGCTTTCAGTCAGATCGTCACTGATGTCATCAAGTAAAATGGGCTGCTGGTGGTGGAAAAGACCCGAGTTTCATCCAAAAACCAAAAGTGATCGGCAGGAGATGCTAGCCACCTAGAAGTATCAGTCCATGAGATCAGTACCATATTATGATAAAAGAATTGAGAAGAGCCATATTACTATGTACATCTGATCTAGAGCCAATCATTGTATAATTTTTTCCAAGGTTGATGACTGAGATTTCAACCATTCTTGCAACCTCCTGCAATGGCTATTTGCAGGACCAACAACTAAGAGTTCCTTTATGAGACAATAAATACTCCAAGTAAAGGAGCTCAAGTCAAACTTTATTTGTGCCACTGTGCCAGGGTTTTCAAATAGCTGAAAGAAGCATGATAATACTGGAAGCTATAAATCTTCACATATGCTGGAATGATCATATGAAGGATCATGAGATGTGGTAAAAGACCAAGAAGCTCAGCTGTTAGAAAGTGATCCTTTTGATAGGAACTTGTATAGCAACACCACCACTTATTGCTGGTCATTCTGGATTCTAAACGACCAGAGTATCTAACTATACGATGCAGAAAATGGTTTCAGAAATTCTAGATCAATTTTATCAGAAGATGAAACCACGTAATTGGAAGAATCCACCATAGTTTCAGCACAATGATACTAGAAGTTCGAGTTATACTCTTTTATCCGAAAATAAGGACCTGCATGAGCGAACGTAACTTCTTGTGTTAGGGAAGCGATATACCTCGGTGTTTCAGGAAAAAATGGTCAGCCCGTTATCTTGGTAATTTTAGAGTTAAAACCATACATTATTTCGAATTTACATGGAATAAATAGTCTTGCATGATTGATAATTATAATTTACATGAAAAGGAAAATAATAATCAGGAAAAATAAAAAAACAAATGAAGTTGAGAGTAGTGAAATAGCAATTCAAATGCCATGAATGACTTGATTCAGTGTTACCTTTCTCAATTTGTAAATTTCATAAAAAATGTTGTACTGGTCTTATTTGAACGACTTGATTCAGTGCCTTTCTCAAATTGTAATTTCCTTAAATAACTCCTCTTGTACTGGTTATTTGCAGCCCGGAAAATCATTCTAAGTTCTAACAGAAAACCATCATAATATTTGTACTTGATGAAGATAAAAAAAACGTTAATAAACAGAAGAATTTCTACCATATGTCTGCATAAAAGGAACCCGTCATTGAGGAACTGAAAATATCAAGCATCCATTGTCCCAGCATACCCTGATCTCTGTCCCTACTTGGAGCCTCTTTTCTCTGATGATTTTACCCCATTTACCGATCAGGCTATAGTAACTTCCACGCCATTTCAACTTCATCACATAAGACTCACCTGTATCATCATCTCGAGCATTGATACCAACTTGATGCTCGTTCCTCAACTGTTCCCGAGCTTGGTGTGTCCAGTAGAAGAGAATATGATCTTCCACTGCTTTTCCTGGCAATGTAAGGAATGGGTGATTAGTGTCCACATCAGACAATGTTAGTCCCTTTTTAATAGGCCAATTATCATGTCCAGATGATGTTGGGGCATAACGCTCCTCCGGAACTGAGAAGTATAGGCAATTATTTGTCCATCGTATTCTGATTTCTTGACCAACACCAAGTCCTTTATGTCTTACAATATTCCCCCATTTCCCAATGAGATTGTAGTAAATCCCTCGCCATTTCAACTTCATCCCGTGAATATCACCTGTATCATAATCTCGAGCATTTATGGACACTTGCTCTTCTTTTCGCAGTCTTTCCCTTTCTTGTGGCAGCCAATGCACAAGAATATGATCTTCCACAGATCTACGAGGTAATGGGAGAAAAGGATGATTAGGATCAACATCCGAAGATGTCAGAACCTTTTTGATAGGCCAGTAGTCCTGCGACAAGGGTGCTGCAACCATTCGGGTTGGTGGCACTAATACAGCTGTTACCTGCTGTTGTGGAACTGAGAAGTGTAAGCAACCATTAAACCACCGTAGTTTAATTTCCTGCCCAACATCAAGTCCCTTTCCACGGACTACTTTTCCCCACTTTCCAATGAGATTATAGTAGCTTCCACGCCATTTCAATTTCATCACATACATTTCACCAGCATCATCATCCTGAGCATCAAAACTTACTTGGCTTTCTGCTCTTAAAAGTTCCTGCTGTTGAGGTGTCATGTATGCCACAATATGAGTTTCTACTTGTTGCCGGGACAAGGTGAGGAAAGGATGAGTGATATCAACATCAGAGAGTGTGAGTAATTTCCTGATGGGCCAATTATCCTGCACTTGAACTACAGCACTGCAGTTTGCTGCCCTCTTCATTTCTAAATTTAAAAGAAGATGAAAAACCATGAGATTTTGGGTGTCTTAGTTACAACTTACATTAATTCTTGTGATCAACCATTGTAGCCACAGATCATGCATAAGACAACTTCCAGATGCTATGGCGTTCATAACAAAATATTCTCAATTTGAAAACACGCATAAATTTTTTAAGCAGTATGAGAAAACTGGCTTGAACAAATGTCATCGACTCCTAGGTCGCAAAAACACAGCTTTTGAAGCCAAACAGAACTTTCATGTCCTAAACAAACCAAGTGTAGATGCTTCCGTCGAAATTCTCATTAATTTCTCAAATCCAAGAATCCAATGGACACACATCAAATTAAAGGAAGGTTAAGATCTCTTGGATCTACTTTGAAAAAACATATAACCGAAGTTTAAATACAAGACCTCATGAAAAATCATCAGGTACCACGACATTCCAATTTAATCCACTTTCACTGTTCATTGCCTGGATAACAGGTACGACATCCTCATCCTTTGAACATTCAAATAAGTACAACTAAAAATAAAAAATCTATTAACTAAATCCCCAGATAATTTTAATTAATCCAACAATTCAATAATCACGATTCATAAAACACATGTAAACAGATAAACAAATTTCCCAAAGCCTAATCACAACCCTAAAAAGCGAAACAACAAAATTAAACGACGGCGGCACTAATTGAGAAAAATTAATCGACGGCGGCACTAATTTTGAGCAAAATTACAACGCATATATAGATGTTTCCGAAGGTGTGTTAGCCAGCTCACATCCAAAAATTAATTTTCCACGCTTTAGCTAAGCAGATTATACCAAAAATGGAAGAGATCACTTACTTTGATACGAAGAGAGGTGAAATCGTGATTGAGCGCGGCCAGAATTTGATGCCTAGAAGAACGATAAGATTAAGATTGTTGTGAGCTTATCAACGAGTGAAATGATTAATTAATGAGGGTGTAGGTAGGAAGCGCATGGAAGAAAAACATCAACACAATTTCTGTGAGTCCTGGCGGCGGCAGAACTGGTGGCGGCGGGAGTAGGTGAAGCGGCGTAGGCGCGTGAGTGAACTTGAGAATGTTGTGGGGAGAGAGAGAGAGAGATTGAGTTGATCGGGTCAGAGTCTGATTAAAAATAAATAGCGATTGGTTGATTGATACTGCCTCTTTCTGAGGGCATTGCACTTGCAGCAGGAAGATTGAGGATGGAATGTCATTTTGTGTGGATGGAAAAATGAATGGTTCTGCAGTTCGACAGTTTTTCGAGTCGGATCAAAAAATATTTGATTTATATTCGAAATTATCGAATTAGAATAAAATTTATAAAGTTTCCAATTATTTTTAGTAGAATTTGAGCTCAAATTATATTGCTCGATAGTTCGTGAATAGCTAGCAAACTTTATTACAATAATATAAATATATTTAGAGTTTTTATTTTCGAATAATTCATGAATGTGTTCGAAATTTTTTCCAGCCGAAACTTCAATGTTTTAGTGATATTCGACTCGATTAAGTTTTTACTCCCTTGTGAAACGGTCTAACGAATTTTTAACTGTGAGACGAGTCAACCCTACCGATATTCACAATAAAAAAATAATACTCTTAGCATAAAAAGTAATACTTTTTCATGGATGACTCAAATAAAATATTTGACCCACGAAATTGATCCGTGAGACCGACTCACCGGAGTTTTTGTGTAAAAATTGTTATCATTTACGGATTTATACTTCACCATTTATCAGTTATTTGAGCAACATGTTTAATTATATACTTTCTTAATCCCATTAAGATTGTCGTACGAATATTTTAATAAATATTGACTAAATTGTGATAAAAAGAAGTAAAATTTGATTGTGGACATTCACACTCAAGCGTATTTTCTGTAATATTTGAGTGCCAAAATCAATTATAATATATAAAATAAATATACTCGAAATTTATACGCCAAATAATTCCGAATGATAAAATTCTTAATCAAACGATTTCCCACAAATCAGCGTATTCATTTAGGGTTTTTCAGAAAATAACAGCTAAAACTGGTATTTTATTCCGGACATTCTAATCTCGAACGTACCATGCAAGGCAAGGCGCAAGCTTCGTGCGTACTAACGTTACAACTAAGAACAACAGGTAAGGATATTCATTGAGAAGCTTCGAAAGAGTAAGGTACTAGGATCCTTGAAGAGGGATTGGTTTCACCGCGGCCGTGATTCGTCTAAATGCAGTCTTAACCCGTTCTTTAAGGCCTTCGTTCTCACTCTCGACTTCACCGTTTTGTTTGTTGAGACGTGCCAAATTCCCATCAACATCAATCACCAGTCTCCCGTCGCTCTCATATTTCACATTTCCAAATAAAGATACAAGGAGTGCATGAATGATTTTGTCCGCTTTCTTGGTTCTTTCATCTTCGCTTGGTTCTTGTTCGGACTCGACCACCACCTTAGGCAATTCCCGACTAGCATTTAGAACCAGAGCAACAATGGAGTCTGAGATCATATCACTGACGGGATCTGCTGTCCAGTGCAGTGAAACGTGATTATCTGATTCTTGCTTGACTGTTACTCTGTCGTGCACTCGAAAAGTTGGAACCCCAGATTCTTCATCTGACGAGGATTCTACACTTTCATAAATCTTTTTGAGCCTGTATTTTATAACACCAAAGGCACCGGAATAAGGGATTGTGATCCTCTGAAGTATGTTACCGGTAGATAGTTGGGAGAAGATGTGGAGATCTTCGGGTGCCATGATCTGATAAGTGAAGCCCTTTTTGACAAGCAAACCGGAAACGATTCCACCAACGGCAGGTGTTTCTTCGGCTAACTTTCCTATAGTTTTTGCCATTTTCTGGGAGTTGAAGTGCATTTCCACAGACTGACAGTTCTTTGGGGTTATGATTTTTGTGTTTCCATCGGCAAACACGGAGAGGAGCTTCTGTTTGAGACGTCCCATCTCATTTGCCTCACCGTGAACCAGGATGATGTTGGGAGGCATAAGCTCTTTCAGAAATGTGCTCGTTTGGTTATAATCTGCATGAGCCGAGAAGGAAATATAGTGGACTTGCATGTTCAGAGCAGCCGTCAAACCGCTTGCTAGTGTAACTTCTTTAGGTTCGTTAATAATGGTTTTTGCCAACGTCCCTTCGACAACATACCCAGGTATAACACAAGCATTTCTCTTGTCTGCGCACCATCTGTCAAACAGCTGTCTCGACAACCCACTTTGAAGCCCACCAGGGGTAGCCATCACCACGGCTGGGCCAACATCACGAAATTCATCAAGACTTTTTAATGGAGAAATGTGTTTGAAATCAAATGGATTTGAACTGGCGAACTGGTTGCGGATTCTCTCATTCATCGCATTAATGTAGGTTTGATAAACGGCCATGCATCTTTTTGCAAGAGGAGAAGCATAATATATAGGGACATTGTGGAGTTCAGGATGGCTTGACCAGTACTCGTCAAGGATCAGTAGTAGTTCTTGTGCGCGGCCAAGGGCAAAAGCGGGGATCAGAACTCGGCCACCTTGAGAAACTGTAGAGTGAATGACATCAGTAAAAAGCTTTTCGCGTATATGACGAGGTTGGTGATTTTGAACACCATAAGTCGATTCAATAATGCAAACATCAGGTGAGAATTGTGGGAGCTCAGCAGCACGAAGGTGTCGGTCTTCTTCTCGTGAATAGTCACCAGTGTAGAGTACTCGAACACCAGCAATGTCAACCATAAACATGGCAGCACCAAGCACATGACCAGCAGTATAACACCAAAAGCGGACACCATTAACCTCCAGAGTCTGATGAAAGTCAATAACCTGGAGAGCAAGTAAATATCAGGCAGGTGACACTTACATTTTGACTTTCTTGAATCTTGACCCTGAGGGACATGGTAACAAAACAGCCTATTTGCTTATTCAACAACTCGCGGATCAATTTAGGCAGTAGGCCGTAATAACTGGTTAAAGTACAGGTCCTTTTCAAAAAACAACAGTTTTTTGACCGATTCATTTACATTAAGAAAAAGCACAACATGTGAAATTGATGATAGACTATTTTATATCACACAGTGCACCACCAGAGCAGAATAAGACACATGGGTAATGCATTATCACCAGACTCTTCCCCATGTACTTAAATACTTCGAATGTCATAGGGAGAATTCAGTTTCAGAACTCACATGGTATTCGCAAAACAAAAATACAGATTGCCACTTCAGTGTCATTTACTACACTGCACAACTCCATCTCAAACACCTATGTTATTTCTCAGTGTTTGGAAAAAAATTTACTGCACAAACAGAAAGAGCTTGACATGCATTTGCAATTTAGGTTACACATGAATAAAAATTAATGCCATATTATTCTGTGATCAGAGTGAGGCTCGTGGATCGAGTTTCTAATGGTGCTTCAAACTCCAGGAATATCTCAAAGCACAGGCGATTTGCACCACTGAACTAATTACATATCCACAAGAATGGATGCAATTTCCCATTCCAAGCACAGAAGATAAAAAGGGAAAGAATAAAGATACATGGCACATTAACAAACCATCACCTTGTTGATTCTCACAATTTAACTGGGGAATAAACTCATTAAAAAAGATCGATTTACAACTTGTACAGAATTATCTTCTAACCTATAGTACATGCCAAGTAAGAGAGACATCAAAATGTTAAAATATCAGCAAACCTCAATTTTATCCATTGAACGGATAATGTCTTGTTCGTCATACAGCATATCTTCAACCGAAACCTTGCTAACTTTAACATAATCGGTCAAAAGCAACTTGTAAATTGCCTTAGTTGCATGTGTCATGAAAACTCGGCCCTTGAATGTGGTCTAACATGAAAAGTAAAGAACTATGAGCCTACAAAACAGAAACGTGTTAATTGTGCTATTTTAAGATCATGATCAAAGCAACCAACCTTCTCCAGAAAATACGGGAGAGAAGCAGCATGGTCCAAGTGAAAACTGCATGCAAAAAGCACCATAAGAATATTGAGGGACCTAAATGTAGGATACTACAGACTGCAGATATTAAACTACAGTTTGAATTGTTAAAAAAAACTATAGTTTCACAAAACTTGGAAAAAATAAAAGGTTTAGTAAGCATTTCAACATTTTGTCACCTTTCAGATCAAATATACCAACTTTATTAAAGCCTGATGATTCTCAGAGGCATTACCATTCTTGTTACCCACAAGTTAGCACGTGATCAATAGCGTCTTGCGTAGTATTTCTGTGCACGCCTGATAATTCTTGCGTGGTATTTCTGTGCATGCCTGATATTTATCTGTTTATATGATTCTATAAGCTCCTATGTTATTTTTCACTCGTGCATTAAATCACATTCTCATTCATTTGCATTCCGACAATAGCTGAAGGGTTGAACCAAATTCCTTCAATTTTCAACACTCAAAGAGTTGTTAACGGATGCTATCAATTTTAAGTCTCTAAATTGAGCACAAGAATTAATATCAAACTCCAGGCCTAGAAAACTATTGATTCAGTTCGCTAGCAACTCTTAATTGCCTCATTAGTAGCATGGAACAACATCAACAACTTTTCTAACTTTTCACTTAAGCTTTCCAATCAAATCCATCAAAGATACTAATGTGGCAGGAAGCAAAAAAATTAGTAGATCAGTCCACCCTCCTCCCAAAAAAAGAACCCACTAAAAGCAAACAAATTTTTACTGACGGGTAATTAATGACTCTTTTCAGGATAATGCATCCTATCAAAATAGTCCAGCTAAGCAACAGCGGTTTTCATCATCGCAGTGTCTAACGGGAGGAAAGGTTTGATAAAGCAACATACAAGTAGTACAGTGATCAATGCCACTAAGACAAAACAAAAAGAAGAGGCAACAAAACTAACACATGTGCTAAATAAAGGGCGGAAATGAACAATAAGTAAAAGTAAGACATACTGAGTAACAAGAAGAACGTCAATCTTTGAAGGATCTATTTCATCAAAATAAGGCAGCGCAGCCATGCCTGAGACAGCCGGATGAATGCCACAGTCGAACTAACATAAAAATGAATGGAGCTTGTCAATAATTCACAAAATCCAATGATCTTATTAGGATTGCCATGTCTCGCTTAATAAATGTGGCAGTAAATCTAAATTCGACATACCATAATATTTTTCCCCTTGTAAGTCATGTAAACACAGGAGCGCCCCACTTCGCTGCCTGCTCCCAAAGGTGTGATAATGAGCTCATCCCCGTCATTGGTCGCAGATCTCTTTGAAGAAGGAGATGGTTGCCCTGTTGAAGCCATTATTGTTGACTCCAAAATCCAGATCGCAATACCAAACTTTCTTAATTAAGCAACTAATCCACCCTGCTCCATTTAAGAAAACAGAAGGTGAGAAGTGAGATTAGGGCATTGTTAAGTCGTATAAAAAAATTTAAAAATTGAACCAAAATTCATCCTTGAAAGGTGTGAAACTCCCAAACTAAGGTTGAAAGGATGGGGTATAGTAAACTCCTGATTGTTTTATCTATATCCATATGCTCCCAGTTTTCTGATTTCACAGATGTCATGGGTGAGTTTCCCAAATCCGTTTTAAAAGCAACAATAAGTCAATAATTCTAACTAAAATCAGCTTTAGACGGACGATTCTCGTTATTATTGTGTTTAATGAAACTTTCTATCGCACAAACAATGCATCCACATTTTAGAACTTCTGAATAAAGCTAACAAAACCAACATCATCCAAAAGCTTTTAATACAAATGATTGCGAACTTTTACAAGAGAAATACAATGTAAAACAAAGAAACATTCGGTGTACATCCATTCATTACTCTACCACTTGATATATTCCACCAATACTACAGATGAGCTAAGACTACATATCATGTATGTAATCATCACAGATTTGTGCAGGTAAGTCGAGAAAAGTTGGTCTTAGAAAAGTAGATTAGACTGGAAAACCTAATTTGGACAAAGGTTACCCGGGCCTATTGGATTGGACCTGTTTATTTCTCGTAGGGAGCTTCTGAACCTGCTTGAGATAATCTATGGGCTTTATTTTTCTTACTTCAGTATTTCTTTGAAAAAATCGATCTACCGGGATTTATTTCACTTCTTTAATTAATTTTTTTTTGTAAAGATGAGATCGAAAAGGATGTTCCAAAAAAAGGATGAATAATTTTACATTTCAATCTAACAGTTAAAAAATTTATTTGGTTTTTGGAAATAAATAGAAGCAAAAACACTATTCTATGATTCTCTACCACTTGATTCATGGGATAGATAAGTGAAGGATTAGAAGATGAAAGAAAAAGATAAATAATGTAATGTGATAAATTGTAATGTGTTTGGTTAGATTTTAGTGTGAATGATAAAATTCATAGTACCGAGAAAAAATACACGTATCTTGTAAGCCGAATTACACAACAATCTGCAGCAAAATATTGTGGCAATTTGTTAAACATATTGCAAGCATTACAGCAAAAATTATTGGAAAGAATATGTTCCTGTATGAATTGATTTTGTGAAAATATTTAAATGCGCTCAATTGCCATGATTGACATCTCACTAACTTAATAAATCCTTCCACAACAACTTTGCAGAAGGAATACCTATTATAATGCAATGCAGTAGAAGCAGAAGACATGGGCATCAACTTCCATAGAATTTGCGCAGCAAACACATATTCCTTGCACATCAAATTAAAAAAAACTAAGAGGTAGATACAGACAACAAAAATAATAATAATAAAAAAGAGTTAGAAAACAAGGGGTTTATGCAGTGCACTTTTCGACTGCATCTGGTCGTCGAGGCGAGGGTTTTTCGGCTAAATTGTAGGGTTTCGAATGGACTGAAAATCAGGATGGCTATATGGGCCTGAGCAAAAAATAAAACGAATAAGGGTTGAATTTGGACTACGAAGCCGATTAATCCACGCTTATCCATCACCTCAAACTGGCCCGCCCCCAACTAAAAAATTTATTTAGTTTCCCTGACATGGCATTCATCTAGCTTTTGTTCTGATTTAATCATTTCAAATTTTCAATTAACATAAAAGCATGTCCATTGCTTTTGTGACAACCTAATTGAGCTCGATATTAGAAAAAAAGTTTTGGCTCGAGCTCGAACCAAGTTCGAACGAGCTCCTCAATTGAATTTTTCAGGTCTAAGCTCGCCTAGAGCCTATGAACTCAAAACTCTGAAATGATCCTAACTCAATCAAGACAAGGAAAATAATATAAAGATGATATCGTATTATAACACAAAATTAAAAAAGCCATACAAAAATCTGAAATTCAATGTACCTAGCAAGAGATGTGGGGGTGAAAATATTTTTTTGAGAGGTCTATCAGTATAAAGGGATCATCGGGGCCTTAGTTTTATAAATTAATTGAATAAGTATATAAATGAAAATATAAAATGCAGTAACCAATAGTCATAATTAAAATCTTAGCCTTGACGATTTGAACAGACTTCATTGGCAATTGGCATTATGTCAAAATTAGTTTTATATAACACAGCTTTTGAAGAGTACAAATAAATGTGTACTAAAATTCCATGGACATCTGACGCCCAATTGAAGTGATTTCCATTTGACATTAACTTGAGCAGTAACAAACATGACCACCACAAGTATCTACTAGCGCAACCCATCATAAATGCCAAGACCCCATGTAGTCTGGTGGCATCTGACCCTTCATCAGAGCATGTGTCACACGCTTACACTTGCAGTCATGGGTGCAAGGCGCGGCAACAAATGGGACGACTGGGTACAGTCGCTACTTCAGCTAGCATTTCATGTATTTCGCCAACGAACTAAACTATCCGGGAAAACAACTAATTCATATACGGGTAGGAATGTTCAAACCGGATCGACAATTTGACTGAGGATCCATTAGAACAAAGCACAGAATCTGGAGTTCCAAATAAACTAAACAACGAAAAGAATTCATTTAGGACAGCGCAAATTCAGCTTTCGAAACTTAAAAACAGTTTTGAACTCACCCCGCAAATTGGAGATGATGTGAATGAAGGTGCAGGCCTACTGTTGTACAGAGATCTGTACCTTTCTCTCCGAAGACAGCCTATAATGGATACAAAGGCAGATGCCGGAGGCGGAGGCGGGAACAAGTTGATTTTAGGGCGAGGGCTGTAGCTGGAAGTGGCAATGGGCTTGGTTTTCAAATTTCTTGTCTGATTTTGTAGCCCTATATCTTTATCTAATTGGATGGGCAATTTAAGAAAAATGTTCTCATTTTTATCTTGTAGAGCATCATTTTAAAATGATTATGGAGTTTTTCTCTAAAATCTCGGAAATCTAGGGATGTTATAAAGTTGAGTCGAGCAGAAGTTTTGAATATTTGAGTTTGAATCGTTTACGAATCGAGCTTGATCTTTATTTAACAAATATATTCATAACTCCCGAGCTTTTATCGAGTCAAATGAACTTAACAAATATAAATTATAAATTTTTTTTAAATAAAATATTGTATTTAGAAAATAATATAATATTCTTATTAAGTAATTTTATTCTAACAAATAAATTTAATATATTTTTAATCTATCAATATAATATCAAAACTATTATTTTTTTATCTAAGAACTGAATTATGGAGCTACTGATGAATCTGTACACGAACCAAATATTATAAAACTTGAGCTTGGTTTGTTATCTTAACGAGTTTCATTAAACAAGCTTTTATCGAATCGAACTTCGAATATCTCACAAGTGACTTGATTCATTTTACATCTCTACTCGAAATTGATGGTTTTCGGTCAATGATAATAGATTGGGAGTATTACTCTCAGGCTCCGTTTGGTACGTGTGATAGGATAAGTAAATGATTAATAATTAGAGTGATTAAAAAATGAGATATATGATTAATAGTATGTGGGATAAATAACATGGTATTTGGTATGATTTTAAAATGATAGATTAATTTTGTAAATTTTATTGTAATGAACAAAATGCCCCAAATACTAATTAAATATATATTCTTAAAATAATTGGATAGATAATTAAATATTTATAACTATAATTTACATTTATTAAAATTAATTTAAATATATTTATTAGAAATAAATTTGTAAATATGCATTTACTTTAATAATTAAAATAGCAATAATATTTTGAATGTTAATGTTAAATAAAGTTTTAGTAATAATTACAATATCATTGTTTTTTCTTAAAATAATTATAAATATTCTTAAAATAATTTGATAGATAATTAAATATTTATAATTATAATTTATATTTATTAAAATTAATTTAAATCATTAAAAAAATAAATTAGAATTGAAAAAATATTTATTTTCATAAAAAATTAATTAACAAGATTACAAATTTATAAAAATTTAATTTAAGATAGATTTGCATTATAATTTATTTTTTTTAAAATGATTGAAAATAATAAAAATATATTAAATTAATTTATAAAAAAATATAATAAAAATTTAAATATCATATTAATTATTAAATTTTCACTAATTTTAATTTTCATATTATATTGAAGAAAATAATTCAAGGGTATTATGGTCAATATACAATCTTATCATGATCACTATTCAAAAAATATTAATTATCACACCCTTTGAGAAGGGATATTTAATCACACAAATAACATGAATAGTGTGGGCTTTCAATCATAATCAAGGGCTTGTAGATTAATAAAAAACGAATCAAACGCGAGATAAGGGAATGATTATTAAATAATCATTCCCTTATCATGGCTACCAAACATAACCTCAATGTATATCTGATGGCTATCATTAATCTAAATATGTGAATTTAATATTTGACCTCATCAGAAAAAAATTAATGATCACTAGATTTATCACAAGGTACTGCATTCAAGATGGATTGAACTGAACATATTTTCCCCATATGATACTGATTAAGGTTGATTGCAGAGTTTTATGTACGTTTCAATAGTTGTGATGCAGAGTTATATGTGCGTTTCAATAGTTGTAAAATGATGGCAAGCTATTCTTAGTATTTTTGATTTTTAAATCGAATTCATAAAAAGTGATACAAATTCTTTACTTGATTTCCTCACAAGAGAATTTCTCCTAAAACATAAATGCCACCCAAAAAGGATAAAAAGCATGTTCAAACTCCTACCGAACCAGCAAAAAACAAAACCTGGTATGTCATCGTTACAAAAGAAGAAGAAGAGGAACTTAAAGATACTGAACAATCAAAACCTCATGTAAGTGATGATTTGGAAAAAAAACTCAAATTCCTTGAATCCTTTCTACAAACACCTGAAAATAAAAATGTCTTTGCCAAAACCCAGGCAAGTGAAAGCTCCGACAAGAAACCCTCTAAAGAAACTCTTACCAAAGATTCCTTCCAAACTGTTTCGTTTTCCGACAATTCCTCAAAAACCTCTTATCACACTACAAATTCCCAGTTTGTTCTCACACAACCACCATTAAACCCTCCTTCTGATTACTTTGAGAAAAATAATTGGTAAAATATAATACATGTTGAACTAGGATTCCATGAAAAGATCCCTTTGAAACACTTCAAAAATACTTTGGAAAAGGACGATATTATAAACCTTGGAACGAAAATAAGACCCCTTAATTCTACCAAGCAATTTTGGAAACTACTGACTCCGCATTGTTTAAAAATTTCTTCTTGGACCAAAGCCATGATGATCCTGCTTATTCCACATGCAAAATCCTAAAAGTCATTGCTCCAATTGACTAGGGCTGTGATTTTTTCAAAACATATACTATTTCCAGAAAAATATAAAGAAGCATCATTTTTTGAAATATCTTTTAATTACTGGGACTATCAACAGGCCTGGTACAATTCCTTCTTAATTCAAAACCAGAAACAAAAGCAAACCTAATTATTCTATTTTGATACCAAGATTTGCAATCCCAAAAAAATTCCCAACCTAGTGGTACACATGGTGGGAATATTTAGGCTCCACCTATGAGATCCTCAAACACCCTGTCCAAAATTCATTTAATCTTTTTAGAGCCCAATATGCCCCGACTGCAGAGGAAAAACGATTTCATTCTCTTGCCCTTTTTGCATGAAATTTTATCTTCCTTGGGTCCTTTCCTGGACTGTTTAATTTTCAGACGAAAAAATTTTACAAATTAAGAGAAGATTTAAGGTCAAATGGTGGGATAAATTTAAAATTTCTCCAAGCCTTACAGCCACCAATGTCCAAGCTTGGATTACCAATAATAAAATACAAGAGTCCTAACTCAAAAACCGCTTTATAGGATTCCACCACGATAACAGACAGAATTCCTGGCACAAAAATCCCAAATGACGGCAATGCTTGCAGCTGCCAAAACTCCTGAAGAAATGCAAGCTATACTAATGAAATTCTCACCAGGACCTTGCAAGAAAGTCAGAATCCTCTGATGATTCGCTTAACCTGGAAGAAGATGACCTCCTCGGACCAGACGATATTTGGAAATAGTGGCATATAAATGTTTGTATTAGATTGTATGGCATTGTATTCGTATTTGTATTGTTATGTACATTTTCATAAGTTTTTAAAAAAAATCCGAAAATACCCCCAAAAAAGTATATAAAAGGGGATAAAACCCCAGTATAGAATCACCGAAAATTTTACCACCCTCTACTCATAGCTCTCTTTCTCCCTCTCCCTCTCTAACCACTCATTCCCAGATCCAAATCCCTTTAACCATTACCCAGGAATCCGAAACCCTTTTTGATTTGTATCTTCCATTTATGTAAAGTTATTTGATTCCAAAGGTTAGTAATGTAATCTTGTTTTAAATTCTGGAATTCTTAGAGATATATATATATATATACGTTTAAAATCTATGGCTGGTTAAACCGCCTATTTCTTTAAGATTTGTGGAGTTCTTTGCAAAAGTATGCTCTGTATATAGATCTCTTAAAGGTTTTTATGCATCAGAAACTGGAGGAACTACGGCCTTAAAGAATTTTAATCTCTGCAATTTACTTTCTGTAATTTGTGGATCTCCTCAATAGAGGAACCATCTTAGTTTACTTTATTGCATATTTAAATTCCTATATTTGTGGTTTTCCTTCACTGTGGAACCATTGTTATTTTAAGTTGTTTTACTTTCTGAAATATTTTTCTGGTTTTAATTCCCTTTTCTGCTCTATGGTATCAGAGCCAGGGGGTATGTGTTTATAGAAATTAAATCAGTAAGTAAAAAATTTTAAGTCTAGAAATTTAGGTTCTCTTGAGTGTTTTTGCCTAAGAAAGTTTGGGTAGTAAGTCCTTCAATGCCGTAACTCCTAAGAATTGCTTAGGATTGTAGAGAGAAAATAAATTCAAGAATAAAATTTTTGATTCTGGATTCAATTTTTTCTCTAGATCTATCTCTCTAAACTGTGCTGCTACATCTTCTTATGATAATATAAAATAATTAACACCGAAGAAATAATTATAGAAGATTTTGATAAATCCATTGATAACTGGGAAATTCCTAAGATAAATAAAAATCATATTTACAAATACTCCAGATTCCAAATATTTAAATCTGATTTCACAATTAAAACAAAAGAAAGAGATATACAACTTACAAAGCCTTCTGAAACAATCAATTTATTATCTCAAAATTCATTACGAAAACACAAGGATAAAAATTATAAATACATTCATATATGATTAGTTCAAGTAGGAATAAAACCCTTAACTAAAGAAGGATTGAATACTTTCATTCTTACTATTTTAAGAGATTCCAGATTCACAAATTTCGAAGATTCATTGTAACGTCCCAAAAATTTGAAGGTTCACGTAAACCCGATGCATGCAAATTATTAAATTTCTTTGATATTGTAATGCCTGAAGTAATATCATAAGTTGTTGATTTAGTAATATGAGATTACTAAATAATTAATGATTTTTAAATAATGAAATATGACATATTCTGGCCATATGAAGTCCAAATGATTTGAAATTTGGATATAACGTAGAAACTCGAAGATATACAAGTTTCATGTTTTGAGTTTTGGAAAATTTTATTGACTGATCCAAATGGACAATTCTATACGCACGAACAGAGGCCAAAGACGTGAGGTGAGAGAGTGAGAGAAATAAAGTTTCGATTTTTCTTTTCGATCTTGCGACTTATCGGTTTATCCAATCGACAAACCGACTTTAGTTCTGGAATCGTTGACACGAGGTCTTCGATTTGAGGTATAAATTTTATAGTTTTGGTGATGTTTGAAATTCGTCGATTTCTGGAATAAATCTGATAAATTGTTAAATCATACTGAAATTGAAGATTGTTGAGTAGTGTATGATTTTAGCGAAGTAGAGAAGATTATAGTGATATTGTTTTGAATTATTCCTAATTTGTATAATTAGGGATTTTTAAGCGTTGAATTGAAATTGGTGAGTTGTTTGTCAGTTGTTATTAATTCTGATTATATATTCGGAGTCTACGAAATATAGGCTACACGTTGATATAAAGTTTTCGTAATTTAACGGATGTTGTAAAATAGCCTATTATTTGAAGTTAATTTATTAAGGTGTATTTGATGTTAGTATTGTGAATTAAATACACCAAAATATTAAATTGTTGAACGATAAGAATTTATAATCGAGTTTTATAGTTTGTTGAATTAATTGTTGTTGGGCTATTTGATGTTATATATTGAGGCTGTTATGATTGTATTGATATGGTGATAGTGATCTGATAATTGTTGTTGAATTATTTAGATACGTCACAAGCCTCGGGATCAAAGAAATAGCCAGATTTTATATATACTCGATTATCAGGTACGTGTTGACGTACGAGCATATGTTGTTATTGTTTAGTATTGATGAATACTATTGTGTTGAACGACGATAAATCACTGGATTTGAGTGATTTGTTATTATATTTGTTGTTTATTATTGTTGATGTTGTTGGTTATCGTTTTTGGGAGACGTCTCGTTGATGTTGTCACGTCGATGTTGTTCGTTCAACGATATTGCTGTCGCCGGTGTTGGGGTGCGACGTATCGTTGATGTTGTTATTCGTTCGACGATATTGCTGTCGCCGGTGTTGGGGTGCGACGTATCGTCGATGTTGTTGTTCGTTCGACGATATTGCTGTCGCCGGTGTTGGGGTGCGACGTATCGTCGATGTTGTTGCATTGTGATGTTGTTGAGGTTGTTGTTGGCTGATTGTCCAGAAACGGCAAAGGGGGTATTTCTATTATGATTTCAGTTATATTTTATGTTGTTAATATAACTGTTATGTATTACGATGATGATTGTTGTATATGCTCACCCTTTGAGGGCTGTTTCTGTTGGGCAGGTTACAGGACTATGCGTGAGACAGGATAGTGGTGAAGGACTAGGTGTGTCTAGTCAAACAGTCATGTAGTTGATAGCAGATAGAGACAGTATAGCTTATTGTCTTATTTGAGCTTGTATGTGTGTATTTATTATACTGTTTCTGCTACACTGACGTAGATAGTGTGGTGATTGCACTACTTTGTCGTATATGCATTATATTATTACGTCGTCGAAAAGAAAAAAAATATTATGCATATGACGTCACATGTTGCATGATTACGTGACGAGGTTTGGGGCGCCACATGTATTTTATTAATTTGTTTTAAAGCATTAAATGCATGTTTATTTCATTAAATTATGTTTAATCATTTTTATGCATTTTATGCATAATCATTGTATGGTAGAATTTATTTCATGAAATTTTAAGGGTTCATGCATTAAAGATTTTTAAGTTGCATTTCGCGCTCGAACGAGGAACGGAGACCGAGGAATTATCAGAAAATTATTTTTATTACACGATTAATTTTTATTAATTATTTTAAGATTTTTTAAGTGTATTTTTCAAAAAAAGGGAATTATTGGATATTTTTACCCGCATGATTTTTATTTTATCCGATATGTAAATTTTATCAAATCGGAGGACTTTTTGAGGGTTCTGCTCATATTTTCACAAACTTTCCAATACGAAATATTTTTTTGGAGTATGTTTGAATTTAATGGACCTACTTTTAAGCTTATTGGGCTTAATTATCTTTTTAAACTTTTAATTATTAAGTTAGGGTCCATTATCTATTGGTTTATTATATAATTAACACCTTAACCTCACTTAACCTAAACCTAATTACGTTTCAGTAGCCGCCCACCTCCCCCACTCACATTTCCTCTCATGTATTGCTGCTCCAAAGGTCTCGGTGTCACCATTTCCTTCAAGCAAGAACCTCCCCCTCTCAACCGTGTGTTGCTCGATCTTTTGATCTTAAATAATCACCAAGGCACGCATTTGTACCAATCTTTATGCATCATGCACGATTTATTATGCTGTAATATGGTTATGTGTTTGTGAAACTTCCGATCCGAACGTTAGCTTAAACGGTTTCCGATTTCCATGTGTTTCTTGCATTCTCTTGCTGTCACCTTCAGATCGTGCAAGGGGCTGCCATAGGGGCAGGGGCGGAGCCAGAAATATGGCTCTATCCAAGCTAGAATTTTTAATTCTAGAATCTTTTAATATTTTAAATTGATATACCCGGGCTAATATCATATTATTCAAAAATTATACAAAATTTACATATAATTTTTTTTTAAAAAAATTGAGCCACCCGAGCTTTATAAGTACATAGCTCCGCCCCTGCACAGGGGGTGGTTTGGGGTCTGTCATCACTGTAATGGAGTGGGTTTGTAATCTGAAATGGGAAGTGATCGGATTTGGTTGGAAGCGTGTGGAGCTGTGCAGATCGGGAGGCTTGTGCAGGGGTTCGGTCCCTGTATCTGCCACGCCAGCTGAGCGAGGGCTTTCTCCAGCCCTGGACCAGACCCTGGTGGGTCTGAGTCAGGGTCTGGGATGGCTCGTGCCACGCTGGAAGGAAGGAAACGAACAACCGAGCAAGGGCGAGATGGGTTAGCCGCGGTATGAGATCCTTGGTGAATCACGGTTCTTAGAGGCTAGCGGCTCGCATGGGACCTGGGGCATGGGGCAGGTAGGTCCATTAAGGTCTTGTCTTGGTCCCTAGTAGGTTGGGGCGTGACTGGTGCATCGGGTTGAGGGTAGAGTCGTGAGTTTTGGAAGGGAAAGTGCATGAGGTGGTATGATGGGAAGGGCCGAGAGCTTTGTTCTTATTCTAGAATAGTGATCGATAGTTTTGGGTCTAATATTATAGTATTAGGAGCCTCTTAGTGTTTTTAAGATATGATAAAAAGTTGGGAAATTTTCGGTTAAGTTTCGAGTTGATTCGGGTTAAAACCGGGACCCTGATCCAATCGAATCGATTAAGTTGGTTTTTGGGGCTCGAGTTTACGTCTAGGAAAGCTTTTAAAAATGTTTTGGGATATTTTAAGGAGTTTTGGTAAGTTTCGGGTCGATTTTAGAGGTCCAGGGTTGAAACGATAATTTTTGGGTTTCTAGGGGCAAAACAGTCATTTTGCACCTGGGGTGAGATTTTAGTCATGGCAGCGCCCTGAGCACAAATTTATGATATTTTAAATGTTTAGGCATCATGATCACGAGTTTAAGATTTTATGAAGATATACGTCGCGTGCTTGGATTTAAGAAAAATTGCATTGGTGCATGATTTTTATAAGTGATGGAAATGATAATGTTTTTTTTGAATGATAGGAATTAGTTGTGGCTATCGAAGTATATGTAAATGTTTAAGACGTATATGTAAATGATGATGATGATGCCTAGGCACAGTGGATGGGTAATCATGTCACTGATGTCCGACAGCCGTCGGGTACCGCGGTTCTATGTATGATGGATCCATCGTAAATGATGATGTACGATAGTCACCTCTAATGAACTGAATTCACTAATGATAAATGATGAATGATGAATGATAAATGATGAGCGATGATTAACGATAAGCTGTTTTTGACACGTCACGATTTCATATGACACATTTACATTAAGATTTTAAAGTTCATGAAAGGTATGTTGAGTATGCTATTTTTCACTGCTGTGTGCTACGTATATGCACTTGTTATTACTGGTACAGGTTTGTTGAGTCTTTAGACTCACTAGGCTTATGTGATGCAGGTGAGCATTTTGTTCAGGGGACCGGAGGTGCCGAAGACTGAGTAAGCAGGCAGGGATGTGCGGTGACACGACCCGAGGACCATTATTTTTTTCCTGCATATTGATTTACGTGTTTTGAGAGGAGTTGCACATTTTTATATATTGATGATATTACGATTTTTACACGTTTACGTTGATTTTGGATGACGTTAATTATTTTTAAACTGCGTTATTCTTGTTGGCAAGTAATATGATTATTTTAAATGTTATTTTGTAATTATGAGCTTTCAAAAAAAATATTTCCGCACTTTTAAAACGGTAGACGTTCATTCATTATTAAGTTCTGTTGAATCCAGTCTGTGTACTGGACCAATCTCTTTTGATTGTTATCCAAACTTCTCAGTATCCCTAAACGATAAAAACATTTTAAAATCCTTATACAAATAAAAACTCATAATTATAATATGCTTAAAGAATCAATACCGGTTGCTGTTATTTTTAGAATTCATTACAAGGCTATGAATTCTGTATTTGCTACAAAAGTAAAATATCATAGTAAGAAAGGTGAAACCCTTTTACTACAAACAGATTTAGGAAAATCCAATACTGTAATTCCAAAACTAATTCAATGGAAAGATATAACACTACCTGAAGAATGGATCTTAGAAGGTGTTGTTAACCCAGAACCTATAGGACACATAGAAACAAACACCCAATTAAAAGAAATAATTCAATATGCAAATGGAAAAGTCAAACTCTCATTTAATAGAAAATCTGGTAATAACAATAGATATGATGACTCTTCTATTACTGATACCATAGATTTAGGAAGAATATCACAAATCCCTTCAGTCATAAACATTCTCTATAAAACACAACCTAGATATTCTACCTCAGATTTACCCAATTCAGTTTTAAGAAATGTAGACCTACGCCTCTGAAATTCCTAGACCAGTCTATACGAAAATAAAAGAAGAAAGCTCTCAAAATCAATTTCATACTTCAGAATCATATCAAGAACCAACTAATCCAACATTCTCTGTAATCACAGAAAACATGACTTTTGGGGCCCTTAACTCCTAATCGTTATTACAACACAATCTGATTAGGGTTAACTAATTACAGCAGAAAACGAATTTAAATTTTCTTTATAATGAGCCCAAAATCTGTCAACTGTAATTATAATACAAAAAATAGTATATAATATAGTCTCGTCTAACTCAATCACAATATAAAACAAGCCCACACGTAATCCAAATCAATTGAATACAAACAAACTCATATCCTCGGGACATGCCCGGTATATAGATACATATACATATATACTGGGAAACATCCACTAAATCTCAACTCAAATTGTGACTTCCCTCCAGAAGTACCATCTCCGGTCTCCTGATAATCTGGAGTATTTGTCATTGTCAACATACAAAGACAACAACAGCCTCCTCTGGGGTGAGCAAAGCTCAGTCTGAAGCAACCACAATATATACCACAGATATCTAAACAATTATATATGATATGCAATGCATGTATGTAGTGGAGGTATCAGGTCAAATGCCTATCCACTGAGCACATGTCAGAATCAATCGAATCGCTATCAAATCAATGCTCGAGCTGACACACCGGCCTCAATCAGTGATACTCGTATGATAGAGTCGACAAAGCGCCATCAAATCTCAAATCTCAATCAATCATCGGGGCCACTAATGTCTAAGCTTTAAGGACCACATAATGCCAAATATAGCATTGTGTTCACAAACCCTAGAATCAAATCAAATCATATCAGGGTATCCAAGGATCATAGCTCAACGTGCATGTCATGTATGCCACATAAACTCAACAAATAAGGCATATAGACATGTATTCTCATCCCAATCAATCAAATAAATCCAACATTTATCATATGATACAGATACCTGTCGTATGTTACTCGGTCGCAACATACCTCAATTCTTTGTTCCAGTCGATGTAGCTTGAAGATATCAGTATAATAATCTATCTACATCAATAACATATTCATTTCAATCAATAACATCATTCAAAATCAACAATATAAGTTTCAAATATCTTTTGAAACTTTGAAAATTCATATCAAATTAAAATCATAACATAATTCAATTCCGACTTCAAAACTTAGTTTCTTGTCGGTTATTCTACCACATATATGAATCTCGACTTCAAATACATGCTATTCCAGCATTTCAATAATTAAAGGTGCTGAAACTAGAGAAACATACCTCAAAAGGAAGCTCTCGACGCGAGGATTCCGAATTTATAATTTGTTTCAAGTTTGGACAACGTTTTGAAGTCGATTCGGCCGAAAGAAATCAATTTCTCTCGTGTTTCTTCGAAGGCTTCAGCAGGAAAATGTCTAAAACTTCATTCTTATCAACTTAAATAATGTGCAACAGCTGTATCGGCGCTGGGGCGGTCAAGTTTGGGCGCCACAGTGCGCCCACTACTGCCGGAAAGATTTTTGGCTTGGCCTCGCGCTGGGGCGCGCAAACTGTTGCGCCCTATCGCAACTTGTTCTGTCCAAAACGCTATTTTAGGCTTCGAATTTGCAAACGTGGTCAGCATGAAAGTTTTAGATCTATGTCTTAGCTTTCATTTGCCACCGACCTTACTCAATTTGGATATATTATGTGAGAGTTATGCTCATTCTCCCAAAATGTGTCAGTGGAGAAACTGCAACGCACACTATACACTTCGGGATGCTTTTTATCCTATTTCCAAATGGATTTGGACAAAACTCAAACCATGAAAGTATTAATACAATGTATTAGCTTTCCAATGAAATTGGCCTCATTTCATTTGGACTAATACTCAGTTAATTATGTTAAAAACCGTAACATGTGTCACTTTTCTGTCGCGCTTCAGCACACGTTTCCAACACAAATCAATTTCTAATATAATCTTTCATTATCACAACCTATTTTCTCATTTTCATTGTCATGATATACATCATACACATAATCACATGACGATTTCATGAATTATCGATAATCAACCTAAGATTTACGATAATACGATACACGGTCCTTACATTACTAATGAATTAAATGTTATAGAAAAATACTTTCAAATAAATAAAAAAATTTGCATGATGATTTTTATGCCAAACATAACCTGGAAAAAAGAGTATGATTTTTCCAACACTTTATAGATTCTAGAAAATCTATTCAAGAAAAATTCTATGAATTTGTAGATACAAATAAAATACATATTCTATTTTTTGATTGGTTTGAAATATATGCTTCTCAAAATTCATTGGAATATCTCTTTTCTAAAAATGTAAATCATGTTACAATAAGAAATAAAATACAAGAATGACAAACAATTACTGATATTAGGATAATCCAATTCCAATCTAATCATCCTCCTTTACAAGGAATTAAAATAAATATACAAAATCAACAAATAGAAGCTATTCCAATAAAAAATCCATGAGAAAATGATAAGGTCAACATAAAAAATATTATAACACAAAATAATTTCACGAATGTTAATTTAAATACCATACGAAAACAATTAGATAAATTAGAAAAACATTTAAAAAAAACCAATAATAAACTCTGAAAACATTGATAATAAACTTAAAAATCCCGTTTTTAAGCCTTACCAAATATCTAAACCTAGTGTATAAAATATTCAAGATAATAAGTCTGAATTTATAAAAAACATTCAAGATCAATTAAATAGAATAATGGCAACAACTAGTAGTTCTAATGAAACAATGAAATCAGACTGCTCCGGATACACCTTCATCCATCCCTATAATAAATACTTTAAGTCAAGATTCTGATATTAATGAAACCATGGAACAATTCCAAAATTCTACAAATATCAATAAAATAATTTGGGACCAATCCTTACAAATTATCCCTGCTCCTGATTTAGGAGTAGTAAAACCATTGACCCAACCAAGTTTTAAGGCATCTTCAGTCTACAATTGAAATATAGATGGAATGACAGAATATAACATCCTGAATTTATTACAACAAATGGCTATGACTGCAAATGCCTATAAAACCCAAATTGGGACTCATGATAAACTATTGCTGAACTCCTCATAGCAGGATTCTCAGGTCAGATAAAAGGTTGGTGAGATTGCTATCTCACAAATCAACAACAAGAAGATATTTTAAACTCTATAAAAACATATGAAGAAGGAATATCAATTCTAGATGAAAATGGTAATCCACAACAAGATGCGATAGCAACCTTAATATTAACAATTCCTTACATTTTATTGGAGATCCTTCACATCTAAAAGATAAAAATGCAAAACTCCTATCAAATCTAAAATGTAAAAAATTAAGTAATTTTCAGTGGTATAAAAATACTTTTTTTTAACTAGAATAATGCTTAGAGAGGATTCTAATCAACCTTTTTGGAAAGAAAAATTCCTTGCAGGATTACCAACTCTTCTAGGAGATAAGGTAAGAAATAAAATGAGAGAAAACGATGGTAAACAAATTATAGCCTATAATGAATACACTTATGGTCAATTATTTAGTTTATAACCCAACAAGAAGGGTTAAAAATATGCCAAGATTTAAAGTTGCAAAAACACCTAAAACGGGAAATGAAAAAAACAAAACAAGAATTGAGAACTTTTTGTAATCAATTTGATATAAATACTAATAAATCATCCTCATCAAAATGCTCAGAAAATTGTCAAAAAACACATAAAAAATCCTATAAGAAAAACCTTAGAGAAATCAAAAAGATAATTTTAACCCGAAAGAAGATTTTTACAAAAAAACCAAGAAGAAAACCATTTAGGAAATTTAAAAATAACAAGAAAGAATTCAAAAAATCCTTCAAAGATATTGAATGTTATAGATGCCATAAGAAAGGTCATACGACAAATTATTTGTAGGTTAAATAAGAAATTAAATACATTAGAATTAGAAGAAGAAATATTAAATAAAATTTCTAATCTCTTGATTGATTCTTCTGAAGGAAATTCAGAAAATGAAAACTCTACCAAGACTGATGAATCATTAGTAGATGAACAAATCATAACTAGTAGTGAATCTGAAAAACAAATTAATATGCTCACCAAAGATCAATCACTTCTTTTAGATATATTGAAAAATATTAATGATCCAACAATCCAAAAAGAATATCTAGAAAAAATTCTAAAATCTCTAAATGACAAAGAAGAAAATAAAAAATTCCCAAGTACTTCGAAAAATACTTACGACTTAACTGAAATATTAGAAAAAAAGAAAAAAGAAAAATGGGATCACAATCCAAGACTTACAAAAAGATATAAAAGAAATAAAATTGGAAATAAGAGAATTAAAAGAAAAACATATTCAAAATTCTGAAGCAATAAAACTAATCCTACATAATATAAACATTGAGAGTTTTTCAGAAACAGAAAATGATGAAATTCAAAAGGTTGAAAATATTGAAAAAATTCCTGAAGATTTTCTTTTCGTTTTAAGAGAAATAACTTCTAGAAAATACATCTTAAAAATAAATATAGCTTTTTTCAGAAAATTTCAAAATGGACACGATAGCCTTATTTGATACTGGTGCAGACTTAAACTGTATCCAATCAGGAATAGTACCTACTGAATTCCAACAAAAAACACAAGAAAAACTTTCAGCTGCTAATAATTCAAGGTTAAATGTAAATTCAAAAACAGACGCATCAATAATAAATAATGGTATTTTCATAAAAACCACTTTTGTTTAAGTAAATGAATTCATCATATTGTAATATTAGGAACTCCTTTTACAAGTTTAATTACCCCATATTAAGTAAGCAATGACTCTATTTCTTTTTAAATTCAATCATAAAAAATTAAAATTTGAATTTTTAGAAAAACCTCGAACTAGAAACTTTAACTTAATAAAAGCATGTTCAATTAATGAAAACAATAATAATACCATAATCCAAGGGAAGACTTTTCAATTAGAAAATCTTAAAAAAGATGTTTTTTTAAAAAGAATACAAAACCAAATAGAAACAAAAGAAATTCAAAATAAAATTCCAAAATTCCAAAAAATACTAGAAACAGAAGTTTGTTCAGAAATTCCTAATACTTTTTGGAATAGAAAACAACATATTGTTGATCTTCCCTATGAAAAAGATTTCAACGATAGACAAATACCAACTAAAGCTAGACCAATCCAAATGAATTTTGAATTAGAAGAACATTGTAAAAAAGAAATTCAAGATTTAGAAAAAAAAGTTAATTTCTAAATCTAGATCCCCTTGGAGTTGTGTTGCCTTTTACGTTAATAAAAATTCATAAATTGAAAGAGGTACACCCAGATTAGTAACTAATTACAAACCATTAAATAAAGCATTAAAATGGATCAGATATCCAATACCAAATAAAAAAGACTTAATACAAAAACTACATAATGCTTATATATTTTCCAAATTTGATATGAAATCTGGATTTTGGCAAATACAAATTTCTCAAAAAGATAAATATAAAACTGCTTTTACAGTCCTCTTTGGACAATATGAATGGAATGTAATGCCCTTTGGACTTAAAAATTCCCTTCCGAATTCCAAAGAATTATGAATGAAATATATAATGATTATTTAAAATTCTGCATTGTTTACATTGATGATGTATTAATATTATCTAATAACGTCGATGATCATTTTAAACATCTAAAAACATTTCTTTACATCACAAAACAAAATAGTCTAGTTGTATCAAAATAAAAAATAAGTTGTTTTCAAACTAGGATAAGATTTTTAGGTCATTACATATCTCGTGGTACCATAACTCCCATTGAGAGATCTTTAGAATTCACAAATAAATTTCCAGACAAAATACTTGATAAAACCCAATTACAAAGATTCTTAGGAAGTCTAAATTATGTTCTAGATTTTTGTCCAAATATCAATAGAATATCAAAACCCTTACATGATAGACTCCAAAAAAAACCCAAAACTAAGGACATAATAACATACAGAAATTGTAAAAAATATCAAAAAGCAAGTGTTAGAAATTCCATGTCTTCATTTCGCAGATTCCAACCTACAAAAAATTGTAGAAACAGATGCGTCAGATTTAGGATATGGAGGATTGGAGGTATATTAAACAAAAACAAGATAACAAAGAGTACGTAGTACAGTACACATCTGCCCATTGGAATGATACCCATAAAAATTATTCAGCTATAAATAAAGAAATTTTGAGTATTGTTTTCATGCGTCCAAAAATTCCAGAGTGATCTTTTGAACCAAATTTTTTTTATTAAGAATAGATTGTAAGAGTGCAAAAGAAATTTTACAAAAAGATGTCCAAAATCTTGCCTCAAAACAAATTTTTGCAAGATGACAAGCTATTCTTAGTATATTTGATTTTTAAATCGAATTCATAAAAGGAGATACAAATTCTTTACCTGATTTCCTCACAAGAGAATTTCTCCAAAACAGAAATAGTCACCCAAAAAGGATAAAAAGCATGTTCAAACTCCTACCGAACCAGCAAAAACCAAAACGTGGTATGACATCGTTACAAAGGAAGAAGAAGAGGAACTTAAAGATACTGCACAATCAAAACCTCAGGTAAGTGGTGATTTGGAAAAAAGACTCAAATTCCTTGAATCCTTTCTCCAAGTACCTGAAAATAAAAATGTCTTTGCCAAAACCAAAGCAAGTGAAAGCTCCGACAAAAAATCCTCTAAAGAAACTCTTACCAAAGATTCCTTCCAAACTGTTTCGTTTTCCGACAATTCCTCAAAAACCTCTTATCACACTACAAATTCTCAGCTTGTTCTCATACAACCACCATTAAACCCTCCTTCGATACTTTGAGAAAAATAATTGGCAAAATATAATACATGTTGAACTAGGATTCCATGAAAAAGATCCCTTTGAAACACTTCAAAAATACTTTGGAAAAGGACGAAATTATAAACCTTGGAACGAAAATAAGACCCATTAATTCTACCAAGCAATTTTGAAAATACTGACTCCGCATTGTTTAAAAACTTCTTCTTGAACCAAAGCCATGATGATTCTGTTTATTTCACCTGCAAAATCTTAAAAGTCATTGCTCCAATTGACTGGGGCTATGATTTTTCAAAACCTATACTATTTCCAAAAAAATATAAAGAAGCATCATTTTTTGAAATAATTTTTAATTACTGGGACTATCAACAGGCCTAGTACAATTCCTTCTTAATTCAAAACCAGAAACACAAGCACACCTGGTTATTCTATTTTGATACCAAGATTTGCAATCCCAAAAAATTCCCAACCTGATGGTACACATGGTGGGAATATTTAGGCTCCACCTATGAGATCCTCAAACACCCTGTCCAAAATTCATTTAATCTTTTTAGAGCCCAATATGCCCCGACTGCAGAGGAAAAACGATTTCATTCTCTTGCCCTTTTTGCATGAAATTTTATCTTCCTTGGGTCCTTTCCTGGACTGTTTAATTTTCAGACGAAAAAATTTTACAAATTAAGAGAAGATTTAAGGTCAAATGGTGGGATAAATTTAAAATTTCTCTAAGCCTTACAGCCACCAATGTCCAAGCTTGGATTACCAATAATAAAATACAAGAGTCCTAACTCAAAAACCGCTTTATAGGATTCCTACCACGATAACAGACAGAATTCCTGGCACAAAAATCCCAAATGACGGCAATGCTTGCAGCTGCCAAAACTCCTGAAGAAATGCAAGCTATACTAATGAAATTCTCACCAGGACCTTCAAGAAAGTCAGAATCCTCTGATGATTCGCTTAACCTGGAAGAAGATGACCTCCTTGGACCAAACGACCAAGGACCAATATTTGGAAATAGTGGTGTATAAATGTTTGTATTAGATTGTATAGCATTGTATTCGTATTTGTATTGTTATGTACATTTTCATATGTTAAAAAAATTACGAAAATACCCCCAAAAAAGTATATAAAAGGGGATAAAACCTCAGTATAGAACCACCGAAAATTTTACCACCCTCTACCCATATCTCTCTTCTCTCCCTCTCTCTCTCTAACCACTCATTCTCAGATCCAAATCCTTTTAACCTTTACCCAGAAATCCGAAACCCTTTTTGATTATATCTTCCATTTATGTAAAGTTATTTAATTCCAAAGGTTAGTAATGAAATCTTGTTTTAAATTCTGGAATTTTTAGAGATATATATATATATATATATATATATATACGTTTAATATCTATGGCTGGTTAAACCGCCTACTTCTTTAAGATTTGTGGAGTTCTTTGCAAAAGTATGCTCTGTATATAGATCCCTTAAAGGTTTATATGCATCAGAAACTGGAAGAACCACGGCCTTAAAGAATTTTAATCTCTGCAATTTACTTTCTGTAATTTGTGGATCTCCTCAATAGAGGAACCATCTTAGTTTACTTTATTGCATATTTAAATTCATATATGTGTGGTTTTCCTTCACTATGGAATCATCGTTGTTTTAAGTTGTTTTACTTTCTGAAAGATTTTTCTGGTTTTAATACCCTTTTCTGAAATATTATATATATATAAAGAATGCTACAAAATCAAATGATTACCCTATTTTAAGGGCAAACTTTCAATAACTCCCCACATCCCTTCTCAACTTTATCTTTACTCCCTATCCCTTCATTTATTTGTTTTAGTTCCCCAATATTTTAAATTTCCAAGAATACCCTTATCCTTTTATTTTAGTAATTGATTTTTTTTTGAATTAATGGCCTATCATGCTTCCGTAAAATAAATTAAATCTTTTACCTCTTTGACCGGAGTGCCACCGGGTTATATCCACTATATTTTACGAACTGCTCCTCACAGTCCAACCACACGATCGCAACCGAATGGTTACCGACGCAGATTCCTTCAGCAACACTTGGCACAACTCTAATTCGTTTCCTACCTTAGAGTGTACAGTAAAAGATAGAATTTTGAAAATAATACATGAGAGGGGACTAAGAGCAAAGATCTCTTTATTCAAAAATATTTATTAATACATAGTAATCTCCTCTAGAGGAAGAGAAACTTGTTTAGCTACTAGTAGTAGCCGAACTCACTACACACATACCCTTGAAAGAAAATTATTACAAGTAGTTTGAAGAAAAATGAAGAGGTTGATCGATGCCTTTATCTTCCTTCTTCTTCTTTATTAATAGAAGGCTCCTTCGGATTTGAAACTCGGACTTCAAATCTTGTTAAGCCTTTACAGCCTGTATATGGACCATGTAGTGGTTGAGTGGTCCCTCCATTTTCTTGCAATGTCTTTTTCTAGATGATTAATCTAGAAATCAACTTTTCATCTTCTTTTATTTATCTGATATACCAGTAGAAATGTGTCTGTAAGATATCGGCTGTAATCTCATCATCTTTTTCTTTGAACATTTGAATTAATGATCTCAGAGCTTCCAGCTGAGTTCTTTTATACTTGATTCTCTTTTTCAAAACTTTTAGATATAGTTGATACATCTTTAAGTTTTGGTTGGGTGTATTTTACTGGTTCCCATTCGTTCTTATTTATAATGTAAAGTTTGGGTCCAGTTTTCTTTATTGAATTCCTTTTTTAAATAAAGTATCCAATTTTCTTTTGTTTTTTACCACTCATTATTAGTGGTTCTTGTGTCCTTTTTCCACCGATTATTGGTGGTCATGTCCTACCACTCACATGGTCGGTTTTCTTTTTGTTAGTGGGCTAGTCACATGTCCACAATTAACTTTGTCGAGGAATCTTTGGCTTTCGGTATCCTCGAGGAAAACGTGATTGTGGTCCATCCCCACTTGTGCTTGTGTCGGTAAAGTGTTTCCGATCAGATCTCGGTTTGAATCCTTTACCGAATTCAGGTTCCTTCTAGTTTTGGCATTCTGGACAGATGTTTTCAGACCATCTTCCTACATGTGCCATGTTGCAGAACTTTCGGCGAGTCTCTTTACTTGCCGGTATCTTGCTGTTCCACAGAAGATTTCTTTTCTTCTCGAATATTTCTTCTGCAAAACTTGTTGTTTTTCCTGTCATGGTGTTTAACAGGAATGATGCATTTAAAGAATTTTGATAGAACTTAAATGGAAACTTGACTTTGTCCATCTCAGTGAGACAGACCCATAGACCCCAAGCTCTTCTGGTAGAAATGTCATCTTCAGTAATTGAAGCAACCAGGGGTGTTTCTTCTGTCGGAGGGTCCTTGATAAATTTCTGAATATTTGTATCTGGCCTCCTTAACTTGATAAAATGAAAGGCTTCATGTGTACCTTTCCCTGCTGGTTCTGGTGCTGCACTGAAAAAGTATAGCTCCAAAACATCTCCTCTGGACAAATAATCATTATTCGCCCAAGTTTCGTGAACAGCTTCCTGGATCCATTTTGGTAGACCTGATAATTTCCGGAAAGCTGGGTGATGTAGTATAAACTGAGGCAAGAGCCCCGAATTCATACCAAGCTTTGACCTCCTTGGGATATGAATTAGGTTTCATCCATACCCGAGGATATTTTCCTGAAACATCAACCCTGTTGGTAGCTGGGTTAATGCCAACTCTTGTTTTTAATTTCTCCCAGTTCTGTTGATAAACCTGAAATGGAGAAAATTACAACATCGTTAGTTCCAACCTTAGATTTGCCTTTGTCAGTACGAGGCCTAAGGTTGATCTCTCCCTCTTCAATCCCCGAGGTGAAGGGTTGACTTGAGGACTCAAGATAAGGATCAGGAGTCTCAATTTTTGTTTTAGCCGGCTCATCTGGAGATGATCCCGCCTTAACACTTGTGCTAGGGTATTTGAATCCCCTGCTCCAGGCATAGAGTCCTGTGCTCGAAAACTATCCATTTGGGAAACCAGTGGCTTCTCAATGCCTTGGAGGATAGACCTTTGTGTTACAGACCATAGCTGAGTATAAGCCTGTAAACATCCTGTATGCGATCAGAGACAACTCTCTTATCGGCTTGTTATAGTCTTCCCGCAACTTCTGCGTTTAAGACCAGCTTGTTAAACTCGTTTTGAATTATTTCAAGGTGTTCTCTTAAATGCCTCTGCATCTTGATGATGACATCGATATCACCGCTGTCCATCTCTTGTTAAAAAATCTGCAAGAATATTTTCATGAGATTTTATTATCACAATATCAAAAATATAATTCTGACATAGTGCCTACCATCTTAATAATCTGGCTTTCTCAGGTTTAGACTCAATTCTATTCCTTAAGAAAGCTTTCACCTGTGTGTTGTCAACTTTCAAAGTAAATTTCTTTGCAAGTAAGAACAATAGCCATTTTTCAAAAGCCCTCTTTACTGCATAAAATTCTTTTCGTTGATATGCCATCTTATGGCTTTTGCATCTGAGAATAACCCACTACAATATCTGCATGGTTGTTCTCCCTCTGGTGTCAGCTTAGTAAGAACTTCTGCCCACCAATGATCACTGGCATCGGTATATAATATCTGATCATCTTCATCTTGAGGAATAACCATTTTCGGAAGATTTTTACAGACCTCCTTTAAATGGATAAGTCCTTCTGTGTGTTCTTTTGTCCATATAAATCTTGCATCTTTTTTCAATAATAGGACTGAACACCTTCCTGTGTTTTACTAGGTTTTTTATAAACATCTCAGCAAAATTAACAACTCCTAGAAAACTTTGAAGTTGTTTCTTGTCTTTGAGACTTTCATGAAAAATTCTGCACCTTTTCGACTATGTGGTCTTGCAGAATTATTCCTGACTTATCGATTTCAATTCCTAGGAATTCAATCTTTCTTGTTGCAATGACTGCTTTCTTTTCAGATAAAATCAGTCTTTGTTTTTTACAAACATTAGAGAAAATATCTAAATGTTTAACATGTTCTTCCATATTTTTAGATGCTATTAAAACATCATCAATATAGACAAACATAAATTTGAAATAATCTTTAAAAAGATTATCCATCTTTCTTTGAAATATCTGAGGTGAATTAGCCAATCTCATTGGTAATACTTCTAAAATATAATGTCCTTGAGGTGTGGAGAAAGCTGTGAATTTCTTGCTTGCCTTCCTCCATCCGAATCTGATAAAATCCGGACTTACAATCAAATTTAGAGAATATCTTTGCATTGCGTATGCAACTGATTAGATATTCTCTGCTTAGGTATAAAATACCCATCAAACTCCAGAATTTTATTAATTTCTTGATAATTAATAACTAATCTGGGTTTTCCTCGTTTTATCTCACCATGGTTTCTTACCAGAAAACCTGGACTGCTATATAGTGACATACCTGCTTTGATTAAACCAAGATCCAAATGTTCCTTGATTATAATCTGCATATCCTTTTTATCAATGATATTCATTGGGATAGGCTTGCAACGGACAAATTCATACTCTTTGCCTTCCTTAATCTTAAGGCAAGCTTTGAGTTGATTTCTGTCCCACCATGCCAAGGGATCTTCATTGTAATTTTCTTTGATCCTTTTCTTGACATCTTCCAATGATACCTTAGATTCGAACTCTACTTCATTTGTTTGTAGAGTTATCTTAAGGAATTCTATATCTTCTGGTTGGAGTACTTGATCTGCTCTTAACCGGAGCATTGTTTTTCCAAACCGTCTATAATCCTTCATTTTTGCGTTCACAAGTTGTCCTGAATCACCACGCTTGCTGCGAAACTGGATCGGCAAGTTTTCTGTAAAATGCCTCTCTTAGTCTCTGGACTATGATTTTGTGATCACATGGTGTTGTGAACACTAATCTTCTAGTCTCATTTTCTTGAGTATAAGACTTGAACATCTGTAGGAAATTATTTCCTAACAATATGTCAGCTCCTGTATCACGAAAATAAATTGGCGGTGTTTTAACCTTGTACCAAGGTGTTTGCCCAGCACCGCCAATCATGATTTCTGTCATCTTAATCCCTTTACATAAAATTAAGATTCTTCTGGAAAAATCTCTTCCAGCAATCTTTGGTAACTCTTCTTCCAAATTATTTGGAAAAACACCTCTTTTTGCTGTACAGATTCCAGCACCTGAATCAATATAAACAGCAAAGTATTCCGCCTTATATTGTTCATACAACATTCCTACTGGAATGTATATGGAGAATGGACTTGTGGTCATTGGATTTTCCACATCTTATCCTCTGCCATAAACTCCATTCCATACTCTAGACGTTTCCAAGGTTTATGTTCTTCGAGAAACTCTAGTCCAAGAATCAGTCGATCTGATTCTTTCCCTGAAATTCCTTGAATATGAATTTCCAATTCTCCGATATTAATCAATCCTTGATAAGTTCCTATCATAGGTTGTTCCAAATAGTATATTGAATTACAAGGAAATTGATTCCTTTGCTTAGTAATATCAAATACTATTTCGACTTCCTTCCACCCTTCTAGGGCATCTAAGTTTTCCTATCGTAGAAAAACTTTTTAGCTCCTGTTGGGCTTTCTATGACAGGCGTTTTTTCCCACCTGTAACTCGTAATTCTATCTCCTTGAAAAGATAGTCTTCTAGATTCCAATCTAAGACTTTGATTCCTTTGTAAAATCGGTTTGTCTTGTATTTGGATATCTGTTCCTGTATTAAAGGAAACTCGACTCTTTCTGGATAAATTGCCTGAGCAACTTTTCCGAATATCTCAGGGATTTCAATAAATTAGTTTCTAATAAACAATTCAGAATGATGTGTATTAGATAGAGCCTATAAAATTTGATAGGTAATAGAATATGGCCTATTACCTTCTTTCATCAGCATTTTTTCCTTGAAGTTCTGATGCAATGTCAAAGCTCGGCTAAGATCTCGATCTGCCAGGTTGTAGGCTATCCTTGGATAGATAACTCCTACAATCTTTCCTGCACAGAGATTTCCTGAGATTGTTCCCAGTACTGAATCTTGTAGATTCCCCATTCTTTTATCGCATATAGCAATATCGATATGTGAATCTATCCCTTCTTTGAAAGTAACCTTTATCATAATTTGGATTGCTACAATATGAATCCAGGACATAGTCCTTGCTACTTCTATCTTGAGTTTTTGTAATTCCTCCTTAATTTTTTCGGAAGGAATTAACTGCATCTCCATTCTATTTCCTGTAAGTTCCATCGGGATTGCCATTCCCTTCTAGAAACTTTATAGATTAGATGATGCTTCTGTTTCTTCAGGCCAAGACTTCTTAAGAACTTTTCTACCTGTCCTGCAGAGAATCCTTGATATCTCTGTAGGCTAGGATTTTCTCTCATGATCCTTTGGACCATATTATGAGAGATTGTTGTCTGGCTGAAAAACTCAGACAAATCTTCATGTGTTTCGTGTCGAAACACCTCGTCCTCAGTCATATTCCGATTATGTTCCATCAGATTCTCCATGACTTAAGACTTCTTCTTCTTCATATATACTTTCATCCGAGGCAATGTCCTCGAATCGGTATACCTGAATCAGATCTTGGTAATAAACTGCTTCTTCAATATCCGGGGTAGGATCGAAGCGTTTAATACCTCTTTTTCATTTTCTGGACAGTTGGTCGAGATATGATCTCTTGCTCCACATGTCCAGCGATTACAATCCTTGAAACTTTCATTTGCTCAAGTATGAGCTCTTCTGAAAGTTTTTTTCGTAGGTGTTCTTCATGTGCTTCGAGATGTACTCGATGCTTGGGATGATATCCTACTCCTTGATGGTCCACTTCTTTGTCCAGATTTATAAGATCTGGCTTTTTGTCTAGACCATACAGTTCTTGGTTTCCAAAAACTTCTTCCACTTCGTGCATAAGGATGAGTCCTAAATTTTTCCTTCTATGATTTTGTGGTTTACTTCCAATAATTGTTGGAAGATCATTCTCTTTACAACACAAAGGAGTTCTTTTGTTGATACCCCTTAAGCGTTTGTAATTCTTTTGTAATGCTGCCATGTGACACCATTCTGCCAATTTTCCTTTGAGGAAAGAGGCTCTTCGTGGCAATGTATCTGGATTTCCCGGTACGTATTCCCTTATGAGCATTTCTCTCCAGGGGACTTGACATTTTTGCAAAGAAAAGCTGCATAGCTATATCTTCTTCGACTCCTGAATTCCATCGATATTTAGTGAATAACATAATGTATTCATCTACCAAACATATATCGTGTAATTCAAGACTATACAGAGCTTGAGTGTATTTCTTCCTCTTCTCTGTATCTTGACTATTAAAATAGTCTACCCCTATAAATTGTGCTTTAAATAGGGTAGCCATTTTTCCGCCTATCTCGCTTAGAGATTCTCCGGTCAGGACTGACTCTGTCATTTCTAATGAAGTCATGTCCCAAGCAATCTTTACTGATCCTATTAGACTTATTTCTAAAAGTTTAATGAATCATTCTTTGTTGAGATCAAGTGTTCCTGCTGCGATTCTCATAGCAGATGTCCAGTCATCTATGAAATCTTCTCTGTTTTTGAAATCTAATACATCAAGGTTAAGCATAACCCCGTAAGGATGTATCACATCTAAAAAAGTCTTCTTGTAGAGTGTTTGGTGCAAGGGAATTTGACTTCTCCTTGTCCTTGTACCCGCTGGGTGTGATCCTTCACCAGTATGGAAATCAGATTGGGATTCTCTCATGTTAACATTCTGAGATCCCACACTTTCCCTTGGTGGTTCCTGAGTACATGACCAGGTTATAGCAGGTATTTCACCTTCCTGCTGTATTCATCTTTAGATCTATAACTTTGAGATTTGCGAAAGATTCCGCAAGCTCTTGTACATCCTCCAAACCAATCATTTCTAAAGTTGTCATCAGATAAATTTCTTTTCTGAGACAGATTTAATTAGATTGATCATCTTTTCTTCTTCAGTCAATGGTTTTGACACCACTCTGGCCTTCCCTTAGTTGATGTAACAAAGGTTCGGTGCCAAATGATGGTGGTGACCATCCTCTTGAAGTTCTTTTACTAGAACCTGGTTGTTGTTCTAGTTTCTGAATTCTTGTTTGAATATCCTTTAATATTCCAAGAATTTCTTCCTGGGTTTTAAGGATTTCTTCAACTCGTTGGGGTACAAAGTATAGCATGTTGCCATAATTTTGTACTGTTTTCTGGATTTCTCTAAGATCTAAAGAGAGCTTAGAGGAGTCTGGTACAATTTCCAGAAACTTATTTGCTTGAATCATAAGTTTACCTGAGAATTTACCTGAGAGTGCTGATGCTTCCCTATCGACTCCTGATATCTAACAATAGTTAGATGCACTTGTTTGTATTCCAAAATATTGGAATAGATCTTGTAAATTATTTTTCTCGAACCTAAGTTCGGATTCATAATTTTTTCAAAATTCTCCTTTTCATACAATTAGTTACTATTAATAATAAAATTTGTGTTTGAAATAAATCAACCTTTCGCTCTGATACCATTTTGAAAGCGCGGAGGATCAATTATAATCAATAGAGAATAAGGGGTATTTTTGTCTTTTTCAAACTTATAGGGAGTTTAAACAAATGTTTTTAGGTATAGGGAATTGGAATAAATTTGAGTTGGGTGTTAGAGATTTATTTACCATTTACCCCTATTTTAACCTCATTTATGATTTAACAATGATAAAATAGTTTTTTAAAACACCAACGGACGAATGGACGGAGGTGTCAATAATACAACACACAAAGATTTGAGCTTCGACTAAATTTAACTAACAAGCTTATTTTTAGTATCACAGGCACTTTCATCGCCTAATCCAAAATCACAGGCAAGGTTTCGGTAATGATTGTACAGATGCACCTCAAGCATTGGAAAATGGTCGATATGGCAAACTGAGTCTAGTGTAAAGGACAGTTAATTACCTCCTAAAACGTGGACACCAAATCGCTCAGCAGTCATACGCCATGAAAATAGCCAATTATAATTACAAGAAATGAAATCAAGTCTTCAATGTGTTGCCCTGTAATTTTTAGAAAAAATATATAAAACTGATTAAAAAAAAAACCAAACCACCCCTAACCTGTGACACTTGCTTCAGAAGCCAAAGTTAGCAGAAAAGAAGCCTTAGAATATGCATCAATTCAGTGCAACTAGTTTGGGTGATAAGCAAGTTCAAATGTCCTAATGAGCTATTTTCTCTGGTGTTAAGTCAGTTTTCAAAGATTTTGTTCAAAAGGTAATAGACCAAGTAATCTTGTATGCGAGAAAACAGATTTGGGGAAATGTAAGGAAGTGAATCAATAAAGACAATGCATCAACCACACACAACGCAAGGAAATGAATCAATAAAGATATGCATCAACCACATACAGGGATGCATACGCATAGAGACTAAGAGAGACAAAAAAAATGTACTCCAATTTCAACGGATCATGTCATCTCACACGCTAAATAATTCTAAAGTTATCGAAAAAACTAAAATCTTAACATACCCATGAAACATAGAGAACGTAGTAGGAGATAGAAACAACTTGGTGCAACAAGTGTGAGCTGAAAACAAGTAAATACTTTATAGTAACTACAAAATTCAAAAATATTATTATGCGTAGTTAAACAGCAATGATACACTGCAGAAACTTTGAGAAAGAAGTTACAGAAGTAAAAAGTTTCCTCATATTTAGCACGCATCTACAACACAAAACATAATTAATTTCAGTCTCCCCCAAATCAGCAAACCAAAAAAAAACACTCTTAACATGTTTATTTATTGGCCGTGTATGAAAAGTTCCTAGGTTCCTCTCCTTGCTTTGGTTGATTCTGCCCAACATTAGTCTTTGTCGATTGATCATGGGCACCAGCAGATCCTTGTTCAAAACTTCTGCCCTGCAGAAAATTAGTGTCTTGTGAAAAGCCCTCATGTTCAGGAAGTGCATGGCTTTGAAGACTTGCTTGTTGGAAGTCTCTATGCCCTTGAGTGTTATAGCTCCCAAAGTCCCCTCGACTCAAATTTCCCTGATAAGAAGGCATTGGATTTCTTTTACCACCTCCTAATGCATTACTTGTCGACATAGGCCCTCCTCTTTCCCCTGGTCCTGATGGAGTATAATTTTCCCGAGGAGGAAAATTTGGCGGCTGCCCATAATTTTGCTGCTGCCGTGGAGGCGCATAGCCCTGCTGGGGTGGACGCTCATAACCCGGTTGTTGAGGTGGTAGCCCATAATTTTGCTGCTGCGGTGGAGGCGTGTAGCCCTGCTGGGGTGATGGTAGCCCATAGTTCTGCTGTTGCGGTGGAGGACCATAGTTCTGCTGTTGCGGTGGAGGACCATAGTTCTGCTGTTGCGGTGGAGGACCATAGTTCTGCTGTTGCGGTGGAGGGCCATAGTTCTGCTGTTGCGGTGGAGGGCCATAGTTCTGCTGGTGCGGTGGAGGGCCATAGTTCTGCTGGTGCGGAGGAGGGCCATAGTTCTGCTGCTGCGGCGGAGGGCCATAGTTCTGCTGCTGCGGCGGAGGGCCATAGTTCTGCTGCTGGTGTGGTGGAGGGCCATAGTTCTGCTGCTGCTGTGGGGGACCATAGTTCCGACCATGATTCCTGGCTTCGGAATATGAGGGCCCTCGGTCACTGTAAGATGTATCTCCTTGCTGATATGACATCTGATCTCTCGGCCGTCTATCCCTGTTGTTACGTCTACCATAATGTACTGGTGGAGGTCGGGGGAAAATTTCTCCGTTGACATACTTGTCCCCTGCACAAAGAACAACAAAGGCCGGGAAAATCACTTCATCACCAAGCAGAAAATTTAGTCACTAAAGTACCATCTGGCGTAAAACCATAATCCCACCTCCGTACTCCTTATTTACTGGATCAATGTAGGAATCCGGCAATACAAAGACCACTCCAGGTATATCTGATATGAAAGCAAAATTGTCATAATAGACACCGGCAAGAACCCATGCTATCTGTTAAAAACTATGACTAAAACATACTCTGAAACTTGTTAGACGTTTCCTCTGAACATTCCACCTGAAAACCTTCATATGTTGTAGTACTTAGGGCATATATTCTCTTTTTCGCCTCTTCCACACTGATCAAGTTAATTAAATAAAGTGGTGGTGTCAGTACTTTCACATCCAAATTCCAGTAATCCAGGTTGAACGTAGTGAACCCGTCATCGCAACATTCGTGATAATGCTATCACTGCTACTGTTTACCTTGGTAAATCAGATAATAGAGCACAATTGACAAAATAATATGCATGTGGGCATTTCAAGCACTAGTGGACTATTAGAAAAGTGTCCTAATTTGCATTTTTCACATAATAACACAGCACTTAAGAAGGAAATTTTCAAGTTAGTGCAAAATATCAAACTATCATCATTACATTAGCAAACTGGCATTCAATCTGACACCACCAAAAGCCAAAAGAAACCTCATAAAGCTAATTGTTCTTTCTGAGCTTAAACTGAAAGCACAACCGTATGAGTATTAGAGATACCAAGACTCAGAATTTTACTTTTGTGGCCACGAAACCAGTAACCAGAGCTTATCTATTTCGTATGAACACACAAACAGGGATGGAAATAATTAATTCATAGGAAGAAAAATAAAGGGGTCGGGGTGGAGGATTCTTATTCGACCTTCCGAAGACTTGGGCGGCGATATTGACATAGAATTCGATCTTCTGCTCACGCGTCAGTTCGGTATCCTTGGGGAAGTCCACGGTGATTAGCCAGTGGTTGTAATCGCATCCTTCAAACAGGATGGTGTCCGGGCCGATCTCGTCCGTCTCCGGATTGAACGGCTTACGCTGATCAGACATAAATAGGCTGGTGGTGGTAGTGAATGCCCGCGCCGATTGCGGAAATGCAGAGGCGGATGTCGCCGTGGCAGCTGCGGCGGAGATAGAGTGAAAAATGTTAGGATGGGAGGATACGGATGGTTGCCGATGCATGGAGAGATGGATGAGGGAAGAGGAGAGCGAAACGGCGCGGCGGAGGCGGTGGAAGTTCGACGCCATCGGCGGTAATGGGAGGAGCTCGAAATGGGCTAGGGTTTTAGGGTTTTGCTAAATATTTAATGATTTGGTTTTAAAACAGATATATACGTCGCATAAAAAGTTCCCACGTGGGAGAAAATATTTTACATAATAAAATAACTTACCTCGTTCGATTCCGGAAAGTTCTTTAGCCCTTTAGCTGTTCCATTGACTCTCCCTTCACTTTTTTTTCCATAATGCAACAATTAAATCTTTAAAACACTAAAAATTACAAGTAGAAAACGCTCAAAATAATTATTCATACAAAACGGTAAAATATTTTGTAAAGCATTTAAAAATATGCAAGTTGAATGAGTAAAAACATTTTGTTTGAAGCATTTTATTAAACATTTGGTACGCAATATTTTGAAATGAATAACACATAAAATGGTTCAACAATGCATCTTAAAACAGTAACAATGATTAAATACAATAAATAAATAAGTACAAATTATTTATGGAAGTCTGGAGATTAACAACTTCTACGTCGCCCTTTTTTCCTTTTGGGATGAATCCACTAGAAGACTATGATTTATACAACTCATTGTATAAACTAATTTCAACTTAAGACTTATCTCTTGCCTAATTAAAACTCATAACACACTAGCGATTGTAAGCCGCGATCTCACAATCCACATAATGTTTAAAGTCTCTGATGACATGACTACAAACATAATCTTTTATGTCTTTGTGTGAAAACTCACTTAATTAAACTTTGAAGTTCAAATCTGATGTATATGTATGATTGATTATGTGTGAAGATTTAATCATTTACAGTGTACTTACGTCTCAAATGTATTATTACACATCGAGTCTGCTCTCATTCTAGCTAATTTCTTTATGTAAGTTGCTCTTGCTTTGAATCCTTTCAAAGCTTGTATTTTATCTTCAAGATGTTGTGTATATAGCCTCAAAGAGTGATGTATACGTTAGACACAAGAATATGACCATTTGAAAAGTTTATGTATTATTTTTGTTATTGAAATGGTTATTTCCGCCTTGCTAGCAAGCCTAACTGATTTTGTGGTCCGCTGTCAGTTGGGCTAGTCAGCTAAACTGAATCAAACTGATGAGGTCTATTTAAATCAGCCTTGCTGATTTCAATCAGTCGAAAATGAGTAGCATCGTCATCATTTATCAACATCTTAAACTCCGATTCACAATTTGCCTTGCGAAGAAAATTTGTAGATCATTGTCATATCTTTGTAACACATATTGAATCATTCCATTTGGATAATCGAGCTGATCAGGCTGACCAAAATATCGTAACTTCTCATGTCTAACCGATCCATGTTGATCATCCAAACTAATGAGACTTGCTGCCATCAGTTTGCCTAGATAACATCCGATGTAGCATGACTGATGTGAAATACGACTTGCACAAATCAGATTTTTGTTCGATCGTTTGGGCGGCTGATCATTTGAATCATCAAGCTAGGAGATATCATCAAAACACTACAACTCCCCAGATTTTTAGTTTGGCTAAATTCGAGTTTCAGCTTCCATCTTAATTTAACAACTTCACATTTGAGTAAATATATTATAAACACAATATCAAGTTTTATTATCATCAAGATTGTTAGAGTTTCTAAACCCAACAATCTCCTCCTTTTTTATGATGACAAAACTTGGATAAATAATGATTTCAAGTAACATTTTTATCCCCATTTTGTGTAAATCAAAAAGCCATATTAAGCAAAAAAAATTTCCTCCCCTTCAATATTTAAAATCAATCTCTCTGATGGGATCGATTAGGGGGATCCTCGTTGAGCTACAATAGCTTTGGTTCTTGAAATATTGAACAATGATGAATTAAATCGAGTTTGATTTTCAAATCAAGCGGAAGAAACTCGAAATAATCCTTCGTAGAAATCGATTAAATATTTTGTGAAGCATTTAAAAATATATGCAAGTTGAATGAGTAAAAATATTTTGGTTGAAGCATTTTATCAAACATTTGGTATGCAATGACACAATATTTGAAGAACACATAAAATGCTTCAACAATGCATCCTTAAAACAATGAAATGATAAGTAAATGCAATAAACAAATAGATACGAATTTTTTTATGGATGTTCGGAGATTTCAAATGCTCCTACAACACCCCTTCTTCCCCTTGGGAAGGATTCACTAGAAGACTTTGATTTATACAACTACTTGTACAAATTCGATCCGGAAGGGCAGCACCCAACTAGAACTCCTAGCACTCAAGATTGTAGGCATCACCTCACAATCAGCATATTGTCTAATGTCTCATATGAAAAGACTACAAACACAATGTTTTACGTCTTTGTGTAAAGACTCACTCAATTAATTTTTGATGTTCAACTCTCTTGTATATGTGTGAGTGATTGTGTGTGAGGAATTTATTCTTTACAGTGTACATCTCAAATGTATCTTCACACAAGTACTTGTACTCTCAACTAGCTGATATATTCATGCTAACTGCCCATGCTTTGAATCTTCTTCAAAAACTCTTGTTTGATCTTCAAGATGATGTATTTATAGGCTCCAACAATGATATATACGTTATATACAAGAATATGATCGTTTGGAAAGTTTCTGTACTGTTTCTGAAATTGCAACGGTCAAATTCTCCTTGTTGGACATTTTCCCGACTGGTCAGTTTAACTGGTCGTTCAGTTCAACTGGTCAGCTAGGGGTGGGCGTCGGGTCGGGTTTCACGGGTTCGGGTATCGGGTATCGGGTTGGGTACCCGAAATTTTCGGGTAGCATATTAATTACCCGAACCCGAACAGTAATCGGTGCTACCCGATGGTTCGGGTACCCAAAATTTTCGTATATGGTCGGGTACCCGAAATTTCTGTCAATGTTTATCTATCTTCTTTAACTCTCAATATATATTTGATGACATCTACAACAATAAAAAGTTGAAATAGAGAATGTAAATCGCAAGAACAAAGAATATAATGAATTAACATGTCAATGACTTGGAAAATCAAGGTTGTAAAAATGGCCTGATAACATGCAGGTCATGCAAAAATAAAGAATTTTGATCTTGTTAGTTGTTACTGCCTTGCAAACATTTGTGCTTGTGTACAGATTGTGAATGACTTTCTGATGTTTGCCCCGTTTGCCAGGTGATGAAGACTGCAAGTGTTCATGTAATTCAAAACATCAAACTTCATTAACCTGTTTTGATCAAGATTTGTTTCAAGGAAATTGTGAATTCTAAGCAAATGAATTTGATCGATCTCTTTACAACATACAACATGCAACTTATAGTGGAAAACCATCAACCTAAATAAAACACATTCCAATCAAAGGTAAAATCACTTGAATTCACCATAGACAAAAAATCCATCACATATTAACCAATCCAATAATCTTTGAAAGTAAAACAAACAACTTTTTCAAATCATCAACAATAAATTAAAACAAGAAGTAAATCATCTTCCAACTTCCAAGCTAAAGCATTATCTGTCCAAATATATCATCTTTCAATTCAGGACTGACTCAAAGACTCAAAATCCAATCCAATCAAATCAAATCAAAGTACCTGAAATGTTATAATTTTATTAGTTTTCTAAGACAATAACTAGTTAAATTTCAAAAATTCACAGTCATCGAATATAATGAATTAAAACTCTAAAAACTTACAGTAATCGATTGTTGATGTTTTTCATAATTATATATCAATTATGGTTGAATCATTCCCTAAGTTTTGTTAATTATATGCCAAAAAAAGCAAGGAGATTAGTCATTAGAAAATAAAACATAACCATTAAGAATAAATATAGAAAATTAAAAAGAGAAAAAATATGCTTTTCTCAAGTGTTTCGATTTCAGCCAAATCTTCCTCCACGCATATTGGCTTAGAATTCAACCTTATCCAATCTTGGGTACATACCAAAGCTTGAACTATTCTAGGAGACAATGAACTTCTAAAAGCATCCAAAACACGACCACCCGTACTAAATGCTGATTCCGAAGCAACAGTGGAGACAGGAATAGCTAAGATATCACGTGCCAATCGAGAAAGAATAGGAAATCTGGGAGAATTGACTTTCCACCACTGAAGGATGTCAAAATTTTCATCATAGTCCTCAGGATCCTCACCTAGATATTTCTCCAACTCTGACTTCACATATTCTTTTTTCCCACCAAGTTTGTATTTTCTAAACTCATCTTTCAAGTATGTTCGAGAAGTCATTGAATTATTAGATTGATAATCTTTTGAAAATGATGTAGAACCTAATGCAGAATGTACCGGACTTCCTGGAGTTCCATGTGTCACTTTATAATCGAAAAAAATTTCTTGCATTCCACTCTTCACTTTTTCCTTCATCATCGCGCTTTTTGTGATATCATCATACATTGTATCAAATGAAAACTCAACAAACTCTAATTTGTGACGAGGATCAAGAATCACTGCATAATACAACATCATGTTCATTTTTTCTATCGAACCCCAATACTTGTCAAACTTATCTTTCATTTTTCTTGACATTTCACTTAGTTCAAAATCATCGCTTACCAACCACTGTTTCAGAAGCATGTCAACAACACTTATTTCATGAAATATGATGTTCGAAGTGACATATAAAGAGCCAGAAATTGCTAAAGTGAGCTTGTAGAAGTGTCCAAGAAACTTGACCAACAAACTAGCCCTTTCCCAATCATATTCCGATGGAATCCCATCATACGGTGGTTTCAAGAGATCATTCACGTAGGGAAGATATATATCGGCATATGAATCAAATGCTCTTTTCAAAGATATTGCTGACTCTAACATTAGATATGTTGAGTTCCATCTTGTAGGTACATCAAGACTTAACAATTTCTTTGTATTTATCTTTTCGATCTCAACACATTCACAAAATTTTTTATACCTTGCTGGCGAGTTTCGGACATACCTCACTGTTCCTCTAATTCGAGAGATAGCTAAATGTTCGTCTTCCCCTTTCAGACCATCCTGCACAATAAGGTTGACAATATGTGCAATACATCACATGTGTAAATATTCCCCCCCAAAATATTTGTTTACCAATTGTCAAACCTTTTTTGCAAATATGTTATTGCACCATCATTTGATGAGGCATTATCAACTGTGATGGTAAAGATTTTATCGATTCTCCAATCAAGTAAACATATTTCAACTGCTTTACCCACATCATCACTCTTATGTCCAGAAATCGGAAAAAATTCAAAATTCTCTTTTGCAAAGTCCATTCATCATCAATGAAATGAGCAGTTAGACACATATAATTCACTTTTTGTATTGATGTCCATGTGTCTGTAGTTATAGAAATTCTTGGACCATGTTGTTTCATAAAAGACATCAACTGCACTTTTTCATTCATGTACAAATTATAAACATCCTTGGTTGTTGTCCTTCGAGATGGAATGTTAAACATTGGACATGCAATTGACATGAAGTGTCTAAAACCTTTGTTCTCAACTGTTTTGAAATGAAGTTCATCGACAATCAACCAATAAGTTAGTGCCTCTCTTAATTTGTTCTGATCAAATTTCCAAGTACCAATTTGCGCTTCTGTCGGATCATCTTTTGATGGTTGAAAAGAAATTCGAGCTTGTTTAGTTACAACTTCATGAGTTTTTTTTTTACAAGAAGCGAAGTGATTCTGCAAAGGTCGAGTCCCATGTATTTTTGGATCTGCCTTAATCTCTCTACAACAATATTTGCACCTACCTTTTTGCACCTTGTCACTTTCACAATAGAATTTTTCAAAGTGTTCCCAATATTGTGATCTAGAGGTCATATCTTTCCTGATCTCTTTTTAGACTCGGGTTTCACTTCATCTTTATCACCATCATTATCTAAATCTTCCAAAAAATCAGCATCATTGTTCTTGTTCTCATCAGCATTATCAGCTTCTTCCATTAGATGATCTATTACACTCTCCATTTACACAATAAATTTATGAAATCCAAAATATTCAATAAGGTAGGCATAAATAATAATTGTATGATCACAAAAAGTAGGATTATAGGGGAAATCCAAATGCTCAAATTATAGGGGAAATCCAAATGCTCACAAACAGTAGGATCACATCTACCAATTTTTTTTCAAATTAAGAAATCCAAATGCTCAAACAAAATACAAATATCATGTGTGAGTTGTTCGAAGTTCTTGTACAGTGAGATACACATTATCCAAGTTCTCAAACAGAAATACAAAAATCCAAGTCCTCTAACAGAAATAAAAATATCCAAATGCATAAACATAAATCCAAATGAAAACAAAGACGGCATGAATTATGGCAGTGAAAGAATCGACCTTCCACTGAGATCCGACTGCCGAGGCTCGAGAGTGCTTGTGTGAGAGCTGACTGCCGAAGACAACTGAAGTCTGTAGAATTAGGGATTTAGTGCGAGAGCCAACTGCCGAGGATCGAGTCGAGAGTGCTTGTGCAGTTGTGACTTGTTCCTTGGCCTTGCAGCCCGTAGACGAGATTAGAGAAGATGGAGCAGAAACGTCGTCAATGAGGGAAAAGTGAAGACAAGGTCTAGGGATTTAGACCTAGAATTGAACTACCCGAAACAAACCCGAAATTTGTATATCGGGTTCGGGTTTATACCTGATTTCAGTTTCGTGCTAAATACCCAACCCGATCGGGTCGGGTCGGTATCCCGATACCCGATCACAAACGCCCACCCCTGTGGTCAGCAGCTGGTTCAGTTCAGTTCAGTTGATAAGCTGCTGGTTCGGTTGAGTTCAGCTGGTTTAGTTGGTCTGGTTCAGTTGGTCTGGTTCAGTTGATCAGCAGCTAGTTAGTTCAGCTGATCTGGTTCAGTTGGTCAGCAGCTGGATCGGTTCAGTTGGTCTGGTTCAGTTTCAGCTGGTGTGCTGAAATCAGCCTAACTGATTATAGTTTGTGCAAAACCAGTAGATTCATCGTCATTTATCAGCATCTTAAGATTCGATTCAGAATTTGACTTCTGAAAATTATTTGTAGATCATCGTCTTATTTTTTCAATGCATACTGAATCGCTTCAATCTAATAACTGGGCTGAGAGATATGATCAAAATACCGTAACTGCTCATATCCAACTGATTGCTATTTCGTGCAATCAGTTCGGTAATTCAGTGATCAGTTAGACCTTGATAACATCCGAATTTGTCCGACAGACGTGAAATACAACTTGTTCCAAATTGAGTTTTCTAATCAGTACAATGGGCGGATTATCATTTGAATCATAAAGTTGAGAGATATCATCAAAATACCAAAGCTTGCCATAAATTCAACTTGTGTAGGATTCAGTTTCATTTTGCTTCTTGGTTTATTAATTTCACACTTGAGCAAATAGGTTAGAAACACAACAACAAGTTTTGTTAACATCAAAATCAAGATTGAGAAAATGAAATGTTTCAACAATCTCCTCCTTTTTGATGATCACAAAACTTAGATAAACAATCGATTCAACTAACATATTTTCCCTCTTTTTGTGTGAATCAAAAAATTTTAAGCACAAATTTCATCCCCCTCAATATTTAAAAATAATCTCTCCAATAAAATTATAACGAGTTCTCCCCCTATATTTCTGAAATTTTGAAAATTATAAAAGAAGATGGATAACTAACCAATTTTCTCTACGGTTCATTTTCTGCCGCATCACATATGATCTGCCTTCAACGGATAAACTGCTTTTTCTCGAGCATAATTAGGCTGCAAACTTTATACCACTGTAATCCTTTATAAGTCTAGTTTGCAACGCAAAAAGCGGTTTGTCGTTTGGACACTCGAGCAAATAAATGTTTCATTTTTCCTACGGTCGCTGCAAGCTGCACGAAAATTCAGTTTTTCATATATATGTTTAAAAAATCTGAAATTTTCGAATTTTAAACATCATAATCAGTTTCAATATTTTTTCAAGAACAACCCACTCTAATACCAATTGATGGGATCGATTAGGGGATCATCGTTGAGCTACAATAGCTCGGTTCTTGAAATATTGAACACCGATGAATTAAATTGAGTTTGGTTTTCAAACCAAGCGGAAGACACACGAAATAATCCTTCGTAGAAACCGATTAAACATTTTGTGAAGCATTTAAAAATATATGCAAGTTGAATGAATAAAAAATATTTTGATTGAAGCATTTTATCAATCACTTGGTGTAACGTACCGTACTTTTACTACTCAAAATTTGCGGAAAAATTTAAAATTTTCTTAATTGAAACGTGAACATTCAAAATTCGATAAAAGAGATAAACTGTACGTCTCAAAAGTTGTTGCAATCAAAAGATTTGAAATTTAAAGTTTGACAAAAGTATTGAATGTATTCGTAAAACTTAAAACATGACGGTCCTCGGGTTTAGCCTCCCGCTCAGCCCAAGCCTGCTCCTTGGTCCCCACCTTCAGTCTCCTCATAAACATTCTCACCTACACAGATCAAGTCTAGTGAGTCTAAAGACTCAACTAGAATAAACTGGGAATAACGAATAATACATAATAAAACCACATGCAGCTTAAAAATAGAACATACAAACTTGAAACTTGAACTTACACTGAACATGAACATATGTACATAACTTAGACGTGCCATAAAGTGAAAACTTTCATAAACATGCTTGCATACTTGCACATACATAAACATGCGTGAACTTCATTATTTTGCGTAGAGACATGTTTCAAAGCAAGTGACCCATAACATAATCGCCTGATCAGACTAAACCACAGTACTGGGATGACAGGAACGTATCCACTGCCACTTACATGAGATCCCCGTTCATGCTTTAACGGGCGGATTGGTCCTCGTTCATGATTTAACGCTTTCCAATCCTGATCTAAACCCGTTCATGCTTTAACGGGGTGGGTTGGTCCCCGTTCATGATTTAACTCTTTCCAACCCCATACATACATTGGTCACAAGACATTTAGTATACCTCAAAAACTTGAAAAATAATTTTCTTGCACGTCACATACTTACTTGGCGTTGCGGGATTCGTTGGACTTCGATTGGGGCCGTTGCTGCACATACTAACATGAATTCAAATGCTTAACTTGCATAACTTAGACGTAAATACCGTGCTTATTTACGAGCTCATTCAATTCCTTAGGGCGTTCTAAAATTTCCATGACTCGACCTTGTAAATCATTGTACGAAACCATGACATCAGACCTCAAAGCGTACTATAAAATTTTTCCCAAAATAACAAACACACGGACCCCGTGCCCAGGTCTGGCTCCGGGTCCGTGTCCGTGCGGTGAAATGTGTCGTGAAGAAAAGGGGAGGCACGGACCCCGTGCCCTGGTCCGTGAGGGGGTCCGTGTGTGTACGCAAACTTGACACCGAGAAGAAAACAAAGGCACAGACCCCGTGCTCTGGTCCGGGTGGGGGTCCGTGTCAGCTCTCAAAAAGGACACTCAAGAAGGAACGAAGACACGGACCCCGTGCCAGGGTCCGTTTCCGGGTCCGTGTACCCTCGGTGGACGCGAACTCACGAAGAATCTGTACACGCCAAACTTACTATCCTAGACTCGATTATACCGACCATGAACCGACACCCGATACTCATCCTAGTATTCATAACATCGAACCAAACTCGTACAAACGCCCAAAGCAACGACGTTCACCCTACGACACATACGACACAAAATACGGCAAATGACATCAAATCGTTTCCTACGACTTCTAATTAATCCCATTGCCTGACGACATGAAACGAAACCTCAATAATACTCCCAACATCATTACCATTATACCTATACCCAGCAACAATCACCCATCGATTCCAACGAAGCTTGCAACAAAAAAACTTCAAGAACGCGTCAATATCATAATTTTCTGAAAACGCAGTTTGAGCAGTCCCACGAAAAACACCATAACTCACTCAATTTTCATCCAAAAATTTCGAATTTACTGTCAAATCGAAGGTATCAAAAAGTTCTACAATTTTCGTGTTAAAAGTTTTCTCAAAAAAGCGACCGAAAAATCGCATTATTTAAAAAGGACAGTAAAAACGAGTTTTCAGATCTAAAATTATTTCGTAACTGATCCAATTCCGCTCAAACGACGAACGTCGCACATGAATTTTTATGCATAAGAATAACACAACACATAATATGACGAGATCGATGCAGAAATAATAGAATATACGTGCCTTTTGATAATTAGAATTACCGAACGACGATACCGAAGCGGAGACGGAGTGAGGGTCGATCCGGGACGAACGTGGCGCTAAAATCTTGTAATAAAATTCACGAAAAGTTGCTGGAATGATGAAGGGGATGGGGCGGCTGCAAGAGCTTGTGGAACCCTAGGTTTTCTTTCTCAAAAGGAATAAAAATCTGAATGTGTGTGTTTTGGTGTGTGTAAAAACATGTGAGTGTGTGTGAGTATGTGTAACATGTGTGAGTGAGTAATTAGGGAAAAAATTGCTTAATTAAATAATTAATCAAGCTATTTAAAAATGCTAACTCCATTAACAAGTCAATAAAAATAGTAAATCACTACACACTCTAATAAAATCCCTTTATAAAAATAACATACAAAAAATGCTAACTTTAAAAGTTTCAAACTCTTAAATCACTAAATAAATAAATTAGGCTTTAAAATACTAACAACTTAATAAATTAGTTAAAATGCCCCAACCTCAACTTAAAATAAAATGCCACCTTTAAAATCACCAAAATCGTCACCGGTCTCTTCTCCTCGACCCCGCCTCGAGTAGTCGCCTGAAACATGAAACTCGAAAAAGAAACATTTTAATGCGCATCACATAAACATAATTAATTTAAAATAATGCATTTAAATAAATCATGCATGGTTAAAACTCAATTTAAACTTAAATAAATGCTCTAATAGTTAAATAAATGCATGGGTTATACGTGTACTGAATTCGGGAACTAGAGTTCCTCACCCACTTATAAAAATTTCTTCCTCGAAATTAAATCTTACCGAACAACTCCGGTTAGCGAATTCTCATGTCTTGCTTCGGCTTCCCAAGTGGCCTCCTCTACTGATTGATTTAGCCACCGGACTTTGACCAATTTGGTCACTTTGTTCCGAAATCTACGCTCCTGTCTGTCCCTAGGATTTGGACGGGTCTTTCCTCATATGACAGGTCTGGAGCAAGCTGCAATGGCTCATAACTCAACACGTGCGAAGGATTAGCTAGGTACTTCCTCAGCATTGAGACATGGAACACGTTGTGCACCCCGGCCAGATTCGACGGAAGGGCAACACGATAGGCTAGTGTCCCAACTCTGTCAAGAATCTCAAACGGCCCAATAAACCTCGGGCTCAGTTTGCCCCTTTTTCCAAATCTCATAACACCCTTTCATGGACGCTATCTTTATAAAAACGTGATCACCTACGGCAAACTCGAGATCTCTTCTTCTCTTATCAGCATAACATTTCTGACGACTCTGGGCAATCTTCATCCTGTCTCGGATCTTGACCACCACATTTGCAGTCTGCTGAACTATCTCCGGACCAAGTTATGCTCTTTCACCAACCTCATCCCAATGAACTGGTGATCTGCACTTCCTTCCATACAACGCCTCGTAGGGAGCCATACCTATCGATGATTGGAAAATGTTGTTGTATGTAAACTCCACTAGAGGTAGCTTCGATTCCCAAGTCCCCTGGAAATCGATCATACAGGCCCGCAATAAATCCTCCAAAATTTGAATCACTCGCTCAGACTGGCCATCTGTCTGCGGGTGAAAAGCTGTACTGAATAGCAACTTCGTCCCCATGGCTGCATGTAAACTCTTCCAGAAGGACGATGTAAATCTCGGGTCCCTGTCGGACACAATATAAGCTGGGATCCCATGCAATCGCACTATCTCCTTGATGTAGAGTTCCGCATACTGCGTCATAGAAAAAGTTGCCTTCACTGGCAAAAAGTGTGCGGACTTAGCGAGTCGATCCACTATAACCCAAATAGAATTCGATCCTCTGACTGACCTCGGCAACCCAACCAAAAGTCCATTATAATATTCTCTCATTTCCACTCGGGGATAGGGAGTGGCTTCAGGATTCCTGCTGGCCTCTGATGTTCTGCCTTCACCTGCTGACAAGTGAGGCATTCAGACACGAATCTGCCGATGTCTCGCTTCATCCCTGGCCACCAATACAAAATCTGCAGGTCTTTGTACATCTTGGTACCTCCTAGGTAAATGGAATACGGAGATGCGTGTGCCTCTGTCAGAATATCCTCTCTGATCGAATCAATGCTAGGCACCCACATTCTGTCTCTGTATCTCACAATATCATCTGACACTGTGTAGAGTACACTGCCCTTGGCTTCATCCTTCCGCCTCCATTTCTGTAACTGCTCATCTGAAGGCTGACCTGCACGAATACGGTCTAGCAGAGAAGATTAGACCGTCAGATTAGACAGCCTCGGAGCTCTGCCCTTGCGATAAAATTCTAAATCAAACCTCTGAGTTTCAAACTGAAGAGGCCTATGTACTGACAATTGAGCTATGACTGCAACTTTCCGGCTCAAGGCATCTGCCACTACATTAGCTTTCCCCGGATGGTAGCTAATTTCACAGTCATAGTCTTTTACTAATTCCATCCACCGTCTCTGTCTCATATTTAGTTCTTTCTGCGTGAAGAAATACTTGAGACTCTTGTGATCAGTGAATATCTGACACTTCTCGCCATACAAGTAGTGTCTCCAAATCTTCAACGCAAAGACGACAGCGGCTAATTTCAGGTCGTGAGTAGGATAATTCTTTTCATGCACTTTCAACTGTCTAGAAGCATAACCTATCACCCGACCATGCTGCATAAACACTGCGCCTAACCCGAGCTTAGATGCATCGGTGTATAGCACAAAATCTCTTGCCCTGTTGGCATGGCTAACACTGGCGCTGAAATAAGAGCTTGCTTCAAAGTATCGAAGCTCTTCTGACACTCCTCACTCCACACGAACTTAGCACTCTTTTTGGTCAGCGAAGTGAGTGGCACTGCTATCGAAGAAAACCCCTGAATGAACTTACGGTAGTAACCGGCTAAACCCAGAAAGCTGCGGATCTCTGAAGCATTCTTCGGTTCAACCCATTCCTTAACGGCTGCCAACTTTGTTGGATCCACCTCTATTCCGCTGCTAGATACTATGTGACCCAAAAACGCTACCTTTTCCAACCAGAATTCACACTTACTGAACTTCGTAAATAACTTGCGACTCTGCAAAATTGTCTTCAAGTGCTGACTATGCTCCTCATGACTCTTCGAGTAAATAAGAATATTGTCAATGAACACTATGATAAATTGATCTAAGTAAGGCTGAAATACTCGGTTCATCAAGTCCATGAAAATTGCTGGAGCATTCGTCAGTCCAAACGGCATTACTAAGAACTCATAATGCCCATATCTGGTTCTGAAGGCTGTCTTGTGAACATCTGCATCTTTCACCTTCAGCTGATGATACCCTGATCGAATATCTATCTTAGAGAACATTGTAGCTCCCTGCAACTGATCAAACAAGTCCTCGATCCTTGGAAGCGGGTATTTATTCTTGATCGTTACTCTGTTCAGATCCCGGTAATCGATGCACAGTCTCATGCTCCCATCTTTCTTTTTCACAAAGAGCACATGTGCGCCACATGGTGAGAAACTAGGGCGAATGAAGTCTTTGTCCAGAAGCTCCTGTATCTGCTGCTTGAGTTCCAACATCTCAGCTGGAGCTAATCAGTACGGTGCCTTAGAGATTGGCACAGTACCTGGCATAAGGTCAATTGCAAACTCCACCCCTCTCTCTTGTGGAAGACCTATGACGTCGTCAGGAAAGACGCCTGGGAAGTCTCTGACTACTGGCACCTCTGATAGTGACGGAGCGGGTATGTCAGGTGTTGAAATGATGCTGGCCAAGAAAGCCTGACATCCCTTGGAAATGAGTTTCCGAGCCTGCATGCAAGAGATCATGCGAGGAAAACGTCCTCCATCTGGCTGGTTCAAACAAAAACTGCTCCATGCCCACCGGTCTAACCAAAACGGATCTCTTCTGAAAGTCGATCAAGACTCTGTTCCTCGTCAGCCAGTCCATTCCCAGTATGATATCAAACTCTAGCATTGGTAAGACGATCAAGTCGGCATACACTAGGTGGCCGTGCAATTCGAGATCAATGTCTCTGACCACGCTAGTAGCTGACAGCTCTTCCCCTGATGGGACTGTCACGGAGTAATTCACGTCAAGGCCGATGGTCTTGATATCCAAGTTACTAGCGAACGTCTCCGAGATAAATGAATAGGTGGCTCCTGAATCTATCAAGGCCTGAGTAGCTATTCTCTTAATGAAAATATTTCCTGAGAGACGTTAGCACAACACAAAACTTATATCTCCCAAAATTCTAACATTAACCTCAAGCATAGCGGAAAATTAGTATCCCAAGTCACTCAAAATATTACTAGCACACTAATAATCCCAAATAAAATTCCAACACGCAAGGCAAAAATTTAATATTGTACCGAATTAAATAAGTTACCAGTCAATAGTGTAGTGTCTGGGTTCGCTTCCTGCGCGTGCATGGTGAACACTCTGCCCTGGGTTGGTTGCTTCCACTGCGGGCACTCCTTCAGCATGTGATCACTGGCTTCGCATTTGAAACACCTGCCTGACCCATACAAACACTGTCCCGGGTGCTGGCGATTGCACTTCGGGCATACCGGGTGCTCACCTGGCCTCTGTGGCGCTCTCTGTTGGGGCATAGGACCCTTGCCTTTCTGCGGTCCCTGAAAAGGCTTTTTCCCTGGCTGCCCTTGGAACGACCTCTTAAACTGAGGTCGTTGTTGCTGCTGCTGTTGAGGTGCCTGATAGGGCCTCTTGCCCTGCTTATCAATCTCGATATCTTTCTGGTCCTGCTCTGCCGCCAAGGCTCTAGACACGACAACTGCATAGGTAGTAGGACCAGCTACTCACACATCACGGCGCAAGATCGGTCCGCAACCCATCCATGAAATGCCTTAGCTTACTCTGGACATCATTAGCTATCAGGGGTACAAAGTGACACCCCCTTTCAAACTTCCTCACAAACTCCGCAACGCTGCTATCCCCCTGACGCAACGTCATGAACTCCCTGGTTAGGCGAGAGCGTACTTACTCAGTGAAGTACTTGGAGTAGAATACCTCCTTGAAACCATTCCACGGCAGCACCTGCAAGTTGACTGCCACTGACCCACTCTCCCACCATAGTCTGGCGTCCCCTGTCAGAAGGAACGTGGCATACCTGACTCTATCTGCATTCCATAAAATCGAAGATTACCTCGATGGACTTAATCCATCCCTCCGCCATCATCGGGTCAGTGGTCCCCGAAAACTCCTCTGGGCTCATACGTCGGAACCTCTCGTAAACTGCTTCTGGTCTGGGCCTCGCTTCTGTATTTGCCGCAGTTTGGTTCCCCGCAAACTGTGCGAAAACTGCGTCATTCCTGCAAGCATTTGTGCCTGCATATCTGGCGGTGGAGGAGGAGGAGCGTTTCTCCCCTCCTCACGAGCCTCTCTATCCTCATCCCAAGCTTCCTGGTTAATCAAATGTCTAGGAGGCATACTGTTTCAATAATTTACCCAACACGTAAACCCCACATGCATGAACATGATATAGACAATATAAGATGCACGTACTTGAACTTTAAAATATGCACATGCTGAAATCAGAGTTTAATGTTTACTACATAACATAAATCTGAAACCTTAAAACTTATAGACTTGAGGTATGACTTCGTGAGCTTCTTGCGACTGGCAGTAGGCATAACCCTTTACAAGAACACGGCTCTGATACCAACTGTAACGTACCGTACTTTTACTACTCAAAATTTGCGGAAAAAATTTAAAATTTTCTTAATTGAAATGTGAACATTCAAAATTCGATAAAAGAGATAAACTGTACGTCTCACAAGTTGTTGCAATCAAAAGATTTGAAATTTAAAGTTTGACAAAAGTATGAATGTATTCATAAAACTTAAAACATGACGGTCCTCGGGTTTAGCCTCCCGCTCAGCCAAGCCTGCTCCTTGGTCCCCACCTTCAGTCTCCTCATAAACATCCTCACCTGCACCGATCAAGTCTAGTAAGTCTAAAGACTCAACACGAATAAACTGGAAATAACGAATAATACATAATAAAACCACATGCAGCTTAAAAATAGAACATACATACTTGAAACTTGAACTTACACTGAACATGAACATATGTACATAACTTAGACGTGCCATAAAGTGAAAACTTTCATAAACATGCTTGCATACTTGCACATACATAAACATGCGTGAACTTCATTATTTTGCGTAGAGGCATGTTTCAAAGCAAGTGACCCATAACATAATCGCCTGATCTGACTAAACCATAGTACTGGGATGACAGGGACGTATCCACTGCCATATACATGAGATCCCCGTTCATGCTTTAACGGGCGGATTGGTCCCTGTTCATGATTTAACGCTTTTCAATCCTGATCTAAACCCGTTCATGCTTTAACGGGGTGGGTTGGTCCCCGTTCACGATTTAACGCTTTCCAACCCCATACATACATTGGTCACAAGACATTTAGCATACCTCAAAAACTTGAAAAATAATTTTCTTGCACGTCACATACTTACTTGGCGTTGCGAGATTCATTGGACTTCGATTGGGGTCGTTGCTGCACATACTAACATGAATTCAAATGCTTAACATGCATAACTTAGACGTAAATACCGTGCTTACTTACGAGCTCATTCAATTCCTTAGGGCGTTCTAAAATTCCCATGACTCGACCTTGTAAATCATTGTACGAAACCATGACATCAGACCTCAAAGCGTACTATAAAAATTTTCCCAAAATAACAAGCACACGGACCCCGTGCCCAGGTCCGGCTCCGGGTCCGTGCGGTGAAATGTGTCGTGAAGAAAAGGGGAGGCACGGACCCCGTGTCCTGGTCCGTGAGGGGGATCCGTGTGTGTACGCAAACTTTACACCGAGAAGAAAACAAAGGCATGGACCCTGTGCTCTGGTCTGGGTGGGGGTCCGTGTCAGCTCGCAAAAAGGACACTCAAGAAGGAACGAAGACACGGACCCCGTGCCAGGGTCCGTTTCCGGGTCCGTGTACCCTCGGTGGACGCGAACTCACGAAGAATCTGTACACGCCAAACTTACTATCCTAGACTCGATTATACCGACCATGAACCGACACCCCGATACTCATCCTAGTATATATAACATCGAACCAAACTCGTACAAACGCCCCAAAGCAACGACGTTCACCCTACGACACATACGACACAAAATACGGCAAATGACATCAAATCTGTTTCCTACTACTTCTATTTAATCCCAGTGCCTGACGACATGAAACGAAACCTCAATAATACTCCCAACATCATTACCATTATACCTATACGCAGCAACGATCATCCATCGATCCCCAACGAAGCCTGCAACAAAAAACTTCAAGAACACATCAATATCATAATTTTCTGAAAACCCAGTTTGAGCAGTTCCACGAAAAACACCATGACTCACTCAATTTTCATCCAAAAATTTTGATTTTACTGGCAAATCGAAGGTATCGAAAAGTTCTACAATTTTCGTGTTAAAAGTTTTCTCAAGAACACGACCGAAAAATCGCATTATTTAAAAAGGACAGTAAAAACGAGTTTTCAGATCTAAAATTATTTCGAAACTGATCCAAACCATTTTCCGCTCAAACGACGAACGTCGCACATGAATTTTTACGCATAAGAATAACACAACACATAATATGACGAGATCGATGCAGAAATAACAGAATATACGTGCCTTTTGATAATTAGAATTACCGAACGACGATACCGAAGCGGAGATGGAGTGAGGGTCGATCCGGGACGAACGTGGCGCTAAAATCTTGTAATAAAATTCACGAAAAGTTGCTGGAATGATGAAGGGGATGGGGCGGCTGCAAGAGCTTGTGGAACCCTAGGTTTTCTTTCTCAAAAGGAATAAAAATCTGAATGTGTGTGTTTTGATGTGTGTAAAAACATGTAAGTGTGTGTGAGTGTGTGTAACGTGTGTGAGTGAGTAATTAGGGAAAAATTGCTTCATTAAATAATTAATCAAGCTATTTAAAAGTGCTAACTCCATTAACAAGTCAATAAAAATAGTAAATCACTACACACTCTTAATAAAATTCCTTTATAAAAATAACATACACAAAATGCTAACTTTAAAAGTTTCAAATTCTTAAATCACTAAATAAATAAATTAGGCTTTAAAATACTAACAACTTAATAAATTAGTTAAAATGCCCCAACCTCAACTTAAAATAAAATGCCACCTTTAAAATCACCAAAATCGTCACCGGTCTCTTCTCCTCGACCCCGCCTCGAGTAGTCGCCTGAAACATGAAACTCGAAAAAGAAACATTTTAACGGCATCACATAAACATAATTAATTTAAAATAATGCATTTAAATAAATCATGCATGGTTAAAACTCAATTTAAACATAAATAAATGCTCTAATAATTAAATAAATGCATGTGTTATACCTGTACTGAATTCGGGCACTACACTTGGTATGCAACAATTTTGTATTTGAAGAACACATAAAATGATTCAACAATACATCCTTTAAACAATGGAAATGATAAGTAAATGCAATAAACAAATAGATACGAATTTGTTTATGGATGTTCGGAAAATTAAAATGCTCCTACGTCACCTCTTCTTCCCCTTGGGAAGGATTCACTAGAAGACTTTGATTTATACAACTACTTGTACAAACCCGATCCGAAAGGGCAGCACCCAACTAGAACTCCTAGCACTAAAGATTGTAGGCATCACCTCACAATCATCATATTGTTTAATGTCTCATATGCAAAGACTACAAACACAACATTTTACGTCTTTGTGTAAAGACTCACTCAACTAATCTTTGAAGTTCAACTCTCTTGTATATGTATGAGTGATTATGTGTGAGAAATTTATGCTTTACATTGTACATCTCAAATGTATCCTCACACAAGGGCTTGTGCTCTCAACTGGCTGATATATTCATGCTAACTGTCTATGCTTTGAATCCTTTTCAAAAGCTCTTGTTTAATCTTCAAGATGATGTATTTATAGGCTCCAACAATGATATATATGTTATATATAAGAATATGACCGTTTGGAAAGTTTCTGTACTGTTTTTGAAATTGCAATGGTCAAATTCGTCTTGCTGTACATTTTCGCGACTAGTCAACTCAACTAGTCGTTCAGTTCAACTGGTCAGTAGCTGGTTCAGTTCAGTTCAGTTCAGTTCAGTTGATCAGCTGCTGATTCGGTTTAGTTCAGCTGGTTCAGTTGGTCTGGTTTAGTTGATCAGCAGCTGGTTAGTTCAGCTGGTCTGCAGCTGATTCAGCTCAGTTGGTTTGGTTCAGTTTCAGCTGGTGTGCTGAAATCACCCTAACTAATTTCAGTTTGTGCAAAATCAGTAGCTTCATCGTCATTTATCAACATCTTAAGCTTCGATTCAGACTTTGAATTCTGAAAATTATTTGTAGATCATCGTCTTATATTTCCAATGCATACTGAATCGCTTCATTCTAATAACCGGGCTAAGAGATATGATCAAAATACCATAACTGGTCACATCCAACTGATTGCTATTTCGTGCAATCAGTTCAGGTAATTCAGTGATCCGTTAGACCTTGATAACATTCGAATTTGTCCGACTGACGTGAAATACGACTTGTTCTAAATTGAGTTTTCTAATCAATCTAGTCGGCATATTATCATTTGAATCATATAGTTGAGAGTTATCATCAAAATATCGAAGCTTGCCAGAAATTCAATTTGTGCATAATTCAGTTTCAGTTTGCTTCTTGTTTTATTAATTTCACACTTGAGCAAATATGTTAGAAACACAACAACAAGTTTTGTTAAAATCAAAATTAAGATTGAGAACATGAAATGTTCCAAAAATCTCATCTTTTTTGATGATCGCAAAACTTGGATAAACAATCGATTCAACTAACATATTTCTCCCTCTTTTTATGTGAATCAAAAAATTTTCAAGCACAAATTTTATCCCCCTCAATATTTAAAAATAATCTCTTCAATAAAATTATAATGAATTCTCCCTATATATTTCTGAAATTTTGAAAATTATAAAAGAAGAGGGATAACTAACCAATTTTCTCCATGGCTTATTTTCTCCGTGTAGTAATCATCCCGGTCTCAATCGTTCTGCTTTGACTTGTTGACAAACTATGCATAGTGATGAAACTCAGCCACATCTTTTTTCATAATCCTTCCACCAAAACTATGGTCCAATATGATACATTTTCCTACCTCCAGGGTGGATAATATAATGAGTGCAATGGGCTTCCTTAAGGATGGCAGTACGCAAATCAATTTGATGCATAACCGCAAACGACAAATCCTCCTAGAACCATTCGGAATGGTGAGAACTGGTGCAGAAGTCAATCTCTTTTTCAACTCTACAAAACATGACTCACATTCACCAGACTAGATAAATTTATGATTTTTCCGAGTCAATTGAATGATAAGTCTAACAATCCTTGAGAAATTTTCAATAAATCTACGGTAATAACCAACTAAACCCATGAAACTATGAATCTCTCGCAAATTGGTCGGTCATGCTCAGTTCAGAACTGGCTCAACTTTATTCGAATCAACGGAAATACCATGTTGAGATATCACACGGCCCAGGAACACAACTCTGTCTAAACAAAACTCACACTTGGATATATTGACGTACAACTGCTTCTTTTGAAGAATTTGAAGAACTAGCCTCAAGTATTTGTCATGCTCTTCCTCAGACTTAGAATAAACAAGAATATCATCGATGAAGACAATCACAAAATGATCGAGATATTTATGAAATAATCGATTCATCAAGTCCATGAACACACGAGGAGAATTGACCAAACCAAAAGGCATAACCAAAAATTCAAAATATTCGTATCTAGTGCGAAAAGCTGTTTTCGAGACATCTTCTTGTCTGACTCGCACTTGGTGAAATGCAGAACGAAGATCAATCTTAGAATACACTGAAGTGACTTGCAATTGATCGAACAAATCATCGATCCTCGGAAGTGGATATCTATTCTTGATAGTAGACTTATTCAATTGCTGATAATCAATCCATATCCTTATAGTGTCATCATTATTCTTAACAAATAGAATAGGAGCACCCCAATATGATGAATTCGGACCAGTGTAACCTCTACTTGGCAAATCTTGCAATTGCTCTTTCAACTCGACAGGGGATGACGCTTGAGAAATGGGTTCAGTTCCTGGCATCAAATCAATGCTAAACTCAACTTCTCTCGCTATGGTGGAAAACCAGGAATTTCTTCCAGAAAAACGTCGGGAAATTCACAAACAACAGGAATATCATATATATGTCTTTCGTATTTTGACAGATAAACAGTATAAACTAGTAAATCTTCATTACCAGAATCTAACAGACGAGTCATCTCGATGGAGGAAACTAAATGAATCTTAGCTCGAGAACAACAACCATAAAAATTCTACCTAGGAGCAAAATTTGTCCTAAAACGAACTATTCCTCGATGACAGTCAACTGTGGCTTGGTTAGCGGTCAAAACGTCCATACCCACAATATAGTCAAAATTGTGCATCGGTAGGACTATGAAATTCATATACGACACATTATCATCACGAAACAAAACTGCATTACACACCACATTATCAGATAGAATAATTTTACCCACGGGAGTAGGAACAGACATATGAGAATTTATACTGGCAGTGCAAAAATCATGCAAGGTAACAAATGCACGAGAAACAAGAAAATGAGATGCACCAGTGTCAAACAATACTCGTGCTGAAAAACCACATAAACTGTAGTTACTGGTAATAACAGTACCTAGAGCGACATGTGCATCATCCTCACTCAAGGAAAATATACGAACCGGTGTTTGATTATGTTGCTACCACCTTGACCTCTGAACAGATGCGGAGGTCGACTAGACTTGTGAGAAGAATGAGATGGTGCTAGAACTCTATTACTTTGTGCCCAACTATTTGCCTGGGTTGATTTTCTCGAGAACTGAGGCTAGTTTGAGGAGAAGTGTCAATCGAGATCCTACTCACCATCATCACTCTAAGAGGAAACATTTCAGTTCATCTGGTTCTGCATCCCTTCGTCCTAGTAGGGAACAATTCAAGAAATCAAGTTCTAATTCTTCAAGTTCTGGGAGTTCTGAAAGACATAGTGGACATCATTATTCTGGCCCTTATTGTGATCATTGTGGAGGCAAGCATTAAAACAATCAATGTGTGGAGTTCAGGGAGTCTACAATGTATGTGGCAGATTGGGTCATTTTGCTAGAGTCTGTCCTAGTAAGACTTAGCAAGTCCCACTGCCTTGGAATAAGTCATCGAACTTTGAGTAGAAACAAAAGTATGAAGACGATCATTCAGTCCCTGGACGAAACTCTCAACCTCCTGTTAGGACCGGTTTGATGGGTCAAAATGTTAGAAGGGGGAGTTGAATAAACACTTAGATATTTTTGGCTCTTTTCGAAATGATGAATCAGTTTAGTGATAAACTGAATGCAAGAATCTTGTTGTCGATATCAGTCAGTTAACTGGTAATGCGGAAATAAATAACTGATAGATTGAATACTTAAAGAATAAATAAAATGCTGAACACAAATTTTTTGTAGATGTTCAGAGACTTCAATCGCTCCTACGTCACACCTTCTATCATAAGGATGTGTTATCACTAAAAGATTTTGATTAATTACAGAAGCTATAATAACCCAATTAAGTTTGGACTTAAACATTGCCAATCTGAAACTCTTAGTTTATTACAATTTATTAGTACACAAACTGATTTTCTTTCGTAGCACAACTGATCTCAAAAGATCGAATACAATAAATTAATGTGCTAATATTTAGCTCGAACGATAGCCTGAATGCTATGAATATATTTATGAAGTGTGAGCTTTTCTGTATGAATATCGCAATCAATCGTGTATAAATAAATATTTTCAAATCTTCTCTAATTTGGAAATCAACAACTTGTTTCTCACTGAACTTCTCAGCTATTTATAGGTTTTGCTTCCAACGGTAACATTGAATGCACTAATTAATACTTATCAATTGATTTGTCCTTACTGAATATGTCAACATTCTTTTGACAATAATACGATGTTGCATTCTGTTAATGCGGCTCTTTTTCTGTTAGTTGCAGTCTGCTGCATACAATTTATCAGTTGATAGCTGAACTAAGTTGAACTGACTATATGACTGATCAGTTAAATTGACTTAGGGCATCATGTTCAGTTCTAACTTATAGTTCAGTTGACTTTGTTTAGTTCGATTGTACTCGACCATTTTACTCATTAATCTTCAGTTAGGATGACCTTAGTTTGAAAAACTTCAGTTCAGTTAGTTTCAGTTGAGCTTATCACTTCTGCAAACTTCGCAAACTTCGATACTCTATTTGTCAAATTCTGAAACATTTAATTCTAACAATCTCTTCCTTTTATGTGTTTGACAAAACTCAAAATTTTGACAACTGATAAAACGATAGTAGATAAAATAGTCTTCAATAGAAATGTACAGATTCATACATAAAAAAAGATAAGATCAACTGAACTGCTAAACTATCTATCTGATTGGACTGTGCATCATTTCTTAGCTTTCTTTTCAGATGGTCCTTGTTCAGTTGGATGTTTAGTTATTTTCTTCAAAGTACCACCTTGAACTTGCTTCTGTTGTTCCTCTGTCCCCCTTTTTGTCAAAACCTGCCAGTGTGAGAAAGATGGTGGACTTCTGTGGTGACTTGGGATATTGCATCAAGAATTTGTGCTTGCATTATGTCCATTCTCTTGGAGAGGCTTGTATGCACAAAGTCAATTCTGTTTATTAGCCTATCCTGTGTTTGGAACAAAGCTGGTACCGTGACTCTGTATTTCTTCAGTTTTTCAACGGTAAAGAACATATCAGTTATGTCTTTGGTGATCTTCTTCAGATCCTTCAGCGTATGTTCCTTGATGGAATCAAATCTCAGCGTATGCATAAGTTGAGTAGATTTGACTTCCAAAACTGTTGATATCAGATTGTGCAAATCAGGCTGAATATTTACGATCATATTATCAGTAGCGATTGGTACCTCAGGAGATAAGGCTTCAGTTATTGCTGGTGCTTTGCCTTTATCCTTCTCACTGAAAGTCACCATTGCTAAGGTTTGTGATCCAGTCTCAGTTTTTTGTTCTAATTCAGCAATGAAATCTTCAAATGCATCCTTTTGTAAGTCGGGATCTGAAGTAAAGTGTTGAGGAGCAATTGAACTAGACGGCGCATCAGTTGGATTTTGCATATCAAGTATTGGTTCTGAATGCAACTGAGTCGTGTCAGATTGTTGTTCAGTCATGACAACTGACTTGAATTTCATCTTCAATACTTTTCAACATAGCCTCAAGGCTATTTTTCTGATGTACTTGGATCTGCATCCTCCTCAGCTGGTTGAGCAAGTTAGAAATTCAACTGGATGTAAGTTGCAACTGATTTGACCACTTCGTCAACATTGGCCAATGACAACTCATCATTTGTGTACAGAGGTTGTCCAGCTGGTGAAGATCTTGGAGGTGCAGAAGAGGTGGATGGTTGAATCATCTCAGGAACAGACTCAATCACTTGCTCAGAACTTTGTCCAGCAGCTTGCTCCTGAACTAGTTCAGTCTGAGCTTCAGTTGGCTGAACCTGCTCAGCTGATTTTGGAATGTTGGTCTCAACTGGTATATATAACTGTTGATCCATCTCCCAAAGTTTTATCTTCATTTGAAGTGAGATGAGATCTGAGTCCAGTTTCTGAAAAACTGCTCTGTCAGCATAGGCAGTTGGACTAGTTGGATTGTAATCCAGCTTCAGTTCTGCAGTCACTTCAGCTAGCCTATTCATCTCCATTGAATCAAAGAAATAATCTCTTCGTTTTGGATAAGACGCTCTCAGCTTATCTTCTGTTTCCCATGTTGATTCTTCAACACTGCACCTCGACCACTGAACTCGCACAAGTGGAATAAATGTATTACGAGGAACTTTATCCTTGCGATCTAGAATACAAACTGGATACTTGGTATACGATAGAGAATGGTCAAGTTCAATCTCGTCGGGCTAAATCACATGAGATGAATCCGGCTCATACTTGCGCTACATAGATAGATGAAACACATCGTTGAAGCAAGACAATGATTGTGGCAAATACAAACGATACACGCAATTCCCAATACGCTCAACGATCTTATAAGGGCCTACGAATCGAGGTGACAATTATCTCTCATACCAAAACAAACAACACCTCTAAATGATGAGATTTTCAGAAACACAAAATCTCCAACTTTAAACTATAGAGGTCTTCGGTGTTTATTAGCATAAATAGATTGTCGATCATGGGCATCTTTCATTCTCTATCGAATCAACTGAACTTTATCATGCATTTCCTGAACAATTTCAGGTATAGTCAATTGCTTTTCACCAAACTCATACCAACAGAGAGGTGATCGACATCTTATGTCGTATAAGCTTCAAAAGGAGCCATACCAATTGTCACCTGCAAACTGTTGTTAGTGGTAAAGCCTCCTGCCAACTTTCACTAAAATCCATGACTGCAGCTCGAAGCAGGTCTTCGAGAGTCTGGATTGTACACTCTGTTTTTTCATCTGTCTGGGGATGGTACGTAGTATTCATTGCAAGTTGTATACCCATCTCTTTTTGGAAACTAATCCAAAACTTTGAAGTGAATCTATCAGAAAATATTGCAACTGGAACTCTATGCAATCTCACTACATTCTCCATATACAAACGACATCTTCTTGTAAGAATACGTCTTATCACAAGGAATAAAATATGTCGATTTAGACAACCTATCGACAACAACCCAAATGGCATCGAAATCGCGAGAAGTTTGTGGTAGATGCGTAACAAAATCCATTGCCACGTGTTCCTATTTGACAAAGTCAGTGAGCATTGAGAAGTTTGAGTGGTGTAGGTGCTCAAGTGGTCTAGCGGAAACATAAGCAGCAATGAATGAGAAGATTGAAAAGATGTGTCGAGATATGTTTGATTCTCAATCAAATCTCCAAATGAGAGAAATGTCAGCAATTAATGGAGAATCGGGTGGTTGATTTTTGGGTTTTTTGTTGTTGTCATGATAATAAGCGTTGAGGAGCTCTATAAATAAAGCTCATTTCCCCATTATTATCATCTCAAAATTCATTCAACTTTTCTCTTCAGCATATCTTCTTCCTCGAGTGTGTAGTTCTATAATATTTGTGAGGTGTTTTGTTCTCATGTATTAAGAGAGTGTGTATTCTGTTTGGAAACACAGTGAGTGGTTGTACACCATAAAATATTAGTGTGAAATTCTTTTCATCTTTCTCGTGGTTCTTATTCTGATAATTTTAAAAGTTTTCCACATAAATATTGATGTCCAGTTTTGAAACGTCTGCTATTAAAATACTACTATAAATTTTTTTGAAGATATTTTCAAAAATTACTCAAACACATGCATTTAAAAGAATCATTCAACTACTGAATAAAATTACTGTAATTAAATAATTTAACCTCGTCAAATTCCTAAACTACTGTTTTCAAAGAACTCAAATGTGATGTTCAAAACCCTGTCAAATCATCAATATATAAAAGATGTAAAATGTATAAAATAAACAATGTTTCTCTCCTGACTCAAAAACTGTTGGAAACTAAATTTCGGTTGTTTGATAAACTAAACAACTAAACTGATCTATAAAGAATGATAACTGATCTAAAACATGTTGCCATTAATTGAAGAAAAACACGCAGACTTTCGAAGGCAACTGAACTACGCAGACAACTGACTGATCAGTTGGAACTGATCAGTTACTACAAATAGTTGTGAGCTTCTCAACTACAATCTATTAGCTGATCCCTCAACTATACACGTTATCACTTAAGACATTCAACCGACAAAAGCTGATTGCAATAAGCAGTGGGATCGCGGCATTACAGAAAAGATGCAGTGTACGACTGTCAGAAGAATGTTGACGTGGCATGCAACAGATAGAAAGGTTCAAATTTTATTTAATATTACCGTTGGAGGGAAGCCTGTAAATAGTAGATAAGAGCAACTGAAGACATCTCTCGAACTATTGAATCATTGAACATCTGAATTCTTGAGCACTCAAAATCTATTCAAGTTACTCTGCTGAAATCTTGTAAACAGAAAAGCTCACGCGTATTGTATACATTCATAGCTACTAGGCTATAATTCAAGCTTTCAACACAAACTGTATTACTCGATCTAGAAGAGATCAGTTGTTTTAGATTTATTCAGATCTATTGAGTTCTGAAATCTAGTCTGTTACTAAGAGTTTCGGTTTGGCATTGTTAAGTCCAAAACTGAAGTGAGTTTGTACAAGGGTTTGTATCGATCAAAGTCTTTTAATGTATTTTATCCTTTATATAGAAGGGGTTACGTAGGAGTGTTTGAAATCTCCGAACATCCATAAAATCATGTGTCTTATTATTTCAGTTTTTATTCTATCTATCAGTCAGTTTATTTCCGTACAACTATTTGTTAACTGATTGATATTGACTTACAAGATTTTCGAGTATCTATTTATCACTAAACTGACTCATCAGTCGAAAAAGTTTTGAAAATTGAGAGTGTTTATTCAACCCCCCTTCTAAACACTCTTTCACACTTAACCGATCCTACCAAGTGGTATCAAAGTAATTGAATCTTGTTCCAGAATACTTTCATATACAAACTGATCAATATGTTTTCATTCATCAAAATTCCAATGTTCTCCAAAGAAGACTTTGATGATTGGAAAATAAAAATGAAGGCTTATCTAGCTGTACAAGATGATGACATGTGGTACGTTATGACAAACGGACCCATGAAGATATTGAAGGCAAACACAGCTGTTGCCATAACTGATGGGGCACCACATCGTATTGAAAAACCTCGAGATGAATGTACAGCTGAAGATAAGAGAAAAGTCAATTTGGACAACGTGGTTAAAGATATCTTATACAAAACGCTGGATAAATTCACTTTTAGCAAAATAAAAATGTGCAAAACTGCCAAGGAAATATGAGAAAAACTGATACAACTTTGCGAGGGAAATGAGCAAACCAAAGCAAATAAGTTATCTGTTGCTGTTCAAAAGTTTGACAACATCAAGATGAAGAATGGTGAATCCATGCATGAGTATGATGAAAGGATCAGCAGCATTATAAACGAACTGAATGCACTCAGAAAGGTGTATTCGCACAAAGAGGTAGCAATGAAGGTAGTCAAAGATCTTCCCAAAGAATGGGATGTCAAGACCATGGCAATGAGAGAGTCAAAGGATCTGAACAAGGTCGAACTTCATGACTTATTTGCTGACTTAAGAGCCTACGAGTTTGAGTTGCAAACCAGAGAAGGAGAACCTTCTACACCTGTTGCTACAACTGCCTTAACTGCTGTCAAATTAGAGCCAACTGGTTCAATTGATAAATCTGCTGATCAGTTAAGTAATGATGCTATGTCATTATTCGTCAAAAAATTTGGAAGATTCATGAGAAGAAACCAAGGAAATTTCCAAAGACAGTATAAGAAGAATCATTCCAAAGAAGAACCTAATACTTGCTAAAACTGTGGCAAAACTTGTCATTTCATTGCTGACTGTCTCAAGCCTGAGAAGGACAGTCGTGGCTCAAATGAGAAAGGAAAGAAATCCTATGAGCACAAAAGAATACCGAAAGACGACAAGAAATCTTAAAGAAAGAAGCATGAGGTGCTTCTAGCTGAGGAAAGCAAGTCAAAATGGACAGAATCTGAAAAAGATGATTCAGACTTTGAGAGCTTGAGCTCCAGTGACGATGATGAAGAAGTCAAGTGTCTAATGGCTGATGACATAGAATTGGAGTCAACTAGTCAACATGTATTTGACTTTAGCTCAACTGATGTCACACGAGATGAACTCATTTCTACATTTCATGACATGGTAAATGATATCACAAGCTTGCCTTATATTTTGAAGAGGCCAGGGCAAAGAAAAATTATCCCAAAGACAATAAAACTGAAACTGATGAATCAGTTGATCTGTTGAGTCTTAAACGGAAGATTACTGAGCTCAATGCTAAAAGAATCAAGAATCAATCAATGATTCAATAGTTGATGCTTGAAAATTCAAAGCAAACTGAACTTATTAAAGCATGGAACAAATCATTTGTTGCATTAGCTGAAATACAAAATAAACAAAATCAGTTACTGATAAAACTGGTTTGGGGTTCAGCGTTCAAGATGAAACTTCCACCAGTGATACTCAACCAACACTGAATTCGAACAAAGGGAAATATATCCACTTTGTAAAATCAGTTGTGGTACAAGAACAACTAGAGCCAAGCAAACCAGTTATACAGCCTATTGAAAATAAGAAAAAGGCTAGAAGATATGGTATTGGTTATAGCCCAAAAATTTCAACTGACCCACAACTTGAACTATTCAAATAGCTACTCCAATTAATATAATAGCAAGTCAGTTCAGAAAAGATATTGGCTAAATAACTAGTTGAAAAAGGCTAAAACTCATATTGATTCATCTGCACACTACACATCAAGCACACACAAGTCGAGAAAAACTATCTGGAACACAGCAACTGGAAAGTCAGTTAGACTTGTCCAAGTCTGGGTTCATAAGGGACTAATCAGTTTAGCACCCAAATAGTTGTGGGTACCAAGATTATATATTGTGTGTGTTTGCAGATGACAGGTACAAACAAAGAATCAATATGGTATCTGGACAGTGGATGCTCGCGTCATATGACAGGGAATGCAAGTTTGATATCCCAACTGATCAAATACACTGGTCCAAACATCAGTTTTGGAGACAACTCTAAAGGTAAAATTGTGTGTAAGGGTAAGCTTATCCATGGTAATTTTACGATTAAAGATGTTGTATTAGTTGAGAATTTGAAGTATAACTTGATTAGCATTAGTCAGTTATGCGACAATAAATTCTTAGTTCAGTTTGACAGACACACTTGTTCCGTTAGAGAGTCAACTGATGAAGTCATCCTAACTTGCAATCGTTGTGGGAGTACCTACAAAGTCAGTTGGGCTGAACAACCTTATGAACCACTTTGTCTTAAAGCTTACAAATCTTCTAAAACTGGTTGTGGCATAAGAGATTGAACCACCTAAACTTTAAATCTATTGCATATCTGAGTAACCATGATCTTGTAAATTGTTTGCCCAAAATAGATTTTTCAAAAGATAAAATTTGTTCAGCGTGTCAGTTTGGTAAGCAAGTAAGATTTTCATTTAAAAACAAGGATTGTAAATCATCTTCCTGATGCTTAGAACTGCTACATATGGATCTTTTCGGTCCTATACCAATCATGAGTTTAGGGGGAATGAAATACACTCGAGTAGTCGTGGATGATTTTTCAAGGTTTACTTGGGTTATTTTTCTCAAATCCAAAGACCCAATTGCTATACAACTGATTTATCTTTTTAAAAGACTTTTAAATGAAAAATTAGTTGGGATTGATCGAATAAGGTCTGATCAGGGACTGGATTCATCGATCAAAATCTTTCAATTTTTAGAAAGTGCTGGAATCAAGCATGAGCTCTCAGCAGCAAGAACTCCTCAGCAAAATGGTGTAGTTGAGAGAAGAAATCGGACCCTTAATGAAGCTGCTAGAACAATGCTTGCTGATTCTAGGTATTTCTCAAAGATTTTGGGCAGAAGCAATAAACACTGCATGTTACACTCAGAACAAATCAATGATTAACAAGAATCATGTGAAAATACTGTATGAGATCTGGCATAGACGCAAAAGTGTGGTTTCTTATTTCAAGATATTCGGCTGCAGATGTTTTATTTTTGACATTGACAATGTCAAAAATCATTTAAAAGCCTTTGATACTAAATCTGCAGAGAGAATATTTCTAAGATATTCTTCAGTTAGTAAATCTTACAGAGTTTTTAACAAATGCACTTTGAATGTATAAGAGTCTATTCATGTTGTATTTGATGAATCTGTGCTAACTGGTAAGCCAACTGATCCAGTTGAGCTAGTTGATTGATTTACAGATATCAGTTTGGAGGATGATAATGAAGAGGAGAATCATATTAATCGAAACATCCTTCAAACACCAGAACTAGAAGTGCTGGATCAATCAGTTGAACAATAAATTATTACTGATAATAAGTTGGTGGAGCAAAATAATAACAATCAGTTATCAACTGATACAGCAGCAACTGAAGTTGAAGAAAACATTCAGTTGCCAACTGAAGCAGTTGCTAAGATGGATACAACAAATACTGAATACAGATGGAAAAAATCACATCCATCAGAACTGGTGATAGGTAATCCATCTGATCTGGTAAGAACTCGAAATCAAATGTTTAATTTATTTGTTCATTCTGCTTTTGTTTCCCAACTGGAATCTAAGAAAACTTATGAAGCTCTTATTGATCCTTACTGGATAAATGCAATGCAAGAAGAACTAAATCAGTTTACCCATAACAATGTCTGGAACTTAGTTCGAAGAACAGTTTCTAAAACCATTATAGGTACAAAGTGGGTATACAGAAACAAACTGAACGAAGATGGTTCAGTTGTGTGCAACAAAGCAAGACTTGTAGCACAAGGGTATAGGTAAGAAGAAGGAATAGATTACGATGAAACTTATGCACCAGTTGCAAGACTGGAGGCAATCAGAATATTCCTTGCCTACGCATCTTTCAAAAACTTTAAAGTCTACCAGATGGACGTGAAGAGTGTATTTCTGAATGGTCAGTTGCAGAAAGAAGTATATGTTGAACAACCACCGGGTTTTGTTAATCATTCTCTTCCTGATCATGCCTATCATTTGAAGAAAGCCTTATATGGTCTTAAACAAGCTCCAAGGGATTGGTATGAAACTCTTTCAAAATTCCTAACTGATCATGATTTTACTGTTGGATCAGTTGATAAGACTCTATTCAAATTCACTAAAAATGATTACATTTTACTTGTGCAAATATATGTTGATGATATTTTTTTGGGTCAACTAACCTCAAATTATGTCAGAAATTTGCCAAGTTAATGCATGAAAAATTCGAGATGAGTATGATGGGTGAACTGATATTTTTCCTCGGTCTGCAAGAGAACCAACTGGAGACTGGTATCTTTATCAGTCAGACCAAATATACGAAAGAATTTCTTAAGAAATTTGACATGAGAACTTGTTCAGTTGCAAGTACTCCCATGAGTTCACCAATCAAACAAGACAATGATCAATGGGGAATATCAGTTGAGATGAAATTATACAGAGGTTTAATAGGTTCATTATTGTACCTAATTGCTAGTCGTCCTGATATTGTATTTTCTGTTTGCATGTGTGCTAGATTTCAGGCAGATCCTAAGCAATCTCGTTTTTCAGCTTCCAAACGCATTTTAAAATATCTTAAAGGCACACAAAATACGGGTTTATGGTATTCTAATGATTCTTCTTTCAATTTAGTTGGATATTGTAATGCCTGAGGTTATTGATTTATGAATTGATGTGATTATAAAAGGATAACTCCGAGAAAAAATTTGGAAAAGCATGGATATTGTGTGAGTGGAATCCAGCAGACCTCGCGCACATGCGCGGAGATGAGGCGCGCATATGCGCGAGTAGCAAAGGCCGAGGCAGAAAACCTCGCGAATATGCCCGAGACTAGGCGCGCATATGCGCGAGCATGTGAAATAGCCAAATGTCGAGACAGAGAGTCTCGCGCATATGCGCGGAGATGAGGCGCGCATATGCGCGAGCAGATGGAATCTACAAGCGCCGAGACAGTAGGTCTCGCGCATATGCGCGAGGACGGGGCGTGCATATGCGCGAGCACTGATGTATAAAAAGTTGCCACTTGTTTTGCCATGCATGGGAACATGTATAAGCCTCTCCAATCCTTCATTTCAGAATTCAGACTTTCAGCATGAACGAAGGCCCTCCATAGAAATTTCCTCAAGCTTCTTTAGATTTTAAAATTTTGATTGTGCAAGATCCGACCGTCCGATTTTCAATCCGAATTTAGTTCCGTGCATCTCACATCAAGAGCTTCAAAAGGATGTAAGTTTTATTACTTTCCATTATGGTTCAAAAATTTGGCATTGGAGAAATCCTAATTTGATTGATATTATGTGTTCTTGAGTTTATGGTAAGCCTGTAATCGAAACTAGATCGAAGAACTGACAGTTTATGCAATTGTTATCAATTTTCAGCCTATGTTGAATGAGATTGTACAAATTTGGTAGTTGTGGGCTATAATTGTATTGATTATGAGTTGTGAATTGTATCTGTTGAAGTTTGAATTGCTGGATTTTGAGATTGCGCTGTTATGCCGTCGAAACGTCATTAGATTGAGATTGATCAAATCAAGACTTGCCTTGAGTTGTATATTGATGTTATGCCTCTCGAATATGTCATCCCAGATTTGGTATTGAAGGCTTCGAAGACTGAACAAAGCCAGATTGAGATTTGACTTGCGTCAACCAAGAACTACGAAAAAAATGTATAAATTAATGTTAAACCGGGAGATACAACTCGAGTAAGAGATAACTTGAGTTTCCCAAAACCACATACTATATTGTTATTGCTTTGATGTGTTTGCAATTCTTGAGATTGATATGCTTAGTCTATTGAGTTATAGCAAAGCATGTACTGGGAGTCTTTGGCAGAGGTGCCAAGCCACTGGACGTTTGGCTTATATCGATGTGCTTAGGAGAAGATCGACTCCTATTGTAGAGATTCGATATAATGTACCGAAGTCCGGGAATAAGAACGTACCACCATCTAGAAGGGGAGAATAGGTGGGAGACTTGTTGTGTTCTTATTTAAACCGGGATCCATAGATAAGAGTCGAGTCAAAGAGCAAGAGTTAAAGAGTTTGATTTACAGCTTTGTATCGATTTATGTTCTCGTAGATTACGATGCATACTGTGTTACAATTGTTATATGCTTTTGTATATGCTTGTATGAAATGCATGTATACATTGTTTATACTGGGAAAAATCTTTCTCACCGAAGTTATCCGGCTGTTGTTGTGTTTGTATGTGTGCATGACAACAGGTGGGACAGGATCAGGGTCGAGAAGAGCATGATAGATCGAGATTAGAGTGGTAATCCGGGCTTAGAAGTAGAGCTGTTGTTCAACACATGACATGTAGTTGATAAACACTAGTTTGTTATGACTTTATTTTGAACAAGTTTTGTACCTTTGATCATGTTGGATATTGAACTCGATATTGTAATTTTAATAAGATGGAACCTAACTTGTTGTAGTATCTTGAACATTTGTGTATGAAGTGTTCAACAGTTTAAAAAAATAAAAAAATTCGACCTAGTTTATTTAATTGATCCATTTAATCCCAATGATGATTGAAAAGATGGAGTTAGCGTCCGGGTCCCCACAGATATTCAGATGCAGATTATGCATGATGCAAGCTAGATCGTAAAAGCACTAGTTGATCATGTCAGTTTCTAGGAGACATGCTGATCTCATGGTTCAGCAAGAAGCAAACATCCATAGCAATTTCCACAACTGAAGCAGAATATCTTGCAGCTGGAAGCTGCTGTGCAAAACTGATCTAGATTCAGCAACAACTGAAGGACTATGGAGTCATTGCAAAATAATCACCAATATTTTGTGATAATACAAGCACGATTTCAATTACATACAACCCAGTTCTTCACTTCAGGACTAAGCACATTGATGTCAGGCATCACTTCATCAGAGATCATGATCTGAAGAAAGCAATAAGGCTGGAATACATTTTAACTGAACAACAAGCAGCTGACATCTTCACCAAACCATTACCAGAGACTAAGTTTTCTCATTTTCTCACTATTCTTGGTTTAAATGATTTATCTTAATCTTTGATGATGATATGTCAGTTATCACTGTCATTTTTATAATTGTTCAGTTAGTTATTATCAGTTGTAATTTTTATTTTAACTGTTCAGTTAGTTGTTGTCAGTTAATTATTTGTCAACTGATATCGGTTCATTTGCATATAAGGAAAGAACAATTAATAGAAACAAAAATTTTATTGATAAAATCTAAACCAAGTTACATGATTCATTTTTCTTTCAGCAGCATCTTGCCAAAGAGTCAACCAGTTAGTCAAATTATGAATGTTGATTCTTCTGAAGGCTTATGGAGAAGAAATAGTTTCAAGCACATTTCATTCCTTCATGAGCATCAGATGAATCAGCACATCATCTTTAACAAGCTCGGAAATATGATCGGCTTTAGCACGTCTCTTATACTTCCTTGCAGTTGATCTCTGCTTAGCAGTAGCAGTAAATTCATCATTATGAATTGTTTGGAGATCATGAACTTTAGTCCAAGTGGACAATACCTTTGAATAGACAAACTTTTCCAGAGCCTTCTTCAGTATCTTCAAATGATAAGGTGTCAATGCAGGATGAGGGATGTTGTAAGTGCTTTCACAATCCATCGGAGTTTAAGTGTTATTATCAAATAACAATGGTCTTATTTATAGATAGCTCTTAAAAAGACATGAGGAAGACGAAGAGATATCAGTTCTTAAATGGACTTAACTGATCCAGACTAAATTTCTCTTACCATTTCTTTTATTCATATGCATTTATTAAGGGGGAATATCAAATATAAATGGTTAACTGAGAAGACAATAGTCAGTTGGTCCTTAACTGAAATGATTCAGCTCATAACTGATCACTCAATTGCTGACATAACTGATCTTCTCCAATAAGTTAACTGATAGATCGATAAATATTCCATAATAAGTGATGTGACTATCAATTACGCATTTAATGTACGTCTTTCAATGAATAGTGTTTTAAATCGTGGCCCTGCGTAGTCCACTTAAATTCTACAGACGCTTTAATCACACGTACACACGATGTCACTTATTTTTTTCATGGATTGACACGTGTCAAAAATTTGAACAGTCACATACAAATGTACTTATCCCCGTCCCATTTCAGTTCTTCTTCCTTTACGCGCATTTTATTCTCCAGAGCAAACCAATACTCTAAGCCTTCTTTCTCACAGAAAATCAACTATTCAACAATGGTAAGTTCCCGCACACTTATTGAATGCTATGGCCATTGATTTCGATTCAGTCTTGACTGTTAAGGACGAGGCTATTAAGAGTGTGTTCGTCAAGATAGAAGATGTTGGACTAAAGACATTCTGGGACTTTCCTCCCAAGAAATCTATCCTAAGGAGATTCAAGATCTTTATGCAAATGGTTTCATTTCTGCTGACGGAAATATCACTACCACTATCAACAATCATCTGTTGATGATAGATGAAGACTCCTTCAGCAACCTCTTTCAGCTGCCAACTGATGGGCTAGCAAACATCTTTGAGGTCAAATCTTCTGATGTTGAGGAGATGCAAACTCTACTGTCGGCTGACGGTCGAAAAATCAAAGTTTTCAATACAAAGAAGGAACTGAAGTCGAAAATCCAACTGCTGACTGATATTGTAGCCAAAGGCTTCTAGCAAAGGCAGGATCCTTTGCTGCACTTACATTGGAGAAATTCTAAGTCATGACTGCCATCATGACTGGCAAAAGGATGAACTGAAAGGGGATCATCTTCACCCTACTGAAAAATATGTTTCAGTCCTCTAAGAAGTTCAAGGGATTTGACGTACAACTCAGCTATCTGCTGAAAGTCAAGGGCTTAGTGGGTGACTCATCTGAGAAATCATCCAAATTCAAGATTTTCAATGCTAAGAGTGTTCAGCTACCAAAGCTCAAGCTGGACATCTCTACTGAAAAATTAGTCCAAGTGAAAAAGGAGATTGGGATGCAGGGGGCTCCCAAATCAGTTAAGAAAGCCAGAATGTCAATTCAGAAAAACGTGCTTAAACGAAAACTGATCATCAGTGAAACTAACTCTGAGAAGACCCCGTCTCCCAAGATATCCAAAAAGCCCATGACTTAGAAGACAAAACCAGTGATGGCCGTGGGCACCATCCCATCTGAGAGGCTTATTCAATCTGGAGCTGAATAGCCAATCAAGGCTACTCCACTAAGAGCGATACCAGTTGGAACGTCAACTGATGATCAGTTACCTCTAGCTACTGCTCTCAAGAAGACTATAACTGAATCCGGTGATAAGAAGAAATTTGTTGGAGTTAATGCTCCACTCATCACTATCTCCTGCCCAACCTCTCTGCCAGCTGCAAGACCTAAGGGGGTAGTGATTCGAGAACAAGTTGATTCAACTAGGTCAAGACTGAGCATTTCTCATGTTCTGACTGATTCAAAGGGCAAAGAAAAGATGACTGAAGAGCCCAGACTAACTAACACCATTCAAACTCACATTGATCTTATCTGGAAGGAGGTCAATGAATTCTCTGAGGATAAACTCAAAACTTATGATGAATGGGTGAAATTTAGAACTATTGTGTTTGCTAGACAGTTGCAGAAGAAATCAGTTTTAAAGAAGTTAATTGCTTTGGAAACAATTGTTCTAAAACTGGTCAAAGCCGCTACAGTGGTTCAAGCACTGGAAAGAAAGAAATATTTCTTTGATTAGGTACGGGCAAAGAAGCTAAATCATATGATTGGTCAGCTACGCCAGAATTATGATCCCACTAGCCCAACTTCTCTTTATGACAAAGCAGTTCATGACCAACTGGACATGGATGAGTTATCTCTGCAGATGGCGATCAAGAATTGGGAACTGTATCAGGAAACTAATCATTCCAGAAGATTCTCAAGAACTTTCATCAGATGAGCTAGCTGATCAATCAGCTCAACCAGAAAAGCCATCCAAGGACCCAGTTACTGACTCTGCTGAACAGGTAACTGATCCTTCTTCAAAGGATGCACACCAGTCAACTGATGTTCCTCAGTTCTCAACTGTTGGATCTGAATTCTACACAGATGCTAATTGTCATTAGCAAATATTGATGAAGTCATAAAATCAGTTGCCTCTGATATTCAACTAACTTATACCGAAGCACTTGAAGAGTTGTTCGCAACTGAAGAACCAGTTTTTCAAGCCCAATATCAACCAACTGAAGAGCCAGTTCAGTTGACTTCCACAACTGAACAGACAGTTTTGAGAACTGAAGAAGCAGAGAGCAGGAACCAGAAACCTCTGGAGCCATGTCTCTTGGCATCTCCATAGCAACTGAATCTTTGTTCGATGAAACTCAGGCGATTCAGACCAACCTCGTTAGTATAGTGTCTTCCATTTCAGATATCAAATCAACCCAATTCTTGCACACTATGATGTTTGATTCTATAAAGAACAATACCATGGAAAAATTGCAGCAAATTCAAAAGGACGTCACTTCATTATTCCTTCAGATGGACGAACTTCGGAAAGATAGAGTATCAGCTGAAGCTCATTTCCAGACTCAAGCTTTGGTTACAAGACGCCTTGACTTTCTGGAAAGCACTATGTCCAAAAGAATGGATTTATTGCAAGAGATACTATTGAATGCGGTGTCTAATCTCAACTCAGATGTGCAGATCTTATCGAAAAAGGTTGATGAGTTTGACAAAAAATGGGAAGAACAAGGAGGAAAGGATCGTCCAGAAAAATCCTCGACGACTATTAAGAAGAAATAGAATATTAAGATTATTTGAAAATAAATTCATTCCTTCATTCTTTGTACGAATTTGTACATTGAAAGAGTTATTTTATCTACAACGAGTTCAGTTGATCAGTATCAGTTCTTAATTTCCAAATTTTGTCAAACACCTAAAAGGAGGAAATTGTTGGAAACTAAATTTCGATTTTTTGAAAAACTAAAAATCTAAACTGATCTATAAAGAATGATAACTGATCTAAAACATGTTGCCATTAACTGAAGAAAAACACGCAGACTTTCAAAGGCAACTGAACTACGCGGGCAACTGACTGATCAGTTACTACAAACAGTTGTGAGCTTCTCAACTACACTTTATCAGCTGATCCCTCAACTATACACGTCATCAGTTAAGACATTCAACCGACAAAGCTGACTGCAACAAGTAGTGGGATCGCCGCATTACAGAAAAGCTGCAGTGTACGACTGCCAAAGAATGTTGACGTGGCATGCAACATATAGAAATGTTCAAATTGTATTTAATATTACCGTTGGAGGGAAGCCTGTAAATAGCAGAGAAGAGCAACTGAAGACATCTCTCAAACTACTGAATCATTGAACATCTGAATTCTTGAGCACTCGAAATCTATTCAGTTACTCTGCTGAAATATTTGTAAACACAAAAGCTCACGCATATTGTATACATTCATAGCTGCTAGGCTATCATTTGAGCTTTCAACACAAATTGTATTACTCGATCTAGAAGAGATCAGTTGTGTTAGATTTATTCAGATCTATTGAGTTCTGAAATCTAGTCTGTAACTAGGAGTTTTAGTTTGGCATTGTTAAGCCCAAAACTGAAGTGGGTCTGTACAAGGGTTTGTATCGTTCAAAGTCTTTAAGTATATATCATAACCTTGAGATAGAAGGGGTGACGTAGGAATGTTTGGAATCTCTGAACATCCATAAAATCATATGTCTTATTATTTCAGCTTTTATTCTATCTATGAGTCAGTTTATTTCTGCACATCTATTTGTTAACTGATTGATATTGATTTACAAGATTCCCAAGTATCAGTTTATAACTAAACTGACTCATCAGTCGACAAAGTTTTGAAAATTGTGAGTGTTTATTCAACCCCTTCTAAACACTCTTTCACCCTTAACCGATCATATCAAAAACACTTAATGTGCGGAAAAATATGGTACTCGGGTTAACGTGAGCACACTCAGCTCCGGTCACTCAGTCTTCGGCGCCTCCAGTCTCCACATCATCATGCTCACCTGCATCATTCACATTTAGTGAGTCTAAAGACTCAACATGCCTGAATCATGATAACAAGTACATATACGTATCATGCAACAATGAAAATTACTATAATAAAAATACATTTCATGATCTCAAAAACATGAACTAAAACATAACATGTCAAAGCATAAACGTGTACATAACATATCTCATCATATCAACATATACATGTTCATTTTATTTTATTGAATTCAGATCATTAGTTGTGACTTTCGTATCAGCTCTAATTGATGGATCCATCTACGTATAACCGCAGTACCCGGCGGCGGGGCATTAGCGACAGTATTACCCATCCATTGAGCCATTGGCCTTACATGTTCGTGTTCGTGTTCGTATTAGTCACAACCAACTCCCCTCCTTGAAAAACATGTCATCATATTCATCACTTATGAAAATCATTCATATACGTACAATTTCTTAAAACTAAGCATAAAACGTATTTTTCGTATTTTCATAAAAATTCATATTCGTAATAAGCATAAACATTTTAAACATGCAATTTTGGTGATCAGGCCGCTGCCAGGACTGCTAACTCGACCCGGGATGTAAAATGACGATTTTGCCCCTGAAAACCCTAATTATTCATTTTACCCCTGAACCTCAAAATTTCGACCCGAAGCAAACCAAACCTACTAAAACACCTCAAAACATATTTATAACCATTTCTTAGACGTAACCTCCAGCCCATTCCATAACTTAAATGATTCGTTTTAAAACTTAAACTGGGTTCCCAGCTTTAATCCGAATCAACCGAAAACCTAACCAAAATTTCCCAAATTTAAACCATGAATTATACACACCCTACCAACCCCTAAACAACACAATTACAGCAATTTAGATCCCCCTAAACATGGCTGCCACTTGCTGGAAATTTCTGCACCTTGCAACCTTCAAACCCTAATGCACCTAACCCTCAAGAATTCGATCCTAACCAAACTAGACTGGACCGGCCTTGAACCAACCACTCCTAGCTCACCACTGGACCCTCCTGAACTGACCTAACCACTGCCCTCAGCCCCATGCATGCAGCTTACTCGATTCCACCACGAAGTACCCGATCTAGCCACCAACTTGCCCTATCCCGCCATCTAGCTTCGATCAACGTTTTGCCTCACTACCATCCGGCCATAGACCATACCATGGCCTTGAAATGGACCATTCCTGACCTAAGCCGATCCTTGGAATGAACCCTACACGACTGATCTCCCTTTTCCACCTAATCTAGCTGATATACATCTACATGCCTCAAATCGATCGGTCTCTTGTCTAGACATGAACCGATGCACTCTGAGTCTTAGTCACGTTAGATCTCGACATGTATAGCCCCTTGGAAGCTATATCTAGCAGCCCCTTGCGCATAAGCCATGGAAAACGTGAGTACATGCCAAAACATATGCATATTTCGTGTCAAAACCATGCAAATCCAATGCAACATGATATATAGATCTAAGATTTTTCATGTAAAAAGATACAAATCAGCATTTAATGATGTGAATGATGATAAAAACGAGATATAGGGCGTGCCTTTGCGTATTTACACTCGAAAACTTATAGATAATCGCGTAGAACGTGCACTGGAGAGACGGGGATGAGATCTTTTGAAGAACTTTGAGAAAACCTAAGGAGGAAGGCTGCTGAATTTTGAAGAGAGCTGCTGCTAAAATGGGGAGGGGCGATCAAATGCTTAGGATAGGGAGATTAGGGTTTAGATGGTAGGTTAAACATAATAACTAATGTGCAGTGTGCCCTTAATTAAAAAATAATGAGGTTAAAAAAGATTTTAGACCCATTATGCGATAAAATATTTCAATCGAGCCCAAAAACACTCCCGTAAAATATTTTGTTTAGGTACGCTTTTGAAAACCTTTCTCGAACACTCAAAAAAAGTCTTCCGACTTGCTAAAATTTGCGTATCGGTTTAAAATATGATTCGACTAATAAAATACCCTACAAAACTCATTTTCAAAAAGCGCCCTTAATTACTCCAATTATTAAAAAATAATTATTTAATAAAAATATTTTTCTTTAACTGTCACCAGTCTCTTTTCCTCGTTCGAGCGCGAAATACCGCTAAAAGCCCTAGTACATGAAACCTTAACAACCATCAAATAAAACATTTATTCATGTCATGATCATGCATTTAATGCAAGTAAAAATAAATAAAAGCATATTTTAGAAAAAACCCTAAATTACAGACAGCCAAGTTACATAGTTCAAATTTTCTCGACCTTACAATATTTATACTTTATTTTTATATTATTATCTCAAATCATCACTCATCGATTAATTAAGATTGTTTGTCATCTTTGACAGACTTTGACCATGTTGCAATGTTTGAATTAGTTCCAAATCTAAGTCTTTAACGATATATATTTGCTTAAATTATACAGCGAACCAAAGTGGCCAACGATAATACAAACATGTAAACACCATAATCAAAGGATAATTAAATTAACCAGCGAGCTCCTCCTCCTTGTGCGTCTCAATTACCACATCGGACGTGGGGTACGCAACGCATGTGAGGACCCAACCATCATCGATCTGGTCGTCGTCCAGGAAGCTGCCGTCGGATTGGTCGACGCTTCCCTTGACGACCTTGCCGGCGCAGGAGGAGCAGGATCCGGCGCGACACGAGTACGGGGCTTCAATTCCTTGCTCCTCCGCCTGGTCCAGGATGTAAGTGTCGTCGTCGCAGTTGAATGAGACCTCTCCTGTAGGGGTGATGAGCGTAACTTTGTACGAGGCCATGCAGATGATTCCGCCACGTGAGGGGGAGGAGGACTTGAGGCCGAAGAGCGCGGCTCGGTTGAGATTGGGGAGGGAGTTGTGGGGGAGCATGGCGGTACTGAACATGGTGCCGGAGAGGCTCGCCATCGTTGTGGACGCTGGAATTGGGAGGGAGAAGCCGAAGGACAATGGGATTTGGAAGTGAAGTCAGGGATAAGGGATTTGGCTCGGGGAAATAGTGGGTTAGGGCCAGGATTATTACGCCACGTGTCAGCATATGGTGGTTTGCATTATCATTTTATTTATCAGGTATTGATAATATATTGTGGCCGTCACACTCCAATTTTTGTTTCACTTTTTTATTATTATTATATATCAGTTATTAGTTTTTTTTGTTAATAACTAATCAATATTAGTAATTTAAATTAATATGGTGAAAAAATGAGTAGGTCTTTTGTGAGACGATCTCAAGAATTTTTATCTGTGAGACGGGTCAATCTTACCGATATTCATAATAAAAAGTAATCCTCTTAGCATAAAAAGTAATATTTTTTCATAAATGATTCAAATAAGATATTTGTCTCAAAAAATACGACATGTGAGACCGTCTCACACAAGTTTGTCGAAAAAAATTCGTAAATTTCCGATATTAAATTCTCAGGTTTAAGATTCAATAATAATAAACTCACCCTCGATTAAAAATTTATTAAAAAATTAACAATCATTATATTAAGACACTTTTCGTTATTTAATTGATCAATCAAGAAACATGAGAGGTTAAGGACATCTCCAATCCACTGCACTACATTCTGCACTACATTCTGCACTACATTGGTGTTACACTAAAATCATCTCGAACCACATTGCACTACATTTTACACTATAATAGAATATTCCAAGGATATTCATTTTTTTTTCAATATTAATATTTCTATTTTACTGTTAATTATTTATAATTTGATAATATAATGATAATTAAATATTATAATTTATATATTAAAATTTATATATTTAAATATTTTAATTTATATATTAAAATTTGAATTAATTATTTCATATTAACAAAATAATTATTTGATTTACGTACAATTATTTAATACAAACTATATTTTAATAAAATCAAAATATCATTGAAAAAAACACGTTCATTTGATATTAAATTAATAATACAACAAAAATACAATATTAAATATTCGAATTACTATATTGTTCACATAAACACTGTTTTTTTTATTTTTACACTTAATTAATTTTTAATCAGAATAGTAAAAATTTTATAATTAAAATTTCAAAAAAATATTAATTAATTAAATATTAAACACTTATATTAAATTAATCAAATTAAAAACTAAAAAAAAATTAAAAAAATAAAAAAAAATTGTGGCGCAGCAAAATTGCTGCGCCACATGTGGAGCAGCCTGTAGAGCTGCTCCAATTGAGCGCCAGTTTTGGTGCTGGATTGGAGTGAAAAATCATGGCTGCCATGATTGGAGATGGTCTAAACTCATCTTTTCCTTTTCATGTGTGCTATTAAGGGCACCCACATTGGTTGGTTAATGGGTGTTAATAACACCCATTAATTTTCGCCCACCAATGTGGGCGCAAGAATTAATAATCTTGGCTGACATGGCAGCCAAGAAATTCACCAGAATAAACGGCGGTATTTCGAAATTTGCGACGGTTTTTCGTAAACCATCGCAACTTTGCGACGGTTTTTCGTAAACCGTCGCAAAGTGAAAAGCGTCTGTTTTTTTAAAAACGGTCGCTATTTGCGACGGTTTTTTTAAAACTGTCGCTATTTGCGACGGTTTTTTAACACCCGTCGCTATGTGCGACGGTTTTGCAAAAACCGTCGCTAATTATCACCAACGGCTATTTTCAAACGGCAAAATTATGCACCAACGGCTATATTCGAAATTACTCACTATATATACTAATCAATTTCTACAAATTCATCCCACAACATTTATCTTTTCATATTTTTAAGCCAAATGGGTGACAATAGTCAGAACTCACAAAATCGACCTCGATTTGTTTCTTCTACACAATATCCACCACAATTTTCAAATTGGCCGTTTGTTTCAAATTTCCAAGGTTATGAAAATCCTTCGAATCATCCAAATTACACCTCACGAGCTCCGTATCCACCGCCTACACCTGAATATTGGCAAAGTATAGGCAACCCAGATTTCATGCCGCCTTATTTTTATGGATTATATAATCCACAATCCACCAATATGCCAATCGAAAACGAGCCGCCAACTCCTACGTTTGTCCCAGAGACTCAGTTGTCCGACCGTGAAACACGAGTTGATCTCGAAAATGTGCAAAATGCTGATGTAGATGTTGAGGGTACGAAGAAGCGAATAATATGGAAAAAGGAGGAAGACGAGCTACTAGCGAGATCGTATGTCACAATGAGTGATGACCCAGTCATCGGCAATGATCAGAAGGGGAATGATTTCTAGAGACGTGTTGCGGACTACTACAATGACAATCGTCCCGCTGGTTCATCTCGGAGAGCTTTAAACGTGATTCGATCTCATTGGCACAATACTGTCCAAAAAAAGGTAAATCGCTTCAACGCAAATTATAATAGTGTTTACAATACTTATCGAAGCGGCCATAGTGATGAAGACATATTGCGGTTTGCATATGAAAAATATCGTGATGAAAATAATGGAGTTGCATTTAATCTGGAGCATGTGTGGAGAATCATGAAAACACGTCTACTGTTCACTCCACAGTCCGATGATCACTTGGTTGGTACAAAGAAAGCGAGAATCTCAGAGTCGGGGGCTAGCAACACCTCATCGAACAAAGATGCGAGTATTGATTTAGATATAAATGAAGAAGAGATTCGTTCAATTGGTCAAAAAGCCGCAAAAAGAAAAGGTAAAAACAAAGCAAAATCATCGATGGAGGATTTGACAACCAGATACGACAGTTTGTTCGAAAGTTTTACTCAGTATACAGACATAAAGAAGAACGAATCTAAATGGAAACAAAAAGAACTTGCAATAGAGGAGATGAAAGCAAAAGCGGCTTTGAACAAATCTGAAGCTAAAAAGAGCAAATATTTGCTTAAGGAATACGAAATCCTTTCGAAAGACACTTCACAAATGACGCCGGAGCAGCTTATAGTTCATGAACATCTGTGTGACCAAATTAGAGAGAAATGGAATATGTAATTTTCGATTGATGTAATTCTCTTTTCAATTATCGTAATTCGTTTTCTTTGTATTTTGTGTTTTTTTTAAAGAGATTTTGTTGAATAATATTTTAAATAAAAGAGTCCAACTTTTTTTTCATTTCTTAATAATATTTTAATGAATATTGGAATTAAGTTATTTTTAAAATAATAATACTATTTATTTTTAGTAATATTTGTTGTAAAATTTTAAAAATATTAGAAAAATATTGAAATATTAAAAATAAAAAAAATGAGTAAGTGGACAGTGGGACACATAAATAATGAAAGTTGAAATTAAATGAATGTGAATGTGTGTTAATAATGGGGAAGTGTTAATGTAATGAATATGTGGCTCGTGGACCCCATCATTTTTGATGAGATGGAGAGTTATTAACATGGATTAATTCCGACGGATGCGGATGCCCTAATCAATGGTAGTCGATTCATTATTAAACTATATGGTTGAATATTATTTTATTATCTGTTATTTCTGTAAAAGATAATTATTGTGATAGAGATATTTTGAGAAAAAAAAATGATATATTTTAAATATCAATATAATTATTATAAAAATCTTCCCATTTAATAAAATTGTACAGATAAATCCTAGCTAGTCAACGTAGATACATGCATAAATTATATAATTATAATATGTGTATTTATATGACTTTAATTTAACCGAGTAATTCCAAACCTAATCCAATTTCTCTTCTTCGTGAAGGTTAAGATTTTTTTAAAAACCAAGTTTGGGGATCCATAGCGGCAAACTTTTAAAAATAATAACTAAACTTCATATTAATTATAAAGGATACGTACAAATGTATTTTAAAAAGAATCAATATGTTAGATTTATGTGAATTTGATTAAAATTGCAAGGGCTGCTGGGAGGTCGGATCTCGCTTTAGAAGCTCAGGTTTCAACCTTAAGATCTAGAATCACAAACATGAACGTTAGAAGGAGGTCAGAAAGTTGTTTTAGTGTAGCTCCTCCGACGCTCAATTCATATAATAGAAAAATAGAGAGAGTATTGTGTTTGTTCAGAATGATTAAATGAGTGAATAAATTAATGAATGAATAAATAAACAATAACTGGACTATGATATTTATAGGACAAGAGTCTATGTGCGAGTAGAGACTACTAAAACTCTGATCTTTGTAGAGTTCTAAATTTGTTGGACTCTGTATTATCAGAATCTTATATAATGTTAGCTTAAACATCTACAAGCTTTATTTCTGTGGATTGCATATTGATGTATCTGAGTGGAAGCTCATCGAGGCAATAGCTCGTCTGACGTGTACTGAGCGAGTCCAAGCTTTCTATGGGAACTCGGGTCGGGAGGTCGGCCGAGACTTTCTCAACCACGACGATAATATATGCTGGGAGGTCGCCCAAGACCTTGCTTGGGAGGTCGGTCACGACTTGCTGATCGACGAGATTATGGAAATATGGCCAGCTGGAGTGAGCTTCCGGATGACCTCCCAACGAATCTGGGTAAATGGAGCCCGGGTGTTGTTGTGAAATCGTTTTTCTCGTGCCCAAACGAAATAGAAGTTTTAAAATTTTATATTTTGACATTCAAAATTATTGTTTGAGCACTCGTATGGTTTTAATAAAATAAACATACATAGGTGTTTAAAAATTTTACCTTAGTGAATTTTTACTTTGCTCCAACTACGCCCTTATACGCGAACGTAGCACTTGTTGTAAATCTCGTGTACGTTCTTCAAATCTTCTTTCTTCAATCTTCGAATCAGATCCACAACTAGAAGATTAGTTCTTCTTCCAAATAGTACTAGAATATTTGGATGAACTTTTAACGTTGGAGAGCAAAATTTGAGAGACAGCTCAATCCCCTTATTTCATGAGGATGACCGAAAATTAGAGAGGAGAAGGGAAGAGGTTTTTCGAAATTATGGTCTCTTGTGAGGCTAGGGTTTGCGTCTCCTACTTAAACCTATCTTTCGTGATCTAAATACCATAATATAATATTTGGGCCTCTTAATTAACATTAATGGGTTTGATTAATTAATTAGGCTAGTCCAACTAGTTTAATTAATTAATCAAAGTCCATTAAAAACTTTAATTATTTAGTATGTTTGACTTGTACTTCTACAAGTCCATTAAACATAGTTCCCACAATATTTAATAAACTCAACTTTTGAGTTTAATAAATTAAATTATCATATTTTACAAATTCAACACCTTTGAATTTATTCTCTTCAAATTAAATATCATAAATTCAACTATTTGAATTTATTCTCTTAAATTTAATTATCACAAATTCAACTCTTTGAATTTACTACTTCATATGAGTTCAACTCCTTGAATTTATTTTCTCCCCACGGGAACAAATGATCCAGTGCTTGTGTGACCCTCAGTGGTTCAGGGATGCAGTTAGTCGTGGGTTCACAACTCATTGTGATTCAGGACATAATCCTCTATTCGGGCTTACCCTAATTTGCCTCATTCTATGTATCAATAATTGATCATGAGAATGTCAGAAATCATATTTCTGATTAAACCCATTGAATCATGATAAGAGTGTCTAGTAGCTTCGCCCCCATGATTTCCTAGGTATCACTGATAGTGTATGTAAGAACCAGTCGGTTATGATTAACTTACAGTAAAGTCCATTCATCTCATATATCCTGATCGAATATGCAACTATTGGTTCATCGAGAGTTGCATAAGAATTCGATAACTATGTGACACATATTTGAGAATAAATAGTGGTATCGCATGTACAATTGGAGAACTCCTTCCCTAATGTACATCTCATACTCTGGAAAAAAATTTCATGCACTATTGTTTCATCAGATCAAACAGGATATCCACACCCGTAGTTGAGCGATGAATTCCCGACTACAATGCATTGGCTTCTACATGCATCGGTACAGTATCCAATCTCGCCACCTGATAAACCTCCTGGAGTCGGTAAACGGAGTCAAAGCACAGCCCTAGCATATAGAACCTCAGTGTTGTCCCGGATCGTAAGGACTAATGATGTAAATCATAACCACGGACTTATCCTCTCGATAAATGATGACTACTTGGAAAGTCCTAGGGAGGGCAGTTCGGCTTAATCATCATATTACTACTCATCTGTGTTTTTGGACATCTCTATGCCCTTACCAAGAAAAGCGGCACACAACACACATATGCTAGTCTCGAGCTCAAACGATCTTTATCCATGTTTTAGGCGGCTGAATCGACAAGGAACAAATTTAGATTATACAGTGTTTACAAATGAGTTTCAACATCGAATTACGATTCATTTGTATTAAAGTATAATTAAGGTCTTTATCTATGTTGATCATATAGTCGTGAGTTGTGCTGAGGTGTGAGATAGAGCTCTTAACCATGTCTGTTCTTGCCTTGAATTCGAAACGTCTCCTCTATTTATTGCCCTAGTGGTTATTTTTTCCATATTTCGAGACAATCTCGACCACTCAATCAGTTTGAAATCAACGGTCTGATCTAATCTTGGTCCCTCTATATATACTTATCTCTTCTCCCCATTCACTTTTTATATTTTGACATTTTATCACCTCAGATCCGACCTCATACTTTAAAAATTTTCATTCCTTCTTAGCTCCCAACTTCCGACCTTTCCCTTTTTATGTATGCTTTTAACTTATGTTCTCCCCCAATTGATCCTCCAATTCGACCTCCGAGGAGTTCTTCTGTGAGGTAGATCAATATGATCCCCGAGCTGATGTTCCTAGTGGGTCAGGTGAGCGCCTTGAAACCGATGGGGTCAACTCCCTTCTCTCTACTAGTAATGATGGCCCAGTCTGGAACCAGCTCGGTTTCTATCACACCAAAGAGCCAGTTTGGACATGTGATCCCTGGTTCGAGCTCTAACCTTCGTGGTTGGATGCCTCAGATGAGGATCAACCCCGAGTTCTCTCTCATGCTCCTTCTGACTAAAATTTGTCTTTCATCATTCTGAGGACCTCTTCGGGCTATTATACCTTATACTAAGATCAGCTAGATGATGGACTCCGATTTCCTCTCCCCCTATTTTTTTAGCAGCTCAGCCAATTCTACCAAACCACGTAGGCCAGTTTACCCCCAATGATTTCTGTACCTTATGTAATTTTGTAGTTCTTTTTAAGACACTGAGTTTTGAGGCTGAATGTTTTTATTTCACCCATTTTTATCTCCCCAAGAGTCCTGAAGAGGAACCCTTCTACTTCTCAGTCCATCTCAACTAGTCATTTTTTTTAGGGTGCCCCAAGCTCCAAAAAATACTGGAAAAACCATTTTTTTCGTCCCTTTTGACCCAAGGGACATCAGCTCCGAGTGGCGAGCTGCTCTCCCCGAGCTACCCTCACCACCTCCGACTTCCGCAAGAGCCTATCTCCTGTCGGGGCCTTTGAGGCTATCAGGGTTGCCGCTTCCATACTCCAACCCTCCTAGTTGAGGACCTCTTGTGCTACTATGGTCTCAGCTCGACCAAAGTTTCCCCTCAGGGCAATGAGGGTATGAAGATCAGCACGACCCTTATTTCCCCTTTATTATTATTATTAGTTTATATATGTGTGTGTGTGTGTTTTACTGACCGAGCTTCTACTCTTGTCACAGTAAGCAGAGACATGAACGCATCATCAAAAGGGCTGAGTCCAGGAAGAAACAAAAGACCAGCTTCGCTGGTCCCGACAAGAACAAGGCTTTGGCAAAGAAGGACAGCAGGGAGGAGGTCCCTAGTGTGACCATTGTTGAGGGGCCCGAATTTCCCCAAGACACCTCATCCAGGAAGCGACGAGCCCCTGAAAGCCCTCGCCTTCAAGGTTTGTCTACCAGTAGTGGTGAGGTCGGACCTGTCCATGCTGATGTTCTACCCCTCCGGCAGGTGAGGTCGGAAAACCATTCGAGGGTCATTTGTTGTCGCTCCAAACTATACGACATGTACACGGATGACCTTCGCATTTTGGGGTCGAAAATACTCACATGACCGAAGCCATGATGTTGGACATCGCCTCTGTGGCCGACGCAGACTTTCTTCAGGGTCTGAGTTAGTCTGAGCTCACCCTGAGGTCTAATAGTGCCAATGCTAAGGTAAAGTTGCTTAGGTGTTGTTCTTATATCTTTGTCAAGATTCTTGCTAACTCTCTTTCTTTATCTTTTTTTATTCTGGCCTTCTGAAAATCGAGGTCACTCAGCGGGCCAGCAGCTTCCAGAAGCAATTCTCAAAGGACTCCTAGGGCCTTTGAGCCTACCCTGGTTGACCTGGCGCAAAAACTGACCGACCTCACTTTGGCTCTGGAGTAGGAGTTAGCCAAAACGAAGAGGCAGGAGGCTAACATAAGCCAGGGTTTTGATGTCAAGCTTCTGAAGTTGAAAAATGAGCTGCGGGTGGCTGAGGTTCACCTAGAAGCTTCTAAGGAGGAGACTCGGGCTATCAGAGAGGAGCTGGCCTTGGCTCAGTAGGACGCTGCTTCCGCCCGAGCTGATTTGGACAAGGGCGCAGGAGGTCTTTAAAGAGGCCTTCCTGAAGTCGGAGGAGTTTGAGGTGATAATCGGTTCTCGACGTGGGATTTGATGGCTGCGTAGCTCAGTTTAAGGCTGTAGGTTATCCTCCGGAAGGAGCTTCAACCGATTTTCTTATTGCAAAGAAGATCTTACATGATCCCCCTCTAGATATGTAAAAACGTGTAAGAAAAATTGTGTGTACTGAGCTCCTTAAGAGCGGAATATTATCTTCGACTCCTTTGTTATTGTTGAGCTTTTGAATGAGATCTGCCTGAGCTCTAACACTTAATAATTAATCACATGCACTTTAGAAGTAGGTTGGGATTTAGAAGCTCGACCCATTACTTAATAAATAAACAAAGGGTCATTGTGAGAGGTCGGCCGAGCTCTTGGGGCTCGACAAAACAATTGAACAAATAACCAAATAAAGGTCTGTGTGAGAGAAGTCGGCCAAGCTCTAGGGCTTGGCTGAACACTTGAACAAATAACCAAATAAAGGTCAATGACAGAGAGGTCGGTCGGGCTATTGGAGCTCGTTCAAACACTTTAATAAATAATGGCCAGATAAGGTCATCTTATGAGAGGTCAGTCGGGCTCTGGAAGCACAGCCAAACACTTGTATCCAGGCAAATTGGAGCCCCTAAGCCGAAGTCTGGTGAAAACTCTTATAAGCCAGACATAGCAGAGGCGAGGTGATTTCTGATGTAATCAGCTTCTAAATAAATAATAACCAGATAAGGTCATCTTGTGAGAGAAGCTCGGCCAAACACTTTTATTCAAGCAAATTAGCGCTCCTAAGCTGAGGTCGGGTGAAAACCTTTATCAGCATGAAGTAGCCGAGGCGAGGTGATTTCTAACGTAATCAGAGCTCCTATGCTAAGGTTAGGTGAAAACTCTTATAAGACTAGAGTGAACTATGCGAGGTGAGCCCTGACGTAATCAAAGCTCCTGAGCTAAAGTCAGGTGAAAACCCTTATAAACCTGGGGCGACCGAGACGAGGTGAGCCCTGATGTAATCAGAGCTCCTTAGCTGAGGTCAGGTGAAAACCCTTATGAGCCTTGTGTAATTTAGGTGAGGTGATCCCTTACGTAACCAGAGCTCCTGAGCTGAAGTAAGGTGAAAACCCGTATTTGCAATAGTTTCTAACAAAATGTGCAATCTTATAAGAATAATAAATGTGACTTGAACTAAAACCAAAGTATGATGTTCTTTCCATAAAAGTAATTAAAAAAAGAAGTGAAACTAAAATTAACACATCTAAGCATAATATTTGTGGAGGTGGTAAGAATTCCAAGGCCTCTTCAACTTCCTCCCTTCTAAGTCCTCTAGATAGTAGGTGTCTGAACTGATCTTCTCTATCACCTTGAATGGCCCCTCCCATCTAGGATCCAACTTCCAAAAATCAACATCTTGAATCTTCTTTTAAACCAGGTCTCCAGCTTGAAAGGTACTCTGAATGACCCTTCGGTTGTAGGACTTAACTATGTGTCCTTTGTAATATTTCATTCTAATGGATGTAGCTTCTATCTTCTCTTCCACTAGATCTAGATCCGCTACCCGTCTTTCATCAATTTTTTCATCATAAAACATGATTCTCGAGGTCTCTTCTCCGATCTTCGCCGAAAGGACTGCTTCATTTCCATAAACCAGGTTGAAAGGTATTTCCTCGGGGCCATTCTTCGGAGTTGTCCTGTATGACCACAGCACGCTCGTGAGATCTTCCACCCAATTTTCTTTTGCATTCCCAAGTCTGGTTTATTAGTGATCTGTTGGTGACCTCCATTTACTCGCTGCTTTGAGAGTAAGCTACGGTTGTGAAGTGTTGCTGAATTTTCATTTATTTTTTTTTTTTGCACTAGGCTTGTATCTGAATCCCCTGAACTGTCTTTCAGTATCTAATATCAATTTTATTGGCACTAAAATCTACAAACAATGTTCTTCTAGAGAAACTTGAGGACCAAATTCTCAGTAATTTTGGCCAAAGCCTCAGCCTCCACCCATTCTAAAAAATTGTCAATAGCTACGAGCAAGAATTTTTTTTTGATATGGGGTCACGGGGAAAGGTCCCACTATGTTGATTCCCCATTGGTCAACGAACAAGCCGCCACTATATTTTTCACATTTGCAGCTGGTTGATGTTGGAGCTTAGCATGACGTTGACAACTTACAAGGGATCGGACGTCTTTCTGCATATTCGGACAAAAGTACCCGGCCATGAGTGCTTTTCGTGCCAAGAAATAAGCTCCCAATTGATTTTCACGATAGACTTTATGAATTTCCCTTAGTATGTAATTGGATTGATTGAGACCATAACATTTTAGAAGAGGTCAAGAGAGTGACATCTTGTACATAACTCCTTCAACAAGTATAAATTGAAGACTCTGCTTGCTTCAGTATATAGGCTTTTCTTGGATCTTGAGGGAGATCACAATCTTTATACACCAATAACTCGGCTCACCAGTATTGTCTTCTACTTCTTGAGGTGAAGGGCCCAAGTAGGGACTCAATTCTACCTAGACCACCACCTCCCTTGATTTCCAACTACGGATTGAGTTGGATATTTTAGCAAGGGTGTCAGTCTTCTTATTCTCTTCTCTATGGATTTGCTTAAATGCAAGCTCAGTGAAGAGCTGTTTCGCTGCCTCAACTGCCTTCACATATTCTACCAGCTTTTCATTTTTTATGTTATAAGATCCATTCAATTGTTGGGCTACCAATTGTAAATCAGAAAAATGTGCACCTGGGCGGCTCCAACCTGTTGTGCTGCCCTCAAGTCAACAAAGACTGATTCGTACTCTAGTTCATTATTAGATGCTCTGAAGTCCAACCTCACGACCGACTTTACCTCATCTCTCTTTGGACAGATCAATAACACTTCTACTCTGTTTCCTTCATTGGTGGACCAGACATCGACATATACCTTCCACAAATCTTTCACTTCGACGTGCAAAGTTTCAATCAAGAAGTCAGTCAAGGCTTGTGCTTTGATGGTTGTCCTAGGTCCATACCATATATTGTACTCCCTCAGTTCAGTGGTCCACTCAACCAACCGACTGAGATATCTGCACGAATCATTTTCCTCTCTAGAGGGCTGTTGGTGAGGACCATAATTGGGTGAGATAAGAAGTATGACCTTAATCTCCGAGCCATTGAGAACAAAGCCAAAGCGAGTTTTTCTACTACCACGTATCTGAGCTCAGCTGCTTTGAGTGCGTGGGAGATGTAATACATGGGGCTATGTTTTGTGCCCTCCTGTTTAATTAGCACTGAACTCATAGCTGCTTCGGTGGGTGAGAGATAGACGTATAATTTCTCTCATGGAACTGGCTTTGCTAATATTGGAAGTTCGGCTAAGTACTTCTTCAACTCCTCAAAGGATTTCATGTATTCTTAATCCTATTAAAATTTCTTAGCTCTTCGGAGAATGCGGAAGAAGGGTAGACTGCGATGCGCTGCCCTTGATATAAAAATAATCGTGATAAAGCGGCAATTCTCCCGGCAAGCTTTTGGACCTCATAGAGATTCCCGGGAGGTGGCATAGACTGAATGACCTTTACTTTCTCAGGATTGAACTCAATTCCGCTTTTTGTTACCCTATAGCCTAGAAACTTTCCGCTCTTGACCTCGAAAACACATTTCAAGGGTTCAGCTTTAAACCATAGGACCCCAAAGTGGCGAAGGTCTCTTGGAGGTCGACTATGAGGTGAGCCAAGCTCTTGGACTTCACCAAAATATCATCCACGTATATCTACACATATCGACCAACTTGAGCTGAGAAAACCTTGTCCATGAGTCTTTGATACATAGCTCCCACCTTTTTTAATCCTAAGGGCATTACCACATAACAAAATGTCCCTTCGGAGGTGATAAAGCTTGCTTTATCTTTATCCTCTTATGCCAGTGGGATCTGATGATATCTCTGATAGGCGTTCACCATACACAAGTATTGATGTCTTCTGGTGGAGTCAACCAGTTGATCAATCTTTGCAAAGGATAACAATCTTTCGGGCATGCGTTATTGAGATCTTTGAAATCAACACACATCATCCATCTGCCCAAACACTTGGTAACTAGGACATTCGATAACCATGTTGGGAAAAGGACCTCCCGTATGTGTCGAGCTTTGGGGAGCACATTGAAGCGGTGCTCTATGACGTTTTGACTGACCCCTCGAAGTTCTTGTGCGGACCAAGAAAAGACATCTGAGCTTGCCTTTAGACAGGTCATCATATCACTTTTAGTTTGGAGGTCCAGGTCGGCCACATGCTTGATGTTTTGTTTGATTCCTATCTCAACTGTCTCTGGTTCTTCATCTGTTGTGAGCTAAACCTCCTTTTTGGGGATCATCCTTGGCTGGCCCGCTCCAACCATCCCTACTTCCCTTTGGGACCTCTTTATTTACACTTTCACCTCGTCCACAGAACAGCGACGAGCTGATTTTTTATCTCCGTAGACGATTCCTACCTCTTTCCCTACAAGAAACTTCAACTTTTGATGGCAGGTGGAGCTTACAGCTCGTAATTCAGTCAGGACAGGTTTGCCCAGTATTTTGTTGTATGAAGAAGGAGCATCCACCACAGTAAAACATGTCATTTTGGTAATGCGGCACACTCCCGTATCCAAAGATAAGGGGAGCATTATTCGTCCTAATGGTTGTACAACATGTCCCGTGAACTCGAATAGAGCAATAAAGATAGGGTCAAACCCAAAGCTCTCCACCTTCATTTGATCAAGGGTCTTCTTGAAGAGAATATTAACTGAACTTCTTGAGTCAACGAAGATTCTCGCCACATTATAATTGACGACAGTGAGAGTTACTAACAAAGCATCAGTTGTGGGGCTGCCACAACACCTTTCAAGTCCTCTGATCTGAATCTGATAGTCGGGTCGGACTTAGGAACAAGGATCTAATACAAGATTTTCCTATCTCCTCCCATGAGCTTTCCTGACTCTTCCTGAATCTCTGTCAGTTGCACCTCCGGATATCATATGTATTATACCTCAGGTCGGGGGGTCGTTGGCTATTTGTTCGACTTGAGGTCCTCGGTTACCTTTCTCCTGTGGAGGGTAAGCCCGACCCCCTGATTAGGTCGGTTTTCCCTAGGTGGTGCCCTCTGATTCGCCCAGAGAGGTCCCCGACCTCTCTTATTAGCTTGATGCTGCCCCTCAGCTCGGGTCAGGAGGTCATTTTATATGGATCTCTCTACATGATTCTTTCCACCTCTTCTCCCAGTCTTTGACAATCATTAGTGGTGTGACCATATTCTTGATGGAACTCACATAATTTATCTGAGGGAGGTAAACGTGGAACTCTCTCGGCTTGTCTCGAGCGCTATAACTTCCTTCTTTCCTCACAGATCGCCATGGGCCTTTCCAAAATCATAGCTAATGGTGCATAATAAAACTGCCCCACGCCTCGGCCACGCTCCTCGACTCTATCTACTGGCCTCTTCCTGCTTGGCTCTACCTTCTCCTTCCCTTTATCCTTTTCTCCTGACCTAACATATATCTACCTCTGCTTCTGTGCATCTTCAAGGTTCACGTATTTCTCAGTTCGGCTTAGAAGCTCATCATAACTGCGAGGGGTTTTATTTTATCAAAGAACTGAAAAATTGTTCTCCTCGGAGGCCTTGCGTGAAGGCATTTACTAGTGTCTCAGGTAGCAGTAGTCAGCACCTCCAGGGCCGCGCTGTTAAATCGCCTGATGAATCCCTTAGCGACTCTGCCTCACTCTGTTTCACGTTGAACAAGCCCATAGAGGTCTTCAAATATCTCTTGCTTGTGGCGTATAACGTATTGGTTAATAAATATGACACTAAATTCCCGAAAGTTTGTAAAAGAGTGGGTGGCAACAGATCGAACCACCTCTGGGCTAAACCCACTAAGGTGGTGAGGAAGACTCGGCACTTCACCCCATCCGAGTATCTATACAGCAAGGCGGCATTGTTGAACCTCCCCAAATGCTCTTCCGAGTATGTACTCCCATCATAATCCCTGACGATCGGTGGACAAAAATTGAGTGAGAGGTCTTCATTTAGTATTTCTAGGGAGTGGGCTCTATCTGTCTATTGTAGGAGGTCGACTTGTCTGCCCAACATCATGATTTCCTCCCACATGGATTCTAGATTCTCAGGTGGAGGTGGAGGAAGAAGTGGTGGTGGAACTTGATTTCGACGAAGGGCCTCTTCGACAGAACTATTAATCAACTGGGCCAACTGATCCATACTGAGATTCACCACACCTCTTCCTTGATCGTCTCTTGGACCTGTTCTTCGTCCTCTTAATCCCCCACATATCTATGTCTTCTGCTCACGACTTCCCACAGAGGCGCCAATTGATGTTGATGAAAATCGTGAAGGCTGTTGGAGGTCGGATCTCGCTTTGGAAGCTCGGGTCGCACCTTCGGATATGGAAGCACAAACAAGAACGTTCGAAGGGGGCCAAATTATTGTTTCAGGTTACCCCTCTGACGCTCAAGTCAGAAAATAGGAAAATAGAAAGAGTATTATGTGCGTTCAGAATGAGTGAATAAATGAATAAATAACAATCGGAACCTGATATTTATAGGAGAAGAGTCTTTGTGCGAGTAAAGTTCTTTGGCTACTAAAACTCTGATATTTGTAGAGTTCTAAATCTGTTGAACTCTTGATTATCAGAATCTTAGATAATGTTAGCATAAACCTCTACAAGCTTTATTTCTGCATATTGCATATTGATGTATCTGTGTAGGAGCTCATTGAGGCAATAGCTCGTCTGACGTGTACTGAGTGAGTCCAAGACTTTTATGGGAGCTCGCTCGGGAGGTCGGCCACGCCTTGCTGATCGACTGAGATTATGGAAGTATGAGAGATCGGCTGGGGTGAGTTCCCGGATGACCTCCCAACAAATCTGGGTAAATTGAGCCCAGTGTGGATCTCTAGATGAACTGATGGATTCAGGTGAATGAGGTGACCTCCTAGTGAAGCCCTACTCATTACAATGATCTCTCGGAACTATCTGGATATTGGGCATGAATTCCCCAGAGCTATCGAGAGTGGGCAGAACCTATCTCTTGAGGCATCATTTATGTATTAAAAATTAGAGAGAGATATATATATATATATATATCTATACTACTTTATTAAGTTTGAGGCACTTAGAGTGACTAATTTTTAGTGTCATGGTCTGTTTTATTAATTATATATTAATAAAATGTTAAAATTTTAATGTAAGTTATATGTAGTTCAGTGGATAGAATCATTGTTACTTGGGGTTTAGGTTATAAGTTCAATTATTAATGAGGTCATTTTTTATTCTTTTATTTTTCAATTTATTTTGTAATTTATATATCAAAATTACGATGTAGTCCCTCACTATTTCTTATAATTATATTTTGATCTTCATTTAAATATAAATCAAATGAATTATAAAAATATTATACAAACACGCAACGCATGCATCGGTGCACTAATATATATATATATTTGAATATAATATCATAGTTAAATTGTTTTTTTAATGACGCAAAACTGAATCGAAAATGATAATAATGATTATTGGGGAGAAAGCGAAAAGGAAAGGGAAATATATATCTGGAAAAAATGACGTGGAAGTGCATACCATCTTTATTTCCGGAAAACAAAAACACTGCCTTAAAATTAAACCAAACATTTTTACCAAAAACCAAAAAACAAAAAAAAAAAAAAAACGAAATGGAGAGAATATTAAAAAAATACAATGAAGTCGGTTAAGTTTGATCCAATAATCCAGTTTTATACTACCGGTTTAGTCGATTCAGTTTTAATCGAATGATCATCCCTATTTACGAAGCACCATCCATTGCACAGCTGAGGTATAACTGCATCAAAGGACGACTATATTTGAAACACGTTTTTGACGTAAAAATAATCGCTGCATTCTAAATTATGCGAGCAGATTTAGTCTCAAGACTCGGACAACAACCCGAAAATTTTCTGGGGCATCCCCACGAAAACGAGTTACATGCAGAATTTTAAACCTTTATGAATAATGAACTGAGAAAGTAGTCAACTACAGGCTTCTTCGGATATAGTTCCCAGCTAGGAGATGCAACAGGACGATACGACGATTCTGTGCTCGGACAAATTCTAGTCGCATTTGATGTTTTGGTAAATCCTCCTTACAAACAAATTAGAGCCCAAGTATCCAACAGCCCCTGAAAGTGCAAAATCAACAGCCATGATAGTTGAATTTAGATAAATAAATCATTAGTACATAAGTTTCAACCCAATCATCTACATGAAATTATATACAACTATAACTAGAAACAAATCTTGAAAATAGCCGATTTTATATTGTACATACCGCAAAGAATTCCCAATCCAAGGCAAAACATCAACGTGTAACCAAAGTAGAAGCTGGTCTGGAAGAACCCTGACATTTTTGTCTTCATGGAGTAGTAATATATAGAGTACAAATACACATAGATTGCTGTTGAGGCTGCAGAAAAGAAAGAAGTCCACTTCCAATGATAATTCTCAGCATTTAGCAGGAAATATGTTCCCACGATGGTCACACAGGCAGTCACAATTACAAGAATCAGGAAAACAAGCAGCATAAAACCATATACGTAGTACACCTGACAATGAAGTAAGAGAATGATAGTTTTTAGTGAGGCAAAGGCAATGCGATATTGTCAACCAGTTCTCTTTCAGGAAGAATGGGGAAAATTAGATACGGTACTTCAGACTTAAGGATAATTTGCATTCACATCCCTTACACTTCATGTATTTGACACTCACCTTGCTTGACATGTTATAATAAATGTCAAATGCAGAAAACATAGAGGAAGTGAATGCAAATAACCATTAGATTTAAATGTATGATTGACCTTTTAAATAGAATTTTATTCAGTACAAAGAGGCGGAAGAGAGGTGGTATGCTGACCATAAATCGAAGCTAGTATAAGTGATTGCACAACACATGACAATAATCATCATGACAAGCTATAATTTATTAGAGTTCGTAAAAACTGTTCTTAATTTATACATCTTTGTCCCCTCTAAGCTGTATGATTATTTCGAAATTTATCCCACTAGAAATGGGAAACCAACTCTAAACAAGTTGTCCCACTAATTGATGAGGCCGACAGACCACATCGACCACTTCAATAATTTGGCAACAACAGACACACTAGCATACATTCGATCCATGAGAATTAGAATCACGTGGATTCTGGTGTTTCATACGCAACTAATAAACTAGGAAAAAAATACCATATTACCTACTTTCATTCAGCCTCAGATTTCAGGTTAAAAAACCCAACCACAAAAATAAGGCCTAAAACTTTCAAAAGTCAAAGTCAAACATATTTTAGGCAATAGAACCAAACCCTAAAAATAATACTCTTAGAACCTAAACCCTAAATAAAGCATATAACTTCGAAAATGTCAATTCCAAATCTATTCAACACAAACTATAGGTGTGAGAAATGAGTGCTATAAAAATAGCGCAAGAGACATCTAACAAACATCAGATCCATGTAGCATCATATCTGAACTCAGATGACCCAGAATGCCCTCTTCACAAACAATATAGCGTCTTGCAATTCAGCGATCACACGACTCTTCCGCATAACAGCATTTGTAGTCAATATTGTAATCTTGGAAAGAAAATGGAATATGAGATATAAAAAGCAAAAAAGAATAATATATTACCTTGTAATTCCAAAAGGAAGTGAAAACAAAATACATCTCAATGAATATGCTGCCAAAGGGAAGTAATCCTCCCATCATAGATACTACAGAAGGTGTCAAATACCACTTTTTCTGCGGAATTGGTCGTGGAATGGTCTTCACACGACAGGGATTGTTTGGAGCACCACTCCAGTTTCTTCCAATAACCGTACCCAAAAGTGCCAATGGGAAGGAAATAAAAGCCCATATGACAAAGACAACCACCATTGTGCCAAAGGGAATGGCTGCTAGGGACCCATAAAATATTGCGATGGTGTTCAAAATGAAACCAATCCCGAAGCACATGAAAGGAAAGAGTGAAGCTGTAAGAATCATGGATTTGATCCAGTTTTTGCCTGCAACAATGAAAAGAAATAAGTTTATCATATATGTGAAAAGAATTAACAAATGAATCCAGATTAAAATGATCTAAGAAAAGACATGAGTATAACAACAGGCAAGCACAAAAAGGATAACAAGAAACAGAAAAACTGTAATAATGACATCCATACCACCATGGCGTGAGTACATTCCACCACTGACATAGCCTGAAATAAATGATGTAAAAGCATAACATACTATAAAAGTCGTGACAATTGCTCCTCTCCTGAAAGAAGCATACACCAAGATAAGTCACAGACAACAACCAATAGCAAACAATAAATCTACCGCACCAGAGAGATAATGGGAGTGCACTATGTAGCCTGATACTTGGGAAAGAAGCTGGCTAGGAAATTCAACGCATACCCAATATACAGCATTCCCACAATGGCAAATAAGATGACAAGTAGAACCAGCAATGCTAGTTGTGCACCAGTACCAACAAGAGCACACAATAAAGCTAAACTGCGGGGCGTCCGAAACACATCTCCATGAACAAGTTTCCAACCAGATTCTTCACTGACATCTCTTTCCTAGAAATGAGAAGTTCTAGAGCATCAATATTAAAGTGAAAAAGGAAATAAATTCAGAAACCAAGTATTAGATTATCACCAGGGTTTCTAGATCGTCATCCTCGCGCGCATATTTAGCATAATCATTTCGTAAAGTTCGCATCAATATCATTGACACCAGACCGGTAAGGAATATAACCATCATAAAGGAATTAAAAATGGAGAACCAATGTATCTGCATAAAATTGGAAGGTCAGTCACAACTTAAAATCTGAAGTCAGCAATGTGACTTTTTCAAATCAGTCTGCATTTATAAATTGCATAATTCAGATGATATCCAAATGTCAGCGTTACCTGATGCTCAAAAAAAGGATAGTCCAGGTAGACATCAAAACGACGTGCAAATGAGATGTTTGTAGGTGTCCATTTAACTGAATAGGTCATATCCAATGTCACCCCAACTTCCAATGGCTTTGGATTATGCTGAGTGAGATTGACTTGAATGATCTACAAGACAAAGAAAATAAATTAAAAAAAGAACCAACAAAACCAACCAGCATTCAACACAACTTTAAATAGCCAGAGACTTGATCTTTGTTGTACTGCACACTGATGCTCTTATGCGTGTAGAGCATGGGCTTGCTACCACCTTTTCTTTCTGAACCCAATTCACCAACATACCCTGCAAAAACAATATAAATCATTCAAAGAAACATAGGGTATTCACTTTTCAGAAAACATTAAGCACAGAGTCCATGGAAACTTTACCCCATAGAGGCAGATCATCTGAGCTTGTGATCGGCATATCAGCAACAACAGGAAAGAGAATGAGAATCAGATAACTGATATTACACTTAACTTTGTCAAAAAAAGTGAAAAGCGCTCCAACTAAAATTACTTTCAAACTTACATATTTAAAAAAATTCACTTTTATTCTACGTTCATCATCACATAAGGATTTTGAAGAACGGTTCACAACAATTAGCCAGGGACGAGCCTCCAAGATAAAATGATGCTTTCACGTATGTTAAGTGTTAAATCAAAAGCACCTAGACATAGTAATGCGGCCAACAGTACATGCATGTAACTGTTACACTAGGATGATTACATATATCTTGCACTGAGCACGTGGGGATATGAAAGTAAATATATACTGCATAAACCAACTTTAGAGTGATAAATAATGCACCCACGGTAACCCTAGGTGATCATAAAATCAAAAGGCAGATAACATACCCATGAAGAATTCAAGCCAGTAGTTATTTTCAATTGCATCCTTGAATACCTTCGCTTTTGATTCATCCAGCTCAATCTCACAAATGGTAGCCTTGTCCACATGCTCTGCCAAATGAAACAAATTTATGCAATTGTATACCAAAACAACGCCTGGATACTTGACAGAGATGAGACATCTACATGCACTTACTTTGAAATCTTATCTCGGTCAAACTATCAATAAGCTCATTTCCACCCAATACCTCACCAAGCCCACCCCATTTGTGAGCAGCATTGCCGGATGGACGACAAAATGGAAGGCTGTAATAGTTATATGTCTCTTGTGGATTATTGTATGGCCCTACTTTATTTACCCAAAGGGTTACGAGCTCATCAGGTTGATACTGCAGGAAAAGGAAAAAGAAGTGAGAAAAAGATTGTGTGGCCAACAAAGCATAGAAAACTGTCATATCCCAAACACCCTACAGCAGCTAAAATTACAAAACAAAATGCAAGGAAAAAATGAGCTTATGGTGTTTCATCAGTAAAGAATATCGCTTTGTTATAGAACTCCCTTTCGAAAAATGCGATTTAATATGGTTTAGATAACACAGAAGATACCGAATTCCAAATTTAAGGGAACATTGTTTAAAAACTAATGGGAGGGAACAAAATGCTTTATTTTTTTTTCTAGGAAATACAGTATCAACCGAATACCATCAATGGTTTATTTAAACCGAGAGATGGTGGGCATCCGAGGTGCTCATTTTCTGTCAACAATTAGAAACAAAAACAAAACTCAAAGTTATAATAAAGTTAAACTTCATGGAGTTATAATGCAAGATGAACCAACTACTGAGGTAAAACACTACAGAGAACATCCAAGAGGCCCTGGTCAGAGTGCCAACTAGTGCCAATATCATGAACTTACAGTCCCTATGATGCATGTCAGCATGAGTTTCAAATCAAGCTAAGCATATTTCTTTCAATTGTTCATTAGAAAATATTTGATAATTCTGTTGACCGACCATGTGAAGAATATTATACACCATCATGTTGAGAGAACTCCACAAAACTACCATCATTTAACCCAAAAAATCCTGACAAATTTAATAAAAGAAGATTCATGGGTATTTGTACAAATTAAATGACAGAAAACACAAAAATTTCTGAAATCACTTCCTCATGGCTGGGGAATTAATAGAAAAGGTCAACTAAGACATGATATATCTACCAGAGGCAACCACCCCATCTCTCCAAAAATATTCAAATTCATATGTAATTATACCTAATTTTATTTTCAAAAAAAAAAGTTCGCAATTGATTCATCCTCACGGGCCAGGCACGAAATTCTAAACTACAAGTTCCCTCGGAGCTGAAAATACAATCTACTCGACTGGGAAATGGAACAAGTACCCCCGAGCAACAGAAAACTTTTACTGCCAACTATACCTAGACTTCTCTTACCCATACTGCCGTACCTGCCGCCCGGTACCGACCACATTCCCACAGTGAACAAAGAAAAAACGACGGCGAAGATGCTAACATATCAGCTCGCGACTTCATAACAAAACTACAATACAGGAGTGAACCTTCCGCATTCCTTGAGACAAAAACAAACACAACTCTCCGTTCCCCTGTATCAGGTATCTTCAAACAGATCTAAGCCATTCGACCAAACGTTCTCCGTCCAATTAATCCAAGCTCCTCGACTACGAAATTAGGGTTTCATTCATCACAGAGAGGAATGAACCGACATGCGTACCTTGTGATCATACTCCGAGGCGAGAACCGGCGATAGGAGTACGAGGCTGAGGACAACGGCGGCGGCAAGAGGAGACATCGAAGATCGAACTGCAAGCAGCATCTGGCAGTGGATCGCCGGAGACGATGCTGCGCGGATCAAGCAACCGAATATGAAATGACAAGTGCACTCACAGAGCTAACGAGTGAAGTCAACACCATTGGCGTCCATGGTACCAGTACAGTTTAGGTATAGACATGTGTAAGCGGGGTCTATTGAAGGAAGAGATTTAATAATTTTCAATTATTTTTTTTAAATGATAGATTTTCGTGGATTTGGTATATTTATATTGATTTTTGTAGAATTTTACAAATTTGTAAACAGAATTGTATGGACTTTTGTAGATTTTTTACAAGATTTTGATAGATATTTGTAGACTTTTTGCAAAAAAAATTATAATTTAATTTAACAAAATCAAAATTTTAATATATATTATTTCTTCGAACTAGTAATTATTTAACATAAATAATATCTTTACTTTGAAATAAATTTATTTATTTAAAAAGTAAATATGTCTAATATATGAAAAAAAAATCACGATTCAATTTAACAAAATTAAAATTGCAATCACCATGTCTATTCAACATGCATAAATAATTAATCAATAAAATTTTAATTTATAAGTATATATAAATAAATTTAATCAATATAGATAAATAGCTAATCAAAACATTATGAAATTTGATAAATTTTAAGCAGTTTTTTATGAAAAAAAAATCTAAGGTTCGTTATTGTGAATATGATCAACGTCACTCCACATTCTGTTTGCTATAGTATCTCTTCATGCATTTGCATTTGCTCGTTGTTGTTCTTCAGTGCCAAATATTTGATCAAAGTTGTTATCCTCGTAAACTTGTTCTGATGAAGGTTGTGGAACTTCATTCTCTGGTTCAATTGGAAATTCATCAGACCGACACTCCTTTCGAAGAAAATTGTGCAATCCGCCACAAGCCAATACAAGCTCCGACTGTGTTGTATATGGAAATGGAGGAGCAGTTTTGAATATTTTGAACCGCGATTTAAATATACCGAATATCCTCTCAATGACGTTTCTCAAAGAGGCATGACGAAGATTGAACAACTCTTTTGCATCTTCAGGGTGACGACCTTGGCCAGTGAATTCTTGGAGATGATAACGAACACCTCTAAAAGGAGCCAAGAATTGACGTCGATTTGCATATCCACAATACACTAAAAAAATTTACCTATCGAACAATATTTGTAGAATCAAGTAACCAATGAATAACATATATAATCTTAAAAAATTACAAACTTTTTAAATAAGTAGCATATAGAACAAAAAACATACCTTGTGGCACTTTAAGCCCGTTATTTCTTGATAAAGCATCTGTCAATATGTTTGAATCATGGGCAGATCCCTCCCACCCACTGAGCACATAAATAAATTCTAAATCAAAGTTACAAGCTGCTAAAACATTTTGAGAAATTGTCCCGTGACGATTACGATAATTGTTAGTATCATGCCCAAACACTGTTGCTGGAATATGAGTGCCATCAATAGCTCCAATGCAATCCTACAATAAGAAAAACATAATAAAAATTGTGGTACTTATAATAATAACAACTAAAAAGAATTTAATCACTTACTTTAAAATAAGGATAAAATCTTGTACTCTCTCTTATTTTTCTGGAACTCCTGATCATGGTTTGACCATCATATCTGCTGCAATGCTATTCAATGCTCTCAACACTTTGTTGAAGTTTTGGCTAGTATTGTATTGTGATCGACCGAATATTTTATGAATCAAGCAATATCGAGTATTTTGACCGACAACAAGTAAAAACATGGTAAGCATTTCTTCAATACAAATATATCTTGTATCTTGCAATGGTGTTTTTTCTCTAAGGATGTTGCACAATTTTAAAAATACGTCAGGGTACATTCTATATATTTCTCGAAAGTTTGTAGGATCCTCTTTTAATATTTTATGGATATATTCGTATCCACTTGAAGTTATTGGTCGTCTATTTAAGGGACGATGGACACGTTCGTCATTCATGCTAGTTATATGCTTAGTTAGCACATAGAAGATCCCAAGAATTTCCCTCAACAAATACCTAAAAGTTTCATGTAATTTTTTTTCGAATTCCTCTTCTTCCATTTGATCTTCTACATCATGTACGTTGATATATGACATTTTAATGAACCACCTGATATCAGACAAGGAATTAGAATAAAATAAGTCTATGAATTTATTGAATATCATTCCATGTAAAACTCAAAATTTATATAAATAATCCAAAAATCCACAATCAGAAAACAAATAAAAAGAATATGTCCAGAAATTAAATCACAATATAACTCATTATTGATCATGTCCCTAAAAATACTCATTCATTTAATTTATAGTCTATCCATCCCGAACGCTCTTCAATTGTCATTTTCAAGAAATCCATCTTCTTTGATCTGGTGTTAAGTAAATCAAGCACTTTGTATTGAGTACCGATTATCCAAATTTGGGACCTCTTTGATAGCATCCCAACAAGTATCACCTGCATTCCCTATTAATTCTATCTTAGAAACTACCTTCTCAAGAGTGTGAGATATTTCACATATATAATTTGGGTCTGTATTCTTGAATGTGCTTGATTTTGCTTCAAACTCAGTCCTATCTCGTTTTTTTGTAGTTGGTGGAACCTCTGAACTTCTGGGCTGAGGGGATAATGGTAAAGCAGAGTCCTCAAAAAATGGAAGCTGGTGTGAAGATTCTTGTTTGTCACTTTGCACAAATTCACCACTATCATAATCAAAGACATAATCATCTAATAAATTAGTTTCCCTATTTTCTTCTATATCAAATGTTCTTGCATCAGTATCATCTCCTAGTCCAATTGAGTATTTTCCAGTAGCAGTTCCAGACCCGACCGCGATTCTCAAATCTTCATAATCCTCAAAAGTGTCTGTCCGATAATGTTCATGTTTAGGATGAGACTGGTAAAGAACAAAAAACAACAATTGTTAAAATTAGTTATAATTCTAATTATAAATATAAATTTATTATTTTAACTCAAAGACTTTTACCTTGAAATAGTCCTCACATACTTCATCTTTAGCAGTGAATTTCTTTGTCACGGAATCCCATCCAAAACCAGAGTTATGACGTATAAGCTTACAATATTATTGTATCGCTGTTTGAACCACTTTAAACGACTTTGATATTGTGTAATAGTCTTTTCACATCCAAGTTTTTTGTTTAGAGCAGGAAGTATTTTTTTCTCCACAGTTTTCTTGTTAAATACTCCGTTCTTATCACGTCATCCTCGCATTGCGGCATCAACCATGATTTTTAGCAATTCATTACTCTCTTCAGTCGTCCACACATTATATTTTGCTTACGAATCTCCCATTGTAATTATTACTTGAGTATGCATAAGATATAAAATATACGGTAGTAAGAAGCAAACAAGCACATACATTTTACTAGATATTGACCAAAATAAGTAAAAAGATCTAGAGACAATGATAAAGTGTGATACAAACAATCAAACAATAAGGACTAACAAGAATTTTAAGAAAGAAGCTTCTAAGTTTTATGCTTATCACAACTACATGATATACATTGATTTTAAGTCAATGCATTAATTCATAAATGGACTATACATGTGATGTTTTTTACTGTGCGACATTTAACGATGCAATAGAATTAATATTATTGAATACCTTAAATATATCAATATTAGATATTAATATGTCAAACTTACTCATTATTATGATGATTTGGGAAGCATTGGTTTTCTCCTAGATAGCGCGCCTTCTTTCAAGGCTATTCAAAAATTGTTAGGAAATTTGGGCATCATAATGGCATATGAATGAATAATATATGTTTGAATGCAAAACACACACATGTTGTTAGCCTATTGTTATATCTTGCAAAACCATCGGCAAAGATATAACAATATGCTAACAACATGTGTGTGTTGTGTATTCAAATATATATTATTCATTCATATGCCATTATATTTTGGAAGGTGAGGAGCAAGATATAGATGCATATAAAAATTTATTTTAAGAAAACAAAGCCTCATCATATGATGCATTTCCTCCTCACCTTCCAAAATATAGATGCATATAAAATTAAAATAGATTTTTATATCCTAATTCCTGACCACTGTGAAATCATCCGCTAAGATTGAAAGATAGGACATAAAAATTGTTACTATCATTCAAAAACTGATAGGACATAAAAATTGTTACTATCAAGTGATAGGACATAAAAATTGTTACTATCAAAATTTCACATAATTATTTGAAATATAAAATATCCTAACATAAGACGAACTATAACATATGATTACTATCAAAATTTCACATAATTATTTGAAATATAAAATATCCTAACATAAGACGAACTATAACATATGAATCCCATTTTATTTTTCCATCCATAATAACAATCATTAAGAATTATTGAGAAGATGGTGATCTTAGAAAACCAGATATATTTTCCCCTGATCGAGTAATGTCCAGTGGCCCCGACGTTATTTCCCTCCAAGAAATTAGTATACCAACTACCAGAAAGCTTCTCATATCTTTTCAAATCTTTGTCGTTCAAATTAGTATATAGATGGGGTGATACATTTTCAAGTGTTCTTTCAAATGGCGCCATCTTTTTTTCTCTCAGATTCGTGGAAAATCCATCAACTCACCATGATTTGAATATATAAAAATCATAATATATTTTTTATCAAATCAATAACGATTCAAGAAAAGATTCGTACCTTTGAAATTTGGAGAAACCCTAGATTTGTCTTTAGAGAAGAGAAAACGCCGTCTTTTGAGTGAGAAAGAGAGAAAACGCAATGTTCAGTATCACTCATGGGGTAAATCATTCAAAAATAAATTTTGCTATTTTAAGTAATTTACTACTCAAATTAATTACTAAAAAAGAAATACAATATTTAATTATTTAATTTAATCATTACAACAAAGTTTTTCAATGGACATTAATTTACTATTTAATAATCATAATTTTTTTTATCCCAAATACATTTTATTTCGAAATTATCTTAGTTTGAAATAATTAATGCATTGTAGTTTTCTTCCAAAAACTATGTATATTGTATATCTTGAATTTTTTTCTTAAAAATTAAAATAAGAGAGCACAAGAAAATTAAAAGAGATAGATTCAAAAGAGTTTCAAATTGACATTAAATTACTCTAAATAAACATGTATATTACCCTCAATAATCAGAAATGTTTGACATTCAATGCATGCAATTCGGATTTCTATAATTGGAAAGAGTTCATGTATGATATAATTTTGTCAAAAGCATCCAATGTATACTTTTTGTCCCTTGAGATGTCTTATTTGAATTTTAAATTATAAATAATGCAATATTGCATATTATATTAGAAACAAATTTTATTCTATTTATCTTATTAAATTTATCTATTTCAAAATTTGAATTCTGAAATGACTCTTCTTTTCAGCACCATATATGAGTTGAATCCTTCCAAGATGTAATGTTCGTTTAAATTTAGATTTGTTCGTTGTTATGAAATACCTACATATAGAAACAATGAGACATTAAGTTTGAAATTTATCTTCCATTATCAAGAAGTAAAAAATATTATTCTTCTATTTGTACAAAATTTTAATTATTATGTATTACTAATGTGATAATTTTCTTCTATATTACAAAATTCACGAATACATGATAGTATAATGTCCCGTAATGGAAATGATTAAACCAATTCTAAAGAAAGCAAACATCTTATTAGAAGACACCTTATAAAATTTGTTGACATTGTTTGGGAATACACATAGTAAATGTTAATAAAAATAACTTTTCTGATTTATACATAATATACTTATGATCACATGTTTCATTTTTCTTTCGGAATAATAGATTGTTGTGTATATTACGAAGAGATTTTGTAAATTAAATCACAACCCATGTGGGGGCCCGGACGCTAATCAATTCTTAATCGTCAATCAGGATCAATTTACTAATCAAGTAATTAGGGTCATAAAATTTTTTTTTCTTTTTAATGCGGAATGTAGTGAAATCAATATAACATACAACTCAGTATAAAATAAAGTACACGTCCTGTACCGTCTACAAATCAGTAAAAACTAAGGTTCAACATCTAAATATCAAGTGTCAAAACCCTATTTACATCGAAGTCCGCAGTCTCCACTCTATCACGATCTCTTCTCATCTCCTGGACCCTGATCCTGTCTCACCTGTTGTCATGTACACATACAAACAAGACAACAGCCGGATAATTCCGGTGAAAATATAATCTCAGTATAAATCAACGAACATACAATCATATAATCAATATAAAGCATGAAGCAGATATCAGATATATATCAAAGTCTGAAACACAATTAATATCAAACTATCAATCATACTCGTGACTCCACGACTCAGACTAGACTCAATCCTAGTCTAGGGATCCCGGTTTTCAGACGTTGGTATTCCTATATCGACCAACAGTAATAGAAGAAACTCGATTCTATCCACGTCGATATAACCAAACATCCAGTGTCTTGACCTATCAGTCACAGACTTTGGCCCTATCGCCAATATACTATCTTGTGACATCGTGCAATGTGCCCGTGGCGATCCCACCACTATCAGACACTTCTGTCACAAGATCACTCGTCTAATATTCGTCTAATACATGCTTCCTATAAATCCATAGAACAGCATATAAAATCAAATCAATGCATATAACAACAATAAGTATGTGATTTAGGGAAACTCAAGTATATCCTACTTGAGTCGATCTCCCAATACCACATTGACTTATACCTTTCGTTCGTAGTCTTAGTCTGAAGCAATATCAGTTCTGAACTCAAGACTGTCTCTGTAAATCTGAAATGGCATATCGAGAATACTAATATCAATATTCCATTCTCAATTCAACACTGAATCTGATTAATCTGAACTTAATTCAATTCAACAGCATAATGACACAATCTCGATATTCCCGTCAATACCAAATCAACAGATATCAATTACAAATCATAACTCATATCTGGTATAGTCCATAATCAATCCATAATCCAAATCTGTCCCATTTTCAATCAATATAATCAGAAATTCATAATAATTCCATGATCAGTCTGTTCTTCGATCTAACTTCGATTCTACGATGTCTAGCATGTCAAGAACACCATATATGAACCATATCAAATTCCTACGACATCATATTTTCAAATGATACCAGCACTCAGTAAAACTTACGTCCAGTAGTAGCTGTCGATGGAAGGATCACAGAACTATGTCTGGATTAAAAATCTGATAAACGGATCTTCCAAAATCACAATGTTGAGATCACCCGAGGCTTGAGGAAAATTTTCTGAAGAAATATCGATTCTTGCTGCTTGTTCTCGAAGGGAATGAAGTAATAAACATTATATATATATATCAATTGCATGTGTGACAAGTGTCACTCAAGTCATAATTGCACTTTAGCCCCTGAACTCTTCCCTATTTGCAATTTGGTCCTCAAAACTCTTTTTAATTCCATTTCAATCCCAATTAATTAAAAAAAAATCGTGGAATTAAATTCATTATTCCAAGATTCGTAAATTAAATAATCTCGGATTAAAATGATATAATCTCGGGTCTTACAATTCTCCCCCTCTGAGACATGATTTCGTCCTCGAAATCTCAAGCAATCATATCACAGGCAATCAAATCAGAAATAACAGAAACTGAAATAGAAAACTCACATCAGTGGAATAACTAGGAATTCCTGTCTCATGTCTGATTCAGTCTCCCAAGTAGCTTCTTCAATGCCATGACGAGTCCACTGAACTTTCACAAGTGGGATTGTCTTCGTTCTGAGTTGCTTTTTTTTACGATCAATAATCTGAACCGGTTTCTCAATATAACTCAGAGACTCATCAAGCTCAGCCTCGTCTGGCTGGATAATAAGGGAATCATCTGGGAGATATTTCCGTAACATAGATACATGAAAGACATCATGTATTCCAGATAGAGAAGGCGGTAATGCAAGTCGATAGGCACGATCTCCTATCTTCTCGAGAATCTCATACGGACCAACGTATCTTGGAGACAATTTGCCTTTCTTGCCAAATCTGACCACACCCCTAAAAGGAGAAATCTTCAGAAATACTCGATCTCCTACCTCAAATACCAACGGTCTACGTCGAAGGTTGGCATATTTGGCTTGTCGGTCCTGAGCTGCCTTCATTTTCTTCTGAATCAGTTTCACTTTTTCAGTCATATCTCTGATCATGTCAGGTCCAGTCTCAGGAACTTCAGAGATATCATCCCAATAAAGAGGGGATCGACACTTCTTTCTGTACAAAGCTTCAAAAGGTGCCATCTCAATACTCGTTTGATAGCTATTGTTGTACGAAAACTCACAGAGAGGCAATGCATCTTGCCAATTAGTGCTAAGATCCAGCACTACAGCTCTCAGCATATCTTCCAATGTCTGAATCGTCCGCTCTGACTGTCCGTCAGTCTGTGGATGATATGCGGTACTCAGATGTAACTTCAGTACCGAGAGCCTGCTGCAAAATCTGCCAGAAGTGCGAAGTAAACCGAGGATCACGGTCTGAAATAATCGACTTCGGCACTCCGTGCAATCTAACAACTTCTCTGACATAAATATCGGCCATCTGATCATATCGGTACGTCATCTTGTATGGAATGAAACATGCAGATTTGGTCAATCTGTCAATCACAACCCAAATCGCATCACAACCTTTGGAGGAACGTGGTAACTGTGTCACAAAATCCATGGAAATGTGATCCCATTTCCATTCAGGAATTGACAAACCCTGTAACAATCCTCCTGGTTTCTTTCTTTCAGCCTTCACCTGTTGGCAATTCAGACATCTGGAAACAAATTCTGCAATGTCAGTCTTCATTTGTTTCCACCAAAACTGTTCTTTCAAATCATTATACATCTTTCTGCCACCAGGATGAATACTGAATCGACTATTGTGCGCTTCTGTCAATATCTGTTGTTTCAACTCTGAAACATTCGGCACAACAAGACAATTATTCACATACAGTACATCTTCACGTACCTGAAACTCTAATTGATGACCTGATCTGACCATCTCACTCGATTTCTGAACTTTCTGATCAACTTTCTGTGCCTCTTTAATCTTCAAAATTAGCTCTAGTTCAGCTTGAATAGCATATAATCTCAACGGTCTACAATCTGTCTCAAATACCAATCCAGACAAACAGCAGTCTTCAATCAAATTTGAAACACCTATTGTCGATAAGGATAAAGCACATACCTTTCGACTCAATGCATCAGCTGCTGCATTGGACTTCCCCGGATAGTATTTGATTTCACAATCAAAGTCTTTCAGTAAATCCAGCCATCTTCGCTGTCTCATATTCAGTTCTGATTGTGAAAACAGATACTTCAGGCTTTTGTGATCAGAATAGATTTCGAATTTCTCACCGTACAGGTAGTGTCGCCATATCTTTAACGTAAAGACGATGGCTGCCAATTCAAGATCATGAATAGGATAACGAGATTCATAGGGTTTCAACTGTCTCGAGGCCTAAGCAATCACATGCCCTCGCTGCATCAAAACACAACCCAATCCTCGATGAGATGCATCACAATAAACCACAAAATCACCAGTACCTGAGGGGATAGTCAATATCGGTGCACTGGTCAGTCTTTTCTTTAATTCAAGAAAACTGGTATCACATTCCTCAGACCAAAAGAATGGAGCATTCTTCTGAGTCAACTGTGTAATCGGTTTGGCAATACTGGAAAAATCTTTGATGAATCGACGATAATATCCTGCCAAACCCATAAAACTGCGAATCTCGGGCACAGAAGTCGGTCTCGGCCAAGAAATCACGGCTTCAACCTTACTGGGATCCACTGATATACCGTCTCCGGATATAATATGCCCCAGAAATACAACCTGTCTCAATCAGAACTCGCATTTCGACAGTTTAGCATATAACTTCTCAGCCCTCAAAATTCACAACACAGTTCTTAAATGCTCTGCATGTTCAATCATATTCTTCGAATAAATCAATATATCAGTCAATAAAAATGATCACGAAATCATCGAGATACTTCTGAAATACACGGTTCATCAGACCCATAAACACAGCTGGAGCGTTGGTCAAACCAAACGGCATGACAATAAACTCATAGTGTCCATACCTGGTCCTGAACGCTGTCTTCGAGATATCAGAATCCCTGACTCTCAGCTGATGATATCCAGATCTCAGATCGATCTTGGAATAAATAGAAGAACCCTAAAACTGGTCAAACAAATCATCTAATGGATATTTATTATTTACCGTTGCTTTGTTCAGTTGCCGGTAATCAATACAGAGCCTCATTGAACCGTCTTTCTTCCTCACAAACAGTACTGGAGCACCCCAAGGAGATACACTCGGTCTGATATACCCCTTGGCGAGTAAGTACTCCAACTGTTCTTTCAGCTCTTTCAACTCAATCGGTGCCATTCGGTATGGAGCTCTAGAAATTGGAACTGTACCTGGCATCAACTCAATGCTGAAGTCTATCTCTCGAATCGGAGGCAATCCAGGAATCTCGTCTGGGAAGACATCAGCAAACTCACACACCACTGGCAAATCCGCCAATGATGGACTCGATTTCAGTAAATCAACTGAATAAACAAGGAATCCATCCGCTCCTTTCTGCAATAATCGAGTCATATTCATAGCAGATATCAAAGGAATTCTAGCTCGAGAACCCTTACCGTAAAACTTCCACTCATTAGCCATTTCAGGTCTGAATCTCACAATTTTGTGGAAACAATCAACAGTAGCTCTGTACTTGGTCAACATATCGATACCGATAATACAGTCAAAATCAGACAACCCAAGCACAATACAGTCTAACTCAATCTCATGACCGTCATATCGTAGTATACAAGATCTAACAGAAGTCACTGATACAAGACCTTTTCCCAAAGGAGAAGAAACAGATACTACAGTAGATAGGGACTCAACAGATAATGCATGCATCAATGCAAATCTCTCAGAAATAAATGTATGTGATGCACCAGTATCAATTAATACATAAGCAGGGTAACCAGAAATAGAACAGTTACCTGCAACGACATCATCAGGTGCATCCTGTGCCTGCTCCTCAGTCAAAGTAAAAACTCTGGCCTGCTGTCTCGGAGGCTGGCTCACTGTCTGGCTTCCTCCTGGCCTCTGCTGTGACTGGGTAGACGGTGCTGGCTGGAAAGAATGGACAGCAGATGGTCGTCTCCCGGTCTGAGCCACTGATCCAGATGACTCTGCTGCCTGGGATCCCTGTACACCTCTCTGGGGACATACTCGGGCAAAATGTCCCTGCTGTCGACATATACGACAAGAGCCAAACACTCCTCGGCACTGCTCTGTGGAATGCTTCCCTCCACAAGTGCTGCAATATGGTCCTGTATAACTTTGGCTCTGACCAGTCTGTCTCGAGCCACTGGAACTGGAAGAACTGCTGCCAGACTTCTTAAACTATCTTCCTCTGGCTTTCAAATAGTCCTTTTTTCCACCACTGCTGCTACCACTCTCGAATCTGGGAGGGGGTTGCTATGGTATCGGTGCTGGGGCAACATATGAAGCTCCTCTCTGTCTCATCAGACCAGTTTCTGCTCCTTTTGCTCTGTTCAGGGCGTCAGCAAAGTTGTTTGGTCGCCCAGTGTTCACCAATGTAAATATTTCCGGATTCAAGCCATTGATGAACTGATCAGCCACCGCTTCTTCATTCTCGGCCACATGTTGAGCAAATCTCAGTAGTGTAGAGAATTTAGACACATATTCCTCAATGTTCAACTGCCCTTGTCTCAGATTCGCAAACTCAGCCCCCTTGTCCTTCCTGTACGACACTGGAAAGAATCTCTGATAAAATTCAGTTCTAAACACATTCCAGGTAATAGTCGTACCTCGATGCTCCAATGCCTTCTTAGTCGTGATCCACCATTTCTTTGCAACGTCGTGTAACTGGTGCCCTATCAGTTTCACTCTCCTCTCATCGATGTAATCCGAGGACTCAAACAACATCTCAATGTCGTCTAGCCAACTCTCACAATCCACTGAAGTCTCGGTACCTTTCAGAGTTGGTGGATGGAATGACTGAAATCTTTTCAATAATGTCTCCATCGGAGTGGCTGTAACGTCCATTGGAGGATTCGAAGTACTACCCTGTTCTGGTATTCTTCTCGGAGGCATATCTGATAATCAAAAGGATTAGTAATCCCAAACAATAATTATATTTCAGTCCTCCTCCGATCATCTTACTGCTGATCTAGAATCGGTGCTGATTCATTCTCAATAAAACATATTACCATATCACATCAGATAAGCAAGTAACATGTATTAAAGCAGTAAGACATGCTAGCATTCAAAAGCAGGAAAGAAAACTCAATCTACCCCAGCTCACTAGCTCCTATCTCAATCTAAAGGATCTATCGCTCTGATACCACCTGTTGTGGGGACCCGGACGCTAATCAATTCTTAATCGTCATCAGGATCAATTTACTAATCAAGTAATTAGGGTCATAAATTTTTTTTTCCTTTTAATGCGGAATGTAGTGAAATCAATCTAACATACAACTCAGTATAAAATAAAGTACAAGTCATGTACCGTCTACAAATCAGTAAAAACTAAGGTTCAACATCTAAATATCAAGTGTCAAAACCCTATTTACATCGAAGTCCGCGGTCTCCACTCTATCACGATCTCTCCTCATCTCCTGGACCCTGATCCTGTCCCACCTGTTGTCATGTACACATACAAACAAGATAACAGCCGGATAATTCCGGTGAGAATATAATCCCAGTATAAATCAACGAACATGCAATCATATAATCAATATAAAGCATGAAACAGATATCAGATATATATCAAAGTCTGAAACACAATTAATATCAAACTATCAATCATACTCGTGACTCCACGACTCAGACTAGACTCAATCCTAGTCTAGGGATCCCGGTTTCCAGACGTTGGTATTTCTATATCGACCAACAGTAATAGAAGAAACTCCGATTCTATCCACGTCGATATAACCAAACATCCAGTGTCTTGACCTATCCGTCACAGACTGTGGCCTTATCGCCAATATACTATCTTGTGACATCGTGCAATGTGCCCGTGGCGATCCCACCACTATCAGGCACTTCTGTCACAAGATCACTCGTCTAATATTCGTCTAATACATGCTTCCTATAAATCCATAGAACAGCATATAAAATCAAATCAATGCATATAACAACAATAAGTATGTGATTTAGGGAAACTCAAGTATATCCTACTTGAGTCGATCTCCCAATACCACATTGACTTATACCTTTCGTTCGTAGTCTTAGTCTGAAGCAATATCAGTTCTGAACTCAAGACTGTCTCTGTAAATCTGAAATGGCATGAATCTGATTAATCTGAATTTAATTCAATTCAACAGCATAATGGCACAATCTCGATATTCCCGTCAATACCAAATCAACAGATATCAATTACAAATCGTAACCCATATCTGGTACAGTCCATAATCAATCCATAATCCAAATCTGTCCCATTTTCAATCAATATAATCAGAAATTCATAACAATTCCATGATCAGTATGTTCTTCGATCTAACTTCGATTCTACGATGTCTAGCATGTCAAGAACACCATATATGAACCATATCAAATTCCTACGACATCATATTTTCAAATGATACCAGCACTCAGTAAAACTTACGTCCAGTAGTAGCTGTCGATGCAAGGATCACAGAACTATGTCCGGATTAAAAATCTGATAAACGGATCTTCCAAAATCACAATGTTGAGATCACCCGAGGCTTGAGGAAAATTTTATGAAGAAATATCGATTCTTGCTGCTTGTTCTCGAAGGGAATGAAGTAATAAACATTATATATATATCAATTGCATGTGTGAAAAGTGTCACTCAAGTCATAATTGCACTTTAGCCCCTGAACTCTTCATATTTGCAATTTGGTCCTCAAAACTCTTTTTAATTCCATTTCAATCCCAATTAATTAAAAAAATCCTGGAATTTAATTCATTATTCCAAGATTCGTAAATTAAATAATCTCGAATTAAAATGATATAATCTCGGGTCTTACAACCCATTTGGATAAAGATATTGATGAAAAAATTATTGTTATCATTCAAATGTGTCAAACACGTATCATGTCACAAAATTGTTTGTGAATGTGGATTTAGACGAAATTACTGAATTTTTTAAAAAATATTTCTCATTAATTTTATTGAATGTGATTTAAAAACATTTTTTTATCACATGTTAAAAAATAATAATATATAACTTCTCGAAAAGTAAAGAATTAAATAGATATTAAGGTTGATGGCCGACATCAATACACTAAAGACGATAAGCTTCATGTCATTGTCTTAGGCTAACACGATCTAAAATTTTGATATATGATAGTGATTATTGGCTAAAAATATTAATCAACATGCGTTGTATTTAAGAAACTTTTTAAAAATAGCGAAAAAATAGTTCTTATTTTTATAATTGTATTAATTTTTTAAATTTAAATATCTATTCATTTTTCACTAATTTTTAATAATATTACCCCGTGCATCGCACGGGTTAAATACTAGTTTTTTATTATGATCGAGTTCTTTATATAGTTCTAATTATTCAGTGATTTATTAATGTTGAAAGTTTGAATAAAATATGTATCAAAATTTATAGAAGGTGAAAATCCAGTCGCTAAATTTAATGATTGTCTATTTAGCGACCGTTTGTTTAGCGACGACTGACTTTGAAAAACCGTCGTTAAATTCAACCAGTTATTTTTAATGGAACTTGGTATTAATATTTTAATAATATTTTTATTATAAAAATTGATATTTAATATTTAGATGAGCTAAATGAAGGGCAAACTTTCAATAACTCCCTACATCCCTTCTCAACTTTATTTTAACTCTATATCCCATCAATTCTTTGTTTTAACTCCCTAATATTTTAAATTTTCCAAAAATACCCTTACTCATTTTATGTCTGGTACGTGGCATTGTTATACCTATCGAGCTTGTTCTTGAAGCATATAGCCTCAAGACATACAGCTACGCAAGGTTTCCATCCTATATACCTTACTTAAATGATCGATTTTATTTTATTTTATAAAAGCCTATCATCCTTCCGAAATATAAATTAAATCTTTTACCTCTTTGACCGGAGTGCCACAGGGTTATATCCACCGTGTTTTACAGACTGCTCTTCACAGGCTAACCACATAGTCACAACAGATGGTTACTGACGCATATTTCTTCAGCAGCACTTGGCACAACCCTAATTCGTTTCCTACCTTAGGATGTACAATAAAAGATAAAATTTTGAAAATAATACATGAGAGGAGCTGGAGCAAAGGCTTTCTTTATTCAAACACAAACATTTATTATTACATAGTAACCTCCTGTAGAGGAGGAGAAACTTGTTTAGCTACTGATAGTAGCTGAACTTACAAAACACATAACCTGGAAAGAAAATATTACAACTTATTTTTGAAAGAAATTGATGAAATGTTCGATGATCCCAACTTCCTTCTTCCTGCCTTATTTATAGAAGGCTTCTTCGGATTTGAAATTCGGATTTCAAATCTTGATAAATCTTTACAGCTTGCATATGGACCACTTTTTTTAGTGGTTGAGTGGGTCCCCCCACTTTGTATTTTTCCTAGATCAGAAATCTAGAAATAACTTGTTCTTCTGATTTGATCTCCTGGCATAAATAGTATATACGCGTCTGGATCATATCCAGCTGATATCTCGTTCCCTGCTTCTTTCAGCACTTGATATAGCTCTTTGAAAACCTTCAGTGATTTTCTTGTAGCTTTGATTCTTCGTTTGGAAATTTTGAAAATGTTTTTATACATATTCATTGTTTCCGGCTTTGTTTATTTTTCTGGTTCTCGTTTATTCTTTATTTATAGATGTAATTAGGTCCAGATTCTCTTGCTTTTTAGTGGGTTAGTCATCTGTCCACTAACTTGTGTCTTTTTATTGGATTTCCTTTATCTTTAAAGATAGGAAATCCAATGTTCTTTGTCCTTTACCAGTTACCACTGATTACTGGTGGTCTTTGTCTTCTACTCACATGGTGGATAGTCACATGTCCACTTTAGCTTTGTCGGGAAATCTTTGGTTTTTTGTGTCCCCGGGAAAAACGTGATTGTGGTCCTTCCCCACTTGTATTGGTATTTAGGCATGCTTAACGGACCCGTTCGGGCCGGAACCGACCCGAAACCGGTCCGTTAAGCTAGGAACCGGATCCAGTATGTAAGAATCGGACCCGAAACCATGTACAAACCATTGGTTTGTGGGTTGAACCGGTTCAACATTTTTGAACCTGTTCAACCGGTTCCGAGTCCGGTTTCGAACCCGTTCCGGACCGTATTCGGAACCGACCCGGAACCGGACCCATAACCCGGAAACCGAATTTTAAAAATAAAAAAAGGCTTTTGGGCCAACGGTTGCAAATGCAACCATTGGCCCAAAGGCTGCAATTGCAGCAGCCAACGGCACATTTCAGTAGCCGTTGAACGGCTACTGAAATGTGCAAGTTTTTTTTTTCCAAAATTGGGGGCCAAATTGCAAATATAATTTTTTTAACCCCCAAAATCACCTATAAATACAAGTCAATTTTTATATTTCACATACCAATTTTCTCTCAACTTTTTATTTCTCTACAATCAATATCTTTCTTTGCTATCATTTCTCCAAATATATTCAATAATTGTGTTATAATTTTATCTATAATCAGTATTATTTTTATTGTTATTTATTTATTATTTCTCAACTTACACATATAAATAATTCGAATTTCAATGGCATCATCTTCAAACCGTCGTGGTGATGGTGGCGAATACGCTACCGACTTTGGTGAACTATTTTGGCTACATCCTCGACTTGGATGAAGTCGAACCTGGCCACGAGGATGAAGAAGCCATGGAACTCCCCAACAAAGTTTTAGGGACGCCATCGTCTACTCGAGCAAGCAACACAATGTCAACGAGCACAACGACGGCCCGTGCAAAGCGAAGCAAAGTTTGGGATCACTTTGATAACGAACAACAATGTACGAATAACTCTTTTGTCATTTGTAAAATTTGCAAAACAAGGTATTCTTACAAAACGGGTGGTGGTTTCGGTGGTACCGGCACTTTGAAAAACATTTAGTTAAGGTACATAAACTTGACCCTGATACGCTACAATCATTCGGTAGGGAAATAACACAACAACAAATTAATCCTTCAAGTTGTAAAGCTTTCACAATTACAAAAGAAATTTCTCGGAAAGTCATCATAAAGTTTGTTACCAAATGTTGTCAACCTTTTATAATAGCTGAACAAGAAAGTTTTGTTGAATTTACTAGTACTATTCAACCTAGTTTCACAATATTTCTAGACACACACTTAAGAAATATTGTTTTGATATTTATAAAGACTATAAAGAAACACTAAAATCGCATCTTTCAGATATTTTTTGTAGAGTTAGTTTGACTACTGATATTTGGACTAATTTAAAATATGAATCATATCTTGTTGTACTTGTTACATGTCATTGGATTGAAGAAACTTGGACTATGCAAAAAAGAATTTTAGCTCTAGATCATTTAGAATCGTCTCACAACGCATACACTATAGCTAGATATATTTTAAATGTTGTTAAGATTTATGACATACAAATAAAATAATGTCGATAACGTTAGATAATGCGAGTGCCAATATTCTTGCAATTAAATATCTTAAAGGTTCACTAAAACCAATTTTAGAAGGTAATTTGCTTCATGTTAGATGTGCGTGTCATATTATCAACTTATGTGTTAAATGTGTCTGTGATGAGCAAATGTCCACTGTAATAGAAAAATTCAAATTATGTGGGAAATTATTACGTGAAAGAAGATATGGACGTGATTGGAAAACACTAGTCGAATCAACCGAAATTAAATTTAAAAAATTTCCTCTTCCTATTGAAACTAGATGGAATTCATTATATCACTTGCTTCATACTTTATTACGTTTTTAAGATTTAGTTACTCCATATTATAATAATATTGCGATACAATCTTTAATGTTAACTGACGATGATTGGAATATTTTGAGTAAATGTGTTTCTTTGTTAGAAATTTTTAAAGAAGCAATAGAAAAATGTTCTGGCATTAACTACCCTACTTCAACCATGTTTCTACCTTTACTTTTCAATATGTTTTATAAATTTATTGAATATCATGATGATTCTGTTAAGCATGATTTTGTTTCAAATATGGAAAACAAATTTTTAAAATATTGACAAACTATCGCAATTGTGCATGTTTTAGCAACATCACTTGATCCTACTCAAAATCAAGGAGGATTAGACGTGTTTTTTTGAATATTATGCTAAATTTCTTCGGAAGAATGTTGACGATCAAAAGAAGTCAATCATGCATTCTCTCCAAGAATTGTTTGATTTGTATGCTAGTGAACAATGTGATGAACCAAGTGCGCAGCCGGAAGAGATGCCGACATATAAAAGCAAAAGTGGAGCATTGAACTTCTTTCAAAGTTTGAAACGACAAAAGTTCAAAGGAAAATCGGTGACAACAACCAATTACAATGAGATCCAAATTTATCTAAGCCAATATATTGAGACTACGGGTAATTTCGATGTTCTTGATTGGTGGAAAGTAAATACTAAACTTTATCCAGTGTTAGCTGCAATTGCAAGAGATGTCCTACCCATTCAAACTTCAAGTGTTGCTTTCGAATCAGCATTTTCAGTATGTGGAAGGATCATTGGTGAACAAAGAACTAATTTAAAGCCAGAAACACTTTCCATGCTAACATGCCTACAAGATTAGTTTGCAGCAGAAAAAAAGAATAGGACCTCTGGCGCGATCGACGAATTTCAAAGCTCAAGCTCCGACGAAAATCCAGAATATTCAAAATATATTTTAATAAATGGTGATGAATTTAGATGTTCAATTGTAAAAATAAATGTTTAAGTTATTTTGTTATAGTTTTTTAATGTAATGCACAATTATTTGCATCAAAATACTAAATCAAAAATTGTCCATTAATATTTTTAATTTTAATTATATAGTAAAATATAATAAATTTGAGCTCGGAACCGGTTCGACCCAAACCAAAACCGGTTTATTAGAGGCCGAACCGGTCTTAGGTTTGGATTGGTTCCAAGTATTTCAACTTGGAACCGAAACCGGTTCCTTACCGGTTCAGACCGGTTCCGAACTCATCGGACCCAGAACTGGTAGGAACCGGTCCGGAAGCGGTCCGGTGGAACCGATAAGCATGCCTACTGGTATTGGTAAAGTGTTTTCGATCAGATCTCGGCTTGAATCCTTTACCAAACTCCGGATCTTTCTGGTTCTGGCATTTTGGACAGATGTTCTCCGATCATCTTCCTACATGTACCATATTACAGAATTTTCGGCGAGTCTCTTTACTTGCCGGCAGCTTGCTGTTCCACAGAAGATTTCTTTTCTTTTCGAACAATCTTCTACGAAGCTTGTTGTTTTTCCTGTCATTGTATTCAAGAGGAAAGTTCCATTTACAGAATTTTGGTAAAACTTAAAAGGATATTTGACTTTGTCCATCTCTGTTAGACAGACCCAAACTCCCCATGCTCTCCTGGTAGATATGTCATCTTCATTAAATGAAGAGACTAGGGGTGTTTCGTTTGTAGGAGGATCCTTGATGAATTTCTAGACATTCATGTCTGGCCTCCTTAACTTGATAAAATGAAAGCTTCATGTGAGCTTTTTTCTACTGGTTCTGGTGCTGTAGTGAAAAAATACAGTTCCAGAATATCTCTCCTGGACAAATGATCATTGTTCGTCCAAGTTTCATGTATCCACTTTGGTAATGCTGAAATCTCCGGGAAGCTGGGTGAAGTAGTATAAACTGAGGCAAGAGCCCCAAATTCGTACCAAGCTTTGACCTCCTTTGGATATGAATTTTGTTTCATCTATATCCTAGGATATTTTCCTGCAATATCAACTCGAACCATGGATGGGTTGATGCCAATTCTTGTGTTCAATTTCTCCCAAGTCTGGTGGTAAACCTGGAATGGAGAAATTTCAGTTTCATTATTACCAACCTTAGCTTTGCCCCTGTCATTATTGGGTCTAAGGTTGATCTCTCCCTCTTCAATCCCCGAGGAGGGTTGACTTGAAGACTCGAGATTAAAATCTGGAGTTTCAATTTTGGTTTTGTCCGACTCATCTGAAGATGATCCCGACTTAACACTTGTGCTAGGGGTACTTGAATCCCCTGCTCCAAGTATAGAGTTCTGTACTCGAAAACTCTCCATTCGGGAAACCAATGGCTTCTCGATGCTTGGAGGATAGGCCTTTGTGTTACAGACCATAACTGAGTATATGCTTGTAAACATCCTGTAATTCGGTCAGAGACAGTTCTCTTATCCGCTTGTTGAAGACTTCCTGCAATTTCTGCGTTCAGTGCTAACTTTTTGAACTCGGTTTGAAGCATTTCAAGGTGTTCCCTCAAATGTCTCTGCATCTTGATAATAGCATCAATGTCAATGCTTCCATCTCTTGTTAAAAAATCTGCAATAATATTTTCATGAGATTTAATAATAATTATATCAAAAATATAATTCTGACATAAAGCTTGTCATCTTAAAAGTCTAGCTTTCTCTGGTTTGGATTCAATCATGTTTCTCAGAAAAGCTTTCACCTGTGTATTATCAACCTTCAAAGTAAATTTCTTTGCAAGTAAAAATAATGGCCATTTTTCAAAAGCCCTTTTTACTGCATAAAATTCATTTTTGTTGATATGTCATCTCATGGCTTCTGCATCTGAGAATAAACCACTACAATATCTGCATGGTTGTTCTCCGTCGGGTGTGAGCTTAGTTGGAACTGCTGTCCACCAATGATCACTGGCATCTGTGTATAATGCCAGATCATCTTCATCTTGAGGAATAGCCATTTTCGGAAGATTTTTACAAATATCTTTTAATTGGCTTAGTCCCTTTGTGTGTTCTTCTGTCCATATAAATCTAGAATCTTTTTTCAATAATGGATTAAACACCTTTCTATGTTTTGCTAAGTTTTTAATAAACATCCCAGTAAAATTAACAACTCATAAGAAAGTTTGAAGTTGCTTCTTGTCTTTGAGACTATCTGGAAAATTCTGCACTTTTTCGACTATGTGTTCTTGCAGAATTATTCATGACTCATTGATTTCAATTCCGAGGAATTTAATCTTTCTTGTTGCAATGACTGCTTTCTTTTCAGATAAAATCAGTCCTTCTTTTTTGCAAATATTAGAGAAAATCTCCAAGTGTTTAACATGTTCATCCATATTTTTAGATGCTATCAAAACATCGTCAATATAAACAAACATAAATTTAAAATAATCTTTAAAAAGATTATCCATTTTTCTTTGAAATATTTGATGTGAATTAGTCCAATCCCATTGGTAATACCTCTCAAATATAATGTCCTTGGGTTGTGGAGAAAGCTGTAAACTAATTACTTTCATCATGCATTCGAATATGATAAAAACCGGACTTACAATCGAATTTAGAGAAGATCTTGGCATTGCGTATGCAACTGATTAGATGTTCTCTGCTCGGTATAAAATACCATCAAACTCCAAAATTTTATTAATTTCTTGATAATTAATAACCAATCTGGGTTTTCCTCATTTTATCTCACCATGATTTCGTACCAGAAAACCATAACTGCTATATGGTGACATTCCTGCTTTGATTAAACCATTGTCCAAATGTTCCTTGATTATAATCTGTATATCCCTTTGATCAATTATATTCATTGGGATAGGCTTGCAACGGACAAATTCATACTATTTGTCTTCCTTAATTTTAAGGCAAGCTTTGAGTTGATTTTTGTCCCACCATGCCAAGGGATCTTCATTGTAATTTTCTTTGATCCTCTTCTTGACATCTTCCAATGATACCTTATATTCAAACTCTACTTCCTTCTTATGTAAAGTTATCTTAAGGCATTCTATATCTTATGGTTGGAGTTATTTATCTGCTCTTAACTGGAGCATTGTTTCTCCAAACCGTCTAGAATCATTCATTTTTGGTTTCAGAAATTTTCCTTCATCATCACGCTTGCTGCGAAACTGGATCGGCAATTTTCTGTAAAATGCCTCTCGTAGTCTCTGGACTATGATTTTGTGATCACAAGGTGTTGCTGAACACTAATCTTCTAGTCTCATTTTCTTGAGTATAGGACTTGAACATTTGTAGAAAATTATTTCCTAACAATATGTCAGCCCCTGTATCATGAAAATAAATTGGTGGTGTTTTTACCTTGTACCAAGGTGTTTGTCCAACACCGCCAATCATGATTTCAGTCATCTTAATACATTTGCATAAGATTAAGATTCTTCTGGAAAAATATCTCCCAGCAATCTTTGGTAATTCTTCTTCCAAATTATTTGGAAAAACTCTTCGTTTTGCTGTACAGATTCCCGCACCTGAATCAATATAAGCAGCAAAATATTCTGCCTTATATTTTTCATATATCATTCCTACTGGAATGTATATGGAGAATGGGCTTGTGGTCATTGGATTTTCCACATTCTATCATCTGCCATAAACTCAATTCCATATTCTAGATGTTTTCAAGGTTTGTGTTCCTCGAGAAACTCTTGTCCAAGAATCAGTCGATCTAATTCTTTCCCTGGAATTCCTTTGATATAAACTTCTAATTCTCCGATATTGATCATTCCTTGGTAAGTTCCTATCATAGATTGTTCCAAATAGTATATGGTATTACAAGGAAATTGATTCTTTTGTTTCGTAATATCAAATACTATTTCTACTTCCTTCCACCCTTCTGGGCATCTAAGCTTTCCTATTGTAGAAAAACTTTTTAGCTCCTGTTGGGTTTCTGGGACAGGCGTTTTTCCCCACCTGTAACTTGTAATTCTATCTCCCTGAAAAGAGAGTCTTCTAGATTCCAATCTAAGACTTTAATTCCTTTGTAGAATCGGTTTGTCTTGTATTTGGATATCAATTTCTGTATTAAAGGAAACATAACTCTTTCTGAATAAATTGCATGGACAACTTTTCCAAATATCTCAGGATTTCAATGAACTCATTTATAATAAACAATTCTGAATGATGTGTATTAAATAGAGCATATGAAATCTGATAGGTAATAGAATATGGTCTATTACCTTCTTTCATCGGCCTTTTTTCCTTGAAATTTTGGTGCAATGTCAAGGCTCGGCTGAAATCTCGATCCGCCAGGTTGTAGGCAATTTTTGAATAAATTACTCCTACAATCTTTCTTGCGCAGAGATTTCCTGAGATAGTTCCTAGTTCTGAATCTCGAAGGTTCCCCATTCTTTTATCACATATAGCAATATCAATGGGTGAATCTATCCCTTCTTTGAAAGTAGCTTTTATCATAATCTGGATTGTTCCGATATGAATCCAGGACATAGTCCTTGCTACCTCTGTCTTGAGTTTTTGTAATTCCTCCTTGATTTCTTCAGAAGGAATTAATTGCATCTCCATTCTATTTCCTGTAAGTTCTATAGGAATTGCCATTTCCCTTCTGGAAGCTTTGTAGATTAAATTATGCTTTCTGTTTCTTAGGCCAATACTTCCTAAGAATTTTTCTACCTGTCCTGCAGAGAATCATTGATATCTCTGTAGACTAGGATTTTCTCTCATGATTCTTTGAACCATATTATGAGATATTGTTGTCTGGCTAAAGAATCCAGACAAATATTCATGTGTTATGTGTCGAAACACCTCGTCTTCAGTCAGATTCTGATTCAGTTCCATCTGATTCTCCCTGACTCAAGACTTCTTCTTCTTCATATATACTTTCATCTAAGGAAATATCCTCGAATCGATATACCTGAATAAGATCTTGGTAATAAACTGTTTCTTCAATATCCGGGGTTGAATTGAAGCGTTTAATACGTCTTTTTTCATTTTCTAGACAGTTGGTCAAGATATGACCTCTTGCTCCACATGTCCAGCAATTACAATCCTTGAAACTTTCATTAGCTCGAGTATGAGCTCTTCTAAAAGTCTTCTTCGTAGGTGTTCTTCCTGTGCTTCGAGATGTACTCGATGCTTGGGATGATATCCTACTTCTTGATGGTCCACTTCTTTGCCCAGATTTATAAGATCTGGCTTTCTGTCTAGACTAAACAGTTCTTGGTTTCCAAGAACTTCTTCTACTTCTAGCATAAGGATGAGTTCTAAAACTTTTTCTCTTATGCTTTTGTTGTTTACTTCCAATAATTGTTGGAATATCATTTTCTTTACAACACAAAGGAGTTCTTTCGTTAATACCCCTTAAGCGTTTGTAATTCTTTTGTAATACTGCCATATGACACCATTCTGCAAATTTCCTTGGAGAAAAGAGGCTCTTCGTGCCAACGTATCTGGATTGCCAGGTACATATTCCCTTATGAGCATTTCTCTCCAGGGACTTGGAATTTTTGCGAAGAAAAGCTGCATAGTTATATCTTCTTCGACTCCTAAATTTCATCTATATTTAGTGAATAACATAATGTATTCATCCACCAAACATATGTAATGTAATTCAAGGCTATACAGAGCTTGAGTATATTTCTTCCTCTTCTCTATATCTTGACTGTTAAAATAGTCTACCCCTATAAATTGTGCTTTAAATAGGGTAGCCATTTTTCCAGCGATCTCACTGAGAGATTCACCAGCTAGGACTGACTCTTTAGTTTCTAATGAAGTCATGTCCCAAGCAATTTTAACTGATCCCATAAGACTCATTTCTAAAAGTTTAATGAATCATTCTCTATTGAGATCAAGCGTTCCTGCTGCGATTCTCATAGCAGATGTCCAATCATCTATGAGATCTTCTCTGTTTTTGAAGTCTAATACATCAAGGTTAAGCATAACCCCATAAGGATGTATATGATCTAAAACAGTTTTCCCATAGGGTGTTTGGTGCAAGGGAATTTGACTTCTCATTGTCTTTGTACTTGCTGGGTGTGATCCTCCACCAATATGGAAATCAGGTTGAGATTCTCTCATATTTATATTCTGAGATCCCACACTTCCCTTTGTGGTTCTTGAGAAGATGACCAAGTTATAGCAGATATTTCAACTCCTGATGTGTTCATCTTTAGATCTACAACTTTAAGATTTGCGAAAGATTCCGCAAGTTCTTGTAGATCATCTAGACTAATCCTTTCTAAAGTTGTCATCAGATTAATCTCTTATCTGAGACAGATTTAATTAGATTGATCATCTTTTCTTCTTCGGTCAAAGGTTTTGACACCACTTTGGTCTTCTCTTGTTGATGTAACAAAGGTTCAGTGCCAAATGATGGTGGTAACCATCCTCCTAAAGTTTTTTACTAGAACTTGGTTTTTGTTCTAGTTTTTGAATTCTTGTTTGAATATCCTTTAATATTTCAAGAATTTCTTCTTGGTTTTCAAGGATTTTTTCAACTCGTTGGGGTACAAAGTATAGCATATTGCCATAATTTTGTACCGTTTTCTGGATTTTCCTAAAATCTGAAGAGAGCTTAGAGGAATCTGATACTATCTCCAGAAATTTATTAGATTGAATCATAAGTTTACCTGAGGGTGCTGTAGCGCCCCTTGCTGCTCTTCATATCTAACCAAGGTTAGATGCTCTTGTGTATATTCCAAAATATTGGAATAGTTCGAGGTAACATTATTTCAAACACAAAATTTATTATTATTAAGCAGCTAAATGTTTGAGGAGTAGAATTTCGAAAATTTTGTGTTTGAATAAAGAAAACCTTTGCTCCAGCCCCTCTCATGTATTATTTACAAAATTTTATCTTTTATTGTACACCCTAAGGTAGGAAACGAATTAGGGTTGTGCCAAGTGCTGCTGAAGGAATCTGCGTCAGTAACCATCTGTTGCGACTGTGTAGTTAGGCTGTGAGGAGTAGTCTGTAAAACACGGTGGATATAATCCGGTGGCACTCCCGTCAAAGATTTAATTTATATTTCGGAAGCATGATGGGTCTTTTATAAAATAAAATAAAATTGATCATTTAAGTATATCATTTTACGGCCCAGGAAATCAATCATTAGAAAATACACTCATAAGGGGTATTTTGTCATTTTCAACTTTTGAGGGAGTTTAAACAAATGTTTTTAGGTATAGGGAGTTAGAATAAATTTGAGTTGAGTTTTAGGAATTTATCTACAATTTACCCCTAAATTGAAATATAAATATCAATTTTTAAAGTAAAAAAATATTAATAGTGTTGTGAAAAAGTAAAAATTTATGGTAAAAAGTAAAAATCTCAAACTCTCAAAATTTACCAAACTACACACTTTATAATATTTTTCTCTCTACTCAATTGTGATTTTCTTCACAAATGAGAGATCTATTTATAGGAAATCTTTACAAATAATCCAAAAATAAAATACATCATTACCTACATCATCACACACTAATTTTCAATATTTACAACTCTTATTTTCAACATTCAAATATTCAACATTCAAATATTCAATACACACATTTTAAATATATTTTTCAACACTCCCCCTTGTGATGATGATCATAATGATTGTATTCATTACGTGTTTTTATACTGTCTCGTTAAAAACCTTACTAGGAAAAACCCAGTGGGATAAAAACCATAGCAAGGGAAAAAGAGTGCAGTCACGTAAACTCCCCCTCATGTTGACACGAACAATTCTTCACAAATTTCGTAGATTGCGCATTCCAATATTATATATATGCTTTCTGAATATTGACGTAGGAAGCGCCTTTGTGAAGAGATCTGATGAATTTTCACTTGATTGAATGTGACGAACATCAATACATTTATTCTTCTCAAGCTCCTTGGTGAATGCGAAGAACTTAGGAGGAATATGTTTAGTTCTGTCGCTTTTTATGTATCCTTCTTTCATTTGAGCAACACATGCAGCATTATCTTCATATAGTATCACAGGCTTCTCGTCGAATGATAATCCGCATGAGATTTGGATATGTTGGGTCATTGATTTTAACCACACACATTCTCGACTTGCTTCATGTAGTGCAATAATCTCGGCATGATTTGATGAAGTTGTTACGAGCGTTTGTTTCTGTGAACGCCAAGAAATTGCAGTGCCTCCACGAGTAAAAACATATCCAGTTTGGGAACGTGCCTTGTGTGGATCAGATAAGTATCCAGCATCGGCATAACCAATTATACTTGGATTAGCATCTTTTGAATACAAAAGTCCCAAGTGTGTCGTTCCTCGTAGATAACGGAATATATGTTTAATTCCGTTCCAGTGTCTCTTTGTTGGATATGTGCTAAATCTTGCCAACAAATTTACGGCAAAAGATATATCAGGCCTTGTACAGTTTGTAAGATACATAAGGGCACCGATAGCACTTAGATATGGTACTTCTGGACCAAGAATATCTTCATCTTCTTCACATGGTCGGAATGGATCCTTTTCTATGTTTAATGATCTAACAACCATTGGAGTACTTAAAGGATTTGATTTATCCATATTAAAACGTTTAAGGATCTTTTCTGTATAATTTGTCTGGTGAACAAACATTCCACATTCTTTTTGTTCAATTTGTAAACCCAGACAATACTTGGTTTTTCCAAGATCCTTCCTTTCAAATTCTTCCTTCAAGTATGACACAACTTCTTGAATTTCCTTATTCGTTCCAATGATGTTTAAATCATCAACATATACAGCAATAATTACGCATCCGGATGTTGTTTTCTTAATGAAAACACAAGGGAATATTGAATTATTTACATATCCCTTTTTCATCAAGTGATCACTTAGTCGATTATACCACATTCGACCAGATTGCTTTAACCCATATAATGATCTTTGTAATTTCACAGAATAACATTCTCTGGGTTTTGAACTTTGTGCTTCAGGCATCTTAAATCCTTCAGGGATTTTCATATATATATTACTATCAAGTGATCCATATAAGTAAGCTGTAACAACATCCATAAGACGCATTTCTAAATTTTCAGATACCGCCAAGCTAATCAAATACCAAAACGTAATTGCATCCATCACGGGAGAATACGTTTCTTCATAATCAATTCCAGGCCTTTGAGAAAAACCTTGTGCAACAAGTCGAGCTTTATATCTCACTATTTCATTTTTCTCATTTCGCTTTCGAATAAAAACCCATTTGTATCCAACAGGTTTTACACCTTCAGGTGTAAGGACTATAGGTCCAAAAACATTACGTTTATTTAGCGAATCCAATTCAACCTGGATGGCTTCTTTCCATTTTATCCAATCCTGCCGATTTTTACATTCACCAAAAGATTTTGGTTCATGATCTTCATTATCATTTATGATGTCGATTGCCACATTATAAGAAAATATATCATCAATTTCTTCTATATCTTTTCGGTTCCATATTTTTCCAGTAATTGATAGAGATTTCATGATTCTCGTCAGTTTGTGGTTCTGACAGAATATTTTCATCATCATGTGTTTCTTCAGGAACACCATTCTCTATTTTGTGATCATCATGTGTTTCTTCAGGAACATCATTCTTTATTTTGTGATCATCGTGTTTCTCTATAAATTTTTTTTTTCGAGGATTTTTATCCTTGGAACCAACTGGCCTTCCACGCTTCAGGCGTTTAATGACATAATGAGTATCTTCAATTTGTTTCTTTGGAATTTCAATTCGAGCAGGGGCATTTGCAGCATGTATATATGATTTAGTTACCCCTTTTGTGTCAGCAAATGCATCTGGTATTTGATTGGCTATTCTTTGCAAGTGTACAATTTGTTGTACATCTTTTTCACATTGTTTTGTTCTTGGATCCAGATGTAACAATGATGATACATGCCATGTAATTTCCTTTTCGGTATGTTTCTGTTCTCCCCCTAACATTGGAAAGATTTCCTCGTTAAAATGACAATCAGCAAAACGTGCTGTGAACACGTCGCTTGTCTGAGGTTCAAGATATCGAATGATTGATGGACTATCATAACCGATATAAATTCCAACCTTTTTTTGAGGTCCCATTTTCTTTCGTTGCGGTGGTGCAATAGGCACATATACCTTACATCAAAAAATTCTCAGATGAGAAATGTCTGGTTCTTTACCAAATGCAAGCTGCAATGGGGAGTATTTATGATATGCACTTGGTCTGATGCGAATTAAGGAAGCAGCGTGTAAAATTGCATGTCCCCATATAGAAATAGGGAGCTTTGTTTTCATAATCATTGGTGTAGCAATCATTTGCAGACGTTTAATCAATGATTCAGCCAATCCATTCTGTGTATGTACATGAGCAACAGGATGCTCAACAATGATTCCCATAGACATACAATAATCATTGAAAGTTTGGGAAGTAAATTCACCAGCATTATCAAGTCTAATTTTCTTGATTGTATAATCGGGAAATTGATTCCTCAATTTTATTATTTGAGCAAGTAATCTTGCAAATGCAACATTTCGATTTGACAATAAACATACATGTGACTATCTGCTGGAGGCATCAATCAATACCATAAAGTATCTGAATGGTCCACATGGTGGATGGATTTGTCCACAAATATCACCCTGAATACGTTCAAGAAACATTGGTGATTCAGTTTGGATTTTGGCTGGTGATGGTCTTATAATAAGTTTTCCAAGAGAACATGCTTTACATTGAAAATTATTATTCTGAAAGATCTTCTGGTCTTTCAGCGGATGACCATGTGTATTTTCTATAATTATTCGCATCATTGTTGAACCAGGATGTCCCAATCGATCATGCCAATTGGTTAATATTGAAGAATTATCAACTACCATGTTTGATTCAATCGGATTTATATGTGTATAATGCAATCCAGTAGGGAGCATTGGTAGTTTTTCAATCACATATTTCTTTCCTGATTTATATGTGATAAGACACATATATTTCTTATTCCCTTCATTCATTGTTTGAGTATCATACCCATGAGAATATATATCATTAAAACTCAACAAATTTCTTTTCGATTGTGGTGAATATAAAGCATCATTGATCAAAAATTTTGTACCATTAGGTAACAAAAATTGTGCTTTACCACATCCTTTAATCAAGTCTACAGGACCTGATATTGTATTCACCGTTGTTTTTGTTGGTTTTAGTTCCAAGAAATATCTTTTATCTCGGAGGATAGTGTGCGTTGTACCACTATCGGGTATGCAAACTTCAGCTTTGCTCATAGCATTTTCCATTTTTTGAACTTCAAAAAAATATGCAATGAAATAAAATTACTGGCAATATATATTTAAATATAACACATATCATAATTATACAATAAAACATTTTATGGATACATGAAAAATAAATTATTGTACATTTATATTCTACCACTATATTGTTCATTTTCAGAGAAATCATTGAGAAAATCTGCAGCATCAATATTGTTCATTTCTATCCCACCAACATATTGATCATTTCCAGAGAAATCATTCATAAAATCACCAGCATCAAAATGAGTTGAATCACTCAAATGATCACTGCATTCAGTGAAGTTGGTCTCCTTTTCTTTCCCCTTTAATGATTCTTTATAAAGTTTACAAAAGTGTTCAAGGGCTCGACAAATTTTGGACCAATGTCCTGGAGTACCACATCTGAAACAAGAACTTTCATATCTTTTTGAGTGATTCTCATTAACACTTGTATTCTCATGATGCCTTTTCTGTGGATGGTTTGGGACGCTCTTTTGAGATTAATTATAAAAATAACTATCTCTATTGTTTTCAAAACCACGGCCTCGACCACGACCACGGCCAATTCCACGTCCACGTCCACGTCCACGACCTCGACCTCGACCTCGACCAAAACCTTGTCTTTGAATTTGATTTTGGTTTCCAGGTTTAAATTCATTTTACGTACAGCATTTACTTCTGAAAATGCTGTTGATCCAGTGGGTCGGGACTGATGATTTCTCATTAATAGCTCGTTGTTTTTTTTCCGCCACAAGAAGACAGACGATGAGTTCAGAATATCCACGTACTCTATATTGTTGCTGTAGAGTAATATTTGATGCATGAAACGTGGAAAATGTTTTTTCAAGCATTTCCGATTCTGTGACCTCATGTCCACAAAATTTTAGCTGCGAGATTATTTGATACATCGCTGAATTATAATCGCTGACTTTCTTAAAATCTTGGAATCTTAACATATTCCATTCATCACGGGCGGTCGGAAGTATAACTTCCCTTATATGTTCAAATCTTTCTTTCAATCCTTTCCACAAAGCCATGAGATCTTTTTCAATTAAATATTCACATTTCAATCCCTCTTCGAGATGTCGACGCAAAAATATAATGGCTTTTGCCTTTTCTTGTGATGTCGATATGCCATTTTCTTTTATTGTCTCACTTAGACCCAATGACTCAAGATGCATTTCTACATCGAGAGTCCATGGCATATAATTTTTTCCCGTGATGTCGAGCGCAACAAATTCGAGCTTTGTCAAATTTGACATGGTGGTACTAAAAAAAATTACGATGCATTTTATTAGTTAATGAATATTGCAATACAAAGTAATGGATAAACAACAAAGTGAAGAATAATTTTTAGAGAAGAAGAGAAAGTTGGAGTGATTGAATGTGTTTATGAGATCATATTTATAGGGCAAAAACTAGTCGTTTTGTTACCGTTTATGACCGTTGGTGTATAAAAAAATAAAGGTATGTATTTGTATAATTTTATGGTAATAATATGGTGTATATAATATTAGACATATTTAAATAATTATGTATATCATATCATATTATTATAATGATGTGTCATAAGATATTTTATTTAAAAATCTTATAGGCTTTTATACTTGTCATATCCCTTACCGGGAGTGTGAGATGTCGTCTTAACATCCTCCCAGGATTTATAACAAGTTTTTGAAAAATTTATTTTTATTATTAATAATAACATTATATTATATATTAAATATATACACAATAATAAATAAATAACAGTAAAATAAATATTATTACTTTTGTTACATTTTTCTTCTGTTTGGAGCTTGGAAAAGGATGGAGGACTTTTAGAGCTTCGTGCTGATAACGTGTTGTGAAAAAGTAAAAATTTATGGTAAAAAGTAAAAATCTCAAACTCTCAAAATTTACCAAACTACACACTTTATAATATTTTTCTCTCTACTCAATTGTGATTTTCTTCACAAATGAGAGATCTATTTATAGGAAATCTTTACAAATAATCCAAAAATAAAATACATCATTACCTACATCATCACACACTAATTTTCAATATTTACAACTCTTATTTTCAACACTCAAATATTCAACATTCAAATATTCAATACACACATTTTAAATATATTTTTCAACAAATAGTAGGTTACACAATATATCTAACTTGTAATGGTTGAACTAAATACACAATTGAGTAAGTCAACAAATAATAAATATACAATATACATTGTACAACGAAAGAATCTTATAGACATACAACGAGGGATACTAATAAGTCAACAAATAATAAATACACAACAAATTTTACAAATAAAAAAAATTAATATTTTTAAAAATTCTCACTCTTGTATGTGTGTGTGTGTATATATATACACACCTTGTTTCCCTAAAATCTCTTTGTAAAATTAGTCACATGATTTCGATCTCTCGAGTTTCAAGTAGAGGTACACACGAAATCTATTTTGTTTACATTAATTTTAAAATATTGTAATAATTGTGTGATGTGAATGTATAAAAAGTGAGATTAGAGATACTGAAAATTTAATCAGTAGGTCTCTTGTGAGCTAACAAGCTGACACCACATCCCTTCAATTGTTCTATAGTGTCATTGAAGAGAAGGTCTCACGAATATTTATCTGTAAGACGGGTCAACTCTACCGATATTCACAATAAAAAGTAATACTCTTAGCATAAAAAATAATAATATTTTCATGGATGACCCAAATAAGAGATTTGTCTCACAAAATACGACATGTGAGACCGTCTCACACAAGTTTTTGCCAAATTTAATTTGTTGATTTTGATAAGCTATTCGTTTTTTGATCAAAATATATTATAAGGGTTGGAAAAATCGAAAAATTCAAGTCGTGTTTATTATTGTAAATTCATGAAATTTCAATTGAGTTTCAAAATGTATTGTGTAAAATTTATAATATTTTTTTAGTAATAATATATAATTTATTACATTAAGTTCAAACATTCATAATTTTAATATCTAAATTCGTCCATGGTTATATATAAATTCGTCCATGGATATATATATATAACGCATATATTATATATGGTCGATATTTTTAGTTTACTTAAGATATATGTGTAAAATTTTTCACCTTTCAATTAAATTTCCAATAATGTATAAATAATGATCTTCCAACGACCAACTATTTTATTCATGAAAATATTGTATCAGTATTTGGGTTAAACAGTCAAATATTTTTTGGTCTAGTGACAAAAATGGAATATATAAATTAAGCTTAGAATAAAAACTTTATTTAACACACATTCGCATTCTCTAAAGTTTATATATGTCATTTGTTTCAACGGAAACAACCATTAATGAGCTAAATATAAACCACACAACATGATAACATCACATGAAAATAAATGACAGAAAAGCTCGCTGAATATATAAGTCAATGACAAGACGATATTATACTTAGTTTTTTTTTTTTATATGAATCTTTCTGTATAGTAACTCGACGACAAAAACAACTACATCACTATACCAATGCGATTGATAAAATAAATATCGTCCAATTAATTCGAAAATTCGATTTTTATATTTCAAAATATTATTTAGATTGGTTCAGTTTTAGTTATTTATTTTTTTTAAAAAAAATTTCTTAAACGGATTAACCAATTTATACTTAAAATAAAACTATAATTTTTCTAAGGGCCATGAATATTATATATTGTTGGCTTTGGGCTTGGCCCAAAATTTGAAAACCATTTGCATATTAAACCTAGTAAAAAAATATCGATTGGTATCTCGTCTACACTAGACTTTTTGTTTCTCTTTTTTTTTTTTTTAGTTTGAGAATTCATTTATCCGATCGAAATAATCGATTTTAATCGGTTCGTTTTATTTGATTTTTTTTTATAAATTTTGACCAGTTTGATTTGATAAAAAATAATAGAATTCGATTTGTAACGACTCGATTCGATTTTAACATAATATCCAAGTCACACCGCTACTCTCCTCGTATAGAAACTCTCCAACTAACTATCCACCGAAAAACAAACATCAACGTACTATGAGAGCAAATCACGTAGGTAAAATAACTCCAATGACTTCACATATTTAGTAATTTGATCCCTGGTTTTTGAATTAAAAGTGGAATATAAACTAAAAATATACAATCGACTAATATGGGAAAAATTGCAATTTAGTCATATAAATTAATGTATTTTGAGTTTTAGTTATATAATTTCTCAACATATTATTTTCATTCACTGACTTAGATTTTTTTAGGTTTTGATCTTCTTCTTTTTTGATGAAAGCCGCTAACTCATTTGAATATAATTTATCTGATATCGATTCTCTTTTACGTAGCTCATATAACGAGAATAAACTCATATTACACCCATCAAAATAAATCTAAACAAAAAACAAAAGGAAAAAATAAAGCAAAATGAGAGGAAAAAACTCGTCGTTTCCCGTTATTTTTGTTTAGATAGATTTTAATATACATAATACATATGTTATTCTTACCATATTAGCAATATATGAGAATATCATTTCTAAGTAGCATTCAATGCTGAATAAAGCTTAAAGGTCAACGAGGATTAATTTTGGCTAATACAATTAATTAAATCTATAAATTTATACATTCAACACATCATCGTTCCACGAAGAAAGGATGATTCAAATATAGTAAAGGGTTTAGATTAATATCAATTAGATTATCTAATATAAATTTTTTCGTTATTTAAATGTGAAAAAAATGTTTAAAATATTTATTATAATTTTAATTATGTCAAATAATTAACGTATTAAATAACATAAAAGAATATAAAATTTTAAAATAAACTGTATAAATCTTAAAAATTGTTTGTAATATCTAGATTAATAACCACTAAATAGTTTTATTTGTTTAAAAGTTATATCTTATTAAATATTTAATATATATTTTAAAAATGAATTATATGAAAAAAATTAATGGAAATGGTTTAAAAATGTTTGGTTGTTTTTTATTTTTATATGAATATTTGGTTGAGTGTGAAGTGGCAGAGAAGGGATGTCATAATTGGGGTTTTGAATAAGACGACCTTCTTATTTTTCATTTTTTTCGTTGAAAAAGTAATAAGAATGAGAGGTGTTAAGCTTTTTATCATCCTGGCGTCGAGCTATTTTTCCGCAGGACCTCTCCTACAGTATCGTCACCGCAGTAGAGTTTAACCACCAAGTTCGGGATGGATTGGTGTGGTTCCTCTACGCCTAGGACACCAGAATATCGAACCATGAACGAAGAAAGGCATGAGAGAATATATATATATATATATATATATATATATATATATATATATATATATATTGTTGGAGTACCGTTTTTAACGGAAGTTTATAAATTTTAGTTTTGACATTCAAAACATGAATTAGGTGTCGATAATTCAAATCCATACATATGATGTTTAGAGTTAACTACCTCTGCATTCTAAACGTTGGACTTCAAATTATCCTAGATTTTAAGCATAAATAGCCATTTTTGTAAATCTTTACGAACCATCTATTGGAGGTCGCATTTTTCAATTTCTAAGAATTAGGTCCATGATCAAAAGTTTTGTTTGCCTATATTTCACTAAAAATCTATAATAAAAAAATTTTGTGTCGAGAATCGATCCCTGAAAATTTGTGAGCTTCTGATGATGGCACGGTGGGGGAAGTGGTGGTCACGGTCTTGGGTGTGCTCCAAGAGGGGTTGGACGAATTTTAGTGTTGCGAAGAGAGATAAAAAGTCTAGCATGTAAATTTGATATGTATTATCATATTTATATTTTTCACGGATTAAGTTAGAATCATACTAGGATTCTTAAATTATAATCATACTAGGACTCTTAGAAATTTTTACCTTGCCAAAAACTCCACTAATTTTTTTTGTTTAACTAGGACTTCTACTCGTTAGAGTTGTATTAAGATTCTCCGATCCTATTAATCTAACAATTCATTGTTGAGTCATAATCATTCTAGAACTCTTCTAGATCGAGTGTCTCTCTCTTGTCATATATCTCATTATTATTTTCAATTTTTGACAATATATATAATAATAACTATTAAATAATTAATTCTAGAACCTTCTAGAATATTTCATGGGAATTTTACATGGTAGTCAAAACTATTAAATAATATTTTATTAACAAATTCTAAATTTACTAATTAAATAATTGTTTCTCTATTGCAATCTCGTTCGACAATCAGATAACATCGATGTGACTAGTGTACAAATCTCGTTATTATAATGAAAATTGAAAATTTCAAATATAAAAAATTTCATTGACTCATTTTTTGCAGCGTCCTATTTTGGAATATCTTCATTAAATTTAAGCATTTGGACCACATCCTCACTAAATTACAAGTCAAGCTAACTTCCACAACTTACAAATATTGAATACACATATAAACTCTTTTATAAGTTATCTATTTGATCTCCATCAAACTATAATTACTAAATTTGACTATCTCAACGAAAATATATAATTCAATATTTTTGCGACTCTCAATTGTTCAAAAATATAACAAGAAATGAGTTCACAATTGCATGTGATTTAGGACAACATTTGTCTTTATTCGGGCTTATCCTAATTAGCTTCATTCATTTCATCAACCTCTTGATCAAGAACGTCAAAATTCAAGTATGATTACATCCATCAAATCATATGGTAAAAGCGTCTAGTAGAATCGCCGTATGATCTCTTATGTATTACTGATAGTATCTGCAAGAACCAGTAGGTTATGGTTAGCGTATAATATGATTCCTTCAACTCATATATATCAATCAAATATGCAATCAGTGGTATACTTAGAGTTGCAAATGAAGTCGATAACGATGTTATGTATCTTTGAGTACTCATAGCGACATCGTGTGTGCAACTAAGAAAATATTTTCCTTAATGCACAACTCATACTTTCTAGATATTCCTTGCACTATCAACTCATCAGATCACATAGAATATCCACACCTATAGGTGAACGGTGAATCTCCAACTACAATGCATTTTTCATACGTATGTCGAAACTACACCCAACCTCGTCACTCAATGACCTTCACAGAGTCGAAAAATTATTCAAAGTGCAACACTAGTACACAAAGCCTCTAAGTTGTCTCGAGTAAAATTACTAATGGTGTATAACCATAACTTTCGACTTAATCCACTTGAAAAGTTCGAGGGAGGGTTATTCGGTGCAATCATCTATACGACTGGACATCTCTATGTTCATACCAATGAAACATGACATTAATATCACAAAATGATAGTCTCGAGCTCGAGCCACCTTTATCCTTAATTAGACGGCTGAATCTTCTATGAACGAAATAGAATATACAATATAGGTCTTAATGAATTTCATTATCTATGTTGCAAGATAGATCTCATGGTACTATAGTATATTCAAGAACTTTATCTATACAACATGTGTGATTATACATATAAATTAAATATCATAATTGGATAAAATCATAAAATATTGTTAAAATAAATATTGTTTTTAGACAAAAGTAACATGTTGGCTCGCTAGACACATACTTTAACAATCTCTCACTTGTCATATAACCAACTACCCAAAGATTTTAAACTCATTTCTTCACGATACATTTCAAACAATGGTCATGGCAAAGACTTCCTAATTGGATCAACAAGGTTGTCTACAAAGGAGACTCTCTCAACCGATATGTCTCCTCATATCACATTTTGTCGGATAATGTGGAACTTTCTCTGGATATTTTTGGACTACTGATGAGACCTTGGCTCCTTTGCTTGCGCAACGACACCAATATTGTCGCAGTACACGTGGACTAGATCAACTCTATTTGGAATGAAATTCAACTCTTGGATAAAATTCCTCATCCAAACAGTTTTCTTTGCTACAGCTAATGCAACTGTGTATTCTGACTCAGTGATTGAATCAACAGTGTTGTCTTGCTTAAAACTCTTTCAAGAGACAACACCATCATTAAATTTGAATACAAATAAAAGGTTGATTTAGAATCATTCACATATGATTGGAAGTTAGAAGTAGTGTAGTATTTCAAATTTAATTATTCACCTCTATAGACCATGAACAAATTTTTAGACTTTCTTAAGTACTTAAGAATATCCTTCACGATTTTCCGATGTAATGGACCAATGTTTGACTGATATCTTCTTGTAACACTCAATGAAAATGCTATATCAGGTCGAGTAGACATCATACCACATATAATACTACCAATGGTAGATGCATAGGGAATGAGTATCATAGTTTCTATCTTCTCATCAATCTTATGATACATAGACTTGAATAAAGTTACATCATGACATATTTGTAGATATCTTCTCTTGGATTCCTCCATAGAGAATCTCCTCAATATGATATCGATATAAATGACTTGGATGAGTCCTAACATCCTCTTTGATTTATCCCTATCGATCTGTATTCTTAATACATATAATGTTTCGCTCATATCCTTCATGGAGAATTTACTATCTAACCATACTTTAGTTGATTGCAACAATCCTACATCATTATCAATGATTAGTATGTCATCAATGTACAGTAATAGAAATATCACTGCACTCTTACTAATCTTCTTATACACATAAGGTTCCTCATGATTCTTAACAGAATCAAACTCTTTGATAATGTTATCGATTTAAGGTTCCAACTTCTTGGTGTTTGTTTGAAACCATAAATAGATATCTGAATCAGATATTGATTCTTTTAAGCTTCTTGTATCACATCCAAGACTGGGCTTATCCCGACCCTCTTCAAGAAGAAGATTCATCCCTATAGGTGATCTTGAGACCATTTCGGATCTCCTAGAAGCCTGTACTATTTTGGTTGGATGTTGGGGCATGACTTCTGCTATTTCAGGAGTGGGTGCTTCTCAAATCTTCTCGAGTTCTATCATATCACATTTTCTATCTAATAGAAACTAATTATCTAAGAAGGTGACATTCCTAGAATCAAACACTTTTTGTTTCTTTGGTATCATAAAAATAATATCCAACATAGTTCTTTGGATATTCCAAAAAGTATCACAAACTTGATCTACTATTCAATTGGTTTTCCATTCTCTGCTTTACGTAAACAAAGAATCCCCATATTATAAGAGAGAGGATTCCACATCCATATATTATATGATGTTTTATCAAATGCTTTTATATGGATGTTGTTCAACAACATTGCCACATTTTCAAGTGCAAATACCCAAAAGAGTGGCATACAATTCAATGAATCAATCATAGATCAAATCATGTCCTTCAGTGTTCGATTATGACGCTCTGACACACCATTCACCTGGGGTGTTGTGGGTGGAGTCCATTTTGAGAGAATCACATTCTCTTTAAGATAATATTTGAATTTAATAATCAAGTATTCTCCACATCGATCAGATCGAAGTATTTTAATATTTTTTTTCGATATTTTTCTAGACTTTGACCATGAACTCTTTGTACTTTTCAAAAGATTCAAAGTTGTATTTCATTAAATACACATACTTATACTTCGAATGATCATCAATAAAGTAATGAAGTAAGAATGTCTATATTTGATGCTAATAATTAGAAGACCACACACATATATATGTGTATCAAATTTTATAAATCATGTGTATGTTATACTTTTTTAGGAAAGAAGTCTTGATCATTTTTAATTTTAGGCACGAATTACATGTATCAAAAGAGCTTGTATCTGACAAGTCAAACATAATCTCTCTCACTAACTCGCGTATCATTCTTTGGAAAATATGTAATAGTCTAGCGCACCAAAATGTACTTGGTTTAGATTATCATGTTTTTTTACTTTTTATTGTTGAAATTATTTGGACTTTGTTTAATGGAATATTACCATATTTTTTGAAATCTAACTATTTTCAGAACATTTATGGTCTAAATACTTTTCAATGTCCAAGCTTAAACAGACTCTCATCCAGTAACTCACATATCATTCTTTGGAAAATATGTAATAGTCTAGCGTACCACAAATGTACTTTGTTTAGATTATCTTGTTTTCTATTGTATATTGTTGAAATTATTTGGACATTGTTTAATTGAATATCACCATATTTTTTGAATCTAGCTATTGTTAGAATATTTATGGTCTAGATACTTTTCAATGTCCAAGCTTCTTGCAGTGAAAATGACTTATCGAGGTTTGTAGGCCTTTTAAGTATGCCTCAGAGTATGCTTCTTATTGGGCTTGTTTTTTTCGTAAGGGGAAGAATGCTTATTTTCCTTATCTTGTGGACCATTTTTCATCTCAGGCGATAAGACCACTAGGAAAACAAGTTTTTCCTTCTTTTATGGTGATCTTGTAAATCACAAGTATATTGACTAACTCTTCAAGTGAATGATCGTTTGCTGGGCACCTAGAGGTGCTTAAAACAAAATATTCTTCAAGAGCTGCAATAGCTCGTGTTCTAAGAAAATATATACCGATGAATTAGATCGAGTTTGTTATAAAACCAAGCGGAAAATACTCGAAATAATCCTTCGTTAAGAAACACTGATATATTGTATATCTTATGTAACTGAATGACAGTAAATTACTAGGGATCAGTTATGACTTATATCAGTTCAGTTATGGACAAAACTGAACTGATACCAGCTGAACTGATCAAATCAGTTAAGAACAAAACAATCAATTAAACAGAAAAGAAACAAGATATGTTTATGGATGTTCAGAGACTTCAACTGCTCATACGTCACCCCTTCTACCTCCTCAGGTAGGTACCACTAGAAGACTTTGATTTATACAACTACTTGTACAAACCCACCTAGCTTAGGACTTACTCACTGCCTAACTGAACTCCTAGACTAGACTGCAGGTAACACCTTCCAGCCAACACTTGTTTAACGTTTGAGTGTCAAAGACTACATACACAAGTTTATTGTCTTTGTGCAAGACTGTATTTGAGTGGTGGTGTGAGTGTGTGTGAGAACTGATCACTGAAAACTACCCGAAAGTGTTCTCACATACTGAGGGAAATATGCTTCTAATCTAAGCTGATAACACGATGAAGTGTTCCCTCTGGGATTTATTGCTTCTTGTAAGCTGATATGCAATATGTGTGCCCTTTTGTGTATCTTCACACACCTGTTGTTTTTCTTATTTTTTCTCTCGTATTGCTGATGGTCTTGGTCTGTATTTAAAGCATCACGATGACTGTATATCAAGACTCATCACATGTGATCGTTGCAGCTTGAATGCGTTCCTTGGTATATGTGTCTTGACTTTTCTGACATGCCTTCAGGAATCTCTCGGCTTTAATATTTGTTTCAACGTCCATTATTGTACCTTTAATCGTACAGATGCTTTGGTATCTTTATGCGTAGCTGGAATCCACTTAGATGAGCTTGTCTTGATCTGCAACTGATTGATTTCTAACTGATGTTCCTAACTGGTCATCTGAACTGATCTTCAGTTGGGCTGGTGAAATCAGTTGACTCGTCAGTTGAACTGATTTCATTCTTTCAGTTGAAATGGTCAGCTGAGTTCTTCATCAGTTAAACTCTTTATCAGCTGGTCGGGCTTCTGAAGATATTATGTTAAATCACCTATCAGCTGGATAATCAGTTGAGCCGTTCTTTAATATATCAGTTTTGAGCTGATTCAGTTTGGTCGATCAGTTGATGTTTTCATTTTGCATCTTGATAGCTTCAGTTTTGGCTCGTTTAACTGATCAGTTCGAACCCTGATCAGTTCCAGCTTCCTACGCACTAAGGTAGACCATTAGAAACAAAATAACAAGTTTTGTTAACATCGAAATCAAGATTACGAAGATGAAATGTTCCAACATCAAGGATAGCCTCTATTTTATTCATATCAAAGTTCACCACAAACCCGTCAAATGAGGAAGATAGTGACAACAAGACCATGTCATTTTAGAACTCGTTGGGAGTAATCCATTCCAGGCCCGCCACCCTCAATAAGCTCAATCATATGTACATCATGCTAATGAGTTGATGTCCTCGTCTTGCATGTGTGCAGTCATTGAGCTCCTAAACAGTAACATGCCTCAGCGTACAAGTTCGAGCATCATACAACTCTTTTGGTCCTGCCAAAACTGACCAGAACAGTTGGTGAGAACCGGTTGGACCTGCCAAAACTGACCAGAACAGATCAAATCGGTCAAGAATTGGTCTGACCGTTCGCACATTTTAATTTTTTTTAAAAAATCTATTTTTTATTTTTCTTCAAAATAAATTATTTTTTTTGTATTTAAAATTTTATTTTTTTGCTATATGTATATATGATTATTTTGATTTTGAACTTTATTAAAAATATTATTTTATTTAGATTTATTTTTATTTTTAAAAAACTGTATAATTATATTGGATTATATATATGTTTTTTTAGTTTTTAAAATTTGATAAATATATATATATTTTTATTATTTATATATAAACATTTAACATATTTGGAATTCAAAATATATGATTTATGATATTATGTTATTGTTTTAAATAGTATAAAGGTTTTCCGTCTGATATTCGATTTACTCGTCAGACCGGTTGAACCAATTTTTAAAGTAAACTGTTTCGATCACGAGTTTAATTATGAAAAAATTGCTTATAAACTCTTTTATAAGCTATCTATTCGATGTGATCAAACTGTAATAAAAAAATTTAACATTTTGAATTTGTTTATCTCAATGAAAACACAAAATTCAATACTTATTTGTCCCTCAATATTCAGGGATACAACTAGTCGTGGATTCGCAACTTCATGTGTTTCAAGACAATGTTTGTCCTTATTCAAGCTTAACCCAGTTAGCCATATTTATTTCATCAACCCTTGATCAAGAACATCATACATCAAGTCTGATTGTACCAATAGGATCATGGTAAGATCGTTTAATAGCATCATCCCATGATCCCCTAGGTATCACTCATAGTGCCTGAACCTGTAGGTTATGGTTAGTGTATATTACGACCCCTTCAACTCAGATATCTAGATCGAATATGCAATCATTGATATATCGACAATTGCAAATGAATTCGATAACGATGTGATACATCTTTGAGTAATCATAGTGACATTGTGTGTGGAACTAAAAAAACACTTTTCCTTAAAACACGACTCATACACTGGCCAGAGATTCCTAGCACGATTAACTAATCAGATCAAATATGATATCTATATCACTAAGGCTATGTTTGGTATGTAGGATATGATAACTAATTGAATTGATGACAAAACTTAAGGTAAGAATATATAATGTGTAGTAATGAAGAATGTTTTGTTTGGTAAGATTTTAATGAGTATGATAAATTTTACATTTTTTGTTATTCAGACAAAAATACCCTAAACTAACATTGATGACAATTTGGTATATAAAATGATATTTGTAGCAATGTTTTCAAAATCATGTGTTCAGCTATTAATAAATAAATATTTTATAAAATTTTAAATGATAGATTATGTATTTATCTGATAAATCAAGTTTAAATGTTCAAAATAGCAGCGGAAGAAATTATTACTCGCCAAAATAACAAGTTAAAGTATCCAACAACTGATAAAATGTTTGAGCATAAAAAAATGATAAGTGCTGTAAATGAGGTCCTCGGGTTCCACTACTGCCGACCCAAGCTAGCTCACTGGTCCCCGCCCTCGGCCCCGACATCATCAGTACCTACAACAATCAAGTCTAGTGAGCCTAAAGACTCAGCATGCATATATCGTAAATAACGAGTACATAATATAGTAAAATTGCATGCAAGTAAAAATATCATGTCATGAGGCATAATGTGAAAATGACTTATCATGATCAATTATAATACGTGCATAACTGAATTGAAAATCACAGTGAAAATTTTTGCTCCTTAGAGCCCTGAATAAAATAGCATGTCATAAATTTATGTTGAGACTATGGTCTACGCAAGTGGCCCCTGCACTGAACTGAACTGAACTGACCGGTAACTGGCGACCGGATAATACAATGCTCCCATGACCGGTAATTGGCGACCGGGTGAAGTAATGAACGTATGATCAGACTAATGCCACAGTATACTGGGTGGTACATAACTGAACTGACCGGTAACTGACGACCGGATAATATAATGCTCCCATGATAGTGAAATGGCCACAAGCAATATCGCATAAATCTCAAAAATGAATATTTTATCTTTTTATGCACGTAATATAATTAAAAGGCATAGTGAAATATCTTGTATTATTTTACCACATGGATTGGATGGTTCTCAGGCTCGCTGCGACCTAAATTTAACATGAAAAATATGCAAATGATTTTCTTGACCAAACTTTGTAATTGAATCCAAAAACGAGACAATTACGTCCAACGACTTCGTATTTAATCATGACTCCGTGCCAACCCGAATCAACCCAGAACCATCATTTATTCATGATTAAAATACACTTAAAATGATGAAATAATGCTCCTAAAATGATGCAAGTCGAAATTTTGGTGAATGGAGGCCAAAACATGAAACGCTCTTTCGAGAGTCAATTTGGCACATCGCACCGTAATTTCTCGTACGACTTAAAAAATGATCCGAATCACGAACGGCTAAAAACATGACCTTTCTAACTTGATGAGGCACTGTCCAGTCCAAGGCCATAGGCTAAAAGCCAACCAAGAACTCAAACGAGCCTCCGAACCGAAGCACCAAGTTGCTGCCAGAAAATTCCAGCAACTGCACTTGCGCTTGCATTGCTTTGTTTGCGAGACGATTGGTCATTGTGGCTTGAACCACCGACCAGAGTCTCTTCCCAACATCTTAAGGGGTGGCTTGAACCATGGCTAAGGGCCCTAGGCCAACCACAATCCAATCCAACACCTAGGACAACACCAAGCTTCAACCGAGAACACAAAAATCTGTACGGTGATGTTTCTGAAATTTTGTTTTGTTGCTGTCATGCATCATACCAGTGGCCATATGGTTGGCCATGGCTTGATCTAGATATCATGGGTATGATATGAACCGTGGCTAAGGGCTAGAGAGCCAACCAAGATCCACACCAACAACCAAAACCGAGAGGACACATGCAGAATTTAAAAGGGTCGAAGGGGCTGTTCTTGTTCTTTGATTTAAAAACCGATGCAACCATGGACCAAGCCTCAAAAGGGCGACTTTATCACGTCTTAGACATCACAAGGGGAGGTTATAATCATGGCTATAGCCCTTAGGGCAGCCAAGACCAGATCCATCCACCTTTTGACATCAAACAAGAAAATCGAATGCAATTGGGACATGTTTGGGGAATTGCTGTCATTTCGATTTCCAGCAAGCATGGGGGCTGAACTAATGGACCAATGTGGTCCTAATCCATCCTAGAACATGTTTAGATGTAGCCTTGGGAGCCTGGAATCGATCCATCCACCTGTACTCACAAAAACAAGCAAACCGTGAAGCATGAAAGAAGAGAAAAATTCTGCATTCCATTTTCGAAAATGGTTCATTAATATTTCGGTTTTTGCCTTAAAAAAATCATGAGTATGATGTTTCAAAATATTAATATGGCTTGATTGAAGAACAAAGAAGAACATATACATGCCTGGTTTCGTTTTGAAAAGAAATGAACGAACCGCAACGACGCGGCGCGGAGGAGATGGAGCGTTTTCTTTTCTTGCTTGCTACTCGATTTCCTCTCCTACTTCTTGCTATGAGGCTCACGAATTTTCTACTCTAAAATGCTCTGAATTTCGGTCATGGGGGGAGGGGAAGTGATGGTTAGGAGAGTGAGGGAGATCCAATAATAAAGGGATACAAAGGGTATGACCAAGTCTCCTCTTTTTGAATTTTGAATTGGTTGGTATCAAATGATTTTTTGGAGGGATCTAGAATGAGTGTGGCCGATTTCTACATGCTAACAAGGCTAGGATAAGGTTGATTATTAATTAAATGGTGCTAGAAAAAAAAAGAAGGGATTATCCTACTAATATAAAACAAGGAAAGGGTCAAAGGTTGAGTTGGCAAGGAATTGATTACTCATCTAAGGGTGGCCGAATATTCAACAATTAATGGAGGGAAAATATTGTCTAGTTGATAAATTTTAAAACTTTAAGAGCCTTACCTATCCCTTAAATAATTTAGTGAATTAACACCTCAATTAAGGAACCTAAATGAATTTATTTCCTACTCACCTCAAGTTACTTAAATAATTTCATAAACCTCCTTTTTAACTTAAATCAACTTATTAGCTAGCTAAAATAAACTCTGGGAATGATTTCTTAATCTTAAATTCTATCTCAAAACTCCAACTCCAGTCCGGCCTCACTGAATTAACTGAAAAGATAAAAATTTAAACTACTGCATAAAATAATTAACTTTAAAGAAAAGCATTTAAATACTCATGAAATAAAATCATTTTAATTTAAAATACTAGAATTATGCATGGCTTATACGTAGTCTAGTTTACGGGTTCTACAACTCTTCCCCCCTTAAAAGAAATTTCGTCATCGAAATTAAAACTCACCGAATAACTCGGGGTACCGACTCCTCATCTCTGGCTCAGACTCCCACGTAGCTTCCTCCTCTGAATGATTGTGCCATTTGATTTTGACTCGCTTAACCAGCTTGTTCCGAAGCTTCTTCTCCTGCCTGTCTAAGATCTGCACTGGTCTCTCCTCCTATGATAGGTTCGAAGTAAGCTGTAACGGCTCAAAGTTCAAGACATGCGAATGATTCTCCATATACTTCCTCAGCATAGAGACGTGGAACACATTGTGTACTCCGGCCAGATTCGGCGGAAGAGCCACATGATAAGCTAGCGTCCCAACTCTGTCGAGGATCTCAAATGGTCAAATGAATCTTGGACTGAGCTTCCCTTTCTTTCCGAATCGCATGACACCCTTCATAGGTGCTACCTTCACAAAGACATGGTCGCCGACGGCAAACTCTAAATCTCTCCTCCGCTGATCTGCTTAACTCTTCTGTCGGCTCTGAGCAGTCCTCATCCTATCACGGATCTTGACTACTACATCGGCAGCCTGCTGAATAATCTCTGGACCCAACTCTTCTCTCTTTCCTATTTCATCCCAATGCACAGGAGATCTACACTTACGGCCATACAATGCTTCATACGGAGCCATACCTTTGGACAACTGAAAACTGTTGTTATAGGTGAACTCTACCAATGGTAAGTTCGACTCCCAACTCCCAGAGAAATCAATGATGCAAGCACGAAGAAGATCCTCCAAGATCTGAATAACTCACTCTGACTGCCCATCTGTCTGCGGATGGAAACATGTGCTAAACAGCAACTTCGTACCCATAGTCGAATGCAAACTCTTCCAAAACGAGGAAGTGAATCTGGGATCTCTGTCAGATACGATAGAAACTGGAATACCATGAAGTCGGACTATCTCCCGGATATACAACTCTGTATACTGAATCATGGTGAAAGTCTTCTTAATAGGCAAGAAGTGCGCTGATTTGGTAAGACGATCTACAATCACCCAGATAGCATTTGATCCTCTGACTGATTTCGGCAATCCGGTCACAAAGTGCATGGTAACATTCTCCCGCTTTCACTCGGGAATAGGAAGAGGCTTGAGCAAACCTGCTGGTCTCTGATGCTCCGCCTTCACTAACTGGCAAGTCAGACACTCGGATACAAACCGTCTGATGTCTTTCTTCATCCCAAGCCACCAATACAATGACTGCAGATCTCGGTACATCTTCGTACTCCCTGGATGAATAGAGTACGGCGACATGTGGGCCTCTGATAGAATATCTGCTTGAATAGAACCACTGCTGGGAACCCACATCCTGTCTCGGTATCTCACAATACCGTCGCTGACTGAATACAAGACACTGCCCTTAGCCTTTTCTCTCTGCTTCCACTTTGCTAACTGCTCATTTGCTGACTGACCACTGCGAATACGGTCAAGGAGAGAGGACTGAATTGTCAAGGTAGATAGACGGGGAACTCTACCTTGAGGATATGACTCTAGATCAAACCTCTGCATCTCAAGCTGAAGAGGTCTTTGAATCGTCAAATGAGCCATCACTGCGACTTTTCTGCTCAATGCATCCGCAACTACATTAGCTTTACCCGGGTGGTAGCTAATGTAACAGTCATAATCCTTCACAAGCTCCAACCAACGCCTCGACGCATGTTCAGCTCCTTCTGCGTAAAGAAATACTTGAGACTCTTGTGGTCGGTAAAGATCAGGCACTTCTCTCCATACAAATAATGCCTCCAAATCTTCAAGGCAAAAACTACAGCTGCCAACTCTAGATCATGGGTAGGGTAGTTCTTCTCATGAGTTTTCAGTTGTCGAGAAGCATAAGCTATCACCTTCCCATGCTGCATCAATACTGCGCCCAAACCGAGCTTCGAAGCATCGGTATACAGAACAAACTCACCGGGCCCTGACGGCATGGCCAAAACTGGTGCTGAGGTAAGAGCTTGCTTCAAAGTATCGAAGCTCTTCTGACACTCCTCGCTCCACACAAATTTAGCATTCTTCTTGGTCAATGATGTGAGTGGAACGGCAATAGATGAGAATCCCTTAATGAACTTCCGATAATATCCTGCTAGCCCAAGAAAAATGCGGATCTCCGATGCATTCTGCGGCACAACCCAATCTCTGACTGCGGCAACTTTCGCTGGGTCTACCACAATACCACTGCTAGAAACAATGTGGCCTAAAAATGCCACCTTCTCTAACCAGAATTCGCACTTACTGAACTTTGCGAATAACTTGTGCTTCTGCAAGGTCTCCAGCACTGTGGTCAGATGTCTGCTGTGATCCTCCTGATTTTTCGAGTAGACGAGAATGTCGTCTATGAATACTATCACAAACTGGTCAAGATACGGCTGAGATACGCGATTCATGAGATCCATGAAGATCGCTGGCGCATTCGTCAGACCGAACGGCATCACAAGGAACTCATAGTGGCCATAACGAGTCCTGAAAGCAGTCTTGGAAACATCAGCATCTCTCACCCTCAACTGGTGATAACCGGAACGCAGATCTATCTTGGAGAATATCGAAGCTCCCTGCAACTGGTCAAACAAATACTCGATCCTCGGAAGTGGGTACTTGTTCTTCACTGTAACCCTGTTCAACTCCCGGTAGTCAATACAAAGCCTCATAGAGACATCCTCCTTCTTCACAAATAAGACTGGCGCGCCCCATGGAGTAAAACTCGGGCGAATGAACTCCTTATCTAGAAGTTCCTGAATCTGCTTCTTAAGCTCTGCCATCTCCGTCGGTGCTAGTCGGTATGGTGCTTTGGATATCGGAACCATACCTGGCATAAGCTCGATAGAAAACTCCACCTCTCTCTCGGGTGGCATACCAGAGACGTCTTCCTGAAAAAAGTCTAGAAAATCCCTGACAACTGGGACATCTGAAGCTGACTGACTGGGTGCCTCGGGGACAGATACAAAAGTTGCTAAAAACGCCCGACACCCTCTATGCATGAGCTTCCTAGCCTTGACATAAGGAATAATGCGCGGTAAGGGAAAGTACTTGTCCGGCTCGAATAAGAACTGCGTCATTCCAGGCGGTCGGACTAGAACAGATCTCCGCTGAAAGTCAATCAAAACTCTGTTCCGCAATAATTAGTTCATCCCTAGGATGATGTCAAACTCTGGCATCGGCAACACGATCAGATCCGCATAAACGAGGTTGCCATGGAGCTCAAGATCTATGTCTCAGATCACATTGGTAGCTGCCATCTCCTCACCAGAAGGCAATACTACTGAATAGGCTACATCTATCCCAACGGTCTTGACCTTGAGGAAATTAGCAAAGACCTGCAAAATAAATGACTGAGTGGCCCCTGAATCTATCAAGGCCTTCGTAGCGGAACTAGATATAAATATTCTCCCTGAAAGGGTGGAATACTAAGCGGAACCCAATAATCACAAGAACTAATTTATAGACATGCAAAGGTCAAAGTTCTTCTAACCTAATTCCCGAAAATAATACTGAGTAGAGCATGTAATCCTATCGCAATTCTAAGTTCAAGATCTCAATCCCGATTCCCAAAACATTAAATCCCAAATGTAAACTTAAAGCTTTAAATGTACCTGTCATGAGCATCGTATCTGGGTTCGTCTCCGTAGCATGGAGAGCAAAAACTCTGCCTTGGGTAGGCTGATTCCTCTGAGGGCACTGCAGCAACATGTGGTCTGGACTGCCATACTTGTAACACTTCCCTGAGCCAAACATACATGCTCCAGGATGGCGACGTGAGCACTTAGGGCAAACTGGGTGCTCAAAAGTCCTCGGGGCTGGGCGTCCCCGCTGCTGCTGCTGCTGTTGACCCCTGTTTCTAGGCGGCCCGTGAAAAGGCCTCTTGTTCTGCTGTTGATACTGCTGAGGAGGAGGGCGGTGTGGTACCTGGACTGGGCGCTTGCCCTGGCGGTCTCTCTCGATATCACGCTGATCCTGCTCTGCGGCTAGAGCTTTGGAGACAGCGACCTCATAAGTAGTAGGGTCAGACACCCTAACATCACGGCGCAAGATCGGCCGTAGACCCACCAAGAAATGCATCAACTTGGCTTTAGCATCATTCGTGATCAGGGGTACAAAATGAAAACCCCTCTCAAACTTACGGATGAACTCCATAACAGTCAGATCTCCCTGCCTCAGGCTCATGAACTCAGTGGTCAACCTGGTGCGCACTTCCTCAGTAAAATATTTGGAGTAGAATACCTCCGTGAAGCGTGTCCAGCTCAGCGTAGCCAAGTTTAGGGCTACTGATGCTCATTCTCACCATAAGCGGGCATCTCCTCCGAATAAATATGTGGCACATCGGACTCGGTCTGCATCTCCAAGCTCCATGAACTCGAAGACAACCTCGAGGGACTTGATCCAGCCCTCGGCAATCATGGAGTCCGTCGTCCCTGAAAACTCCTTAGGACGCATCTTCATGAATCTCTCATAGACAGCCTCGGGCCCTGTCGGCCTGGTCGCCACAGCATGGTTCCCCGCAAACTCTGCGAAGAACTGAGTCATCCCAGCTAGCATCTGGGCATTCATGTCAGGTGGAGGGGGTGGTGGAGGTGGTAAGTCTCTCTCCTGCCTCTGCTCCTCCCTGTCCTCTTGGCGAGGCTCCTCATTTCTAGTGCGCTCTAGAATGCGTCTAGGGGGCATACTGTTCCATACATAACCCATACGTAACCAACATGCATAATTCCATAATTTATTTAAATTTAAATACTGAACAATAAAAATCTGGACGTAAAATATTTCATGAAAACATACTGTCAAATAATTCATGCTTTGAATAAAATGCGTAAATGTAAAACTTACAGACCGAAGACGTGACTTCATGAGCTTCTCGTGGTCAGTAGTAGTACAACCCTTTACAGAACCATTGCTCTGATACCAGCTATAATGGCCCGAAAATTCATGCTTGAAAATTTGCGGAAAAATTAAAATTTTCTTTTTAAAATAATCAAAATTGCCTCATTCACAAAATCAACTGATAAATCAAGTTTAAATGTTCAAAATAGCAGCGGAAGAAATTATTACTCGCCAAAATAACAATTTAAAGTATCCAACAACTGATAAAATGTTTGAGCATAAAAAAAATGGCAAGTGCTGTAAATGGGGTCCTCGGGTTCCACTACTGCCGACCCAAGCTAGCTCACTGGTCCCCGCCCTCGGCCCCGACATCATCAGTACCTACAACAATCAAGTCTAGTGAGCCTAAAGACTCAGCATGCATATATCGTAAATAACGAGTACATAATATAGTAAAATTGCATGCAAGTAAAAATATCATGTCATGAGGCATAATGTGAAAATGACTTGTCATGATCAATTATAATACGTGCATAACTGAACTGAAAATCACAGTGAAAATGTTTGCTCCTTCGAGCCCTGAATAAAATAGCATGTCATAATTTTCTGTTGAGATTATGGTCTACGCAAGTGGTCTCTGCACTGAACTGAATTGAAGTGACCGGTAACTGGCGACCGGATAATACAATGCTCCCATGACCGGTAACTGGCGATCGGGTGAAGTAATGAACGTCTGATCAGACTAATGCCACAGTATACTGGGTGGTACATAACTGAACTGACCGGTAACTGGCGACCGGATAATATAATGCTCCCATGATAGTGAAATGGCCACAAGCAATATTGCATAAATCTCAAAAATGAATATTTTATCTTTTTATGCACGTAATATAATTAAATGGCATAATGAAATATCATGTATTATTTTAACACATGGATTGGATCGTTCCCAGGCTCGCTGCGACCTAAATTTAACATGAAAAATATGCAAATGATTTTCTTGACCAAACTTTGTAATTGAATCCAAAAACGAGACAATTACGCCCAACGACTTCGTATTTAATCATGACTCCGTGCCAACCCGAATCAACCCCGAACCATCATTTAGTCATGATTAAAATACACTTAAAATGATGAAATAATGCTCCTAAAATGATGCAAGTCGAAATTTTGTTGAATGGAGGCCAAAACATGAAACGCTCTTTGGAGAGTCAATTTGGCACATCGCACCGTAATTTCTCGTACGACTTCAAAATTTATCCAAATCACGAACGGATAAAAACATGACCTTTCTAACTTGATGAGGCACTGTCCAGTCTAAGACCATAGGCTAAAAGCCAACCAAGAACTCAAACGAGCCTCCGAACCGAAGCACTAAGTTGCTGCCAGAAAATTCCAGCAACTGCACTTGCGCTTGCATTGCTTCGTTTGCGAGACGATTGGTCATTGGGGCTTGAACCACCGACCAGAGTCTCTTCCAACATCCTACGGGATGGCTTGAACCATGGCTAAGGGCCCTAGGCCAACCACAATCCAATCCCACACCTAGGACAACACCAAACTTCAACCGAGAACACAAAAATCTGTACGGTGATGTTTCTGAAATTTCGTTTTGTTGCTGTCATGCATCATACCAGTGGCCATATGGTTGGCCATGGCTTGACCTAGACATCATGGGGTATGGTATGAACCATGGATAAGGGCTAGAAAGCCAACCAAGATCCACACCAACACCCAAAACCGAGAGGACACATGCAGAATTTAAAAGGGTCGAAGGGGCTGTTCTTGTTCTTTGATTTAAAAATCGATGCTACCATGGACCAAGCCTCAAAAGGACGACTTGATCACGTCTTAGACATCACAAGGGGAGGTTATAATCATGGCTATAGCCCTTAGGGCAGCCAAGGACCAGATCCATCCACCTTTTGACATCAAACAAGAAAATCGAATGCAATTGGGACATGTTTGGGGAGTTGCTGTCATTTCGATTTTCAGCAAGCATGGGGCTGAACTAATGGACCAATGTGGTCCTAATCCATCCTAGAACATGTCTAGATGTAGCCTTGGGAGCCTGGAATCGAACCATCCGCCTGTACTCACAAAAACAAGCAAACCGTGAAGCATGAAAGAAGAGCAAAATTCTGCATTACATTTTCGAAAATGGTTCATTAATATTTCGGTTTTTGCCTTAAAAAAATCATGAGTATGATGTTTCAAAATATTAATATGGCTTGATTGAAGAACATATACATGCCTGGTTTTGTTTTGAAAAGAAATGAACGAAACGCAACGACGCGGCACGGAGGAGATGGAGCGTTTTCTTTTCTTGCTTGCTACTCGATTTCCTCTCCTACTTCTTGCTATGAGGCTCACGAATTTTCTACTCTAAAATGCTCTGAATTTCGGTCATGGGGGGAGGGGAAGTGATGGTTAGGAGAGTGAGGGAGATCCAATAATAAAGGGATACAAAGGGTATGACCAAGTCTCCTCTTTTTGAATTTTGAATTGGTTGGTATCAAATGATTTTTTGGAGGGATCTAGAATGAGTGTGGCCGATTTCTACATGCTAACAAGGCTAGGATAAGGTTAATTATTAATTAAATGATGCTAGAAAAAAAAATGAAGGGATTATCCTACTAATATAAAACAAGGAAAGGGTCAAAGGTTGAGTTGGCAAGGAATTGATTACTCATCTAAGGGTGGCCGAAAATTCAACAATTAATGGAGGGGAAATATTGTCTAGTTGATAAATTTTAAAACCTTAAGAGCCTTACCTATCCCTTAAATAATTTAGTGAATTAACACCTCAATTAAGGAACCTAAATGAACTTATTTCCTACTCACCTCAAGTTACTTAAATAATTCCTTAAACCTCCTTTTTAACTTAAATCAACTTATTAGCTACCTAAAATAAACTCTGGGAATGATTTCTTAATCTTAAATTCTATCTCAAAACTCCAACTCCAGTCCGGCCTCACTGAATTAACTGAAAAGATAAAAATTTAAACTACTGCATAAAATAATTAACTTTAAAGAAAATCATTTAAATACTCATGCAATAAAATCATTTTAATTTAAAATACTAGAATTATGCATGACTTATACATAGTCTAGTTTACGGGTTCTACACGATTTGTTTAATATCATCGTTTCTTGCATATTTTCATAATCCTCACGTCAATTTAATATAAAAGTTTTTTCAATTGTGTTGGTCAAGACTTACAATGGTTGAATTTGAATCAAATCAGCACTTTGTCCTTTTCAATTTTTAATAGAATGGAATCAACAATCGAGATCGAGTTTTAGTTCTAATGATCTCACCTTATTTTTCCTTGTAATAACTCAGGTTCGAGTCCTCCCACCCTTAGAATAAGATTTCAAAAAATAAAAAATAAAAAACCAACAATCATCTAAAATCAAATAATAAATAATGTAAAGGAGACGAACTGATATAATTTATACTATGAGGGCTTTTCGGAATATTGGGTATAATTCAAGGGGCAATAAGCGATTAGCCTTGATGCACTTTTGAGATCGTTCCCCATAGACATTGCTTTTTGGCGAATAATAAAGACGTGCCATTCTCCAGAATTCAGCAATTCGTGAAATTTCTCCAAATCCCAGGTATAAATTCAATCATTTTCATAGTTTCCTCCGAAAACCCATTTTGATTCCTGTGAATTTCTGCTAATTTTTCAATCTTCCAGTGTCAGGAAACCCTAGTTTTGCCAATATTGTGCTGCGATTGATAGTTTCATTTTTCCTTTTCAAACAGGAGGATTTTCTTCAAGAATTCAGTTCGATAGAGGTTGAATTATAGTTAATCGAAGCTTGAAGTTGCTTCTTGTTTTTTCTCAGCGTTCAATTTGGGGGTTTTCTCAATCTTCAAAGTATCACATCAAAGTTTGAGTTTCTAAGTAAAGCTTTCGATTTTGGGAGCTAAGATTTCTTCTATTCATCTGTCGTGGTGTGTGAAGTAAACTTGGATCTTTTGAAATTTGGTGGTTAGAGCTTTGAGTTTAAGAAGGTTGGTTTAGTAGACGGATTAAATAAGAGTAAAATGGAAAATTACGAGCTTGTGAAGGACATAGGGTCCGGAAATTTCGGGGTGGCGAGGCTTATGAGGAAAAAGGATACCAAGGAGCTTGTTGCTATGAAATACATTGAAAGAGGACACAAGGTTTGCGCTATTGGTATTCGTCATAGTAGTCAGAAATTCTTGCGTCAGTTGATGGTTTTATTATTTGATATTTGTATTTGGCGTTATGTTTTGTATGTGGATATGAAACTTTAGATTCACATTACTCATTATGCAGTTAAACATCTAAGCTTGTACTTAATACGGTCATACATGTAGTCCATGAAGTTGTGATGTTTGACCATCAAGAAGCTTGACTGTCATTTATGATTTTTGCTCTAGATCGATGAGAACGTGGCACGAGAGATAATTAATCATAGATCACTTCGGCATCCAAATATAGTTCGATTCAAGGAGGTAACAAACCTGAATTTTTATGAATTTTCTAATATTCTAATCGGTGATTTGAAACTCTGGTGTGGGTCTTGGATTTGCAGTTGGTTTTAACGCCCACACATCTAGCTATTGTTATGGAGTATGCTGCAGGTGGAGAGCTCTTCGAGAGAATCTGCAATGCTGGAAGATTCAGTGAAGATGAGGTATGTTAATACCAGTTACTGGGTTTTGATCTTTTGAAAAATCGATACAGCTGATTAGAAGAAATGTGGTTTTGTTTCTACTTTCTACCTCTTGAATATACTATGATCTATATTTTCCTACAATTTCAGGCGAGGTATTTCTTTCAGCAACTTATATCTGGAGTCAACTACTGCCACTCTATGGTGAGAGAAACTTAAGATTTGTGCTGGTTCATTTTTGGATGCTTGAATTTGCTTTATGGGTTTATGTATCTCTGGATTTTAGTTAATTGTGTTTCTGGTATGCAGCAAATATGCCATCGCGACTTGAAGCTGGAGAATACCCTATTGGATGGAAGCCCAGCCCCACGCCTTAAAATATGCGATTTCGGTTACTCAAAGGTATTGCACAATTGTATACGAAGTTAAAGATTATTGATGGTATAACATTTGTGTTAGAAGTAGCTTTTGTGCATGAAACAACATTAATGTAGTATGCTGTTTTATTGTTTAGTCATCTCTGCTTCATTCGAGACCCAAATCAACAGTTGGCACTCCTGCTTATATTGCTCCAGAGGTGCTATCTAGAAGAGAATATGATGGGAAGGTAAGCATCTTATTGCGATTCTCTATTTAGGTCCATATTAGTACTGTTTGTTGCTACCGCTGTTTAATTTAGTTTCCTTTTCTTCTCATGAAAACTTTTATCTCAACTGTTTGTATTTTTGGTCTCCGGAGATTGTCTGAGTACACACAAATGTAGTGTTCATGCATGTATGTAGCATAATTATTGGTGGGAAATCCCGTTAACTTTGGTTGGTTTCTATCCAGCTGGCTGATGTTTGGTCTTGTGGTGTGACTCTATATGTCATGCTGGTTGGAGCATATCCTTTCGAAGATCAAGAAGATCCAAAGAACTTCAGGAAAACCATCCAAGTAAGTTTTTTTGTTCAGCCTGTGCATTGTGGCTAGGCTTTGTTTTATTCATAAGCAGATGTGTTTTAATTGTGTAGTGTACACTCATAAATTTTGTTCCTTCGACCAGAGAATCATGGCGATTCAATATAAGATACCCGAGTATGTTCACATATCTCAAGATTGTAGGCACCTCCTTTCTCGCATATTTGTTGCCAATCCATCAAGGGTATGTTCTCTCTTTGAGTTCTGATTTACCGAATAACAAACATCATACTTATTTTGGTGGCAACTAGTTCTCTCATAATCAAGATTTACATTATTTTTCGGAAACTCTTATGATGCTCTGTACATATTTTTTGGTGACAGGGTAACCTGTTGGCTAATAGCCGTTTGGAAAATTAACATGAGTTCTTGTTCGCTTTTCAATTATTGTGATTGCCAAATGCTACCTGTCTCATAGTTGATTTAAATGCAGAGAATTTCGATTAAAGACATCAAGTCACACCCATGGTTTTTGAAGAATTTACCTAGAGAATTAACAGATGCAGCTCAAAGCGCGTACTACCATAGAGAAAACCCAACCTTTTCCCTTCAATCCGTGGAGGTTATTATGAAAATTGTGGAAGAGGCTAAAACTCCTCCTCCGGTCTCTCGCTTGGTTGGAGGCTTTGGGTGGGGAGGTGAAGAGGATGACGATAAAGAGGAAGACATAGAAGAGGAAGAGGAAGATGATGAAGAAGATGAATACGATAAACAAGTGAAGGCCGTGCATGCCAGTGGGGAAGTGCCTCTCGTATGAAGCATATAAAGTGAGAAAGCACGGTGCTCTTCCGTGGTGGTAGTATGTAAATTTCTAGTGTTGCGTCTGCTTGAGTGCAGGTTGATTTCCGTGTTCTTGTTTGCATATACAATGAGTGTGGTGTGTGGATTAAATTAGCTTTTGTTGCCATTACTTATTTATGTTTTATGGAACGCTCTGTATTTTGATGTGAAGTATTTAAGACCACATGTGAAAACCTTTTAAATGGGTGATTTTTAGTTGGTTGTCACACTATCTCCTATTTGTTTCTTGTACTTGATATTTCCCTAAATTGGGCTACTTTAGAGTATACTTTGCCTATGTACTCGGAAAGTTTATTCAATCATCAAACCATGTCCTATTATTCTGTGGAAAATTGATTGAACGTATGCTACAATATTTGCTTTGTGGTCTTCGTACGCTCGGTGGTTGGACCCGAGCCAAATTCCCCCCAGACCATGATTGAAATTATGGATATAAGCGACGTACCAAGTCGTACCATTTTCGTCACGGACGAATTTTTTTGGATGTTCATGTCGATTGAAGCTCAGAATGGAGCGTTAAAGAGATGCATGAACGACGATTCAGAGTTCAACAGACCAAAAAACTCGGCGGATAAACAGAAGTTGCAACACTAATTTCTACCTTTAATAACAAAGCATTACGATAGTCTTACATTTAAAACCCAATATCGATATCTTAAAAGAATTATAACAACACTTTTTCCTAAGAACAAATCCTTTTATTTCACTGCCTCAACTGAATCTACTATCACTCTTCCCAACTTCTGAGTCTCACTTAAAATACATTCCCTGTCAAAAACAGCAGAAACAACATCAACTCCTTTCAGATTCACGCTTGTCAGACCATCTAACCCAACAGTGATATTGTTTTTCTATGTATTTGTCGAATAAACGCAGCCGCAACCTATGTAGTCGGCACCATCAATCCATGCTTTCTCAGCTTGTTGAGTGAGGTGTTTTGCATGAGACACCAATGACTTTGTCGGGACCTAGGAGAGTTCGAGCAACACGAGCAGGCATGTCAGACTGGCCGATGTGAACTCCGTCTGCGTCACAAACAAGCGCAACTTCGATTCTGTCATCAAGGGCGGAGCCAGTGTCCTAAAGCCCGGGTGGTCCAAAATTTTTTTAAAAAATTTATATGTAAATTTTTGTATAAATTTGATATTAGCCCGGGTAGATTAATTTAAAATATTAAGGATTTTAGAGTTTAAAATTCTAGCCCGGGTGTAATCGATTTCCTGGCTCCGCCACTATCTGTCATTGATCAGGAAAGGTACTCCGGCGGCATATTTGTCGGCATGTTTTAGCTGCTTCCAGAAAGTCATTGATGTCAATATCCTTTTTCTCTGCAATGTAACAAGTATTGGCTGGCATCAATAAGAGGAGAACAACAATGCAATAAAGATTCATATCCAAGCTTTGAAGGAAAATCATAGGAGACACAAGTTGAAAAAATAAAGGTAGACGTTTTTGCTTTCTTCTTTTGGCTCGGGGAGGGTACATGTGTTGCACGGGTCCGTTAATTTCTCCTTGATCAAAGCCTCCTTAAAAAATTTGATTTGTTTATATTTATTTTAAAGAATATAAATTATATCGTCTTATTTTAAAAATAAATTATTGAATATGATGTTATATAATAATACCTGTTATTTTTGTTACATATAAAGTATTTTTATATATATATATAGTTTTAAATTATTATCATATATCTGAAAATTAGTCTAAAAAATTAATCCTAAATACAATCATCCAAAAAAAAAAAAAGAAAACAAAAAACGCAAAGATATGCAAGTTATTGGCTGGAAGTACTGAATTTAGGGGATTAAGAAGGATATTGGCTTGGAACTGGGGCTCGTTTTCTTTCTTCTTCTTTTCGTTTTCTTCCTCTCATTTTATAAATGGTTTTTACAACTAACTCATCCTGCACCCAACTTAAATTTGAACCATCCAAGCCATCTGAACAAAATAACACATTTAACATCTCTGTTCAACATGCTAATGCCTTGGTTTCTAAAGATAATTTGTCTTTTTGAGCATCCTAGCTTTCTGTACTGTGAAATAATATAGTCTACATACTCAAACTTAACTCGAAATGTTAATATCTAGATAGCCATGAATTTCCTACTTTGATCAATATCAAGTCAATTGGTAGCACTACCATCCTGATCAAACCAGGCTCAAGCAGTCTAAAATTTGTCTCATCTTTATACATCCTCACGGTCCCCACCGTACAACATTCTACTTGTAAAAAACCGCATTTTACTTTTTCTTATAATGGCAGACATAAGACGAATGATTCAGGGAGGGGGGTTAGTTACATAAACACAACATTTACATTTGCAACACCGATGAGCTTCACAAGAGCGAACCTAGGACCAATATCATGAATAGATTTTGCGGCAGACCACATGTCAGCCGCAACTGTTTCCTTCCAGTGGTATGCCACCAAGTAAAGCTGATGCCTCTCTTAAGTTTGGAGTTACTATATCAGGCAATGGTTGTTAGAGTAGATGTCCTGCAAGCCAACGGTTGGCTAGGGAATTTATTGACTCAAGTGAAATAAACAATCTTTATTTTAATATAATTTAACTTTTTATGGTCTTCGTTATACTTTATCTGTATACCCATGCAATCAGCATAGATAAAGTCCTTGATTATGCTTTAATACAAATGAATCGTAATTCGATGTTGAAACTCATTTGTAAACACTGCATATTCTAAATTCGTTTATAGTCGATTCAGCCGTCTAAAACATGGATAAAGGTCGCTTGAGCTCGAGACTAGCATCTGTGATGTTGTGTACTGCGTTTCTTGATAAGGGCATGGAGATGTCCAAACATGCAGATGGGTAGTCATATGATGATTATACCGAACAACCCTCCCTCGGACTTTCCAAGTGGTTATCATTCATCGAGAGGATGAGTCCGTGGTTATGATTGTACACCATTAGTCCTTACGACCCGGGACAACATTGAGGCTCTATATGCTAGGGTTGTGCTTTGACTCGTTTACCGGCTCCAGGAGAGTCATCAGGTGGCGAGGTTGGGTACAGTTGCGACACATATAGAAGCCAGTGCATTGTAGTCGGGGATTCACCGCTCACCTACGGGTGTGGATATCCTATGTGATCTGATGAAATAATAGTGCATGGAATCTCTGGCCAGAGTATGAGATGTACGTTGGAGAAAGAGTTCTCCAATAGTACATGCGATGCCACTATTATAGTTATCACATAGTTATCGAATTAATATGCAACCCTCGATGAACCAATGGTTGCAGATTCGATCGGGATATTTGAGATGAAGGGACCGTACTGTACGTTAATCATAATCGACTGGTTCTTGCAGGCACTATCAGTGATACCTAGGGGATCATGGGGCGATGCTACTAGACGCTCTTACCATGATCCGATGGGTGCAATCAGAGATGAGTTCTGACATTCTTGATCAAGTTGTTGATCAAAAGAATGTGGCTAACTAGGGTAAGCCCGTATAAAGGATTATGTCATGAATCACAAAAAGTTGTGAACCCACGGCTAGCTGTATCCCTGAACCATTGAGGGTCACACAAGCACTGGATCATTTGTTCCCGTTGAGATAATTAAATTTATATTATATAGTAAATTCAACATCGAGAATTTAATTTATTGAACTCAAATGTTGGGTTTATTAAATATTAAATTTTGGAGGTGATAAAAATTCAAGGAGTTGAATTTGCAATTTAAATAATAAATTCAAATGTTGAATTTATGATATATTTAATTTATTAAGCTTAAGAGTTGAGTTGATTAATTAATAAATTAAATATGGTGGGTAGTATGTTTAAATGGGTTTGTAGGAGTACAAGTCCAACATACTAAATAATTAAAGTTTAATGGACTTTGATTAATTAATTAAACTAGTTGGACTAGTTCAATTAATTAACCAAGCCTGTTAATGTTAATTAAATAGGTCCAATTATTTTATTATGGTAATTAGGCCATAGATGTTTTATAAAATTATAGACCTAAAAACCTAGCCTCCACAATATATGCATCAAGATTCTCCAAGGGTTGGGATAAAATTTTGGAATCATTAATGAACTTAATTAAGTAATTAATTAAGTTAATAAAAGATTAGAAAATATTATAAGGATTTCCTTATCTCACGTTGTGCATCCAAAAAAATCTTTTGAAAAGATTTATAAGCAACTTTCGGCTCTTCCCAAAACAGTGATGCTCTCGAAAATTCCTTCAAAAACAAAGAAAAATTTGGCTTAAATTTTTGAGTCAAATTTTTCGTGTTATATCTCTACGCAAAAGTTCTTCTAAATTACTAGTGCAATTTAGAAGAGGGACAAATATTCCAGTCGTGGACCAGATTAGAAGATCGAAAAATGTTCGTAGGGATTTACAACAAGAGCTACGTCCGTTAATACCGGTGTAGTTGGAGCCACGTGATTTATTCACCAAAGATATAACATTCTTTACACCCTATGAATGTTTATAGTAAAATCATACGAGCGACCAAACATATTTTGATTATCAAAATAAATAAAAATTTTTAAACTTCCGCTGCGTTTGGGCGTGTAGAAAACCGAGATCCAACAGTGGTATCAGAGCCAAGGTTTTTCTAAATCGTATGGTTTTGATATTTAATAATTTATTTCTAACCACACAAGAAAATTTTTCAGAAAATTTAGCACCACGAAAATTTATTTTTCTTTTTCCAGATTTTCGAAATAAAAAAAAAAATTAAATCTGCCCGGATTTGTTCCGGGCAGTCAGTCCGTGCGCGCAGGGCCGCGTACGGCAGCGCGCCGCGCCTGCGCGCACCGCGGTAGCGCAGGCGTCGGACGCCTGCGCGCACAGCGCAAGGCGTCGGACTCCTGCGCGCACAGCGCAAGCGCAGGCGTCCGACGCCGGCGCTCACAGCGTTAGCGCAGGCGTGGGACGCCTGCGCGCCCCGCGCTAGCGCAGGCGACGGACGCCTGCGCGCGGCGTCGGCGCGCCTATGCGCGTTCTGCGCGCACAGGGCCGCTGCCGCTGCCCGAAACGTTCGGGCAGTGGGCGGGCGGATGCCCGGGAGCGTATCGGGAAGCGCGCGGAATAATGGGCTTGAATTGTTTGGGTTTAGGGTGCGATTTTTTGATTTTTCAAATTTTTGGGTAAAATTGATATTTTTGAAAAATGGTTCAATTTTTATTTTGGAAAATTAATAATTTTCTTGTGAATAAATAATTAAAATATGATTTTAATTATTTATGATAAAAATGAGTTTTTACAAGAAATCAATTGTTATTGATATAATTGGAAATTAAATAAAGGGGTTTATTTAATTTATTAAATCTTTTAATAATGGTGGTGGTTAGTGATAAATTATTAGATATATGATTGATCAGTTGATTAAATTTGTTTAATTAATTGATGTTAATATTTGATATTAAATGCATGAAGGATGATCGAGAGCCTTGACCAATGTGTTAGGTGTATGTTAGGATATTTTACTGTTTTATTCGATTTTTTATTAATATTTGATATTATTAAAGTGGGCCTGGTTTATGGCCCGTTCCCACCCCATGAGATGTATCCCTTATCTGCCATGGCTATTTAAATGTAATTATTAGAAATAGTGGGAGATCAAGACCGAAAGATGGTGGACCCGATGATCAATATGAAGACATGTAAAATATTGGAAGCTTTTGTAATCGTTGCATTTGCATCCCTGCATTCACCTAGGTTTTGGACCTGAATCCATGTTTGGCTCACATGGATCTAATAGTGTTGGCGATCGATCATCCTTATTTATTGTTGAATGTCATATTATGATATATGTGATATATAGTAGTATGCATGTATGTATATTATTAGATAATATTGTTGCATGAATCCGGCAAACATACAAACTCGTGGCACGCGATTTAAATTAAAATGATGAGACTTATTAAAAATTAAAATCCCTCATTTTGAATATGACTCAAAATTTATATCAAACCGGAAAAGTAAAAATTAAAAGAGTTTAATTTTTCCTTGCCTTCCATCAACCGTGGTTGCATGTTGATCGCTACCCGCGGACAGTGTCTGGCTCATATTATTGGGGAGGCCTGTACGTCGGAAAGCTGTGACTTCCACCGGACATATGATGTGAATTGAGTGGAACTCCCATGACTTCGACTCATATTATTGGGGGAACTCATGGCGACCGTCTACTACATTTCAATATTGATGGGTTGGTTTGACACGCGAAAATAAACGACGTCATATTATTGGGTCTTTATTAAACGTGAGGCAAAACACGCGGAGGTTGCATATGGATGCAATTGGACTCTACCTTTTAGAAATTATAATTGGCTGATATTATTCGGGATTATAATTGGCTAATTGGACTCTACGTGCCTACTAAGGAAATACGATTTCCCTTTTTCATCAGAGGGTGGTGGAAATGTCAAAATAGTAGGAGGGTAATTTATAAAATGAAATCCATATTTTATATCTTAAAATTATTTTAAAACAATCAGCAACCATTATTCTGTTTCTGTATCAGTATATTTTCGATTTCGTCACGTAATCAATTTTTATTATTAACAAGCTAATCGAATCTAATTTTCAAGACTGGTTGGGAAAATTGTTCTGAATTCAGAGAAAATAACATACACACTAATGTCAGTCTTGTTGAACTGACAAAGTATGCAAGATGGTAGGACCATAGTATGCAAGCTAAAGTATAACATGCTCGCTTTTTGTCAAATGAACTGTAGGGACAATATGAGGAAATGTTAAATGCTGCTGACATTCGAATACACATGCAAGAGTTGCATGGTGCATAAAACTCGTACAGTGAGGCGCACCACTTTTAAAAGCTCATGACTACACATATGCAAGATGGGGCTTTGGCCCATGAACGTGGTGTACATATGACTGGGCTTATTGAGAATGTGGTGGGCCTGGAATATGTGATTCCTAACGAGTTAATAGATAACATCAATTTGTTGTCTTTCTCTTCCTCATTTGACGAGGTTATGGTGAACTTCAATTTGAATAAGATAGATGATAGCCTTGAAGAGCTAGTCAATATGCTTATGACTTATGAGATCACCATAAAACAAGTAATTGTTGTTTTTCTAATGGACATTTCGTCAGACGAAAAATGGCCCACAAGGTAAGGGAAAGAAATGTTCTGCCCCTCACAAGAAAAACAAACTCAATAAAAGGCAAACTCTGAAGGACACTTAAAGGGCCTACAATGCCCGATAAGTCAGAACATATTTATTTCACTGCAAGAAGTTCGGACATAAGAAATTATATGCTCCAGAAATGTTCTGGAAATGATAAGTGAATGTCCAAGTAAACATGATTTCAACAACAAAAAAAAAAGGTTAGATGATCCAAATCCCACACAAATATGGCACGCTAGAATAGGTCATATTTCCCAAAGAAGGATGCACAAACTAGTGGGAGAAGGCATGTTTGACTCGTCAGACATAAATTCTCTACCTGCTTGTAAATCCTGTCTAAAAGGAAAAATGACTAAGACTCCATTCGATGGAAACGTGGAACGTGCATATGGTCTACTGGATTTGATCCACACAGACGTTTGTGGCCCGCTAAGTGTTAGCACAAAATATGGGCAATCATACTTCATTACCTTTACTGATGACCTTTCGAGTGGGTGTGTTTATTTGATAAAACACAAATCTGAAGCATTTGAAAAGTTCAAAGAATTCAGATCTGAAGTAGAAAATCAGCAAGAAAGAAGTATTAAGGCACTTCGATCTGATCGAGGTGGAGAATACTTAAGTGCTGAATTTTTGGGTTATCTAAAAGAGAACGGGATTCTCTCACAGTGGACTCCTCCAGTAACACCACAATTGAATGGTGTTTCTGAATATTGTAAGCAAACCTTGTTGGACATGGTTCGATCAATGATGAGATTCACTGAATTGCCTACATTGTTTTGAAGCTTTGCGCTTGAAACTACGGCAATGTTGTTGAAAAATGTTTATATTAAAGCAGTGTATAAAACACCATATGAGATATGGATGGAAAAAACTCTCAAATATTCTTACATGAGAATATGGAGATATCTTGCTTACGTGAAGCAGACAATGAGAGACAAATTGGATAGTAGATCCACTTTGTGCTACTTTGTAGGATATCCAAAGAATTCTGTTGGATATTATTTCTATCATCCCAATGAAGCAAAAGTGTTTGTTTTCAAGAAATGCCACCTTTATGAAAGGGAATTTCTATTAGATAGAAAAATGCAAGATGATAGAACTTGTAGAAATTCAAGATACTCCCTCAACTATAGTAGTTGAACCTAATATCCAACAACCAGTAGTTGAAGTACAAGCTCTTAGAAGGTCTGATAGGGTTATTAGACCGCCTGCTAGATATACGCTTCTTCATGAACAAGACCATGATGAGTCTTTTGTTGGATATGATCCAATGAACTTTAAGGAAGCAATATCTGATACTGATTCAACCAAATGGCTTGAAGCCATGCAGTCAGAAATGGACTCTATATATTCAAACCGAGTCTGGACATTGGTGGATCAACCTGAGGGAATCGTTCCTATAGGGTGCAAATGGATCTACAAAAGAAAGCTTGGGGCGAATGGGAAGGTAGTGACCTTCAAAGCAAGGCTGGTTGCAAAATATTATACTCAAAGGCAAAGAGTTGACTATGAGGAAACATTTTCACCAGTTGCTATGTTTAAGTCCATTAGAATACTACTAGCCATAGCAGCATGGTATGACTATGAGATATGAAAAATGGATGTAAAGACTTCTTTCCTCAATGGAGACATCAAAAAAGAAATTTATATGTCTCAACCCGAGGGATACACTAGGAAGTGGTCTGAAGCAGGAGTCAAGAAGTTGGAACCTCAGATTTGATAGCACTATCAAAGAGTTTGGTTTTGCTAAGAATCCTGAGGAACCATGTGTGTACAAGAAAGTTAGTGGGAGTGCAGTGACATTCCTAGTGCTTTATGTTAATGACATCCTACTCATTGAGAATGATGTAGGATTACTGCAATTGACTGAAGTCTGGTTAGCAAGTAAATTCTCCATGAAAGACATAGGTGAAGCGTCCTATGTATTGGGAATACAAATCTATAGAGATAGATCAAAGAGGATGCTGGGACTCACCCAAGTCACTTATATCAATACCATTATGAAACGATTCTCTATGGAAGAGTCCAAGAGAGGATACTTACCAATGTGTCATGGTATTACTCTATCTAAAGCTTTGTGTCCCAAAACTGATGAAGAGATAGAGATGATGACACGTATTCCATATGCGTCAGCCATTGGTAGTATCATGTATGGTGTGATATAGACATGTCCTGATGTTGCTTACGCTCTGAGTGTTACAAGAAGATATCAGGCAAACCCTGGTCCAATGCACTGAAAGGCCGTGAAAGATATTCTTAAGTACTTGAGAAGGACTAAGAACTTGTTCATGGTCTATGGGGTGGATAATTGAAATAGGAAGGCTACACGGATTCTAGCTTCCAATTGACGTAGATGATTCGAAATCGACCTCTGGCTTTGTATTCATGCTTAATGGTGCAGCTGTCTCTTGGAAAAGTTCCAAGTAAGACACCGTTGCGGATTCCACCACTGAAGCTGAATATATTGCTGCATCTGATGCAGTTAAAGAGGTAGTTTGGATGAGGAATTTTGTCCAAGAGTTGGGCGTTATTCCTAATAAAGTTGATCCAGTCCCGTTGTACTGGAACAACACTGGTGTCGTTGCGCAAGCAAAGGAACCAAGGTCTCATCAGCGATCCAAACATGTACTGAGGAAGTTCCACATCATACGGGAGATAGTGGGAAGAGGAGACATATCAGTTGAAAGAGTCCCCTCTGCAGATAATGTTGCTGATCCACTTACATAGCCCTTGCCAGGACCATTGTTTGAAAAGCATCGCAAAACAATGGGATGATTAAAGTTAAGGGTAGTTGGCTCTAGGGCAAGTGGGAGATTGTTAGAGTAGATGCCCTGCAAGCCAACGGTTGGCTAGGGAATTTATTGACTCAAGTGAAATAAACAATCTTTATTCTAATATAATTTAACTTTTTATGGTCTTCGTTATACTTTATCTGTATACCCATGCAATCAGCATAGATAAAGTCCTTGATTATGCTTTAATACAAATGAATCGTAATTCGATGTTGAAACTCATTTGTAAACACTGCATATTCTAAATTCGTTCCTAGTCGATTCAGCCGCCTAAAACATGGATAAAGGTCGCTTGAGCTCGAGACTAGCATCTGTGATGTTGTGTACTGCATTTCTTGGTAAGGGCATGGAGATGTCCAAACATGCAGATGGGTAGTCATATGATGATTATACCGAACAACCCTCCCTCGGACTTTCCAAGTGGTTATCATTCATCGAGAGGATGAGTCCGTGGTTATGATTGTACACCATTAGTCCTTATGACCCGGGACAACATTGAGGCTCTATATGCTAGGGTTGTGCTTTGACTCGTTTACCGGCTCCAGGAGAGTCATCAGGTGGCGAGGTTGGGTACAGTTGCGACACATATAGGAGCCAGTGCATTGTAGTCGGGGATTCACCGCTCACCTACGGCTGTGGATATCCTATGTGATCTGATGAAATAATAGTGCATGAAATTTCTGGCCAGAGTATGAGATGTACGTTGGAGAAGGAGTTCTCCAATAGTACATGCGATGCCACTATTATAGTTATCACATAGTTATCGAATTAATATGCAACCCTCGATGAACCAATGGTTGCAGATTCGATCGGAATATTTGAGATGAAGGGACCGTACTGTACGTTAATCATAATCGACTGGTTCTTGCAGGCACTATCAGTGATACCTAGGGGATCATGAGGCGATGCTACTAGACGCTCTTACCATGATCCGATGGGTGCAATCAGAAATGAGTTCTGACATTCTTGATCAAGGTGTTGATGAAAAGAATGGGGCTAACTAGGGTAAGCCTGTATAAAGGATTATGTCCTGAATAACAAAGAGTTGTGAACCCACGGCTAGCTGTATCCCTGAACCATTGAGGGTTACACAAGCACTGGATCATTTGTTCCCGTTGAGAGAATAAATTCAAGGAGTTGAATTTATATTTTGATATAGTAAATTCAAGTAGTTGAATTTATGATAATTAATTTTGAGAAAATAAATTCAAGAAGTTGAATTTATATTATATAGTAAATTCAAGGAGTTGAATTTATGATAATTGAATTTCGAGAGAATAAATTCAAGGAGTTGAATTTATAAAAATTTGAGAATTTAATTTATTAAACTCAAATGTTGGGTTTATTAAATATTAAATTTTGGAGGTGATAAAAATTCAAGGAGTTGAATTTGCAATTTAAATAATAAATTCAAATGTTGAATTTATAATATATTTAATTTATTAAGCTCAAGAGTTGAGTTGATTAATTAATAAATTAAATATGGTGGGTAGTATGTTTAAATGGGTTTGTAGGAGTACAAGTCCAACATACTAAATAATTAAAGTTTAATGGACTTTGATTAATTAATTAAACTAGTTGGACTAGTTCAATTAATTAACCAAGCCTGTTAATGTTAATTAAATAGGTCCAATTATTTTATTATGGTAATTAGGCCATAGATGTTTTATAAAATTGGAGACCTAAAAACCTAGCATCCACGATATATGCATCAAGATTCTCCAAGGGTTGTGATAAAAATTTGGAATCATTAATTAACTTAATTAAGTAATTAATTAAGTTAATAAAAGATTAGAAAATATTATAAGGATTTCCTTATCTCACGTTGTGCATCCAAAAAAATCTTTTGAAAAGATTTATAAGCAACTTTCGGCTCTTCCCAAAACAGTGATGCTCTCGAAAATTCCTTCAAAAACAAAGAAAAATTTGGCTTAAATTTTTGAGTCAAATTTTTCGTGTTATATCTCTACGCAAAAGTTCTTCTAAATTACTAGTGCAATTTAGAAGAGGGACAAATATTCCAGTCGTGGACCGGATTAGGAGATCGAAAAATGTTTGTAGGGATTTACAACAAGAGCTACGTCCGTTAATACCGGTGTAGTTGGAGCCACGTGATTTATTCACCAAAGGTATAACATTCTTTACACCCTATGAATGTTTATAGTAAAAATCATCCGAGCGACCAAACATATTTTGATTGTCAAAATAAATAAAAATTTTTAAACTTCCGCTGCGTTTGGACGTGTAGAAAACCGATATCCAACAATGGTTCCTCCCTATCATTGAGAAAAGGAAATCCAAGTGGGTAACACAAAGAGATATGCCAAAAGATATAAAGTTCCCATAATCCAAATTTCATCACAATTCGCACTGCAAAAACTGAATGCTGCAAGATAGACTCTCTAACAAATCCACAAACAATACAAGTTCAACTCTCAGAACAGCGATATAATTGTCTGTAACCTTGATTAAAATTGATATGTGAAACAGAAAGTTGGGAGCAATTTGTGGCGGCCAGCCTTAATATTTTGAGATTTGACATCGTATGCACATGATTTTCACCAGATCTCTTTCCAATAGAATGCTCCTAATACCAAAAGGGGCCAGTTAAAATTATTTGAGTTCCTAGATCTCTTACTATCATGGTTCGCTGCAAGAACCGAATGGCGATAAATGCATTTAATATTTATGAAACAAATGCATACTAACAGGTAAATGGCATGACAAAGACTAGACAAAAAAGAAGAAGCTGTAAATCAAAAATATTCTTTAAGCCTCATCATAACTTGGCTATTTTAGCATATCCATTTAAATTCTGATAAGTTCTAGACTAGCACAAGATAAATGAAGATTAACTATGGCCATTTTCAGGATTTAAAAATTTTAGCACTTGCACAAACCGATGCTATGGAAATATCATATACGGATCCCTGATTATTAAAGTTGGATATGAACCGAATACGGAAACATGCATGTAGCATCCAACTCTGGATAATAAAGTAGTAACTTATCTTGAACAAGTGGAGGCATAGAGATTTCAGGTGCCAACAGTCGAAGGGTTTTACTAGCTAGTTTTAAAAAATACCTGAAGCTCGCTAGAACCGAGGAACCAGCCAGTACATCACCACTTGTAGACACCATGACAGGATCAACCACCAAAGCTTCCTTCACAAAATCAGTATGGTCAACAACCCACTGTATTCCCAGCAGAATATAAATATTGAACTTCAAAATACTGCTAAATACCTATAACTTGAAATTCCTGAAGGCTTTGACTTAGGATCTTGATTATCCCGGGAGAAGGAAGCATGCCTGTTTTCACCTAAGTTTCAGCAAACGAAAGCAGCATGAACAACGCTAGCTACATAGAGACTAACCCCAATAAAATATTCGATAGTTTACATACACTTACAACATCAGGGAACATACCCGAAAGTACCAACTTCAATTGTTCGCCAACAAATTACTCGTCCACAATATTCACGTCCTAATGAAATCAAATGCAGATATACTAAAATAAGGAAAATAAATAAAAACATTGTTCCATGCAAACACCATTTAGTTCATCGAAAATTTATAGACAAGGTCGACTTAAAATCTTTTAACCGTCCAAAATTATTCTTGAAATCTTGAATGAATTCGTTTCATCATGACACATATCCCTACAGAACAAGATCTCACCCAAGTTCAGCAACCGAGGGAAAAATGCGACCAGACCTGGACTCCCACGGTGTTTTCCGCAGTTACAGCGGTGATTACAGTGGAGCAGTAGACTCCACGAGCTGCGCAAGCCTTCAAGTCTGCTTGGATGCCCGCTCCAGCGCGGGAATCGGAACCGGTGGCAGACAGAACGTGCGGAACTCGATATTGTCCATCTTCTGCGGAGGATTATGCAGTTCTCGCCGCATTGAGTACAATCAAAACCCGTGTTTGGCACTCAGTCATACTCATTTCCTATACTCATATTATAAGACATTACAATGTGAATGATCGTCGTCTTAATAATTTTTTTTTTAAAATAAAATATGATAATTAATAATTAACATATTAATTATATAGTTATATGAAAATGTTAATTTTAAAATAACATAACACCAATAATTGTTATTATTAGTTATTATTATTATTTTAACCACAATAACAATAAAAATAATATTTTTTTGAGTAAACTATTATTTTGAATTTTTAATTTAAAAATATTTGATTATTAAAAATAATTTCATTTCATTCTTTTTGGGTATCAATTATTAGAATGTTCATCTCCATTTAATTTCAAGATTGATTCCATTCATGTCTTATTCTCTTCATTCATACCAATCATCTCCTGGAGGTCGGAAATCTTCACGCAGAAGAGTGCCGGAAAGAACGATGAACGGAGGAGGGATTCAGTATTCGGATGGATCTCATTATTATTACACTGTATCACACCAAATTGGTGAACTTTTTACTTTTTATCATATAATATTAGAGCATCCACGTTGGGATGTTAAATGGACATTTATAATGCCCACTCACAGGATAGAGAGGGGCGTCCTTCTTTGTGTCGAGAGGGTCCAGAATTTTATGAGATAAAAAGAATCCCCCAACTTGAACTTTTGCTAGTCCGATCAAAATAAGATGAAATAAAACATTAACTAGGCTAGACTCAACACATCCTAAAGAAAGTAACTGAACGAACAAGAATTGTGGAATAAAAGGATAACCACTAGCCTCAGAGATTACAGTCCCCATCATATTGAATCAAACACATTCCACATTACTCACAGTTCACATGCGTGTGTGTTTTGCTATTCTCGTTTACCCAATCCAAATGTCAAGATAAGTTCATAACTTTTTATCTCATAAAATTCTGGACCCCTCGACACATATGTAATTAGCAAAACAGTTTAGGCACACATTTACCTTCACAAATCAACAGGACTTATAGGGTAATTTTTGGCTAAACAAAACGGCAATATGAAGATAATAATTAACCAAATAAAGTCCAATATCATGAGATGCGCACATGTACACACTCAAATTCTATGTCTATCGACGGTATTTTTCAAGTGTCTATAAGCTTAACTTTGGCAACTCTTCTCCACTAGTATATTGGGTACGTGTGACTCGATTAATAGGTCTTTTAAGCTTATAACGTTAGGCTACGGCTAATGGCTACAAATGAAGATAGGGAATCAAAAGTGAGAGAAACAAACCAATTTATTTTTCAACACCTATCTCCTATTTCTCATGTTTCACCTCCAGTTAGGATCGTCACAAGCATCTTTACCATTGTTTCTTCCTTTTCATATCAACACGTCATACTCCTTTATGCTTTATTCAACTTTTTTTTCCACAAATATTCTTATACGCGCACAAGGGAGAAAAACTTTTGTAGTGATAAAACGATTCGTTTTTTCTCAATTTTCGGTAGGTACTAGTGTATATGCTCAAAATTTGGTAGTTGACGTGGGGATTTAGAAATGATACGAATGGGGGCTCTTGTGTGCCTTGGCACAGTCCATTCGATTTTCATTAAGCTCAACATGGGACACTAGGGTATAATATGATGTTATGGGTAGGCTTGAAAGGCTCAAACGTTCCAAAAATCGCCTAAATCATCCCTAAGTCACACAATAACCGTATCTCGCATCGAAGTGTGCCAAATCAAGTTCTAGACTACTTTCAACTTACCAATCAACAAACACAGATAGATCATGTTTTCGGGTATTCAAACAGAACAAATCATACATCTCATTCTCATTTAGGCTCAAAGGGCTAACAATTGACAAATTATTCAAGGAGGAAAAAAAAAGGCCCAACATAATTCAAAGGCTGCCTGGATCATTTTTGTGTTAGTGAACACGTAACTCAACAACAAGTAATCAACATGCAGGTTTTGGAGTCCATTCATACATTCCAAATCATAAATCACATGAACACTCTCTTGACATCGGATGTATCAACAATCATAGCAATCGTGAATTAGTGTGTAAACGGTTAAGTAAAAGTAGCATGCCTTTAGATTCGTAATCATGGAACAACATGTGTTTCGGGTCAACTCCCATCATTGTTTGGTTATTACCTTAATTCCACAACTCTAAAAAAACAATTTAACTGACTAAAAATGGACATAAAGACTAAATTAAATATTTTTTATTTTTTATTTTTAATTAAACATCAAAATTAAATCACCCCCCAAACTTAAAGTATGCATTGTCCTCAATGTATAAACAGGAAAAAACGGAACAATCATACCTCCCACGACGAGCGTCAGTGCTCGCCGTCACCATCGTCGTCATCCTCGTCCATGTTCTGGGGTGGGGGCTGGTAGGGGGCTCCAAGGTACTGTGGTGGCCAAACCGGTGGCTAGGGAAACGTCGGATCCTCTGGACCTATAGGTGGAAACCGCTGAGCAAGCACGGAGGGGAAGTCCATCATATATCCCATAAAATGGTCGTTGCGAAACTGCAGTGAATCCAGCACCTGGCGTTGCTCAAGTAGTGACCTCCTCTGATCCTGCATCTCAGTCTCAAGTCTACGAATTCGATCTCCCCTGCGCTGTCTGGCTGCTGCAGGTGGTGGTGGTGGTGGAAGCTATGGCTGTGGGATCTTCTCTTCAGCCGAAAACTCATGGGGGATGTAAGAGGCAGCTCCAAAGAAGGCAACAATGGGGGCCTTCGGCATTAAAACTTGCTCATCAGGTGACCATGCCACACCGGCCTGTCGGCATAGCTCGGTAACAATATGAGGGCATGGAAACGTGAACGTGGCTAACCCTGTGCCGGCTCCCATAATCGATCCATAAATTATTTTCCCCAAGTCAACAGATTTGCCCATCAAAATAGCAAAGACAAGTGCAACTTTGTCTTTGGTTACATCATGGTAATGCGAGGATGGGAGAACCCGGGCCAACACGAAAGATGTCCAAGCACTCGCATTAGAGCCCATATCGGATTTCTTTAAAGAAATAGGACCGCTCGAGCTCATTTTCCAGGCGACGCCTTCTTGACAAATGGTCCAGATGACCTCTGTATAATCAACCCCTTCTTCAAGAAATTCACTGTACTCGTCATTGTCAAAGCTGGGCATCTGATATATCAAATTGATCGTTTGAGAGTCAAATGACACCAATTTACCTCTCACCAAGACTTTAGAGTCGTCATGACGTATACGGAGATTGGCATAGAACTCTCGGACAACTAAGATGATGGCATCCAATGGGGGTTGAGCAAATTGAACCCATTGTCGTCGTTCCAGTTCATTCACAATAACACCACGGGGCACTGATAAATTAAATCCCCTTTCCGGGATGATTGATCTTGTCATGGAGCTCTCATATACATGTTGGGCCTCCTCGTTCCAAAATATGTGAGAATCAAAACTTGACGAGGAAGAGGCACCTTTTTTTATTTTCTTTTCGGTGCCATGGAATCAATAATCAAATGCTCACAACACCACACTAAACTCAACCAACAGAAAAGCTAAATCAAAGATAATCGGACTCCGAACTTGCTTTAGAACAACTTCACTATCAAGGTCAAACACAACCCAGTCACAAACTACTTTAGAGCAACGAGAAGTAATCACGTCACAATAACAAAAGCTCCTCAACTAGATCGAAGACAATATTCCAAGTACGCTGAAGAATTGAACAAAATTTGGTTAAAACCCTTACTTGTACCAGAAAGTGACCAGAAATCGGAGTGCGGTCGTAAGTCACGGCGGTGATTGAAGGCGGCGGTCGGCTTTCAGATAGGGGCGGCGGTCGGCTTGCCGAGGTGTGCAGCGGCTGGGCGTTTTTTTAGAGAAGGAGGCGACTGTGTTTCTGAAATGGGTTTCGCGAGTTCTCTTTTTTTTCTTAAATCAGGTCGCGTGCATATGCGCGACCTAATGTGGCGCATATGTGCCGAGGTTACTGTATCTCTTTGTCGGCATGTGGTGCATATGCGCGTCCTGAGTGGCGCATATGCGCGAAAGCTACTGTCCCGCATGTTGTCATCTCGCGCATATGCGCGTCCATGAGTGGCGCATATGCGCGGCCTCCTCTGCCTTCTGAGTTGGGCTTCGCGCATGTGAGCAAAAATAAATCGCGCATATGCATGAGGCACACTGTCCATCCATTTCCTTCATTTTTTTTAAAAATACCTGCAAAAATAAAATATTCAAATCAATACTTGAATAGAGAAAATTAAAATCAACAAAAGAATTAGAATAAAATAAAAAAAAACAAAACAAATGCTAAAATAAATGTGCGTTGCCTCCCACACAGCGCTTGGTTTAACGTCGTCAGCCCGATTATACCAATCTTGTTCATGGTGGGTCATGTGATATCTTTAATGCTTTGATTTCCACCCTCTGACCTTCAACATCCATGGTCAATTTTTCTTGCTTCAAGTCAATGACGGTGCCTGCAGTAGCAAAGAAAGGTCGTCCTAGAATGATACGAATATTCTGACTGTTCTCCATGTCAAGCACCACGAAATCTGCTGGAAGCCTCAATTTATCAATCTTATGTTCAACATCTTCCACAATACCCAATGGCACCTTCACCGATTTATCTGCCAGCTGCAAGCTTAATTCTGTGGGTTTTATCCTGGTCATTCCAAGTTTCTCATAGAGAGAACTTGACATTATATTCACGCTTGCTCCTGAATCACATATAGCTTTTTCCACTAACTGACCCCCTATTTCACATGGTACAACGAATTCCCCGGGGTCTTGCAGCTTCTGAGGAAGGTTTCCTTGCCTCCCCTTATCATCTCCTCCAGTAAATGTCACATCTTCCTGCTCTGCAGACTGAATGTTAGAGTGTAGGTTCTTGAGATATTCAAGACCTTTTTTCTTTTGAAACTCAGACTTCAATTTTAAAAATCTTTGGGGATAGGGAAGCAAGGAAATATCAATGCATTGATCAAAATCATAACTCTTACCTTTCTTACCTCGATTCCCTTTGCTTGGAGTCGGCTTATCTTTCCAGCTGGGTTTATGCTCAACTTTTTTATCTTCTACTTCTATCATTCCAACCTCCTCATGTTGTATGAAAACAGCATTCACTTCTCGCATACTCGGGTCTGCAGTCTTTGGTACTGCGCTTGACGGTTGAGACGTGAGTTGTTTTGTTATCTGCCCAACTTGCGACTCCAGGATTTTCAAAGAAGCTCCAATATTTTCCATGTGTGTCTCAAGGTTGTCAAGTCTAGACTCAGTCCTAACTAAATCCTCAAATGACGGCTTCTCTTCCCCATTTGATGTATTGAATCCCGATGGAGGATTCAATACATTCTTATTGTTTGCATATGAAAAATTCTCATGATTTCTCAAACCAGGTTGATAAGTGTTAGGGGGAGGGTTACCTCGATATCCTCCAAAGCCTCCAAAATTCTTGTTGTTGATGTATTGCACTTCTTCAGGAATTTGCGATTCTTCAACAACAAACGATGTTCCCTCAGTGTTTGATGTACTCACTTTATTCATAGTCGCTATCTGTGTAGTCAATGCTGATACTTGTGCAGTGAGTGATGTGATAGGATCCACAACATAAACTCCAGCAGTCCTCTGAACTCCTGATCTCTCAGACTGGCCATTGGTAGCTATTAATAGTCATCTTCTCAAGCAAGTCATAGGCTTGAGCAGGAGATTTGACAAAGATTGTGCCACCTACTGCTGCATCCACTGTTGTACGTGTCTGACCATTCAACCCATTATAGAAAAGCTCGATTTGTACCCAGTCTTCAAAACCATGATTTGGACACCTCCGCAACAACTCCTTATACCTTTCCCATGCCTCATAGAGCTGCTCAAAGTCAGTCTGCCTGAAGGTACTGATCTCAATCTTCAATTGTGCAGACTTCGTAGGGGGGAAATATTTAGACAGAAACTTTGTTGCCAACTCTTGCCACATTGTGATGCTCCCCAGCGGAAGTGATTGGAGCCATCCTCTTGCTTGGTCCCTAAGAGAAAACGGAAACAAACGCAGTCTAATAATATCATCAGGAACATTATTAATTTTTACAGTATTCGTGATCTACAGGAAAGTCCTCAAATGAACGTGAGGATCAGCAGTGGCAGTTCCCGCAAATTGGTTATGTTGAACCATATTTATTAGTGCAGGCTTCAACTCGAAATTGTTGGCATTTATGGTTCCCCGAGCAATGCAAGAATAAAGTGTGTTGATCACTGGTCTGAAGTGATCTTTGATAGGCATAGCGTCTGGTGGATTATATCTCACGTCCTCTCTGTTTTCAGCAATTGCTTGGATTTCTTCCTTCCTCGCTTTTCTTAGTCTTCTCGCAGTTCTTTCGATCTCCGGATCAAAAATAAGCAAGTCAGGGTTTTGCGATCTTAGCATGCACTGTCAAAACAGAAAAGATTATAAAGTAACAAAAAGAAAATAAAATAAGTCTAAATTAAAGTCAAGACTATTTAGTAACGATATTAATATGCAATTAAATAGTTTAATCCCCGGCAACGGCGCCAAAAACTTGTTGCGTATTTTCACTACCGCAAGTGTACGATGTCAAGTTTTAGTACTGATATGAGTACAGATATCGATACCACGAAGAGTAATTATTTAAAATTGTATATTAAGTACCATAATTGACATAGTTCAACTTTATTTAGAAAAATCAAAAAGTTGGTTTATAATCAATTCACATAAAATAGCGAATTATGTGAATCTTATGCACACAGTCGAGATTCAGTGAGTAAAGCAATCTAGAGATATGATTTCGTCGAGTCTCCCCTATGCTAAATTAAAATCGTCTAACATATTATTAATTTGCACCATGTTTATTAACCAAGAACTCACAATATTTTCTATTCCCTTTTTCAAGTGATAAATAGAACTGCATTACCTATTACCGATTTTAATATGTCTATTCAGAATCATGTAACACGTAATAAATGCAAACAAGGTTCTCTTATGGATTCGTCAAAGTTATTCATCTTTTGCACGTTATAAACATCTGACGATGTGATTTCCCCTGTCTTAATTTCAATCCCCTCTTTCGAGTGTTAGATCTCAATTATTAGATAGTCGAATTATGGCCAGTAATCCAAAAGCATTAAAGACAAGAAATCACAAATAAATACGATGAATTAATTCAATGAAAATTCAAAACGTCAATAACATAGATTCGACCACGACTACGTCAATCTCTAGAAATTAAAATTAGTTCATACTAAAATCTAGATCACAACAAAACCTGTTTGTAATCATTAAAACGTAAAAGTAAAGAACCGAATTAGAAACGTGTTGAAGAGAGATGAAAGTGCGTCTCCGTGTCCGGATGAAGCGTATCCTGTCTCCGTTCTTCGCGTTTCGGCCTCCGTTTTCTTTGACTTTTTCCGCTCCTTACTTTCTCTTGTCGGCTGTGTCTTCAAAGATTTCGACCTCCCCCTTAAGCCCACGACGAAACCTATTTAATTCTGAATATCGCGCCGCGCGCATATGCGCGACCAAGACTCGCGCATATGCGCGGGTCCTTCTGTGTGTTTGGACCGTCTTTCTTATGCACGCACATGCGCGCCCTTTCTCCGCGCATATGCGCGGAGTCCTCTGTTCTGGGTAGCTAGAATCTCTTCGCGCGCGCATATGCGCGCCTTTTCCGGCGCATATGCGCGAGGTTCTCTGGTCTCGCCTCATGTCTCGCGCGCATATGCGCGCCATTGGTGGCGAATATGAGCGGGTCTCACTGCCTTCAGTGCTTGATTTGCTCATACTTCTTCTCCTAAGCGCCATTTTAGTTCATTTTTACGCCCATGTCGTAGCCGTACCTAAATTACTGCAAGCACACCGAAAATAACAATACCGCATAATTCTGCCCAAGAAAACTAACAATCTATATGCATTATGAGGATAATTTAAGTGCAAAAATTGCACTTATCACTCTCTCTTTTTTTAATTTTTTTTATCTTTTTGTAATATTTTTTATTTTTTTAATATTTATTTTCTGACGGTTTTTTTTTTTTTGGATTTTTTATTTTTTAATTTTTTAAATTAAATTCGAATTAAATTTTAAAAAATCCAAAAAAATTTTAACGACTTGTTAAAAACTAGTTTGAAATTAAAGACTAGTTTGAAATATTTTCTACGAACACCCAATAATGTGTACACATATTTTCATTCCAAGTCACTACACTGCCCAATTCTACTATCTAACATTCTACCCATCTATTTTTTTAAGTTCCAATAATCTTATTTTCTATCCGAAATGGATGAAAATAATAAGACATTTTTTACAAATTTCTTGAATTCTACAAACAACCCGTAAGAATATCTATCTTCCCAACATTCATAAATTCCACCAAATTATCAATACCCACATCCATTTTCAAATATGTCATTTCCTTCACAAAAACTTCAAAATTTCCAAGGTTGTGGAAATTCTATGAATCATCCGAATTATGTTCCTCGAGGTCCATATCAACCACTTCCAGCCGAATATTGGCAAAACATTGAGTGGACTGTGAGACCCATAAATAATGAATTTAATGTTAAAACGAATGTGAATAAAAGAGATATATTGTTATAATAAATATGTAGCAGTGGACCCAACGATTTTTGATGAGTTGGTGGATGTTAAAACACATACTATTGCGGATGCCCTTACAACTCTTTTAAAAAACAAAAACTGTTATAAGATTATCTTATAATTAATTTTATGAGACAAATTTTTATCTGACTCGATCCATAAAATATTATTTTTTATGTATAAAACATTAATTTCACTCTAATATGAATAAGATCAATTCATTCCAATAATATAAATTCGTGAGACCGTCTGTCTGTTTCACCTAAAACATTATGTGGAAAAAAAAATAATAGTACTCATTGTTAATTTGAAAAACAAATATAATATTTGATATACCTAATATATTAACCAAAATATTTGTAGAGATAAAATCTTATAACATTACTCTTTTGTGGGTAGTAAATTAGTAATCCAGAAACTTAATTATAATAAAATATTTTAAACAATGTAAATAATATAGAAGAATTATAATAAGAATATATATAGATAATATAGAATAATTTTAATAAGACGTGTAAAATATAAAATATGATTTTAAAAATATTTAGAAGTTTTTTTTTGGGCAAGGGAAGTTAATTTTTTTAAAATAATTTTAAATTTAAAATAAAATTATGATAACTAAACAAGAAATAACTATTTTGACCATAAATAAAATCATTTTGTTATGATATTATGTTTGGATGAAAACAAAGAACTGATAAATAAAAGTAGTCATGGACATTCGGAGGTTCCAAACCCCAAAAAAAAAAATCAGAACCGATGAATCAATGCAATGGTAACATGACTGCTGAATCAAAAGACAAAAGTATTCAATATAGATATAGTTAAAGACAAATTATATCTTATATCAGTCATTTTCTGATAACAGTACGGAATCTCGACAAGATCAAATATAACTGTTGAAACAAGCTAATATACAACGAGAAGAATTCACAAAGATCAAGTAAATGACTGAGAACACGAAAATGATCAATCAACATTATCTAAGAATGCAAGTTCGTTCTTGGATCACCATGTATGTCCAACTTCTCAAGTAGATAGCATCCATATTAATGCTCACACATTACTGCCATATTAGCTCAATTAAGGAGCACCTCAGAGCATCCGAGCACAACTTCACATTCATATCAAACCATCAAGGCTCAAGAGTCCTCACTTAGTACAGCTTCATGTTGCTAACCCTCTCAACCTCCACACCAATCTATTCATAGAGATGAAGTAGAATTGTTGTCGATGTTATAGTTAACCTGTAACGCTCCAGATTCGACGACTTTCCTCATTGTGTGAGTGAGAACATAAACACGTTGGAAAGAATTGTCTTGGTACATTGAGGAAAGTCGTCGAATCTGGAGCGTTACAGTTGGTATCAAAGTCGACCTCTCCTAGTACGGTGTGGTTCGGGGACGAACCAAGCGGAAGCTGGTAGGCATGTGAGGCCCGGGGCTGAAGAGGGTGGGGGGTGATCGTCGGTACCATGAGATTGCACGGACAATGAGCAGCTCCTGACAGGCTTCTAGGCGAAGAGAATATGAATGAACCGATCTTACACTGGAAGGAGAGGGATTCCAAAACAGTTCAGATATGGGACAATTGCGGAGGGCTTAAGAGATTTGATAGGTACTACTCATATCAAGAAGGTGCATCTTCTTTTCGGTAGCTCATCACATAAGAATTCCAAAGTTAAGCGTGTTTGACTTGGGACGATTCTGGGATAGGTGACCACCTTGGAAGTTTCCTATTTATCTATTTTTATACAATCAGATCAGTTCTGACACGTATCTTTTGTCGATTTATATGCTTTATTATTTGTATGAGTAAAATATTCATTGTATCAGCTCAAGTTATTTTCATATTTTTATATAAAGTTACTCGACTGATCAAGATAGATAAATAATATCTTCATCGGTTACTAACCCAAGATTCAAACACTTTTTTAAGAATCTCAAACAGATCTAACGAATTTACTTTGATAACTTTTAAGCTATAATGATAGATATAGTTTTATTCAAATATATTTATATATATTGTGAAAAATCATTTTTAAATATTTACTTTAATAAGATATAAATCTCATCTAATAGATTACATTTAGGCACTTTTACGAGAAATACATCTTTTGTTGGTCCCACATGCGGAATTTGAGATAATAAAATCCGAAAATAAAGAATAAACTGGACACGAGATTTACGTGGAAAACCCCTAAAAATTATTAGGGTAAAAACCACGGACAAGATGAAAAGAATTCCACTATAATATTTTGTGGTGTACAACTCACTTACTGTGTTTCCAAAGAGAACACACACTCTCTTAATACAGGAGAACAAAACACCTCACAAATATTATAGAACTAAGCACTCAAATGCTTATAAGATGAGAGAAAATTCGAAGAAGGGATTGTTTCAGAATGAAGGGGGAGCTCTATTTGTAGAGCCTCTGTCAGTGTGAATACGCGTTAAAAACGCGTATGAAAATTCCTCTTCAAAGTTTCCTGCGGCCAACCCACGTTTCTTTTTTTTATTCAGCCCATTCAAAGTATGCCACCTTTGGCCCCATCTCATTTAATTTTTTGCCGACATTTCTCCCACTTGGAGATTTGATTGAGAATCAAACACATCTCCACACATCCTTTCGATCTTGCCATTCCCTGTTGCTTACGTTTTCGCTAGGCCACTTGAAGATCTACACCACTCAAACTTATCAGTGTTCACTGACTTGGTCAGAAAATCAGCTATGTTTTCTTTCGTATGGATCTTCTGCATATCCACGCTTCTTTCTACTACTACTTCTCGCACAAAATGAAATTGTACTCCAATGTGTTTCTTCCTGAAATGAAAGACCGGATTCCTTGCAATGTGCAACTAAAACCGTTGTCAAAAAACTTTTAACAACGGTTTTAACTAAAACCGTTGTCGTAGATAATTTTTTAAGCAAAAGACAACGGTTTTTATAAAACCGTTGTCTTTTGGGGGTCAAAGACAACGGTTTTTAGGGTCAATAACAACGGTTCTGTAAAACCGTTGTCTTTGAACGTTTATGACAACGGTTTCATGAACCGTTGTCTATTAGCGTGTTTTTTTGGACAATCGACAATGGTTTTAGAAAACCGTTGTCGATTAGCGTGTGTTTATAGTAAAAGACAACGTTATTTAGCGACGGTTTTCCTAAAACCGTTGGTAATTTTAGCGACTGTTTTACCTATATCGTCGCTTATTTCAAATTAGCGACGGTTATATTTAAACCGTCGCTAAAGTTAGCAACAATATCATGTAAAACCGTCGCTAATTTGATATTAGCGACTGTTTAAATTTACCGTCGTTGATATTAGCGACGGTTTAGTTGAAACTGTTGCTAATATTTGCGACGGTTTTAATATAACTGTCGCAAATTCAAAAACTTGATCCCGCCTAAACTTCCCTCCATTTTCTTCCATTCACTTCAAATTGGCGACAGTTACATTTAAACCGTTGCAAGACTTTCTTCAAATAATATTTCTGGGAAAGCCAAATCTTTCTGTTACTTCTGTCTCGATGAACTTGCATCCCTAGAATCTTAGTTTGCTGGTCCCAAGTCCTTCATATCAAATTCCCTAGCCAACTGTGCCTTCAATCCTTAGACCTGATCTTTGTTGGGGCCTGCTACCAATATGTCGTCCACATACAATAGCAAAATGATATAATCATCACCAGACCTCTTGAAATACGTACAAGGGTCTGCACTCAATCTGTTGTATCCATGACTCATGATATAGGAATCAAATCTCTTGTACCAACACCTCGGCGCCTGTTTGAGACCGTACAGAGATTTGTTCAACCTGCAAACCAAGTTCTCTTTGTTTTTTTCCGCAAAACCTTCTGGCTGGAGCATATAGATTTCTTCTTCAAGATCTCCATGAAGAAATCATGTTTTCACATATAGCTGTTCTAGATGTAGGTCAAACACCGCACACAATGCCAACACTACTCTGACTGTTGTAAGTCGAACCACAGGAGAAAATATCTCATTGAAGTCAATGCCTTCTTTCTGAGCATACCTTTTTACCACCAATCTAGCATGATACCGCTCCACTTGGTTATTGTCATCACACTTGATCTTATAGACCCATCTGTTTCTAATGGCTTTCCTTCCTCGTAATAGTGTAACAAGATCCCAAGTTTTATTCATGTCTAATGCCTCCAATTCTTCTTGCATTGCTATCATCCACAATGATACATCCGAGCTTTGAGTAGCCTCGTGGAAACTCGATGGCTCACCATCTTTTGATAATAGACAATATGCAATATTGCTTTCAATGACATAATCTGAAAGCCAACCTGGTGGTCTTCTGTCTCGAGTTGACTGCCTCACATTAGAAAATTCAGACTCAACATGTTCTTGTTCTTCGTGCTCTGGTACTGCTTCACAAGAATTTTGACCTTCGTCTGTCTTATTTTCCACCTGAAATATAGTAGTTTTTGAATTCGACGTGCCTTTGTCTCTTTTTACTTTATCTTCCTCGAAGATAACATCTCTGCTGATGACAAGCTTGTGAACAGTAGGATCCCATAAGCGAAACCCCTTAACTCCATCAGCATAACCCAAGAAGATACATTTTCTGGATTTCGAATCCAACTTCGATATTTCTTGTTCATTGTACAAAACGTACACATGACTTCCAAATGTATGCAAATGAGAATAATCTGTCGGATTCCCAGTCCACATCTCCATCGGAGTCTTCAGATCAATCGTCACTGAAGGAGAACGATTGATAATATAACAAGCGGTTTTGACTGCTTCCGCACAAAATGACTTGTCTAGACCCGCAGTCCTCAACATAGCTCTTGTTCTGTCCAACAAGGTTCTGTTCATCCGCTCCGCCACTCCATTCTGTTGAGGTGTGTAAGCCGTTGTAAACTGTCTTTTGATGCCCTCATGTTGACAATATGCATCAAATTCGTCACTGGTATATTTTCCTCCATTGTCAGTCCTCAGACACTTGATTTTCTTTTCTGAATCAAGTTCAACCCGCACTTTGAAATCTTTGAAGATCTGGAAAGCGTCTGATTTTTTCTTGATCGGATACACCCAACATCTCCTAGAGTAATCATCAATGAACGAGACAAAGTATCTCGCTCCTCCTAGGGATACAACCGGTGCTTGTCAAACATCCGAATAAATCAGCTCCAATATGCTTTTGCTCTTGGCAGTAGAAGTGTCAAACTTTAATCTGTGTTATTTACTGGTAACACAATGCTCACAAAAGGGTAGTGACACTTTTGTAAGTCCTGGCAGCAGCTTTCCGTTCTGAGAGAATTTTCAACCTTCGTTCTGACATATGCCCGAGCTTTCTATGCCATAACACTGTTAATTCTTCTCCTGAACCAATTGATGCAACAGCTAGTTCTGACTCTTTGTGTGTTTCTCCCAAAAGTACATACAGATTTGCAGCAACTTTTTCCGCCTTTATAACCACAAGCGCACCCTTCACAATTTTCATGATCCCATTCTCGATCCGAGTTTTGCACCCGATATCATCCAATTGCCCCAAGGACAAAAGATTTTTTGTCAGTCCCTTCACATGTCGTACCTCCTGTATGGTGCGAATGGTGCCATCAAACATCTTTATTTTGATAGTACCGACCCCAGCGATTTCCAAGGCATGATCATTTTCCATGAATACAGATCCTCCTGAGACTGGTTCATAATGATCAAACCATTCTCTCCGAGACGTCATGTGCCACGTCACACCTGAATCCATAATCCATGTGTCACAAAATTTGTGCCTGCCTTCCGCTACAGTTGCTGCTTCGCTATATAATATTTCACCACCGCCTGAAGTACTGGCCACATTTCCTTGAGAACTCTTCTCGATACTCGTACACTCTTTCTTGAAGTGCCCTTTACCGCCACATTTAAAGCAGTAAATATTTTTCTTCTTACTTCTTGACTTTGATCTACCTCGTTTTTGGCTCCCACTGGAATCACGGTCCATAAATCTTCCTCTTATCATTGGTAACGCCTCTGCCTGCTTCGAAGTTACCAACCTATCTTCCTTATTCTTGCGCCGGCTTTCTTCTCCAAGAACCGCAGTTAAGACATCGTCGAATCTTAGAAAGCCCATAAGAATATTGTTGGTTATGTTGATGATAAGTCGATCATATGAATCTGGTAGACTTTGAAGTAGAAGCTCCGCACGTTCATTTTCCCCTATTTTATGCCCCATGGAAGTGAGTTGGGCAAGTAGAGTATTTAGTGTGTTTATATGGTCGGTCATCGATGAGGATACTTTCATCCGAAGAGTATAAAGCCTTCTCTTTAGGAAAATCATGTTGTGTAGCGACTTGACCTCGTACATCTTTGTCAAAGTATCCGAGATAACTTTGGCTGTTTTTATCTCAGAGATACTTGACAAAACTTCGTCAGCTATAGCTAAGTGTAAATTAGCAACAACATTATCATTCATCTCGTTCCACTTTCCATCGTCCGTAATTTCCACCGGTCTATCTCCAATAGCCGCCAAGTAATTCTCCTTTCTTAAAACTACTTGTATCTTTATTTTTCACAGCATAAAATTGCTTCCATTGAACTTTGCTATCTCGTACCTACCCGCCATTATGTCTACAATAATTTAGTAGACTGGACAAAGTAATCCCGCCTTAAATAAAAATCTCAAAAAATCTTTTCTGATGTGGAAGATCAGTCCAGGCTGCAACCACAGAGCATACTCAGAATTTTAAGAAATTTTAAACCAAGGCTCTGATACCACTTGTTGGTCCCACATGCGGAATTTGAGATAATAAAACCCGAAAATAAAGAATAAACTGGATACGAGATTTACGTGGAAAACTCCTAAAAATTATTAGGGTAAAAACCACGGACAAGATGAAAAGAATTCCACTATAATATTTTGTGGTGTACAACTCACTCACTGTGTTTCCAAAGAGAACACACACTCTCTTAATGCAGGAGAACAAAACACCGCACAAATATTATAGAACTAAGCACTCAAATGTTTATAAGATGAGAGAAAATTCGAAGAAATGATGATTTCAAAATGAAAGGGGAGCTCTATTTATAGAGCCTCTGTCAGTGTGAATACGCGTTAAAAACGCGTATGAAAATTTCTCTTCAAAGTTTCCTGCGGCCAACCCATGTTTCTTTTTTTTATTCAGCCCATTCAAAGTATGCCACCTTTGGCCCCATCTCATTTAATTTTTTGCCGACATCTTTTGTATTGTATTTGCATTTTTTTAGGTTTTGATTATATTAATGGTTAATTCACGGTCGCAGTCTACTAATTTATTTTAATTTTAGATATTTTGCATACAATTACTAATGTGACGTTTGAAAATGATGACATGACATTGAGAAATGATGATGTGTTGCCGAAAATTAATGACGTGGTATTAATTATTATTTAATAAAATAAATAAAATAGAAAAAACTTGCAAACTAGCATACCAAACTAATAATATAATTTCCCCGATACCTTCGTGTAATTTTCATAGGAAAATCTCTAGGAATTACATTATAAATTTGAAAATAGACCATCTTTCATTTTAATGTAAATAGAAATGAGACAAATTTTCATTTTTAATTTATTAAAATGACACCACCATCACCAAAACCTTTCCCACTAAATGGGGTTAGTTATTTGGATCTTTTTAAGTCATTGTGCATTCTCTTATTATATCATCATTTATATTTAGATCATGCATATCTTGTTTAATCCTTATTATGCAAAGGTTTGTTAGTCTCCTCTTCGTCTATTAATATGTACATTAGTAATGGTTTCACATATCCTAAATGGAGTTTCTATTGGTCTCTTTCGTACGTGTTCATATCATCTTAGTCAGGACGAATCCAAAAATATGAGTTGGAGGAGGGCTTGAACTCAATATTATAAGTTGTATATTATTAAAAAAAACTTACATTATATTATTCAAAGAAGTTGTGTCCTACGAGATTTTAATACATAAAATTCATCGATAATAGAATTTACATCTATATGTTTAGCTAAATTTCGTTCAATAAAGAGTGTCAAACAATTAGTAACAAAGTCATCCTCCATTTTATTGCTAAGTGTCGTCTTCACATGCTTCATTGCTGAAAAAGCTCGCTCACTAATGGCGGTAGACACATGTAATGTCAAAACAAGATGAATCAATCTAGTCAATATAACGTAAAAATTTGATCGTCCACTCTCAGTCAATTGCTGACACAACTCAACAAGTGTAGAAACTTTAAATTCTGCATCACATCAAGTTTATAATGTATCAATTCATACTCCAAAGCAACAATGTCTTGATCTGTGAAATCTCCAGGATAAAAATTGTTACAAGCTTGCAAATATCATCTTTGTTAAATGAGTCAAATGAATTTTTAGGATCTAAAGTTGTACTAAGAGAAAGAAGTTCCACCGATGACTCATTGAACCGAGTATTTAACTCCATCAAAATGAAATCTATTGCTGCATTAAAAACATCAAAGTGGTAATGATGCTCTATTGTAGTTTTCCGACGGGAACGTCCAATCTTAAATAGACAATCAAGGTCAGGCACATCAATTTCATTTCTTGATAAAAAAAACTTTATCTAAATCTCACCTTTGCTCTCGCTAAGTCCTATTTTATAGGTCGGTTAGATTGAGCGCAGCTGTTCGCTTCGGAGGTGAAACTGCAAATACAAGGGTTTTCCCCTAAGTAGGGGTTCCTGAAGAAATTCGTCCCACCCGCATTCTCTAAGTTCTTGAAGTCTAGTTTTTGTAGTAGTGACAAATGTAATAGCAGTCAAAATATCTTGAGATTTTCTTTGAAGAATTTGACACAGAGTATCTGTTGTTCTCATAATTTTATGCATTAAATGCAAAATGAACACAAATTCAAAGCTTGCCATGTTTCTATAAATCCCCCGAACTTCGGCCTTAGCTCTTCCATTTGGAGAATGATCACTAAGAACTTCAACTGTAGTGCCCAAATTCAGTACACGTATAACCCATGCATTTATTTAATTATTTAAAACATTTAACTAATCTTAAGTTGATTTTAGCCGTGCATGATCTATGAAAATACATTATTTTAATTATTCATGTTTATGTGATGCACGTTAAAATGTTTTTCGAGTTTCATGCTTCAGGCGATTATTCGAAGCGGGATCGAGGAAAAGACCGGTGACGATTTTGGTATTTTGAAATGCGGTATTTTATTTTAAAGCTAGGAAGAGGCATTTTAAATAATTTATTTATTTTTAGTATTTTTTTTAAAAAAGTCTAATTTTATCACTAGGTGATTTAATTATTTTAAACTTTTAAAGAATTAGTATTGGGAATTTTATTTTAAAATTATAATGAGTTGGCATTTTATTAGCATTATAAATGACATGTTAGGTGGTATTTTAATTAGCCTTTTATTAGTAATTTTATTAATTATTTAACACTAACTATTCCCTAATTACTATCCTAAACACACGCACACACACATGTTTACACATACTAAAACTCACGCTACAATACACAACACACACTTACACATTCATTCTCAATTACACATTTTTAATAGCAAATATTAGGGTTCTTGGAGTCACTCAGCAGCCGCCCCCTTCCTTCATAGATTTCAGTAAATTTCGTCACTTTTATTCAAGAAAAATCGAGCCACGTTCGTCCCGAATTAACCTCGCTTCTTTCTCAGCTTCGGTATCGCCGTTTCGGTAAAGTTTATCATCAAAAGGCACGTATATTCTGTTATTTCTGCATCGATCTTGTCGTATTATGCGTTGTGTTGATTATTGTGCGTAAAAATATATGTGTGATGTAGAAGTTTGAGCGGAAGATGCATCGAATGCGTTTCGAAATATTTTTAGATCTGAAATTTCGTAACTTGCTGTTCTGTTGAAAACTGCGATTTTTCAGTCGGGATTTTGAGAAAACTTTCAACACAAAAATGGTAGAACTTTTTGATACCTTCGATTTCACAGTAAATTCGAAATTTATGGATGAAAATTGAGTGAGTTATGACGTTTTTCGTGAGGCTGCTCAAACTTCGTTTTTCAGAAAATTATGTATTGATGTGTTCTTGAGTTTTATTGTTGCACGCTTCGTTGGGAATTGACGGGTGATCGCTGCTGCGTTTAAGTAAGTCAAGAATGATGTTAGGATTATTATTGGTGTCTCCTTTCGTGTCGTTAGGCACCAAGTTGTACTAAGAGTCGTAGGAAGAAAAGTGATGTCGAAACTTCGGGTTGAGTCGTTCATTGTTACTGGTCTGACTGGGTGGTAAATTTTAATGGCTTGTGCGGGTTGGAGTCAATACCTTAGTGTCCTAAGAGAGATCTCAAGGTGCCAATTCTCAGCCCCTTTTGGTTTGGTAAGAAAAGGGAATCAACATGTTAAGTCTCTCACACAGGTTTCGAATTTCCCGAGGCTACACGGACCGGCACACGGGCCTTGTCACGGGGTCCGTGCCTTTGTTCTCTCGCAGTGCCAAATTCCCGAGGCTACACGGACCCCCACACGGACCTAGGCACGGGGTCCATGCCCCTCCTTCCTTTCGAGTATGTCCTTACAGTATGTACACGGACCCTTACCCGGACCTAGGAACGGGGTCCGTGTACTGTGTTTTGTTGGGAACATTTTAGGTTTCACTTATAGGATTGATTCGGGGTTTAAGATCATGGTTAGTAAGATGATTAAGCGAGGTCAAGGCCCGGGCAATCTAGAACGACTTATGTTATGGATTTGACTAGGTGGTGAGCACGAATACCTACGTCTAAGTTATGCAAATTAAGTATTTGAATTCATGTTAGTATGTGCAGCAGCGGCTCCAATCGAAGTCCAACGAATCCATCAACGCCAAGTAAGTATGTTGACGTGCAAGAAAATATTTTTCAAGTTTTTGAGGTATGCTAAATGTCTGGTGACCAATTTATGTATGGGGTTGGAAAGCGTTAAATCATGAACGGGGACCAACCCACCCCGTTAAAGCATGAACGGGTTTAGATCAGGATTGGAAAGCGTTAAATCATGAATGGGGACCAATCCACCCGTTAAAGCATGAACGAGGATCTCATGTATGTGGCAGTGGGTCCGCCCCTGTCATCCCAGTACTGTGGTTTAGTCTGATCAGGCGATTATGTTATGGGTCACTTGCATTGAAACATATCTCTACGCAAAATAATGAAGTTCATGTATGTTTATGTATGTACAAGTATGCAAGCATGTTTATGAAAGTTTTCACGTTATGGCACGTCTATGATATGTATGAATGTTCAAGTTTACTTTAAGTTCAAGTTTCAAGTATGTATGTTCTATTTTTAAGCTGCATGTGGTTTTACTATGTATTATTCGTTATTCCCAATTTATACGTGTTGATTCTTTAGACTCACTAGGCTTGATCGATGCAGGTGATGATGTTTATGAGGAGACTGGAGGTGGGGACCTAGGAGCAGGCTTGGGCTGAGTGGGAGGCTAAACCCGAGGACCGCCCACGTTTTGAAATTTTTATGAAATGATTAAAAAAAAAAACTCTGATTTTATGTTTTGTTTTATGAGGCTTTGAACAAGTATTTTCTTTAGCAAACTTTGTACCTGATCAATTTGAAAGGGTATTTTATGTTTAAGAAAACTTTAAATTTTTCCGCAAATTTTAGTAGTAAAAGTACGGTACGTTACATCAAAAACTTTGCAAGTTGCAGTTTACAAACCTATCAAGCTTTTTATTGAATCATAGTGAGAACTTCAACGAGTAGCTCATACTCGTTGCAAATTATCAATCTAGTTTGCACCACTTCCAGAATCACGTTCTCCAATTGACAACATATATTCAATTTCATTTCTTTGTGAAGTATGTAATTCAACAATGAGCTTAGTAGAAGAAGTGATAATATTAACAATATTGTCCAAATGAGAAAAGAATTCACAATTAACACTAACATCCTTAGCTGCATAAACCAATGTCAGCTGTAAAAGATGTGCAAAACAGTGGACATAGTATGCATAGGGACAATCTTTGAGAAATAATGCTTGAAGTCCATTCCATGCTCCACGCATATTGCTAGCACCATCATATCCTTGGCCTTTGATTTTCCTAACATGGAGATCATGATGAAAAAGAACATTTGATATCTCATTTTTCAAATTCATTGAGGTAGTGTCACTGACACTTTTGATGGCAAAAATCTTTTTGTCAAAATCCCATGATTGTTCACAAACCTCGAGATAATGGCAATTTTCCCTCGTTTGATATATCTCGGGTTTCATCAACAAGAATACGGAAGTATTTATCTCCAACTTCTTCATGAACCATCTGGCGTATTCTATTGGCCATAATATGTAAAATCTTTTTCTGAATTTCTGGAGCGATATATTGGGCATTTTTTTGGAGCATTCTCAAGTACAACTTCATCAATTTATGTATTCATTTTCGCAAAAGCCTTCACCAATTCAAGAAAATTTCCACGATTAGAAGAAGATAGAGATTCATCATTACCTCTAAACGCACAACCTTGAAGTAATAGCCAACAAACAGCTACAATTGAGGTGCTCAAACGCAGATAATTTTTCTCTTTTTCCTCTTTAGATGTGCATGCATCACTTTATCAATATGTTGCAAGGGTCTCATCAAATTTTCAGCCATTCTCTCATATATAGTATGAGGCGAAGAAGTAGCAGAACCAATATGGGCAAGAAAAGCACATGTTTTTCCTTGGTTTACCCTTTTTCAATTGTCAAATCCTTCATTGACCAGCACCAAGATATTAGATGAATTAACATCATTCAGGAAAAGAAAACAATAGAAACAATATGCCTTATTTGTTGAAGGCGAATACTTCAACCAATAAAACTTTTGAAATTTTATTTCTGAAAATGACGATTCTGGCTTCCAAATTTTTTACCTGGATACTCCAACATAGCTGGTTGATAAGACCTCATATTTAGATATGAACGTCTTATCTCATCTCGTACGTTAACATGATATTCACATATCTGTTTTTTTTTTTCTCGGATCTCGTTCAATACAAGTAGATGATGACTGATGATCGTCTCTAGGAGTGGAACATGAAGGAATTTGGATATCGGGAAATGGAAGATTTTCACTGGATTGATGTTGCATTGTAAGAACTGTAGGAATTGAAGTATCTTCACTAGCTTGATGATCTCTCTTCTCAAAGAAAGAGGATATCAATGTTTTTCCTTTCTTTGCAGCAGATTGATGTTCCATTTTAAAATAGTTCAAGTTATAATCCTATACAAGTAATAAAATAATTATCAAACAAATAAACAAGACTCGACAACAAACAATCAATATTCAAGAATCAATTGCTTATAAACAAATATTCAAGCAATAAGCAATTAATGACTTATCAAATTGATCTGTGAGCCATTTTCACATAAGTTTTCGTGTTTTTGAAAAAGGTTCCTATTTCTTTATCTACCTCAAAAAATTTATTCCACAAAACAACAAATTTTACATACTACACTTGAACATAGAATAGAGATACACAATTCAAAATAACAATCTTTACGGTATTGACATATTAATTAAAGATTAAAAAAATCCGAATAACAAGAAATCTGCTATCAAATGATAAAAAAGAATTGAAAATTCATAAAATATTCACGCAATAATCTAACTTTTAATTGAAAATTCTAGGAGAAAAATCAACTTTTATTTATCATAATAAATAATAAAATAATCATAATAATTTCAAGTTCTACATCATAATTCAAAATTATCTTCTATCTCTAAGACTGAGATTTGTCTTTTGATCTTCAAACTTTGCGCGAGAAGAATTTAATGGGAAAATTTAGTAGTTTACTTAAATAAATGTCATGGTGAATTATTAAGAATGGAGCTAACGCACCTGATGGACCGAATCTTAAGAAGAACAAGCAATTAATTACACACACCAACACGCAAGCCAAGAACACCCAGTGGTGAAAAAGCTGAAGCAAGAAGAATAATAATTACGATTCGAGTCTCGAGACGACACATGCCTTGAATTATTCATCCTTCTTCCACCCGAAAAATCAGCTAAGAAATTATCGCAACCTATTGCATGAAAAACCACCCATGGAATTAGAAATGAAAAACGATGAGAGATGAAGAAATCTCGCTACAGTGAGCCAACAAAAGCGAATTCCAAGTTTCGGGAAGGCTGCGTGAAAAAGTTAATGTTTCAAAGAAATGGAGAAGTCATTGTGGGCTATTAGCTATATGTTCCTCTGTTCTTTACGTTGTGGTGTGCTTCTATCTTGTTTCATGCTAAATTTGGTCTCACCCATGGAAATCGGCAGGGCTAGACTAGCACATTGGTGGGTGAGCTGAAATTTTAACTTAAGTATAAAAAAAATGGGCTGGGCTACAGCTCAATATAACCCTCAAATGCATCCGTCTCTGATATTAGTTGTATCTACCTCAATATTTTTTTCAATAGGAGCAACACCTAAGTTTTTTTCTCTAACATGCTTGTTTCTTAGTCTATCCATTATTATATGTCTATGTATCTATCTTAACATTCATATAAAATATGGAGCACGTCATCATATAAAATGATTAGAGTAACAAAGATGAAAATGACAAGATAGATAGACATATATATAAAAATGGATAGACAATATTAAGATTCTAACCAAAAATTTATAATTATTTTATATGTTATAATTTTTCATCTTAAAAATCTAACATGAATACGGATGAAAGATAAAAATTTAAAAGTAACGTGTAACAATAATGTGCTATCTTGATCTTGAGCTCTATCTGGGATCTTCTCCCGTAAAGAGTTTTCTCAAGCATCATTACTCATAGAATATCTTCATATCTGGAAAATGATTTATTTTGCCTTCTCCAACACTCGAACTCAGGACCTACAAAATAAACTTAGATTCCTAGAGTGTTTGTACCAATTGAAATAGCTCAATTGATACTCACCGTAAAAAATCTTAAGTACTTATCTTGTAGATATTAGGTTCGACTGTTTGGGGAGTCGAAAAAACTCATTTTTTGAGATGTAGATATTATATGAGTAATGACGAATGAGAATGTCCGTGAGAAGACCCAGAAGGAGCCCAAGATCAAGATAATCCATGATCGTTACATCACATATCAAATTTCTAATCAAACAGTTATTGCTTGTTCTTTTATATTTTTTGAAGGAGTGTTTGTGCTCAAGGTTTCAAAGAGTGCGAAGCGTGACAAAACATCATAATCAAGTTTCAAACTTTACAAACTTAAATATGTTTAGTATTGTATCAAGCATTTAAAAAGTTTTTTTACATATTATTATTTTAATTAAATCGATTATTAAATTAAATAACATATAAACATACAAATTTTAAGAATAAAAGCATAAATTTTCAATTTTTTAAAAAAATAAGTCTCGAACTCACAAATTACATGAACTAAAACTTTTGTTGTTGAATCAAATATCATCTCTTAGTCCCAAAGAAAGATGACTTTAATATTTAAATTTTTTATATTTAATTAATAATTATTTTTAAAAAAAAAATAAAAGTTAAAATTTATATAAAAAAATATAAAAAAAATACTTCAAATTTTATCTAAAAAATTGGTTATTTATCTTTTGTCCAAGTTTAATATGATGAACCTTTCATTTTTTTTCGCTCTTTCCATTTCGGAGTATTCAACTATGATTTAGTTCAATTTTAAATAAAAATTCACACCAAACCAAACCATGAAATTTGGTTCGGCTCGGTTTGGTCAGGCTTAGTTGACTAATTTTAAGTTTCATAGTAAATAAGTGCGTGAAATATGTAATTTGAAAAAAAAAATTGATTGACACTATATAAAAGTTGAGTGAACTAAAATAATTATTAAGTAAAAAAAGTACTAAAATATTTATGCGAAAGTTACAAAATTTTGTAATTTATAAAAAATCTAAACTTTCGGAGTTGAGTTTATTTGGGCTCAAATATGCCAAAGTAATTGGATTGTTAAAAAGCTAACTAATAATAAAATACAAACTAAACATCAAATAAAATATACCTATATCAAAGAAAAATCACACTATATTAACAAAAAATATTACATGTTTTTTTTTAATTTTAGTGTCTTACTGTTTGGATCGGTTTGACTTGATTTTTTATCGGAAACTTAAATCAAACCAATTTTTACGGTTTGATTGACTTTAAAACCAATTTATATTTTGATTGACTGAAAATTGATATACACCATGCAATTTCATATAATATAACAGTTTGATTTGATCTATTTCTACCTTTTTTTTCCTTGCATCATTTTAGATTTCAGATTTTTTACGCTTTATAAAATTCTGTGAGATTTGAAATTTTTTACGCTTTTTTATAACTCGTCTGTACTTTTCACGGTAAGTAAATTACCGAACATTTGTTTTTCTTTTTACTTTTTCCCAACAAAAATAGGTTTAAGAGATGACAAAAGTCCACACAACACACCAGTTTACCAAAATTTGCTGACAAACCCACAAAAATTATATATACTAATAAAAAATACACACGCATTAATTATATTATTATTATTTTTAAATCGATCAAATAATATTAAACAATTAATACGAAATTATTTTCAATTCATAAAAATAATTAGATCTCATATTTAATAATATAATATAATATATATATATATATATACACATCATTTTTATAAAATTCCTTCACAACGGGACAAAACCCAGTGGAAAAAAGGAAAGAACAATACAATAGGCATCCGAATTTCGAATAAAAAAGAAATTATTTGTACAAATTTACGCCATTTAAATTCATCACAGATGCTGGTAGACACAAATACTTATAAACCATTTATTTACATAGAAATTTAGTTTAAATAGTTTCAAATGAAGTCACCATACCACCCTCTACTAAACACAGTCCACATCTCTTAATCAACGACATATTTCGTTCGGTGGTCCGTATATGCACATCAACTACTGTCTGTATTCACATCTGGAACTTACTTTGTACATATTTAGCTAAGAATAACAATCTGTACGTCTGTGACAAACAATTTACTGTTTCAGTACATTTGCATACCAGGGACCATGAACAAGAACTGACACCTTGGCTGTCACAGCTATCACTGATGCAGCCTGCACCACTTCATCCAGGAGTAACGTTGCTCCAACTTTCTGTAACGCCATTTCTGCTAATTCTCTTCCTTGCTTTACGTTTTCTCCGAGCACAACCCCTCTAGCAGCAAGATATACCGCCCGTGAAACTCGAGTAAAAACAGGGTCGTTTTCTTGCAGGCTTTTGTTGAGCATCCTTGCCATGATTTCCTTCATTGACTCATTATTCGGGTCTACCAGTTTGTCATCTTTCTCTACCGCTGAGCTGAGTATTTCAATGATATCTTGGATGCCAGCATCTGCTACAGAGTCCAGACACTCGGAAAGTCGTTTGGCAGTGCTTGAAAGTATGCTATCCATGTGAGCTTGGCTGGTAACAATTCGTTGGCTTACAAGAGTTTGTCGCAAGACAAGAAGGCTGCATAAAAAATTCGAAAAACCCATAAGCAGATGGAGAGAAAATCAGGGAAACAAAAATAAGAAAATAAAACCTAGACAACAGTAAGTATCAAAATGGAGAATCATGAAACCTACCTCGTTGCCATCACGATAATTTTCTGAACTCGAGATTGGATACTTCTCAGCCTGGAGAGATTAAGTATCATAGTTTCAGGTACTTCACCTTCTGTCAAACCGAGAATTTGCCTTACCAACTTCAGTAAACCTAGCCTCACCAACAAACCAACTTCCTCTTGGTTGTGCTCTAACTCGATGATTTCTGGAGCAGAAAAGTAAAGAAAAACATGTGATGAAAACTGACAATCGTTTGGATTACATTCAACGAGGTTACGATTACGTGATTCAAAAGAATAGAAACCTAATCCCAAATACAAACCTAAATAATTTGTATCACAGGAGGTTGAAGATGCATCAACTTGCTTTCCACTCATTTTAACTAAAAAGTTTCCACCAGTTCGGAGAGTGGCAGAAGGAAGGAAATTAGACAAACTCTCCGGTCTCGTCGTCAACTCTGAAACTGATTTTTGGTGATCATTCAGTTCCTCATCTCTGACATCTCTTGCAAATGAAAGCCATTTAATTGTCAAAGGCAAAGCATTTAGAGCATTGGAAGGAAGTCCAAAATGACTAGTGAAAGATTTTTCAAGAAAACGCAAAGCCTCTGGTCCCTTCAAGAATGGTTCCAGCATTCTTATACGTGCTTTGCTAATTTCTTGCTTCAGTTCCTGCAGAAGTAGTCACAATGGTTCCATAATGAGAAAATGTTAAGAAAATGTCATGCAGTGCTAGCTAATTACTAGCTTTAGGCCAAATTTTTGCCTATCCTACCACCAGTTTTTATTTCTTTCTATCTTTCGCATATAGGGGATAGTAACAGATCAGATATCAACAAAACCACTGAGTTGTCCCAAAGAAAAAGCCTGGCAACTACGTCTTACTTTTCTCCGACTTAAATCTTGGTTAGGAGTAACTAATTGGAGGTCAGGACATAAGTGAGCCATTTCATTTGATAGACAAATGATCTCAACAGAAATTTAAAATATATAAAGATCAAAACACAAGTACAAGACATGAAGTGTCGTAAGGAAGAACCTGTATCTGTTCCAGGACAAAGCGCAGACCCTTGATTAAAGTAATAACATTTGAATTCTCAGAACTATCACTGGCCCAACATGCCTCAGCCAGCTCTGCCATAAACTGTTGGTGTTTTTCCTTCAATTCATTCTCGTAAGCAGGAGCAGAAAGCTTCTGGAGAGTGACCAAAGCAAATTCCAAAATCTTTCCAAAATAATCAATATCCAATTTACCCGAATTCAGCACCTATATTAAAAACGCACAATGAATTCTGCTAAACAAATTTGACAAAAAAGCAGATGGGATGGTAAACAAGCAAATAAAACATGTAAAAGAATGTATACCTGAGCAAGAATTTCCAGGTCAATAGCTTCAAAAATATCTTGTCTCCAGCTTAAAGGAGCCATTGAACAAATTTCATCCCTCACCTCCCTCATTACACCCACAACACGGGTGTGATCAGGATTACTTTGTTTGACAGATTCAATAATGCCATCCCAAAAAGCATTTTCCATCGTCTGTTTTAACTTTGCCTGGTCATGACATGATCAATCAAATAGTTTTTCAGGCAACTGAAAAATATATGGTAGTTTATCTAGATGCAGGGTGGCCAGTCAGTAACCAGAATTCTTAGCAGACAGTAAATGAGTAGCATTTTCAATGATTAAAAGGTCATAATGTATAAAACTAAATAAAATGAGGAATGTAATCCACAAAAGTAAGTCGAGAGATCGCAGACCATAATGTTGTTTCGGGACTCCCCAACAGAATTGGAACTATCAGCAAACTCAAGGCGCTCCCCATGAACATATTCATTAACTATCACAACATTCTCCATATCCAAACTCTGTAGAGAAGATTGAGTAATGATGTTTCTTGAAGTGGAGGAATTAGCTTCCTTATCATTAACTTCATCCCTAAACAAAGACCGTACAACAGAGCTTTGCTTATGTGCATTTGCAGTCAACGTACTACTTGCATCATCTGTGCTACCGAAAGAAAAGGAAACTGGATTCTGTGGTACAATGGCTATGGTTAATGGCTCGGGTGAGCTTCTGTTCTCCATCTCATTAAAGAATTTCATTCGCATGTCAGCAAGTGCATTTTCCATACGCTCAATACCAGCATCTCCAGATAGGTGCAGGACTTTCTCTCTTAAAAGTTTTTGATCTTCAGATACCTGTTTCAAAGGATTGTCACATCAACAATGAATACAAACAACAGAAGTCTTTGCTACCCAACAGATCATCTAAGTTACTGTGTCTAATCCTCTGAATTGGGTGACTGCTATCATTATCAGACCATAATCATTTTCCTATTTCCATATTACAACTAAAACTTTGAACATGTTACAAGTATTGCGCAAACAAACTAAAACTTTGAACACGTTAAACGTGTTACGCAAAAAAAAAATCAAAATTTGAATTGTTGATTTCCAATAAAAGTTCAGAACAAAATATTCATGCTCAAGCATCTTGATCAAAATCATATGATAAATACAAATTATTCAGCAGAAGCTAGCAACTTGCTTTTCATTTGAGTGCAAGATAAAGGGCTCATTTGCGAAATATTGCATTTTTGTAGAATTGATTAAATTTATAGATTTTGAAAAAGTGGGAAAATATAATGTATGAAAATCAAAGTGAAAAACTGAATTATTTTTAAGATAGAGTGTTTGATAAATAAGTGATTCACATACATTTTTTTAATAAAATCACAAATTTATTAAATAACACCTCTCTATTCATTTATTTGATATTTGATAATGTAAAGAGTAATTTTAGATTAGACAAAAATATTATTGATAAGAATGTCAAGCAATTATTACATTCATTTACCAAAATATCATAATCACTTTTGAACATAATCACTTTTGAAAATCAGAATCATGAGACTAGCTTTGACATTAAAATTAAATTGAGTAAATGCAGAATCAAAATCTAGGGTTCAGAAACACCAAAAACTATTTTTCTAAAATAGAGGTGAATTATCATTTTTATTTTATGAATTCCAAACACTTCCAAAGTTGGTCGAAATAACCTGTTTCTGGATAGCCTTCATATCATGCGAGAGGGGACCACTAACTCCTTCAGGAGTCATCTTGCAAGTTTGAATCATGGAAAGTTCTAGACGGCAGGCAGCCCTGACCAAATCTTCCTCAAGCGCCCTTGCATCCTTGGATTTCCACACCACAAAGCTGTTCAAAAAGGAGCACCAGGCCGAATCAAAAACAGAAAGTTGGATCCTGAAGGTTCGACGCAGCACTGATGCATCATCAAATTTCTCATTTGGAACATGTAATGGCCCACTCAGTAGTATCTTTATTAACAAATCTAACTCCAGTACAAACTTCTCAGCAGATTTTAGCAAAGCAGTCTCGCGCTCTCCTCGTCCACTGATAACAGCTTCTGGATGCCCCAATATCATGTAGGCACATAGCACAACTCTGACTTGGTACCTTGAAAAGGATATGGGAGAATTCCCAGATTGTCCAGAAAATCCTGTGTTTTTAGCCTGTCCACCAGAGATAGCTTTCCTGGGCCTGTTTTTCCTTCTTGGAGAGCCTACTCGCTTGAGGAGATGATCAATATCATCCCAACTAGAAGAATTAGGGGAAGATCCAACACCTCGCAACAATTTATAGCGGCATTCAAGCCTATCAAGTAACGCTTTAACTGTACTAAGGACGGTAGGTGACTGAATAACGAGAGCAAGTTGTTCAAATGGCATTGATTTTACAGATTTCTCATTAATATACAAATCATTATAATCCTTGGCAAGAAGTGCAGTCGTTTTCCTCAGCTTGGTGAACTTCCTCCAGCACCTAAAACATGCATATCATCCGAAGATGAAATAAATTAAAGTTTATGTTGCAAAACATGCTAAGCTATTCATCACTGTCATAAACACCTCCTTGCAGGAAATGTGCATATGATGCATAAAAAATAATGTTGGAATACCTGACACGGAAGTTTGAAGAAATTAGAGTGAGCAAATATGAGAAAAATATGTACCAAGTACCTCGCTAGTTTTATGGAAAGCATCTCAGCCTGCTGCTCATGCATCGAATTCCAACTAAAGTGAGCATTATTGTATGATCTTCCTCTCTGCATTAAATATTCGTCTCTCCTTCTCCTCGCCTTCATGCAATAAAATCTCAAGTTTAAAATGGAGGCCACATGGGATAAAAGGAAGGTAATTGAAAATCATTGGTTGGAAACTATTATGAGTACCCTTTGCAGTCGATCTTCGAGCTTATTCTTCATTTCCCTTCTCTCCATGTCTCGCTGGTGAGTAAGGATATTGGCTACCCTTTGCACCTGCATGGACCTAGCATGCGCTCGTCTCTTCTCAGCTTCTAGTAATCCTAGTCGCTTCTTCTCAGCAGCTGCACGCTTTTGAAATATTGCAGCTCGAACTCGCTCTTTATACTTGCTCTCACGTGCCATTTGTCGCAGTAATGACTGAGATGTCCTCTCCTTCACAGAGGCTCTCCTTTGCCGATAACTCCGGAGAATAAGCAATCTATTTGCCTCAGCTTTCTGTACTCGCATTTTGGCCTTTGTGCCTAATTCATCACGTTCCTGTTTAAAGCGCATTTCTGCCTCGGTTTTAGCAATTTGTCTTAACTCATCCAGCTTAGCCAGGCGCAGCTGAGCGTTTGTCAGAATGCTCAACCTACAAATTCAAACGATTACAATATGAGCGTGGGAGCTGTGTTGGGTTTAGATGGCAAAGTACTAGACGCATGTATGATGTACAATCTCAGTAAAAGAGTTCATCAAATCACCAAAAAACACGTATAATCAGACGTCAATGTGACAAGTAGAAGAGTCTGAAATCTAAATACATGGGATACAGTTGAGAGATAGAACTCTGCATCAAGCACTATATTTATAGAATCAGGGAAACAAAAGTTCACCGTTTCTCTTCTGCAGCAAGAAGTTTAGCCTCGAGGCGCTGTCCCAGATCATCTGAATGACACGAAGATCGCGTAGGGCTTCTAGGCTTTGGCCTGGCCTTGCTTACTAAATTCTCGTAAAATTTCTTCAGTTTAATCAACAAGAAACAATAACGTTAACGAACACGCGTTACGCAATTCTAAAGCAAAACCAACATTAGGTAAAGAATTCCATGAAAAAATTGGAATGAACAAAAAGTGAAATTTACACAGTTTCAGCAATCCATAACTAAAAAAACATTGATAAACCCATGAAAGGTCAGATTTTAATAAAATCAGTATATTGCTTCTAACCGTGGGAACAAAAATCATAAATTCACACGTCACAGTAAGAGAAATTGCAGAAGAGTTCAAGCAAACATTTATTCGTACTGAAGAGGGTGGAAAAAAGGAATTTCCGGAAAGGTAAATGCGTGATAATTTTTTAACACTATATTGGGGGGGAAATGCGTACCAGTCGCCCAACTTTTACCTAACACGAGGTGCAAAAAAGAGATTCGGTTTAAGGGATGAAAAACATTTCAAATAAAGGAAAACGGTTGCGGGACTTTTTTCAAGATTAAAAAGGAATCAAGGCAGCCGAGTTTTCCTTTGATCGAACCAGAAAATTATACGTACAATATACTGAACCTAAAGCTCAAAAAATCGTTAGTTAAAAAAAAAAGAAACCCATAAACTTCTTTCCAGAATTATAACCACAAACCTACAAAAATATTAAAGCTATTTAGGATTAAGAAATTTTTTTAACTGAGTATTACTAAGTAAATATGAAAAGCCAATAATAAAGACATGTAAATATGATCAACGGTTCGATTTCCAAAGAGAGAGAAAGAAAGACGCAAACAATAAAAATAAAAAAAAACAAAAAGAAAGAAAAAAAACCTGACGACGAAGATCGGCGTCACGAAGCTTAGCTTCGATTTCTTGAACAGAAGACGGTGAAGCCGTCTTCGACTCCGAGAGTCGCCTCCGGAGCCAGGTCGGCACGGTCGGCGGCGAGCACGACAAAGAGCCATCACTCACCGGGATTTCCATGGCTATTCCCACCACCGGCTTACCCCTCTCCGGCGACTCCATCACCCGATCAAAATATCAAATAAACACCAATCCGATTACCGAAAATCAGCAGCAAACACGACAAAACCCCTCGACAGTATCAAGACACGATCAAAATCTCAAACAAAACAAAGAATCCCAACAATCACACAAATCACGTGCTTGCGTGTGTATACGTATATATGTCTATATCTATAGAGAGAGCGAAGGTGGAGGAATTGACAAACGCTCGACGAAAGGTAGCGCCGGTGGAGTGAAATGAGACGGGTTTTTGTGTCGTACGTTTGCTATTTTAGCTTTCTGTATTTGTTTCCGGTGGATTAAATTAAACTCGTGTTTCGGAAGGAAAGAGTCGTGTTGTTGTTGGTGTAAAAAGCGTGTAGCGAACTTCTTCATAATAATAATTTACTTAAGCTGGAGGGGAAGTTTGACACGTCATTTCTTAGCGACTAACGGTACTCTAGAATTTATTTATTTGGCCATAAATTGTGGTCTCACGTTTTAATTTTGCTTGAATTGTTTGGATGTACAACCCTTTTTTATTATTTTAAAATTAATTTCCTAATAACTTTATATATATATATATGTACAACCCTTTTTTATTATTTTAAAATTAATTTCCTAATAACTTTATATATATATTTATATATATATATATATACGTGTACTTACACTCGTATATTCAGATATATAAAATATGATAGTTAAAAACATGCATAGTATACACATAAATAAAATTTATTTAAAAAGTATAAATACAAAAATAATCAATCAAATTTAAAACTAATTAAATATATATGTACACACAAATAAAAATTAAAACAAATTTTTTTCGTAAAAATATGACAGTTAAAAACATGCATAGTATACACATAAATAAAATTTTGACTTTGCATATAAATATTTTTGAAAAAACTTGTGCGAGACGATCTCACGGGTCGTATTTTGTGAGATGAATATCTTATTTGAGTCATCAATGAAAAAAATATTACATTTTATGCTAAGAGTATTATTTTTTATTGTGAATATCAGTAGAGTTGACCGATCTTATAGATAAAGATTAATGAGACCATCTCATAAAAACATATATTTTAGCATGGGTCCATCACGAGTAATAAAGAAAGGCATGTGCCCAATTAATGACAATGTTTACCACTTCTCTCTAGTGTGTTCACTTAAGTGCTCTTTCCCATTTGGACTATCGTAATTATATCTAATAATTAATATACAAATTTTATGTAATAAATTATATTATTTCATAATAATGTAATGTGCACATGTCATACATAAAATATGTGTGCCTTCCTGCTTATGTGTCTTTATTCATTTGAATAATTATTACATATATTGGAAATTTGACAAATAGAAAGATTTTGATTTTAAAAATTCTGCCCTTTTTTTATTCATAATTATTTATTATGTATTTCTTAAAGTGGCATGATTCAAGCATTTAAAAGCAACAGTGGATCATTTTCACTTAAAAAAAATATTTTTTTTTAGAATAATAGGAAACTAAATTTGATTTAATTAACTATCGTAGGAAAACTATTATTTGAAGTTTTAGTGCAGTTAAGTGCACATGTTTTACCCTAATCAACGGAATATATATATATATAGATATATCATGTTGGGAGTATATTTCTTCGTAACTTGATATCTCGTTTAATGGTTACACGAAATCTTTTAATTCCTCATGCGGCACCTAATTGAGGGGTCTGCATCATGCTTGGAGTATATTTTCTTGTTGTGACGAACCGTGTCTTAAAATACTACTATTTTTAATATTACGGAAAAATTTGATATTTTCTTATTAAATAATTTAAACATAACTTTTAAAATAAAATAACGGTCGCCACTCATCATATAATAAAGTTAATATAAAAATCTCATCATTTTAAATTTCACAACTATAAAAATCTCAAGTTAGAACATCCACCATAATTTGAAAAAGTCTATCATAACGTAAATATGTTTCAACAAACTTGCCATCAACATAAATGCATAAAATTCAGAGTAAATAATTTTAAACATGCATAAGTAATATTCTCGTAAACTACAAGGTCTTTGGGTTTGCATTGCCACTAGTCCGAACCTGCTCACTGGTCACCGCCTCCCGTCTCTTCAACTGCATCATCTACATCGATCAAGTCTAATGAGCCTAATGACTTAGCATGCATAAACTGTGAATAACAAGTAATACATAATAAAAATAAATACAATTTAAACATAGCTCGTACATAGCATAATATAAGCATAAATACGTATAACGCGACTTCCTGCATAAAAATTTTCATAAAATCATATTTTCATGCTTGTCAACATAATCGTAATCTTAAATCATTTTGCGTAGAGTTCTGTTTAATTCAAGTGGCTCATAACATAAATTGTTTGATCAAACTAAACCACAATACTATGACGGCAGGGATCACAACAGTCCTTGGACTGGATATCCGCTCCCTAACATAACATAATTCCTCAGAAGTGGTTGGAAACGTTTCCGGACACATTCTCCGACTTCCAAACCTGTAACATAATTGGCCACAAGAAAATTCTCAAAAATAATAATTTTGCACGTCATACATGCTTACGAACATCGTGAACCTCGTTAGATCGTCTTCGGACTTGCTGCCCTAACTTACTAAAATTTATACCCAAAACAGCCTCTAAGGTGCATTCACACACGTACGACTTCCAACCACTTAGGACGTACCAATTGACTCTGGACTCGACCCATACATCAAATACATCATAACTTACTGCCCAAGGCCCTAGACCAGCCACGAACCACATACCATGCACAACGAACAATCTAGACACAAGCAGCCAAAGGAGTAACGCTATGGCACTATGTGTTCCGTATGTCTTCCTAGCGATTCTAACTCGAACCAAGCCCTATACTTGACCCTTAGGCATAACTTACAACCCCGGTCCAGACCGTTCCAGCCCATACACATGCACAGACCATTAAACCATACAAAACCGTAGCCCCTAAATCACGCGTCACCTTCATGCGCACCCACGGCACCCACGGCTCCAGCCCTTATGCTAGCCAACCAGATCCTAACCGACCATACCAGGCCTACCTCGGGACCCTAAGACCCCGCATATACCCTAGCCATGAGCCCTGGTCTAGCCTAGCCAGCATCCAGACGTGAAACCCGCGGCTATCCCCCTAATGCGCACGGCTGCGCTTATTTCATTCCTTGTTGCACCAGCGGCCTATCGGCCCATCCTGGACCACCTAACGACATCTAAACACACCTCTTAACAATCTCATTATATCATCAAGCCATAGGATTGGTCCAGCGAAGACGACGATCAAAAACTCGAGAAAACGAAGAAGTTCATGCGTAATACGTATCGAAGCGAGTTTTAATAAAGTTCTAGCATATATATAATTAAACCAATGAGTTTTCATGCATATTTTATATCAAAATACAGTATATAACGTGATCGATGCATAAAAGAAAGGTTTAAACATGTCTTAGCATTAAAACGTATGATATATCCGACAAACGAACGCGTGGGAAAACGGAGACCGAACGGAGACAAATTGCTGCGTTTTTTGGATTGAAAAGTGGCTAAATAAATCAAGGATTGTAGTGTGATGATTGCCAAGTTTGCTGCTAGGAGGAATTTGAAAAACAAAAAAAAAACAAAAAAAAACAACCCTTGCTTGTGAAATTCTCGGCCAACTATGTGCTCTTGGTGTGTGTTGTGTGTTTTACATGAGTTGACTATGAGGTAGGGTAGGATTCTTTTATATTTTTTTAGGATGTTTATTAGGTGTTTAGTTTAACTAAAACACCATTTAAAATTACTAATTAAGTCCTTACAATTTAAATTACTAATTAAGCCCTCCAACTTTTGAAATTAAGGGTCCTACAAATTTTAAATTTTACCTATAATTAAATTCTACCTATTTTAATTAATTAATTAATTCATAAAAATAATTATTAAAATATTTTATTTTGAGGGGACGTATTTAAATCCCTTATTTTCAAATTTTGTAAAAAATCCTTAGCGTTTCTATTTCACTCAGTAAATTAATTTTAGCTCCCTTAAATGCTAAAATTTAAAAATCTTTTAAATTAATAATTTTTTTTACTTAAAATAAAAATTATCACTTAAATTTTTAACATCTTAATCGTCTCCGGTCTCCTTTCCCGGCTCGGTATCGAACATTCGTCTGAAAAACTAAAACTCGAGAAAGCATCTTAAATTGCATAATAACATAAATACATATGCATTTAAAATAATTTAACACATACATGCATCACTTAAAATATTAATTAAAAAATTAAATTATTTTAATCATGCTTGGGTTTGCGTGTACTAGTTTCTGGGTATTACACTTATATTTGGAACCTGATACTCGTTTCATGGTTATACATGTTGGAATAAATTCACTTTTGCGAATTAAATTGATGTATTTGTGTAGATGAATTAATGAAGTTAATTAATGTAACATACTTCATGACTTAAACTAAGTTCATGTAGCATATTAATGAATTAAACTAAATGCATTTAATTGTTCAATTCTTGAATACGTATAAAATAGGATAAAACTTAATATAAATAAATTATCTCATGTCTATTTATTTTCATTCTACTTTCTTAACAAAGACACATTCTTCTTTATATAATCAAAAATTTTGTGTTCTTGTGACTTGGTTTTCTTTTTGTTTTTTTATTTCAATAGTGACTATGATCACGTATGGTATATTTTTTGTTCGTCGGAATAACATTTTGTGCTTATTTTCTTTTGGTACTCCCGTTGTATTATCGGAGGAGCGCGTACACTTATACGACCATCAAAACATCATCGATAAGGAGAAAAATATATTTTAAAGAAACTGTGTTCTTCACAAGTCTCGTTCATCGAATTCTAATTTTTTTCTCTTTGTGACAAAATTGTTTCAACTAGCAAGAGTTCAACACGCTGCAATCTACCATATTTTTGTTCTCCTAATTAATAATTAATATATATATTTATATTTTCATATATTGCAATTTAGATTGAATCTTTAAGAGCATCCATATTGGTGAGTGTCGTAACACTCACCACCTCATAAAAAACATGAGGTCCACATAGCAAATACATATTATATTAACAATTTAATTCTCCCACTTTCATTTTAACATTAGCACTAATTATTTGTGAGTCTTATTATCTACTCATCCATCTTTATTCGTATCTTACATTAAATGAATACATTTTCAATTTTATTTACACAATTTAAATTATTGTTTCTTAAAATAAATAATATAATTTTAAACATATATTATTAAAATTATTTCTTATTTTATTAGTGTAATTTATTTAAAATTAAATATTATTATAATTTTGAAATGAATGATCACAACATAGGATAAAATCACACTTGCAAAAATTAAAAACAACATATAAATTACATGTTCCAAACATGTAAAATACTAGCTTAAGGATTGTTGTTATATTGTGGCCAAATATACTAAGTAAGTTGGCAGGAAATTGGTGAGGCACTTGAGTGTCACGTAGTTTGGAATTGTTCGGAGATAATCATGAAATCGTCGGTTTGAGTCTTGGACGAGTTGTGCGAGTTCGCCATCTTCATCGTTGTGCCAATTTGTCATGCAACCCCCTAATATTGTGAAAAATAATGCATGCTAACATAATTTGTTATAACTTTTCCTGGTACCAATAACGAGCTGGACCGATGACTATCAACCATCGAGCTTGGAGCACCCCAAATGCTTGTTCGACATCTTTTCTTGTAGTGTCTTGTCTTTATTTAAACAACCTCCTCCGGGATCATCGAGGCAAGGACAAGCATTAACGAAAGTAACTCATTCCGGATATATTCCATATGCTAAATAATACATTTCATATATTGAGTGTCGTTGACCGTGAAATTAATCACTGGGGTATTCTCTTGCAAGAAGTTATTGAATATGGGAAATTCGTACATGTTAATATCATTATTTAAACCGGCAACACCAAATAACGCATGCCATATCCATAAGTCTTGAGACGCGGCCGCTTCAAGCATGATTATTGGTGACCCATGGCCTCTTGTAAACTGGCCTTTCCAAGCAACCGACCAGTTTTTCCATTATAGTGCATGCAATCAAGGCTACGCAAAATGCCAGAGAAGTCGTGCCTTTCATCATGCATTTGAAGAAGACATTGAACATCATCATCATTCGGCTGTCTCAAGTATCGGTAAAAAATACTTAAATCACATATTCGCAGAACTTGAAAAGACAGTTGATGGCAGTTTATTCATTCATACGTAGGTACTCGTCAAGATGGTCGGTCGGGACTTCGTAAGCCTATTGAAAAATCACAGTCGTGCATTTTTATAGTGGTGACAAATATTTTCTTCTCGCAGTATCGTTCCTCTACCGAAAACACAATGACCGATTCTCTAGTGCGTACATTATGCGGAGTAATAGATCTTTTCACATTCAAAATCATGTTCAAAATATTGGATTTGGATACATCGGGTTTGTGGAGAAATAATCATTGAAGAGCCTCAGGTGGCATGCTTCCCTATTTCCTTGGATTAACCTTATTCTTAGCCGCATCTCATTATTACTTTGATATGATTCAACTATTTGTTGTCTTTCTTGAAATATCAATAACATTAGCTCTTTCCTGGGATCATAACTTTGGTCATCAACTTGGACTTCGTTTTCAATTGTAGAGTTAGATATGGAGCTTGAACTGATAGAATATTGAGACATTTTGAAAAATACAAATTTATGTTTAGTTTTTTTAGAATGTTTAGTATTTTCTGCTTGAAAATAAATATATTTTCAAGCAGAAAATGAAATCAGATGGAACAATTGATAAAGACAAACTGGTAATCATAGGTTACCATAAATGCAATGGACTTTATTATTTTGACATATATTTTTTTGTATTGATAATAACATAAATTCGAGTTATATTTGCGATTGCCTCTTTGCGGAATCTTAAAGTACAACACATGGATGTAGACAAAACTTTTCTAAATGGAGATTTAGGAAAGGAAATTTACATGAAACTACCAAAGAGATGTTTTATGTCTGGACAGAAAAACAAGGTTTGTAAATTGGTGAAGTCTCTCTGTATGGCTTACAACAAGCACCAAAACAGTGACACAAAAGATTCAAGAAAGCCATGATTAAGTGGATTCAAAAGTCAATGAGTGGGACAAATACGTATACGATAAAGACAATAAAATGATTATGTTATTTTATGTATTTACGTATATGATATGCTTATCATTGGGAGCAATGATAAAATGGTTAAGTCCACAAAAAGGTTATTGAATTCAAAATTTGACATGAATGACATATGCTTAACTGATGTAATATTTAGAGTTAAAATCAATAAAACATTGGAAGGGCTTGTTCTGAGTCAAAAATATTATCTTCACAAGATTCTTGAAAAGTTCAACAAAGATGATTCTTCATTGGCTAAACCTCTAATACACTCAAGTCAAAATCTATCGAAGAAACGAGGTGATAGTATGTCTAAATTAGAATATTATCGAATAATTGGAAGTATGATATACTTAATGGTTTGTACAAGATTAGACATAGTCTATGCAGTAAGCAAATTGAGTAGATTAATGATTAATCCATTAGCTGATCACTAGAAAGCAATTGTGAGATTTATGAGGTATTTAAGGTATACTCATGACTATAGATTGCACTATAAATTATATATCGTTGTTATTAAGGATACAGTGCTGCGAACTACATATCTGATATGAAAGAATCAAAGTCTATTAGTGGTTTGTATTCACATTAGGAGGTGCATCGATTGCATGAAAATCTTTTAAACGGACTGTAATAGCCAAATCTCTGATGAAATCTGAATTTTTAGCCCTTGACAAAATGTGGGGAAAGGCTGAGTGATTGAGTTTATTTTTAAAAGATATTTCACACCAAAACATGTGTCAGCTATTTGTATTCATTGTGATAGAGAGTCTGTAAATGGAAGGGCAAAAAAAATGTATAATGATAAGTCCAGACATATATGTCATAGACAGATCACCATTAGACAATTGCTCTTAATTGGAGTTATCTCAGTTGACTATGTAAAGTAAAGAATAATCTAGCGGATCCGTTAACAAAGAGTTAAATAGAGAGTTAATTTCAAAATCGAGGGGAACAAAACTTAAGCCTACGAAATAATGTTGTGCGAAGAAAAACCAAATCTACCCTGACTGGAAATCCTGAGAACTAGGTCAAATGGACAATTTAATTGCGCTAACCTGGTAAATCTCTGTGTGGGTTATATCTTGTTCATTTCTATGGTGAAGCAGAGGATAAAATACGACTTTTAATGACTCTTATGCTTCAGATTTTGAGTGGAACGACAGAAATTGTTTTGAATAAGAATCACTTATGTGATAGAGAAATATGACCGTTTCGAAAGAATTGCACTACTCAATTCTAGATCCTCTTTGCAGAACCAGACACATTTTTTCTGACCAAAACAAACACATCGTGAGAATATAAATGTATCAAGAAGAATATGTTGTGAGGTATATTATAGTTTACACAAATAACATAACAGTTCAAGAACTTCTCGTCTACTAGTAAGAAAATAAAGTAATATACTTTTACCAAAAAAAGTTTCATATATTGACTTCTACCTATCCTATGCATAATTCAACAGTTGGACGTAATCGCCTAGTTTTCTTATTTTGATCAATTTCATTCACGTAGGGATTGTTGGAATACATACATCTCGTGAATTGAAATTTATGTAATTGTGTAGATGAATTAATGAAGTTAATTCATGTAACATACTTCATTAATTAAACTAAATACATTTAATTATTTAATTTTTGAAACCATGTAAATAGGATGAAACATAAAAGACATGAATGATCTCAAGTCCATTTATATTAATCCTATTTTTTTCCCTCAAAAAATACACATTCTTCTTTATATAATCAAAATGCTTTTGTTCTTGAGCTTTGGTTTTCGTTTTGTTGTTTGTTCCAAGACTGATTACTATCAGTAATATTTTCAGAGTAGTATTTTGTGCTTATTTGCTATTGATATTTTTGTTATATCCTAAGGTATAGTTTGATACATGGGATAAGAGAGGGATTGATAAATAATCCTCATTATCCCACGTTTAATACCTTTTTAAACAGCCCATGATCCCGTGATAAATAGTTTTATATAGGGATAAAATATCCATTTTATGATATGTGATAATTTTAATCTAATGATAAAAACACCACAAATGACTTAATTGCCCTCAATATATAAAAATCATAAACCCTATTGTTCTCTTATTTCACTTGTACGTAGAAATAAAATCAAATAAATATTTTTATTTATTTTTATATATTATATAATATGATAATTATATAAATGAACTCGAGATAATTATATAAATGATTTGTATAAATCTCAATAAAATTATTAGTATCACTCGATTAATCTTAAAAATTTATATTTGACTTGACTCACAAAACTAAGGGCTCAATTATCATATTATATAATATAAAAAATCAGGTAAAAAAATAAATCATGCAAGCACTGTCGGCGCATGACAAGATAACAAATATGAATTTAAAAAACAACTTTGAAATTATAAAATTCATTATGATAAGGTTAATTTTGTCAATACAATCTAATATATAAATTTTATCACTCTTATTAAAATCATACCAAACATTAAATATAATATCCTACTTCTTATTTATCATTAACTTATCCTTATATTATATATTACATGTTTATCCTATCATGTGTACCAAACTATGCCTAAGAGTTTTTACACGATTTAAAAAATTTAAATTACACCGTTATCATTTAATAAAACGAAAATCCTTATATCCTAAGTTATTATATTAAAAGGTAAATAAAATATTTTACATTGGACATAGAGAAGTAGGTGGACATCAAAATTCTGTAGCTTTAAAATTTCAAAACCTACCCCACGCCTCCAAGAAGCAACACGTAATACGTGACAGTTTCGTCGTGGCTTGCTATTCGCGAAATACACTTGTGTTTTCCCTTACGCAAGCTGACTTTTCCCGTGACGCCTTTTCGTTGGGTGGGCCAAAAAGGCCGGGCCCTGCCCAATCTTATAGGCCACAATATATAATATTAATTATGTTGAGTTTTATATACTAATAAACAACTATTTAAAATAAAATTATCAAACAAAATAATAAACCTATATTTATGTTATAATATATATATATAAATATTTTTTTTTCTATTATAAAACAATCATATCACTTTTAATTGAAAAAACACCATAAATTTTAAATGTTTAAAATTTTCGTAATTTAAATAATTGTTTTAATGATTTACAAAACCCGTATTTCAATTCTTAGTTTTAATATAAATTTATATAAAAAAATAAATGATATGGAAAAACATTATATATAAAAACTAGTATTTTATTTTGTGTGAATAAAAAATTGATTTTTATGCACGAAATAAATGACGATATTCAACTGACACAAAAATTATAAATTTAAAATAAAATATTAGATTCAAGACTCGATTATAAGCACGGAAAGTGTCACGCTAGTTACTAGCGCACAAACTTTTCCACAACGATAGCAGCGTGTTTAAATGATTACGTAGGTAGAATTTCTACCATACAAACCAAAGTTTGTCCTGAGATATAAAATTAATGGCATAATACACTTTTTATTTTTATATTATTACAATTCAGCAGAAAGTCGCAGCTCTAGTGGTAGTGGATGCTCTTTTTCTGAATTATTTTATCAATTCTTTTAAAAAATAATAATGCTTAATCAATGTACATGTTCCAGATATAATCAATCTAATCATGATTATTATTCAAGAGCCATTTTTTTTTTAAAAAAAAATATTATTTTCTGTTTGTTTTTAACGATGAGTTAATTTCTAGGAGTGAAGATGTCTAAATCAATAAAATCTACCGTTGTATTGAGATTGAATGATTTGTATTTGAAAAAAAGAACTTGAAGAAATTATTTCAAATAAATTCGTTTTGGGGGAATTTGAAATTCGTTAGATCAGTACCGAACAAGTTAAGAATGCAAAGGAAAGTATCAAAACAAGCGAGATGAAATTAAATATTGAACTTGAGGTCTTTCGGGATTAGTCTATGTTATACCGAGAGTGTTTATTTTTTTTTATATATTTCGATATCATTAAATCATGCGAATCTTTCGCAAACATATGCTGAGAACATTCCATGATACACCCGGGTGAAGTGAATCATCCACCCTTCAATTGGTGTGGAGCACACACAAATATTATCCACAAGGTGTAACATACCTCGTGGATGTTTCAATATCCCATATGCTGATAATTTCAGGCTAATATTTGAACACATGATCGGGAGGAAAATACTCTGGATGTTGTATAGAATAATCCGATATTTCGACAGATAGCAAACAAAAGGACTAAAATTGTTTAGGCACTTATCTATCTTGTAACAAAATTTTAATAAACAACCATGAAATTGTTATGAGTAGATGTCCCACAAGCCAACGGTTGGCTGTGGAATTTATTAATTCAAGTGTAATAAACAATTTTTATTTTAATATAATTTAACTTTTTATCGTTTAATTTTGATTTATCTGTATACTCATGCAATCAACATAGATAAAATCCTTGATTATATTTTAATATGAATGAATCGTGATTCGATCTTGAAACTCGTTTGTAAACACTGTAAATTCTAAATTCGTTCCTAGTCAATTGGGCCGCCTAAAAATAAGGATAAATGCTGCTTGAGGTTGTAACTAGTATCTGTGATGTTGTGCACCGTGTTTCGTGATAAGGGCATAAAGATGTCCAATCATGCAGATGGGTAATCATACGATGATTGTACCGAAGAACCCTCACTCGAACTTTCCAAGTGGTTATCATTCATCGAGAGAAAAATTTTGTGGTTGTGATTGTACGTGATTAGTCCTTACGACCCGGGACAACACTGATGCTCTACTTACTATGATTGTGTTTTGACTCGTTTACCGACTCCGTGAGGATCACAAGGTGGTGAGGTTGGGTGCAATTGAGAAATATGTAGGAGCCAGTGCATTGTAGTCTGGAATTCATCGCTCACCTATGAGTGTTGATATCCTATGCGATCTAACGAAATAATAGTGCATGAAATATCTTACCAGAGTATGAGATGCACATTAGAGAAAGAGTTCTCTAGTTGTGCATGCGATGACACTATGAATATTTCATGATTATATCACATAGCTATCGAATCTAATATGCAACCCTCGATGAACCAATGGTTGCAGATTCGATCGGGATATATGAGATGAATGGACTGTACGGTACGTTAATCATAACCGATTGATTCTGCAGACATTATCAGTGATACCTAGGGAATCATGGGGCGATGCTACTGGACTCTCTCACTATGATTCGATGGGTTTAATCGAAAAAATGATTTCTAACATTCTCATGACCAAATGTTGGTGCATGAAATGGGGCAAATTGGGGTAAGCCCGAATAAAGAAAAATGTCCCGAATCACAAAGAGTTGCGAACCCACGGCTAGCTGTATCCCTGAACCATTGAGGGTCACACAAGCACTGGATCATTTTGTTCTCGTTGATAGAATAAATTCAAGAAGTAGAATTTATATAAAATTATGATCTAGTAAATTCAAGAAGTTGAATTTATGATAATTAAATTTTGAGATAATAAATTCAAAGAGTTGATTTATGAGATAGTAAATTCAAGAAGTTGAATTTATGATATTTAAAATTTGGAGAGAATAAATTCAAGAAGTTGAATTTATAAAATATGATAATTTAGTTTATTAAACTCAAAAGTAGAGTTTACTAAATATTAACTTAAATATATAGTAAAAGATATGTTTGATGAGCTTGTAGGAGTACGAGTCCAACATATTAAATAATTAAAGTTCTTAATGGACTTTGATTAATTAATTAAACTAATTGGACTAGTTCAATTAATTAATCAAGCCCATTAAAGTTAATTATGAAACCTAAATCTTATAATATAAAAATTAAGTCATGAAGGCATGGTTTAAGTAGGAGACTTGAAACCCTAGCCTCCATTCATTTCAAGAGTTTCGAAATTCCCTCACCGCTCTCCTCCAAGAGTTCGGTCACTCCTAAAGAAAGTTTAGGGTTTGAAGCCGCATTTCGAGTTTTTGATCTCAATGAAAACTTCTTCTAAATATTCTACCGCTATTTAGAAGATGAACTAATCTTCTAGTCGTGGACCGAATTGAGAGATTGAAGAAAGGAGACTTATAAAACGTACGTAGGGATTTACAACAAGAGCTACGTCCGCTTATACCGGCGTAGTTGGAGCCAATTGAAAATTCACTAAATGTATATTACTTAACGTTCTATGTCTATTTATTATATTTAAATCATACGAATGTCCAAATATTTTGATTGTCGAAATAAAATTTTAAAACTTCCGCTGCGATTTGAACACGAAAAAAATGATAACCCAACTATATATAAATACACTATCTGATAATATATGTGCACGAGAAATTCACGGATTTTAAATTTAAATAGAAAATAAAAAAGACAAGAGGGATGAAGTAGGCAAAAATTGCCTACAACAATGAGTGGTTGCATACGTCTTTGTTATTGTGAAATTGGCATCGTGCAATTATTATTTCGTGGTCACTGCTCCAATAGAGGATTCCAGAAATGGGTGGTGGCATGACTATAATGTGTGTTTATTTTCAAATGGCTACATCTTTTTGTTTGGAAATTCATTCCAAAATTTTATCGTGTGTTTTTGGATTTTGGGTGACCACATGTTTTCATGATTAAGATGAAAACACTATTGATGTGATCCCTCTGAATGAGTGAGTCGGGTAAGGAGCTCCGACGGATCAAACCAACAGTTTATAGTGTTTGGAAATTTTGAGTGAAGATAATGGCTGAGATTAACACCTGCAAACAAGAAAGTAACTCGAGAATGGGCGCCGGAGGGGTGTCCGGCGTGGCCACTCCGATGCTTAAGTCAGCAGGTTGAAGATGATCACAAGCAATATTTTAAAGAAAATATGTATAATGCTTAGAGTTCAAAGATTTTTTCAGGATCCTTTAATGACATTAATATCTGCTATTTATAGTAGAAGAAATGGGGTAGGTACCTCTATTTCAGTGCCACCTACTAAGTATGGCAAGTCGGTTGCCCATACTCTAGCTTCTGATGGCTTCTAGGACACTCCAAGCCCAAGTTGTTCTGACAGATTAGATGGCCTGTATCAATCATACTCGAGTATGGTTCAATTCTCGTCCCGGCTCGTTGGTATAGAGCCCGGGCTATAATGACTGCTCGGGGAGAGGAGAAGTGCTCGGGATGAGGAGATCTACCCGGGTCCTCAGGAAAATGACTAGCTATTGGCTCTGTTTTGGGCTATCCAAATAACAAACCGGGTTGACGAGGACCCGAATCCTTATGGGGGTATCACAACCCATCCCTAAAATAGTCGGGCTAGAGCTTGACTCGCTGTCCCGATCAGTCGTACTTGTTCTTCTGTTGAAACACAACTCGGTATGTGTAAGAGCATCGGGGGCTTTAAATATCCCATATAAGAAATGGGATACCGGGGTCTGATACAACCCGGGCCTTTACTGGGATGCCGGGGCCTCCTATCTCCCGGGCTTTAGATATTGTGTCGTTTAGTATTCTCGAGAAATTAATGTAGTGTCATAATGGCGCATGCGTTAGTATTGATACCACCGAAAATCGTTCGTATTCCGAGGTAATAATGAGCATGCTTCCTCGATATCCGTACATGTCTTTTCACCTACATGCACAATTTCCTAGACTCCTTCTGATTGTCCGATTAGATTCGGATCCACGGTGGAGATTAATTCCTTTCCCTATATATAGTAGCCTACCTACCTATTTTCCATCACTCCAGCAATTTATTATCCGAGAAGCGCAATGGCAGGTTCAAGTAGTTCGAAGGCTCCCGATATGACATAAGAGTTCATGAAAACAGCTCTGGAAAGACGAAAGATAGAGCTGGAGGATGAAGTCTTCCATAAAATACTTCGATTTTGGGAGGAGCTGCAAGGACTGCAGTTTCTCTACGAGTGCGGAGAAGCTACCAGTCCTCGACTGGTAGCAAAGCTGGAGAAATATCGAGAACGCTTGTACGTTGCCGATACAGTGAATCTATTCGAAGATGACTACGTCTTCCAGCTGATGCTTCACAAGGAGAGGAAGCTTTTGACGAACATCACCGACTCTGACAACTTCCTCAAGACGTCCACTGGAGAAATAAAAAAGTTGATGACCCTGTGGAGGGCTTTTGTAGAGGAGGAATATTTTAATGTAGTCCCCAAAAATTCCTATAAATAAAATGTTCATCCAATTTATTTTTGTTTTTACTTTGTTGCAAGAGTTTAATTCCATCAGATGATATATATGTATCACGAACTGAATAAAATAAATGACCATAACTGAAATGCCGTGACCTAAAATTCCCCGTGCTTAAAGTAAAGTACCGGGGCCTTAAACCTCCCGGGATATAAAATAAGATGTCGGGGTCTCAAGTCTCCCGGGATATTAAATAAAGATGCCGGGGGCCTGAAATCTCCCGGGATATAAAATAAAGATGTCGGGGCCTCAAATATCCCGGGATATAAAATAAAGATGCCGGGGCCTTAAATCTCTCGGGCTATTATGTGGGGTCATAATTACGCGTGCCTTTTTATTCCAACGATCAGGAACGTCTCGCATTCCGAGGAGCCAATAGGTCTGACACTTTAATAATTGTGCGTCCCTTCATATACCCGCACAATTTCCCAAGTTTAGTTCAACCGTCCGATTTGATTCAAATCAATGGCGCAGATTGATTCCCTTCCTCTATAAGTATTGGCTGCCCTATATTTCAAAAATCACTTTCAAAATCAAATCTTCGGCGAAGCTCTTGCAAAATTTTTCCTCGAAGCTCCTTCGTGCCGACAACCTACTTCCGACGATCTTCTACCACTTTCTTCCTCAAAACTTGTAAGTTTCTCTTTCGAGCTATGTCCAATTCTACCTCTTCTACCTCTGGAGCTAATGCGTGAGGATCTCCTAGCGATGAGTCCGCCGCACTGCGCTCTGACTCCCCTCCGTCTCCCCTCGCCGTTCTATTACCTTAAAATCCCTCCCAACCAAACCCTCTTCTTCAAAACCCTCATCCTCGGGCACTTCCCGAGCTCCTGGAAAGGACAAAGGTAAGGGAAAAGCTCGGGCCTCTGACCATCCTTCCACTGAGATCCCGAGGGCTCCTTGGTTCTCCTCAATGAGCAGCACTTTGCACTCGGGGGCGGACGAGGAACTCCGATCTTTGGGGTCTATTCCTTCTTCTTTCTCCATTTTAGTACCCGGGCCTTCTGATAGGGCTAATAACCCTCCTACCGGGTATACTATTTTCTTTCGGGACCATGTCCGGAATGGTCTCCGATTTCCCATCCACCTTTTTTATATTGAGGTTGCCAAGTTCTTTGGTGTACCAGTTAATCAATTCCATCCTAATTCCTTCAGGATTATGGTCTCGGCCTATATCCTTTTCAATATGAATAATTATCTCATCACTCCCCTTATTCTCCACTATTTCTTTTCTTGCTGGCTTGGGGACAATGCATTTTCCCTGACTGCCCGGCTAAATGCCCGATTCCTTGATGACATCCCTTCCTCTCAAAAGGGATGGAAAGGAAAATTTTTCTATATTCAACTCCCGGGTCCTCTTCCCTGCCTGACCGGGTTTCTCCCTTCCCTTCCCCAACAACCTACCCTTCCCCAGTCCTACAAATTCGAGGAGCCTTTCCTTGTTAGTCAAACCTTGGTGGAGGGGCGGAAGTACTCCTCTTCTGTTCTTATCTCAGATGAGAACCTAATTACCTACGGGTTGAGTGCCCGTGCTGAGGATCCTTTGGACATGGTGATTGACGAGGTTGCTGTCTCGGGCTCTCAACCCGGTAATTCGTGATATCCTAGTCTTGTTTTTAGAGTTTTATGCTTACTATTTGTGCTGAAATTTCTTCTTACTCTTGTGCAGATAACTCAAAAATGCAGGAGGCCTTCGCCAAAAAATGGGCGGCTGAAAAGGCAGCCAAAGAGAAGAAAATGGTAGCCCGGAAAGCTGCCCTCGAGAAGAAGCAGGCCGAGGAGCAGGCAGCTCGGCAAGCTGAGTTGAACCGGGCAGAGGCCCAGCAAGAAGGGGTGACCCGGGATTCCTCCCAGGAAGACCCTGAAGACCACGTCCCTCTGACCCAGAGGAAGCGAAAGGCTATCACAAGCCCGGAGCAGACTTTGGCCGAGGATAGCTGGGAGGTGGGTCAAAGCTCCTCTCCTATGACCCGGTCAACCACCCCTCCTCTCCAACGATCTGACCAACAACCTCCTCTCCTCGGGTTCGAGCAACAAACCACTCAACAACCTCCTCTCCTCGAGCAGCCTCCCCGAATAAATATTCTTGAGGATGGGCCTTCGCCACGGGGGATGAAGATTTTCAAACAGCTTCTCACTCCTGACGAGGAGGCTCGTTTGAAGGATGCTAGTGCTTCTGCTAAAATTTTTGAGGGCTCGAACAAGCTCTTGTCGGTAAGTTTTTGTTAGTCCCCATAACCTTTTCTTGCTCCGATCACTGTTGATTCTTATCGACCTTGTTTTTGGACAGGCCGCTCACCTGCTGATCTCGGCTTTTGAGGGGGTTGGAAGGGCTGCCACTATCTCTGGCAAGCGAGCCCGGTCTTTCCAAGATGCTCAGGAGAGGCTGCAAGAGGAGCTAGCCCGGGCTCGAGCCACCTATGAGGAAGAAGTGGCTAAGCTGCGCTCAGCTCTGGACAAGGCTCAAGAAGATATTACTGAAGGTCCTTATCCGAGAGGAACATCTGCAGGGCTCTCTATCTGTCTCGGAATCGAGTCTCCGTTTCGTTTCCGAACAGGCAGAGTTGCAGTTGCATCGGGCTGAGAGAGCTGAGAGTGCCCTGGCCCGGGCTGAATACGATAAGGACAAGTGGCAGGCTTCCTTCCTCCAATCTCTTGAGTTCAAGAAGGCCGTGGTGGACAAGGCCTACCCTCTTTTTCAGACCGATTTTGAAAAATGCCGGGAACAATTTGAGGAAGCCGGACTCTTGCCCCAAGATAAGGAAAATTTTCCTGATTTTGGTCTGGCCATTGCATCCCTTCCCAAGGATGGTGAGGGGGAGAAAGAGGCGGCCCAAGAAGAGCAGCCCGATATAGACTAATATTTGTATTTTCTTACATTTTCCTGTTCTGTAACTTTTTGGCCCTCGGGCTCTTATTAATGCAAATTTCATTTTTCCTTTATCCTCTCTGCAATCATATCTTGATAAGTCTTTCAATAACTAGGGTGATATAACTGCTTGCATGAAAATAACCAGAAAATTTTCTAAGTGTTGTGAATTAACTGGTAACTTCAAATAAGTACCCGGGATCTTGATCCTCGTAATGCATAAAATGCCTCATACTCCGCAAGTGACTCAGATATAAGCAACCTAAAACCCGGATATAAATCTCGGCGCGTATACCAACTAGAAAAGTTGGCCAAGAGAGCATATTTTGGGGTTTAGACTGGTCGAGGTGTGGTGTCCCCGAGCCAGGGTGTAGTGCCCTGGGCTTTTAAGAACCAATGTACGAACCTTGGGCCGGGGATCATGTCCCGAGACTTGGGAATGGTCGAGGTGCGGTGCCCCGAGCCAGGGTGTAGTGCCCTGGGCTTTTAAGAACCAAGGTACGGAGCCTTAGGCCGGGGATCATGTCCCGGGACTTGGGAATGGTCGAGGTGTGGTGCTCCGAGCCAAGGTGTAGTGCCCTGGGCTTTTAAGAACTAAGGTACGGAGCCTTGGGCTGGGGATCATGTCCCGGGACTTGGGAATGGTCGAGGTGTGGTGCCCTGAGCCAGGGTGTAGTGCCCTGGGCTTTTGAGAACCAAGTTACGGAGCCTTGGGCCGGGGATCATGTCCCGGGACTTGGGAATGGTCGAGGTGTGGTGCCCCGAGCCAGGATGTAGTGCCCTGGGCTTTTAAGAACCAAGGTACGGAGCCTTGGGCCGGGGATCATGTCCCGGGACTTGGGAATGGTCGAGGTGTGGTGCCCCGAGCCAGGATGTAGTGCCCTGGGCTTTTAAGAACCAAGGTACGGAGCCTTGGGCCGGGGATCATGTCCCGGGACTTGGGAATGGTCGAGGTGTGGTGCCCCGAGCCAGGGTGTAGTGCCCTAGGCTTTTCTTCAATAACCGGGGCCTAGTACTTCCCGTTATAAGATAACAGAAACATTCATATCATTCTTTGAGAAAATATATCTTTCGTTTATTTTTTCCATCAAATAATTACATCTGTCATGCATAGTACTTCTTTAAATTAAATACATTCCAAGGCCTTTTGAGGAGATGTCCTTGAGCATCTTCTAAATAAAAGGATCCCGAGCTGACTTTTCGGGTGATTTTATAAGGTCCTTCCCATCGTGCTTCCAACTTCCCAACGTCCCCAGCCGGGTTGACCTTCTTCATAACTAGATCACCCACTTGGAAATCTCGTATCTGGACCCTTTTGTTATATGACTTCATAACCCGGCTTCGATATGCTTCCATTCGAATGAAAGCTCGATCTCTTTTTTTCTTCCACCAAATCCAACTCCATAGCTCGGGACTGATCATTGTTGTCCGGGTAAGATTCTACCCGGGAAGAGGTTTGCCCGATTTCAACTGGGAGGACTGCTTCAGAACCATATACCAAGTTGAAAGGAGTTTCTTGGGTAGGTGCTCGGGGAGTAGTTCTGTAAGCCCAGAGAACACTGGGTAATTCTTCCACTCAATCCCTTCCTTTGCCTTGTAGTCTCGTTTTCAGTGCTTGCACAATAATTCTATTTACAAATTCTGTTTGACCATTAGCTTGAGGATACGCCACAGAGGTAAAAGATTGAGTGATCTTCATTTCCTGGCACCACGATGTAATTCCTTTGCCCTGAAATTGTCTCCCATTATCTGATATTAGTCTCCTGGGCACCCCAAACCGGCACACAATGTTTTACCACCAAAATTTCAATACTTCCTGCTCAGTAATTTTTGCCAAGGGCTCAGCTTCTTCCCACTTGGAAAAGTAATCCACGGCTACTAACAAGAATTTTTTCTGAGCTCGGGCAATTGGGAAAGGACCCACGATATCCATGCCCCATTGATCAAAGGGGCAAGATGCCCAGATAGGCTTCATGAGAGTAGCCGGGCTGTGTTTAAAATTCTAGTGATGTTGACAGCCCTCACAAGATTGGACCACCCGAGCAGAATCTTCACTGAGAGTTGGCCACCAGAAACCGGCAAGCATTGTTTTCCGGGCCAAAGACATTCCTCCGAGGTGCTCAGCACAACATCCTTTATGAATCTCTCGGAGGACATAATCGACCTCTTTCTCGGACAAGCATTTCAAAAGAGGTCCCTGGAACGATCTCCTATACAAAATATTGTTTAAGAGAACAAACCTGGGAGCTTGTCTTTTAGTTTTCTGAGCTCGGTCTTTGTCCTTAGGCAGTTCATTACTTACAATGAACTTAATCAGAGGTGTCATCCAGGAGTCCTCTGGTTCTGGTAACATTTCTTCCTCGGTAGAAAGGATCAATCGAGAAACATGCAAGAACGGGTGCTTACTTCTGACAAGGAAGCAGTCATTTTTTCAGAGTATCTGCCTCGCTATTCTCTTCTCGGGGTATTTGTTCAATACCCCAATCCGTAAAAACTTGTGCTCGGGTTTTGATGAGCCGTAAATACTTTAACATCCTGTCATCCTTAGCTTCATACATGCCTTTATCTGCTGAGTAATGAGTTGCGAATCAGAATATAGAATAATCCGGGAAGCCCCGACTTTCCGGGCAACTTGGACACCAGCTAGGACAGCCTCATACTCGGCCTCATTGTTAGTTACCCGGGAGTCAATCCTCAGCGCTAGTTTAATCTTTTCTCCCAGGGGAGATATTATCACAACCCCTACTCCACACCCTGCAAGGCTAGACGCCCCATCCACGAATACTCTCCATACTTCTTCCTCATTGGGTTGGACCATCTCGGATAAAAAATCTGATAGAGCTTGTGCTTTGATGGCCACCCGGGGTTTGTATTCAATGTCATACTCCCCCAACTCTACTGTCCATTTGATCATTCGCCCGGATACTTCAGAGAGTCAAAATCCTGCCGAGAGGACTATTGGTAAGAACAATGATTTGATGTGACAGGAAATAGGGTCTTAGCTTCCGGGCGGTCATGATCAAGGCCAAAGCAATCTTCTCCACTTCGCTGTACCGGAGCTCGGGTTCCTCTTAGAGCATGGCTGACATAGTAAACATGATTTTGATCAGATCCTTCTTCTTTTACCAGAACTGAGCTGACAGCATACTCTGTAGTAGATAGATAAACAAATAGTTTTTCCCCGGGCTCCGCTTTACCAACACAGGGAGCTCTGCAAGGTGAATCTTCCAGTCCTGGAAGGCCTGCTCACATTTTTCATCCCACCCGAATTGCTGGGCCTTCCTTAGAACCTGGAAGAAAGGATAACTCCTGTGTGCTGACCGGGATATAAATCGAGACAGGGAAGCAATCCTCCCGGTCAGCTTCTGTACTTCTTTGACAGATCGGAGGGTGGCATACACAACACGGACTTGACTTTTTCTTGATTCACCTCGATCTGTCACTATGAATCCCAAGAATTTGCCACTCTTGACACCAAAAATGCATTTGGCAGGGTTAAGCTTGATCCCGTAATGCATTAGAGTGGACAAAGGTTTCTTCCAGATCAATGATGAAATTCGCAACCTCCTTGGACTTGCCCAGAATATCATCCACATAAACTTCCATATTTCGTCCCAGCTGCTTCTTAAAGACTTTGTTCATTAGACGCTGGTAAGTAGTCCCTGCATTCTTCAACCCGAAAGGCATTACAATATAACAAAATGTACCTCCCGAAGGTGATGAAGCTGGCTTTATCTTGGTCACTCTTGGCCAGGGGAATTTGATGATATCCCTGGTATGCATCCACGAAGCTCAATAGTTCAAAACCTGAGGTGGAGTCCACCAGCTGGTCAATCCTGGGCAAGGGGTAATGGTCTTTAGGGCAAGCCTTGTTGAGATCGCGGAAATCTACACACATTCGCCATTTCCCGGTGGATTTAGGTACCAGCACCACATTCGAAAGCCATGTGGGGAATTGAATTTCTCGAATGTGGCCGGCCTTCAGCAGCTCCTTCACTTGCTCATCAATAACTATGTCCTTTTTAGGACCAAAGTGTCTCTTTTTCTGCTTCACCGGGTGAGATCCCGGGAGAATGTTCAGTTGGTGCTCCGATATCAGGGGAGAAATCCCTGTCAACTCCTGCTGGGACCAGGCAAATACATTAATATTAGCTTTTAAACAGTTAATCAAACTAACCCGGGTGGATGTATTGAGGTCCCGAGCCACCCGGATTTGCTGGCCTGGTCCGATTTCTATCATCTCCTGCTCCTCATCTGCTACAAAATGTACTTCCCCTTTCTCCACCACTCTTCCTCCAACTTCATCCATCCTTGCCTTCTTCCCTTCTCTCTTGGTTTTGCTCTGATCAACCCGGATTGCCTCCACATAACATTTTCGGGAAGAAGGTTGATCTCCCCTAACTTCTCATACCCGGGCTCCCACAGGAAACTTTATCTTTTGATGGTAAGTGGATGCCACAGCCCTTAATTCATTCATAGCCGGCCTCCCCAAAATGATATTGTATGAAGATGGGGAGTCCACTACAGTGAAAGAGGTCATCACTGTCTTCTTGAGATCCTGAGAGCCTAGGGTTAGTGGTAGGACAATCTCCCCTTCCGGGTAGACCACGTGGCCAGCAAAGCCAAAGAGGGCAGTTTTCACAGCTTCCAAGTGAAAACCCTGCAAATCCATCTGCGAAAAGGCATCTTTAAAAATCACATTTACAGAACTGCCTGAATCAACAAAGACCCTCAAAATGTCATAATTTTCCACACGGGCTTGGATAACCAGGGCATCATTGTGGGGCAGATTCACCCCTATCAAATCTTCTGGGCCAAAACTGATGACCGTCTCGTTCCTCCTTGCTCCCTCTACCTCCATACATTCCCTCCTACTTCTCGACTTTCTCGCCCGGTTGGAGTCTCCATCAGTAGAGCCTCCTGATATCATTTTAATCAACCCCGTCGCAGGGGGCGAATTATTTTTCCTCTCGGGCTCAGGCTCCCTTCTTCTCCCGGGTTCACTCCTCGGATTATTCCTCATACCTCCCCCTCGGGCACTGGATCCTGGTTGCCGAGATGTCCAAGGTGGCAATCTAGGCCTCTGGTTATTGTGACTGGGTCCCGGGATGGACGGTAAGGCATAATTTCCCTTCAATGTTTTGCAATCTTCGGTGTTATGATAACACACTTTGTGGAAAGTGCAAAATCCTCTTTTCTCTGGCAAGGATAATTGATGGTCCGGGGCCAGGTCCCTACTGCATTCTTGTACTTCCCTTTCCCGGGCCATCTTCAGAGGCACGTGCTGAGAAAAGTGCCCTGAATTACCTCTCTTTTGCCCCCTCTCCTCGGGCTTAGATACCCGGTCTACTCTCTCCTTTTTTACAGCCTCCCTCTTCTGTTTCTGAGCCTCTTCCATATTGATGTACTTCTCTGCCCAGGATAATAAGTCCTCGAAATCGCTGGGCACCTTCTTGGTCAGTGATTTGAAAAACTCACCCTCCCTTAAGCCTTGGGTAAATGCGGTAGTCTTTGTCTTAGTGGCACAAGTGGGGACATCCAGAGCCACTCGGTTGAATCTTCGAATATAAGCCCTTAAACTTTCCTCCGGGCTCTGCTTGACTTCGAAAAGACTGAAAGCAGTCTTCTTGTACTTTTTGCTGCTGCTGAAATGGTGCGAGAACAACTTCTGGAAATCTTTGAAAGAACTAATACTCTGGGGGGCCAAACCCTCAAACCATCTCTGAGCCGAACCTACCAATGTTGTTAGGAACACTTTACACTTTATTCTATCAGTGTAACAGTGCAGCATGGCCATGTTCTCAAATCTGGCCAAGTGTTCCTCAGGGTTATTTTGGCAGACTTGAAATTTTCAGGCAGGGGTTCTCGGACAATAATTTCAGCAAATGGGCATCCTCTAGTGATTGCCCGGGAAGTGCTCCGGTTCTCCAATTGTCCTTCCAGGACCTTCATTTTCTGCCTCAGCTCCAGCAACTCTTCTGCCATGGTTGGAGATTTGGACCCGGCACTGGAATCCTCAGCCTCCTATCTCTCCTCCTCCTCCCCCAACTCCTGCTCTTGCTCATGCTCACGCTCTTGTCTATTTCCGGGCGGTGTAACATGCTGAGAAAATTCTTTCCTGGCCATAGCTTGCTTCACTGCATCGGATATCATCTTTTTCAATTCTTCCGGGGTCATGGTAATGAGATTTGGCCCGGTGTTATTAACACCAACTTGTCTGGAGGTCTGCCCTCCATCTTCCTGGGCTCGAAAATTATCTTGGTTGGTTCTTCTCGTACGAGCCATATCAACGTCTTGGACTCAAGTATTTCCCACAGACGGCGCCAATGATGTGATCTCTCTGAAATGAGTGAGCTGGGTAAGGAGCTCCGACGGATCAAACCAACAATTTATAGTGTTTGGGAATTTTGAGTGAAGATAATGGCGGAGATTAACACCTGCAAACAAGAAAGTAACTTGTGAATGGGCGCCGGAGGGGTGTCCGGCGTGGTCACTCCGATGCTTAAGTCAGCAGGTTGAAGATGATCACAAGCAATATTTTAAAGAAAATATGTATAATGCTTAGAGTTTAAAGATTTTTTCAGGATCCTTTAATGACATTAATATCTGCTATTTATAGTAGAAGAAATGGGGTAGGTACCTCGATTCCAGTGCCACCTACTAAGTATGGCAAGTCGGTTGCCCATACTCTAGCTTCTGATGGCTTCTAGGACACTCCAAGCCCAAGTTGTTCTGACAGATTAGACGGCCTGTATCAATCAAACTCGAGTGTGGTTCAATTCTCGAGGTAACCCAGGTAGTAGAGTTCCCGGCTCATTGGTATAGAGCCCGGGCTATGATGACTGCCCGGGGAGAGGAGAAGTGCTCGAGATGAGGAGATTTGCCCGGGTCCTCAGGAAAATGACTAGCTATTGGCTCTGTTTTGGGCTATCCAAATAACAAACCGAGTTGACGAGGATCCGGATCCTTATGGGGGTATCAACTATAATTTATTTCGATCTGTAACTATTTTGTTAAGCGTAGTGCTAAAAAATAATGTTTGAGCTGCTATAGGAATTAACATATTTAAGTTGTATAATTCCAAATAGCTATAATTTTCGATTAAGCGACAAGTATTCGGTTCAATAATTAGTATCATAATCAATGTTATCTATTTGATTTATATAGGTTTCAAGCTAGTATAATTTTTCGGCAAAAACTTGTGCGAGACGGTCTCACGGATCATATTTTGTGAGACGAATATTTTATTTGGGTCATCCATGAAAAAATATTACTTTTTATGCTAAGAGTATTACTTTTTATTGTGAATATCGATAGGATCTGTAATGCGTCAGTCGAAGTAAATGCTTCTTATGAGTCGTTGGATCTGTAATGCGTCGGTCGAAGTATTACCACCCCACTCTAGCAACGAAAAAAACCGAGAAGTACATCGATGTCACTATATTTTGTAATTAGATTTTAAAACTTATATTATTATTATTATTCAAAAATTTGATGAGGTAGTGTTGGTTAGAAGTCGGGGAAATGTTAGGGAAATGTTAATTTTATTTAGTTGAAATGTCGTCCAACTGCTATGCATAATTGAAAGTTAAAAAAATACGACTTCCTAAATTCCGTCACTTGAAGTTTGTGTAGGTGTAAAAACCTAAATATTTTTTAGAGTTGTAATTATTAATTGATCACATACATGTATATAATTATTTTCGAATTATGTAAAATAATAATAAATTTGAAAATAATAAATAATACATGGTATGCATGAAATTTTAAAAGCCAATAAATACATGAAATTCGAATTTCAGTGTAAGGTACACATTAAATTCGAAATTAAGGTTGTATATCAACCTAATTAGAAAGAAATATTGCATACAAGACAGTTTTCTCAACAAAGAAGCCAACAAATTTGCAGTATAATCCAGATACATTATGAATATGTAAAAGAAAGCAGTCTAAATTAACACATCCAGTCCACGAGTAAATTCGAAATTAATATATGGTATACACATTTTTGGCGTGATATTATGTTTGGAAAAAGAATATTGAATTATAAAATAATTATATTGAAATTATGGAAGAAGGATCTCGAATTGGAAGGAATACCAATAAAATTATGGTAAGATTTTCATCACCCACCTATAAATACCACACTATACCATTCGAAATTTCACATCATTCAATCACTCCACATTTTTTCGAAATTGTGCTCTCGAATTCTGTCGAATAGTAAAGCTTCGCTGCAGTCCATATCAAAGGAGAATTCGAAAAAATCCCAGTACACGGAACCCATCTACGTTTTTTTCATCCAGATATGAGGTAAGTGAGCTTATTTTAAAAGTATAATTTTCATTTATGCATTTTCGTTTTTTACTTAAATTTAATCGAGTGCAATTCTCCTTTACTCCCTTCTTGCTACGATTATCGTATGTTTTATGTGTTGACACTGTGATGATTCGACTGGATATAGGTGGAAATCCAAATATGAAATATGTTATAACACTTACACGGTGAGATTGTAAATGTTATATTGCCTCGTCTCCTTTTAGGAGTAAAAGTTATGGATTTATATAAGTAAACCATGAAAAATAGAGGAATCTCAGTGCCTAGGTCAAAAATATGATGATGAAATGAATTGTTCATGGCATGTTGTTTTCGAAATTTATGTATGTTGTTATGTATGTGCGCGAACGGCCCTCACTTACTGAGTGACGACTATATCACTCACCCCTTACTTGACCACCCCAGATAATTCCGAAGAACATATCAAAGAAAAGGAGTCAGACCAGTTTTGAAGCTGGTGATAGATACACAAGAACATTAGTTTAAGTTTACGTTTTATTTAATTTGTAAAACAGTTATGCATTATTTCCATCGTTTTAATTTATTCCATTGTAAGGACAATGTTATTTCTATGGAATTTATGATATAAACTGGTTTTGGTTTATAATGTATTAGGAGACTTGTTTTTTTCGATTGTGTGATTGCTAAACAACGTCAGTGTCGACTAACCCTGGTCTCGGGGCGTCACAGCAAGACCGAACGCTTGTCATTTTACCAAATGTTATGGTAACAGTGCAACTCTAGTATTTTAAATCGTACAACAACTCAAACATCACGTTTGGTTGCTTTATCCAGCAAAGACAACTATTGCATCAAACAATCTCCTTCCTAATAATTACACTCCTTTCAATCAATGTGAATAGAACCCATGACCTTGGCTCAAATATCAATTGTAGGACTGAACGCTTACCGCATTACAAAAAATTATAGCTGATGGTAACGATGAAACTCTAATATTTTAAACTGTACAACAGCTCAAGTATCACGTTTGATTGTTTTACCAACAGATAAAATTATTGTACCAACAGTTTGAACATTTGGCCCTCAACTTCACAATATATTCTATATTCAAGAAGTCATCCTTTAAATTATTAAAAAATAAATATACTGTGCAAGTAATAGAGATATCAAAACGGGTCAACCTAACCTGATCCGTCACAAATGCGAGGTGGCAAATGCTAGGTTGAATAAACCTCAACCTAACCTAAAATTTGGGTTGCGATTGACCCTCCATATTTTTTTAAAAAATACCAAAAAAATTCAGCTTTTATAATACATATATATTATGCATTATAGAATATATTTATCCAAATAGTTCAACAATTAATATTATTAGTATGAGAGATTAAAAGTTCATAAAGTTTCTTTAAAAAATGAGTACACAGTTTAGCAAAAGTCTAAAAAACTAAATAAATAATATAAATATAAAATTCATCAAAACCTATCAACCATCATTTCTCCAGCATATGCATATGAAATACACGAAGATAAAAACAATTAAAACTTAAAATCTCAATGAACTAATATGTCAAGTAAGTAAATAATATAAAATGACTCAAGTAATTCACGTATCTTCTTTCCTCTTGTCCAGTCGTCAATGCAAGGAAAATATTTATAATGAATATATTTTTAATTTTTTTAATAAAAAGACGAGCCAACCCGAATCCACTCAACTTAACCCATAACTCATTTTTATCCACTTCCAAATGAGTTGCTAAAACCTTAACTCAAATCACTTTTTTTTTTCCGTTAACGGGTTGAGTTGGTCTGAAGAAATCCTAAATAACATTCTCCTTGTGAATGCCCCACATAGGGATGGGTACGGTACGATATACCGTACCGAACTACGGTACCGAATTTTCGGTATGAAAAAAGTTCATACCGGTACCGTACCGACACCGAAAATTTTGTCGGTATACCGAATTTAAATTTAAAAAAAATAATAATAAAAAACTATTTTCGGTATATACCGAAATACCGAAAAAAAATATATTATGTACCGATATCGATATCGAAAATTTCGGTACGGTATCATACCGTACCGAAATTTTCGGTATACCGATTTTTTCGGTAAGTTCGGTATTTTTTCGGTACGATTTTTTGGTATTTCGATATTTTTTCCCACCCCGCCCCCGCCCCACGTATATATTTTGACATCAAAATAAGTACAGGCTTGGGAATCTGCAAGCATATTTAAAATCTTATTTCAAATCATAAATTTGACAACACATAAATTTCCAATATCGTCCTCATTTGTGACCAACATATACAATAAATTTGGGATTCAAGCTTCAGATCAAATCCGTCTAAATCTACCTTATTAAAAATATTTATAAAAGTGAGAAAAAATATACCATGATTTGATTTTTTTAACTTCATCGTTTCAAATTGCAGTTTTGTCCCTCAGTCATTTTTATAATTATGGTATGACCCCAATATAATCACGTCAAATTGCAGTATAACACTTAATTGCTTTCTTGTAATTATAATCTTACCTCTATATGAATATAAATCAAATTAATAATAAAAAAATTGTCCAAAAACACAGGGCGTGCGAGACACTCTATAATCTAGTCCTAAAGATGCCCACTATCATAATGAGATGAGTTGCAGATGATTATGGAACCAAAATTAAGGCAATATTTCAAACACCAGAGCTGGTCCTGGCAAGCCAAGAGAAGAGCAGGTAAAAGCGAGCCTGGGTAAAGAAAGAACACCATGTTTAAACCACCCCGAGCACGCATCAACCTAGGAAACCTATCAGACCACTATCAACTTGTACAAGCCCGGGCCCATGTCTTCAATCAGACAACATAAGAAGACTAAATCAATGGATCATGGACCATGTCCATCGATAATCAAGGAGCATGTTCCCATCCACAATCTCAGATCAGCGGAAGCCAAGATATGGGCCACGTCCTCACATCATGGTCATTACACGAGTATCTTAGAGTGGTCACCGACTTTGCTACACTATAAATATTTATAGCAGGACAAAATTTCATTATCACAAGCACTCACTCTATATTCTTTTGAAAGCAATTTCTTTCATTTGTGCGGATATTAGACAGATTTGAGCATCAGAGTGGTCACGCCGAAAACCATTCTAGCATCCCACTAACTTTGTTTTCAAGTATGCAAACCATCCATCTCGGCTTCATTCTACTCGATCACCAGAACTCACAAGGAGGGAACACATCTCTTCCCGACAAATTGTCCACACAGCTCACCCAATTTCATGAGCAGCATCATTGGCGCCTTCTATGTGAAATCAGATCTATATATATAAATATGGTTTTCACTTGAAAATTATCTAAAGGAATCTATCTGGAAAGGAGATCTCAGACTCAAGGGTCCCTTGGGGCAATCCGCCCCCTAACGGTCCTCAGCAAACCATCATTATCGCTCTTGAAGAGCTAACCCAATGGATCACATCGGTTGTTCAGGAGGGTATTGCATGGAAATTACCCCCCAAAAAGAGCTATTTACACGAGCATGAAGAATTTGAAGACGAATCTCATTCTCGGGACAAGTCTAAAAAGAAGGATGATAGTTCTCAGGTGGGTTCAAAGATATGGCCGAGGAGTTGGAAGAACCGAGGAAGAAGGTGAAGAGGCTAGAAAGATAGGTCGAGTCTTCCTGGACTTTCCAAACCCAGTCGAGGGGATGTCCTTTCTCTTCCCAAATAGTGATTGGGCCCTTACCCATTTACTACAAGTCAACTAAGATCAGGGATTATGGTGGAAATATTGATCCACAGGAACACCTGACCTCGTTCGAGAACATGATCATGTTGCACTTCTATGAAGACAGAATCAAGTGCAAAGCTTTTCTAACCATACTGGTGGACTCTGCCTAGCATTGGTTTGAGAAGCCCGAACCTCAAAGCGTCCATTCCATCGAATACTTCAAGCACATCTTCTTGCATCACTTTAGCAGCAACAAGAAGTATAAAAAGATTGTATTTAGCCTATTCGAAGTGAAGCAAAACATGGATGAATCATTGAGGGCATACATCCGTCGGTTTAATAAAACGGTATGGGAGGTATCATCCTGTGCCCTCGAGAATAAAATTACAGCTTTCACTCAGGGGCTCTGGGAAGGATATTTCTTCCGGTCCCTAGTGAAAAAGTTGCACCGGGACTTTGAAGATCTTTTGTCCTGGGTAGAAAAAGTACATCAAATGGAGGAGATCCAGTGATAGAAAAGAGAAACTATGAAAAAGAAAGAAGAGACCGGGCAGGAAGGGTGGAGGACCGGGAACAGAGAGGAAATCTTTTAAGGCGTTTCTCCCAATATATGCCTTTGAAGGTTTTGAGAAATCAGGTAGTACACATCTGCGATGATGACAAGACTGTACCAAAGACCTCACCGCCACCCCATGACCAACAGATGTCAGTTAAATTCTGTGCGTACCACCAAAAATGTGCTCATGATACGTAGGAGTCATGAGGCCCTGACATATTATTTAAAACAAGAGCCTCATATTGGTTCTAAGTCCGGGTTCCCTGAGATTCCATCTGTTCGGGTGAGGCACATTACTTTTATGATCAATTGACATTAAATGTTCTAAAATTTTTAAGATAGTTTGAATACTCAAGGGTGCACGGGTTATACGAGCCCATCTCAGAGGGCCCACAACAATTAGAATTTTTTTACGATTTTTAAGGTTATTTGAATACTCAGTCATTAATGGGGTTGGAAAGAGGCTTGTGTCTGGGTTATACCTTCCCAACCCAGAAGGCTCGGTTAATTTGTCTGGGTTATACCATTCCAACCCAGAAGGCTCGGTTAATTTGCAACACTTACAATTTTTTTTATTACAATATTTTTAAGGTTATTTGGATGCTCAGTCGTTAATGAGGTTCGATGGAGGCTGGGTGCCCGGGTTATACCACCCCATCCCAAACTTAGAGAATTTTCCTTATGCGATATGTTTTGATCAGCCCTATCAACTTAAAGAAAAACAAAAGAGAGGATATTAGCTATGAATGAACAATATTTTTATTGATAATAAAGATAAGTACAAAGAAAAGCTCGAAGCCTGGAATTACGAAACATATTCTACTTTCTCCATGTTCTCAGGCTCGGCATCATCAGCGACCTTCTCCCCTATCTCTTTAGCAACCTCGTCCAGTAGGGATTTAATGGCCTTATCAAAATTGGGGAAGTTCTCCTTATTTGTCGGAATGAGACCTACCTCTTCAAACTGTTTCCTATATTGTTGGAAGCCCGTGTGGAAGAAAGAGTAGCCTTTGTTGTATACAGTTTGTTGAAACTTCTTGGACAAGAGGAAGGTCGCCCGCCATTCTTCATCAAATTTTTGCCTACTCTTCAAGGTTGGCACCGCAGCATTTGCTTGGGCCGTCAAAGCAATGACTCATCCTTGGCCTCCCGAGCCCACACTTTGGAGGCCTCAAGTTCATTTTCCGCAGCCTCCACCCTCACTCGGGAGTTTTATGTGTATGCTTGGGCCATCTCTAAATTAGCTTGGGCCGCGCCCAGTTGCTAATAGGCCACCTCCAAAGCGCTTTTAGCCCGTCTACTATTTGCTCGTGCATACTTTGGGCCCTGGATAACTTGCTCTGAAGTTGGGCATAAAGTTCCCCAGAGGTCTGATCCTGGTCCGTCTCTAGTCGGGTTAGGAAGACGACATCCTCGTAGGAATCTATCAGCATCCAGATGCCGAGCACAAGTATAGAAAGTGTTAGAAAATTTTTGTTAAGGAAACCAAAGGGAATAGAAGGAAAAAAGGACTTACCGGGAATGCCCCGGTGGTGCCTCGAAGAACTTTTGGCCATAACTTAGACTCAGGAGATGGGCATGCTTAGCCGGTGAAGTCAGGCTCTTCACCAGGCGGACCCCAACGGAAGAAACCCATCCAAGAAAATGTTCCCCAGGCCGTCAGAGGACTCGACGGATATGACCTTGTAACTATCAACTTTGGGGAGGACGAGGGGACCCCCCTCCTCATATTCGTTAAGGATAACATGCTCGAGATCAGTAATGGCTTTCCACTTTTCAGAGATGGTGAGGGATGAGTTACTCTGACTCCTCAGGACCCCGGTCGAAATCCTCCACCCATGCATCCCCCACCCGGGCCTCCCGAGCTTCACCTTCCTGTGCCTCAACAACTTTTTTCTCTTCCTCGGCCACTTTTTTGGCCAGGGTTTTCTTCTCGGCAGCAGCCTCCCGGGCTGCCAATTTCTTCTTCTCGACCGCCTTATCTGCAACACGTTTTTTAGCGAAGTCCTGCTTCATTTATGGGTTTTCTTCAAGATCCAAAGGTGTCAAGTTCAGATATGATAAAAGACTCAGAATACAAAACGTAAGTATCAAAGGAAAGCATATCGGGTTGACCATCCAGGGCATCAAAGTCATCAATTGCCCGATCCACGGGATCTTCAGCTCGAGTGCCAACCCGTAGGCAATTAGATTCTCCTCCGAGATCAGGGTATAAGGGGAAAGTTTATGCCCTTCCACGAGCTCCTGACTCCGGACATAGGGCTCGTGGATCTTCTAGTCACCAGGAAGCTTAGGTTGGGTAGATAGTTTGGATAGAAAGCAGATCCGACAGAAAAGAGCATAATGAAGTCGGATGTAAAAGTACCGGCCTTCCCAACCCTTCAAGGAAGAAGGGATATCATCAAAGAACTGGCTATTCAAATGGGCAGTTAACTGGGTTTTTAGAGGTGACAGTGGAATGGATAACAGGGGACATGGAGAGGGTGGAGTCGGATTGCAAAGCTACAGACTCTAAGTCCGATGAACCACGAGCATTGTCACCGGAAGTAGAAGAGGTAGAATTAGACATGCTGGAAATGAAAAAAAAACTTACGAGAATGGAGAAGTGTAAAAAATGGCTCGAATTATGGAACGAGTTCGCCAGAAAAAGCACGGGACACTGGAATCTCGAGAGCAGGAGAGTTTAAAGCTTGAAGTTTGCAAAAGTGAGAAATGAGGGATGCGGTCGGTATTTATAGGCGTCAAAAGAGTAATCCAAACCGTTTATCTCAAGATAAGAGAACAGATAAGATGTATCATAGAAATTGGAACGGGTAACCCGGGAAGACGAAAGGTCGGGTCGGGTAGGTGAAGCGATGTCTGACAAGACACCCGTTTTTTAAACTGCTAGGGATGATGCCACTCTTCCGTCAACCCTAGCCCGCCTAAAATTCGAAATGTCACTGCTCTCCCTCCCTAGTCCAAGTCTGACCACTCGGGAGAGCAAGTAGGACTCTAGCCCGACTATTTAAGAAGGAAGTGGTAATACCCGAAAAGGGTCCGGTCATCCTTGGACTCGGGAGGGGAAGAAAGACCGAGAACCCAAAGCTGGTCCCGAGAAGCCAAGAGGAGATTGGGTGGAAGTCATCCCTTATAAAGAAAGAGCACCATATTTAAACCATCTCGAGCACACATCAAGCTAGAGCTGGTCTCGAGAAACCAAGAGAAAACTGGGTGGAAGCCAGCCAATATAAAGAAAGAGTTTAAACCACATTAGGCACGCATAATCCCAAAAAACCTATCAGACCACTACCAACTTTTACAAGCTCGGGCCCAAAGGCTCAATCGAGTAACACAAGAATACTAAGTCAATTGATCATGGACCTTATCCACCGATAATCAAGGGGTCTATTCCTCTCCACGATATCATATCATGCAGAAGCCAAGACGTGTGCCCCATCCTCACATTGTGGCCATTACCCGAGCATCTTGAAGTGGTCACCGACTTTGGTATCCTATAGATACACGCATAGGTAAAATCAAAGAATTCACTTTCAATCTCATAGACACACTCTATATTATCTTAAATTTTTTACATTTGTGTAGATACTTGACTGACTTGAGCTTCAAAGTGATCACGCTAGAAACCCTTCCGACACGCCACCAACGTTTTTTGTTTTTGAGTGTGCAAACCATCCCGTCGGATTCATTCTATCCGGCCACCAGCTCTCACAGAAAAGAAACACATCTCTGCCCGAGAAATTACCCACCTCACTCACCGAATATTTCTCAAGCAGCATCAAATTACCCACCTCACTCACCGAATATTTCTCAAGCAGCATCAGCAAATATAGCATCAACATAGAACTTAATTATATATATATACAATATAAATAGATCGAAGTGCATAATTTAATACGAAAGAATAGAGATATACTATGCAAAGGTCAAATTAATCAGTCATATTTTAAAGTGACACACAAAGGATTTTTGGCACGAGTATTTTGTTATAATAGCGTAGCTAATAATGTGGTCTTTTGCACAATATATTTATTACTTTCAATATTAAACCATGCGAAAAATAAAAAAAAAATCATACAAAATCAATTTCTAATAAAAAGAGAGAGATCGACACGTTAGCCATATTCAAATAATTCGAAAATCGACAAATGCGAGAGATACGCGTAATTTAGGATCTTGTATGGCGACGATTATGCTTACGACCGAGTTAGAATGATCAAGTTCAAGAATTGAAAATAAGAAAGTTGATATCCTTCTAAAGGGATTAATTTCACCGTCAAATTATTTTGTTCATCCATTAAAGTTTTGAACCCAAAAAACATATATTATAAACTACAAATTATAGTTTTCCCACATAAGTGATTTAACTGGACAAGTATTTTGTTCATTCAGCAACTTTTTCCTAACTAAATTAATGCCCCTCCTATGAAAAAAGTTTAAACAAGAGGTTCTCCAAGGCAAAATTTGTTAAAAAAAAAAACACAGGGTTCAATAAACTAACATCCTTCTCTTGATCAATGTGTAAGTTTTGACAACCGTTTACCTTAGTCCAGACTCCAGGAACGACGTTTAACCTCGTCCTTTTCCTCAGGAACTAGCCAAAAAATTTTCGAGATTAATTTCCCAATTGAGATCGTGTCATGAGGCTTGAATATAGGGGAGAAATACAGCACTTGAAGTATCAGAATATTTTGAGTTCTCACAGTTCTGCCCTTGATTCCTGATCTTCCAAGGAAGAAGCTTCATTTATGTTTTGTGTTTGTGTAGGAGGCGCAGACTGCTCTTTTGGTTCTATGTTTTCATCTAAAATCTTGGCAGTGAAGCGTCGAGCTTCTAAATCAAGATCAGGCCATTCTGCAACTATTCTTTTAGCTCCCTGTAAGAAAACATAAGAGTTCAGAAAATGGAATAAAAGAAGTAGAATGCTCAGGGACTTGATTGTTACCTGAAGTTTAGGCTCCTTTGTCATGGGATTATTGCACAGATCTATGGTTTTTGCTCGTAATTTTGTTGCATTACCACACCATGACTCGCACCACAGCCATTCTTGAGGAAGGGAAAAGATGGGCACCATATGTTGGGCATAGTTTGGAAGATCCTGGAAAATGGACCAAACTTTTATTAGCGTGTTGAAAGAAAGTGGAGCAAATATAATCTATATTTTCACTTCTTATTCATCGTTTGATTCTAATCTCAACGGAAAATACTCATCCCCTCGCCCAATCTTCCGCACCACCCCAAAACTCAGGGAAGAGCCACGGGCAAAGTTGGGAGATGCAATTGATTTTGGGAGGCAAAAAAAGTTCTAAATTTTTTCACCCGATGGGGACAATACGAAAAGAACGATATGGAAGGCACAGGCTTCAAGAAATAAGAAGAGCAACAAGATTGGCACTTATTTCAGATGCCTATAAAATAAACTAAGAACACCAAGAAAAACTGTCACCTGATCAAGATTAGAAAGACTATTTGGATCTTTGCTCAGGGTTTCGTAGACAACTCTCAGTTGATCTCCTGCTGCTGTTTCCCGAAATTTGACCAAGTCAACGACATACAGAGCGCTAAAAAAACATGTCACACTGTTAGGCAGCTATCACTGAGGTAATCAGAAAAATATAAACCATTAAAAAGCTGAATATACCTAATATGATATGGTTTCCCCCTCAAATGATCTTTCCAGAAGCCCTGTTCAATAAGGTAAAATACAAACAGATAAATTTAAAATTTATTATAAGAATGAAGAGAAATCGAAAATAGCAAGTAGTCGAGTCAAGTAATATCTACTTGTTTCCAAAATCGGTAGCCATCCATTTCTTTATTGTTGTCACAAAATGGTGTGTAGGCCAAGGGTAGGCCCCTTAAATACATGTCATAAAGTTCTCCCATATCAGCCCTGACAATTTGGTCTGCGTCCACAAATATAACCTGCGGGTAAAAAAAATATCACGTGGGATTTTTACCCAATAGTGGAAATATCCAAGGTGAAACATAAACTAAGAGGTTTATGCAATGTTTGATTTTCCGAATGGAGTATTGGGGGAAAGTTGGAGGCAATATTTTGGAGGAATGATTTGGGAAATAAACCTAAAATGTACACAGTTTTATTCAGTGGCAATGGAGTTGTTATTGAAGATGACAAATCATGTAAAAATGGTAAATTAATTAAAAAACTTAAAACAATACATTTTTGGATTAGAATAAGTAATGAAGTACATTTTACTAGGAATGATAAGAGGGAATATGACATTTTACTATGATGATAATATTGAAGATGACAAACATTGCGACAAACTTTTACACTGGTTAAAGTCCAAATACCTTCTCTAATGCAAGAGGAAATATGACATCAAGGAAAAGGATCTTGTACGCCCATATGATTCGCTGTTTTTCTTTTTGTTTATGTAACCATGAAGGCCACTTATAAGTGACCAATTCATACTCAAAACCATATTCACGAGCCATATGTGGGATTAAATCCTGCACAAAACTATCGATCAATGACGATGCCAGAAAATACACGGAGGGGCGGAATGAGGACTCAAAAACTGAAGGGGACGAAATCATGTTTTCGTAAAAGTAAAATATATAAATATCTATAAGCACATAGAAAAAATTAACCAGCGGGGGGATGCAATCCTTCCCCTGCTAGCCCTCTCCCCCCTCTGCAATTACTATGAATAATCAAGATGATGCTTATAGAAGGCAGAAACACTTCGGATACAATTGAACGGAAGAACTGAGATCATTATATGAACAGAAGTAAGCGAATGCAGGATATGACCTTAAATTGAGGAGAGAGATAGTTCTTTATAAACCAAAACTTGACGGGCCGCCGCGTATTTTTCAGCACACTCAAAATCATAATTTTCAGAAATCGTTCGTACCTGCAAAGCAGTAGTTTGTGAAGCAGTTAAAGCTGAGAGAAATGAAAAAAAATAAAGCAATATTACAACAAAAAGTGGGCTACACTATATACTACATCCTTTTCCTGCAATGGGAACAGAAAATGATCTCTATAGCCAATCTATTACATTTATACACATAATACTTTCCAACTGTGAAGACAAATACTAAAAGTAAGCAGGAAAATAGTGACAGTGACAAGGATTCAAGAGTTTGGCATGATGATGTTATTTATTTCCAGATACACCATATCAGAGTTCTGATCATATTTTGTACTGGTACATGCAAAATTTGGCAAAGAAATTGAGGGAACCAATTCTTGGAGTTCCATAATAATGTCAAAGAAGATTTCGAAGACTTATCTGAAGAGTAAAAAAAACTTACTGAAAATGACTAATACACAAATAATTAACTTACAAGTGTCCAGATGCAATAGAAAATATATTTATTGTTTTCCCATGACGACCACCCTTCCCAGGTTCCTACAAGAAAAAGATAAGAACCTTGTCAATAATGCATAACCTCATTTTGACTTTCAGCTAAAATTTATGCATGAGCTAAGAGAACTTTTGCCAAAATAAACAGCTAAGGTCTATCGGATAAGAGGAAAGCATGGAGGGAGAATGCGGAAGGTGTGGCTGAAAAAATCAAAATAAAATGGGAGTTGAAAGAGTTGGTGTGCCGACGAAACATAATGTTATATCAAAAAGCGAAAATTAAATGGTTAAAAGAAGGAGATCGAAACACCAAATTTTTCCATTCCTTGTTAAACCACCGAAAAACAAAGGCTATGATTGGTAAATTGGAAATGGATGATGGGGGGGTTATAGAGGATGAGGGTCAAAATAGTACAATTCATTGTTGATTATTTTCAAAAGCTGTACAATAATAGAGATGTGAAAAGATTTGGGATTGAAGGAGCGGAATGGGCACCTATCAATGATGATATGATGATTGAACTCGAACAACCATTCTCCGAAGAAGAGGTTAAGAAGGCAGCGTTTGCGTGTGACAGATGTAAAGCACCGGGGCCCGATGGTTATACTTTGGCATTTTATCAGGATTGCTGGGATATAGTTAGAGGCGATTTAATGAAGGTGTTTGAAGAATTTTATGAAGGGGGGATCATTAATGGGTTGACCAATGAATCGTACATATGTTTGATACCAAAGAAACATGACTCCTTAAAAGTAAAAGACTTCAGACCCATTAGCCTCGTTACGAGCTTATACAAGATAATTGCAAAAGTGTTGGCCACAAGAATGAAAAAAGTGTTATTACATACATTGTCAGAATCCCAAAATGCATTTATTGAGGGAAAGCAGATATTGGATTGTTGTTTGATTGCGAATGAGTTGGTTGAAGAAGGGAGGAAAAAAAACAAAAAAGGGTGGTTTTTGAAAATTGATTTTAAAAAAGCTTATGACAATGTTGAATGGGATTTCTTGGGTTTCGTCTTACAGAAGAAAGGATTCGGGGAAAGGTGGAGAGGATGGATAAGAGGATGCATAAATAATGTTTCGTTTTCAATCATGATTAATGGGAGACCGAGGGGGAAATTTAAAGCATACAGAGGACTCAGACAGAGAGATCTTTTATCACAATTTTTGTTCAATATGGTTGTGGATGTTTTGGGAAGACTGGTTGACAAAGCAAAACAAGAAAATTTCATCAGAGGATGCGAAGTGGGCCGAGATAAGGTTGAAGTATCACATATACAGTTTGCGGATGATACATTGTTTTTTGTTAAGAGGGAGAAACACTTAGGGTTCTTGGTGCGAGTTTTGAAGGCGTTTTGTGATACGTCAGGATTGCGGATCAATTGGGACAAGAGTGCTTTATTGGGTTTAAATCAGGAAGAAGTAGAAGAGGAAGATATAGCTAAGGGGATTGGTTGTCGCAGGGAACAATGGCCAATAAAATACTTGGGAGTTCCCCTCGGGGGTAATCCTCTACAAAAATCTTTTTGGGAACCTATAATGATTAAGATAACTAGAAAATTGGCATCTAGGAAAAAGGCGTTCTTGTCCAAAGGGGGGAGAGTAACATTGATTGCTGCGGTATTGAATGCTTTGTCTATATATTTCATGTCACTTTTCAAGGTACCAAAAGGAGCAGCGGGAGCGATGGAGAAAGTAATGAGAGACTTTTTGTGGGATGGGAATGAGGGAGAATCACATTGTCATATGGTTAGATGGGAAAAAGATTGTAGACCGAAGGAGAAAGGTGGCTTAGGTCTCGGGAATATATGTTTGAGAAACATTGCGTTGATGGGAAAATGGTGGTGGAGGTTTAATGTTGAAAATGATTCTTTGTGGAAAAGAATTATACAAAGCAAGTACGGGCTACAAGAAAATAGATGGGATGCGGGGTTCGCTAAGAATGTGACTTTTAGATGTCCGTGGAAGTTCATTTCTACAACATACCCGACTTATCACCGACTAGTGAGATTAGTTGTTCGAGGGGGGAACAAAATCAGGTTTTGGGAGGATATTTGGTTGGGAGATTCATCTTTCCGGGATTCGTTCCCATCATTATTTCAGCTTTCTTTGGTTCGTAACTTGCCTATTTCTTTTTTTGCTTCCTTCGATACTTCATCAAATGATTTTTCTTGGGATTTGCATTTCCGTCGATCTCTACGAGAGAACGAGATCATTCAGTTATCTTCGCTTTTAAGCATTTTGGAGGGGGTGAGATTAGTCGAAGGGGTTGATGATTTTCAGCAGTGGGAGGGGGATCAATCCGGGAAATTCACCGTCAAATCTTTTTTCCGATCATTCTTTACGGATAGTAATGGTGCACAAGATTTCAATTTCTTCAATATCATTTGGAAAACTCCTATCCCGTCAAGGATTCAAATATTCTCGTGGACGGCAATCCTTGCAAAATTACCGACATCCGAGATGATGCAAAAGAGATATCCTAATTGTGCTCTTTGTCCCAACTGGTGTGTGTTGTGTCGAAAGGATGTGGAAACACAAGATCACTTGTTAATTCATTGCAAGTTCACACATGCATTGTGGGCTAAGGCTTTGGAAGAGATGAGACTGGTCTGGGTCGTGCCGAAAACAACTCATGATTTGTTTAGAACAGATCTCGGACATATGCTCGGCAAAAGGCGTAAAATTTTCTGGACAGTGGTCATCCATGGGATTTGTTGGGCAGTTTGGTTAGAGAGAAATAGGAGAATTTTTGAAGAATTGGAAGAAACCACAGAAGACTGTTGGGGAAAAATCAAGTTCACAATAGCAAACTGGATCGGAGCGGACAAGCACTTTCAGGGATTGTCTACGTTTGATATTCTACGTGATTGGTCGTTTGTGTATTGTTGAAAATTATTTACATACTAATGCGTGGCAGTGGACCACTAGTCCACTTCTTGTAATATAAAATTCTAATTTTAATAATATGGTTATGTTTCTTATCAAAAAAAAAAGAGAGAGAGGACGGGAAAAAAATTTACCGTGGAACTAATTTCACCCTTCTTTGAATGGTCCTTCCCACCAATAAATCCAGAAGCCCATTTAAGGATATTTGAATTCCAGCTGTTCTGATTTCCCTGGTCGATATTGGAACAAAACATAACTTGAAAGTCCATAAATGAACTTTGCAGAATAATCAACAAAGAATATGATGAAATCTAAAGGTAATCCCCTTACTTTCTTCCCGGAAATATTACTATCATCATCAGAAGGGATTAACAGCTTCTCTCGTTCCATACCCTTCTTCTTTATCACTTCCATGTGTACTAATTTACCACGCATGTCGTTTATTATCAAGCGTTTCAACAAAGTAGTCTCCTGACCTCCTTCACCATCTTCCTTCATTAGATAGAGCTCCGAGCTTCTTCCTGGAGCAAGCTGCAAGTACCATACCCCAGGAGATACCTTCATTTGCCAGTAACCAAGATTGGCCATAACAAGGGTGTCCACCAAGTGGGGAGAATTTTTTGTTCCAAGGATCAATTGCAAACCCCGGGGCGGTTCATGATCTTTCTCAGAACAATGGCCTGATTATTATTGTTCTCAAATTAGTATGATTCATAGGTTACAATTTTTAACAAAAACTGCGGTAAAAAGGATACCTGTGAGAACAAGAGCTTCGAGTTCAAACACAGCTTGCAGTGTTCTGGTGTCAGCTAAATTTTCAAGTAATATGTTGTCCAGATCATGGCTGCATTATCACATGACATATTGAACATGGGAAAATACATAAAAATTTCTCTCCTTAGAATATTTGACAAATTACTATACAAAATTTTGCGCAAACACTTCTAAAATCGGATGCTGTCAGCAGAAACTTACATGGCAACAACCGGCTCAACAAGCCATGGTTCAGGAACATCCAGATTCATGGTGAGTGTCTTAGATAGTGGCATATTTGCAAAAAATGCTCTGGGACCATGGACTGTATGATCTGTACTGCTGAAATCATCCTGGAATAGCTAGAAAGAGTGAACAAAGTAAACCAAATTTTTTTCGAAAATTCACAAGCTAAAAGACATTTGATACCGTTGTTGGCAACACATATCTGTAGTAGTTCTTCAGAGGAAGATCTGCCAGAGAACTCTACCAAAAACATCAACAAGATTACTCTTTTAAAACCAGCTATGGAGCTAAACTAGGCAAAAAATTCAGAATATAATGATCCAAAATAATGAAAATGTAATAAATAGCAACAAACCAACAAGGTTTCAAAATTAATACTCATGCTGTGAATTAATTATCTCCTAAAAACTCAACTTGATACCAAAATAAGGATTTCCGGCTGCAATCTGACATTTTACAACATAAATTATTAATCTATCACTCAATTTGACAATCAAAAAAGTAACAGAATCAATAGGAATTTTTTTTTTATAGGAAACATAATTATATTATAAAGAAATAGTTATACGGTTACATGAAGTGGACTAGTGGTCCACTAAGAGCAAATGTAAAACTCAAAATTAGCAATACACATAAGTCCAATCCCTTAAAAGATCTAGTATTGATAAACTCTGAAACTCTTTATTACTTCCAATCCAGTTAACTATCTTGATTTTGATTTTCTCCCAACACTCTTCTGCACTGTCTTCCAAGTCTTCAAAGATTCTTCTATTTCTCTCTAGCCAGATGCCCCAGCATATGCCATGGATCACCACCCTCCAAAAAACTCAATAGGAATTGGGTCCAAGAAACTGTGCAAGGACAGTTCTCCACGTAAGATAATATCTCAAATTATGTATTGTCCTTGGTTCTTCAAACTATGGAATTATAAAAAGTACAGATGAAGATAATACGCCTCCGACCACCAATTCATCTCTCCCCACTCTTCCCCTAAGCAGATCCACGTTCATCATACAATTGTCGGGAATTCAATTCCAACGGGCATTTCACAGATTCTCACGCAAGAAATAATTGTTCCAAACCACACATCAGCAATAACATTATCATTCTCCACATTGATTCCCAAGAATCTAGGGTTATGCTCAGGTAAATATACTATGAACAAAGTCCCATGTATCATGTTCTGTAGTTTGATATACGAAAAATATATGATGAAGAAGATGAATTCTTATTCATACCATTAACTGAGACATACAACTTATACCTATACATAATAAATAAGAAGATAACAACGTAATCTAATCTAATCTAGTCCAAAGTTTAAAATATAAAACATTATATGAATGTTTATCTAACAATTCAAATGCATATCCACCCTCTAGTTGGGTGGTATATGTCCATCATGACCAACTTGACATCATGTCTTCAAATGTAGGTCGAAATAGGGTCTTTGTTAGGATATCTGCAACTTCTGAATGGCTAGGAACGTAGTTGAATTTCAAGATTCCCTTCTCAATTTTCACTTGTGAAATGACGGTCTACCTCAACATGTTTGGTACGATCATGATGAACTGGATTCTTGACAATACTTATCACATCTTGATTGTCAAATTTTAGTTCCACTGTTAGTGACCTTCCAATTTCAAATTAGTCAACAATCTTTGAAGCCATATTCCTCCGCAAATCCCATTGGCCAAGGGCTGAAATTCTGCTTCTGCCCTCTGCTTCTTGCCACCACAGTTTGCTTCTTGCTAAGCCATGTTACTAGGTTACCTCATACAAATGAGCAATACCCAGATGTTGGTCGTCTGTCAGTAGACGATTCTGCTCAGTCAGCATCACCGTATACCTGTACATTTCTTGTGGTGGTTCTTCGAAAACATAGTTCATTTCCCAGAGACCACTTTAGGTACTTCAATACCCGAAGAACGGCATATTGTTCATGAACGGACTCACAACACTTACAACAAATCCAATGTCAGGTCTTGTGTCAGACTGATATATCTGCTTGCCCATTAACCTCTGATATCGGCTATCCTCCTCCCAATTTTCGTATTTGGGTCCATAGGAGTATCAACTGGCTTGCATTCCAATATCCTTGTTTCTTTCAAGAGGTCCAAGACATATTTTCTTTGATAAATCAGGATCCATGCTTTGATCTGGCCTCTTCCATTTGCAAGAATATTTCAAACGTCCTAAGTTCATCATCTCGAATTCTTTTGAGAGCAACATCTTAATCTAAGAGAGCTCCTCCTCATGGTTTCCAGTGATAACAAGATCGTCCATGTATATGATGATAAAAGAGATCATATCTTTGTTGGACTGTTTGACAAACATTGTGTGAACTGATTGGCACTGCATGTAACCACTACCTTTGAAGACTTTGGTGAACCTGTGAAACCAGGCTCTCGGAGATTGCTTCGGACCATAGAGTGACTTCTTCAACTTACATACATTGTTGACAGTAGTCTCTGACTCAACTCCTGGAGGCATACTCAAGTAAATTTCTTCTTCCTGATCCCCATTCAAGAAAGTATTTTTGAAATCGAGTTGGTATAGAGGTCAGTCTAAATTTGCAGCAATGAATAGGAGTACATGGACCATATTTAGCATGGCTACCGGTGCGAAGGTTTCTTGACAATCAATCTCATAAATTTGGGTATACTTTTTTGCTACTAGCCGTGCTTTAAATCGTTCGATACTTCCATCAGCCTTCTGCTTAACTGTGAAGATCCACTTGCAACCAACGGTCCGTTTCCCGGGTGGAAGTTCTGCCAAGTGTTGTTCTTCAAGACCACGGTTTTATCAAAGGCAACAGTCCTCCATTTTGGATTTTGGAGAGCTTCAGTGATGTTTGATGGAACCTGTAGCTGGTCTAAATTCACAAGAAATGTTCGATACGCAGGAGACAAAAGATCAAGTGAGACAAAGTTACTTATAGGATGTTGGGTGCAAAATCTAACTGTTTATCTCAAGGCAATGGGTCTATCAAAAAGTCCATCAATGTTAGTGAGTCAAAGCTCGGCGTACCTTGAGTGTGATTCAAAGCATCTGGTGGTTAGGAAGTACCATTGGTTGGCTGATCGTGGGAATGTTGTGGAGAATGTGAGAATTGCGGTAAAACTGAAAGAGGGTTTGATTTGGTGTTTGGAAGTTAAGGACACGGGAAGGCATCCTATTTATTAGGTGAGTGGCAGTTAGAACGACGCCAGCCCCAGAAATGATATAGGACATTCCAAGTGAACAACAGGGAACAAGCAACTTAGAGGAGATGACGATTTTTGCGTTCGGCAACACCATTTTGCTGAGGGGTGTCAGGGCAGGAGTTTGACGACGATCCCTTGAGTGATGACTGGTGAGGTAATCACTCAAGACAGAGTTAAGAAATCTCTTGTCCGATCAGTGCGGAGAATTTGGATATTGGTGGAGAATTGTGTTCGAATCATGGCATGGAAGATTTTAAAAAATGTGGAAGTCTCATTTTTTTTCTATCATGAGGATCACCCAAGATAGACGAATATGGTCATCTACAAATAATAAGAACCAACGTGTACCCGTGACGTTTTTCACATTGAAGGGCCCCAAATATCACTATGAATAAGTGCAATTGTTCTCAGCCTTCCATGTTTTGAACTTTGCATCGCTCGAATCAGGGCGGGACACCGTGCCTTTAAGGAAATCTCCCCGCGGCCACAAATGAACATCAAGACAGATTGCGACCAAGGCAGGAAGGTACGGCTATCAAGCTTATGACACATGATGCATAGTGGAGATGAATTGCCCACGCTTGGGGACGTCGTCACTAAAGGGAAAGGACTGTAGGAAGATGAGGCCATGCCGTATTCGTCGTAGGCGGAACCCGAATTCTGATACCATGTAGTTTGATATACGAAAAATATATGCTGAAGAAGATGAATTCTTATTCATACCATTAACCAAGAAATACAACTTATACATAAATCAGAAGAGAACAACATAATCTAATCTAATCCAAAGTTTAAAATATAAAACAGTAGATGAATATTTATTTAACAATTCAAATGCCTATCCTAATCTAAATTTGGATATTCAACATGTTCCAATGATGAAGGGAGAAGGAGGCACAGCCCTTGAACTTTGGGATATTTCAGGTTCAGCCATTCAATGAGGTGATTGCCTTGGCCATAACGCCCTGTGTAGGTGTGACTTAAAAGTTCCAGGCACACTTTAAGCGAGTCTCAAATGACAGAATTGTTTATCACAAACGATATTCAAATGTATCATTCTTAATTGCTTGTGCACTGGTGATGGTTTGTTTTCTGGTTATTCAGTACTTTGTAAAGTTCAGATTAGTAATGTGATTATTTCCTGAATACATAAGAATTCTAAAATATTATTCGGTAGTCCGCCTCTTTCAATAAGATGCGAGTCCTGAGTTGCATTGAGTTTTGGACGCATCACACATGACATGTTCCCTTTAATTTGTCAAGTGTTTCTAATAATTATAGAAGACTATGTGTCTCCTATAGTTTACTCTAACAGAACGTTTCAATTCATGATTGAGCAATGACACCTCACAATTCAAAAGCCAATTTGATCTCACAAGATTGTATGAAATTTCAGAATTTTAAGAATGCAAACCATACTTCATCAGATAGAGTTCTGAGAAAACACACACACACACCCAAAAGAACAAGAAAAATAAATATATGAGTGATTATGAACTTTTAAAAATAAATTTACCACTGGATTGAGCACAACTCTCATGCTTGGCTGAACAAACTTTGATAGCATCCGTAGAAGAGCAGAGAGCTTTTGACCCGATGGACTCAATGGATCAATAACGGCATCAATATGAATGGTTGAAAATTCGTTTTGCAGAATAACAGCACTGCATAATATAAGAGCAACATAATTAAACGATTTGGAATAAGACATCTATAGGCCCTCGTATGTTTGATAGGTAAGACTATAATAAGCCATAATTTGATTTCATGACAGCACAAGAAATTGCATTTTAGGTTTTATGGTAAATGATATGGAAAAAAGAAAAAAGTTTGACAATAAAAATTCAGAAAGTCCGATATCAATTCTGAGACAAATGAAAAAAGTGAAAGAAGCCAAATCAAACATTGGCTTACATTGACTACAAACACTTAAATTGAGTTAGACACAGGGAGTTCGAATACAGCGATTTCATATCTATCCGTTCTAACAACATCCACAGTATCTATAGCTGTTGATTAAAATAAAATGAGACTCGTTGCTCTGAGTCAACCCATCCTAATATGACATGAAAGCCAGTCATGAAGCATTTCAAAACTCAACATAAAACAAGCCCATACTTAAAACCAGTGCATCTGTCAAATCTGACATTTTGCAGGCTGCAGTTCAACGCTACCATAAAGTCAAACCTTTTGCACAATAGTTGTCTACCTGTATTCTGCATTCAGTATATCAAATCGAGCACTTTCAGAACTTCGATCCCGCGTAGCAATTGAGGATGAGATAGCCATAACAATGTCACTGATAAATTTGCTACAAAGAGAAAAAGAATAAAACATTTTAGCACAGTACCCAAAACTGGTTTAACAGAGGGCAAATATAACATAGACAAGCGAAGGACCAAAGCAGAAGTAACAGAACAAACAATTCTTTGAATCTCAATGGCGGCGAAATATCCTTTGAAAATTAATATCATATATATATGTATATGAATACAGACACACACACACACACAACCTAATTAGTTACTTCCACACAAGTAAAGAGGCTGCTGTAAGCAAAACGGGTTGGTATAAGGGGAAATTGATGACTCGAAAATGCAAGTACATTGTCATTATGGAAAGAATTAATCAAAGTAATTGATTTTATAATCCTCAGTGGAAAAGTCAGAAGCATTCAGTGTTTTTCTTCTGTCTAGTCATTTTAATAAGTAATTACCAAAGTCAATAAATTTACTCTGACCAGTTTACTCCTCCATTAAAACTCGAGTTTCTAAATAAATCGAGTAAATGGTGCAGATATTGCGGCCTTGACTTTGTTATAAGTCAAGCACCATGTTCACAAGTTTCCAGTGCAAACTGAGGTAAATGACCACTCTGTTGCTAGAAAAAATAAAACCACGTTCCACCATCAAGGATAAGATATTATTAGGCAGATGGGTATAGCAAATACTAATGCTACCAACCATGACAATTTCAATGTTACAATCAAAAAAAGAGATCTTAAAAGCGCCAGAAAAGGATTGGAATCCTACAGTCCCATGAAAATGGGAGGTCTCATCATGTTGGAGCAAACATTTATTAGCGATCTTTGAAAATTGAAATGAGGTAAATATTTCTATTTACCATTTTATTTTCTTTGACATAAATTTCCTCACTGGCAAGGAAAATATAAATATGTCAACGGCGTAAATATAGTGACAAAGCAGAAGTGAATGAAGGTGCTTTTGTATCTAGCATGTAGTGTGCAGGACAAACACGAACATAAACAAAATGATGATTAACCAACCAATTTAATAAAATACATTAAAATATGATATACAAATGGTATGTAAAACATCACAATAATGACTCCGTAAAATCTCATGAAAAAATTATGTCAGATTGGTGAAAGGGTATTACAACACGATCATACAAATACAGTAGCTAACCCCATTTTGAAATACCTCGTCAGCATGTCAGGATCTATGTCCTCCCATTTTATGTCTTCAACAATTTCAGCGATGTGTCTTATCCGTTGCTTGAACTCTAAGGATTCAAGAAGTTGTAAATCATGACTCAAGAATGTACTACCATCAAAAAGCCGGATCACCTATTAAATACAATAATGGCATCTTAAAAGCAGCGGTAGGGCAGCATAATCTCCATCAGAACCAAATGCAACATAAGATTTCAGATAGAGAAAATTGAAGTTTTCAATCATTCTCGTCCAACAAAATAAATAAAAAAAGATAAAAGCCCGGAAACCATATTATAACAGTAATGCCAAAAATCAAATGCTAAATTCAAAGGATGAACATACTTACTTTCCCATTGGTAATAACCGCATTCATACCATAGTCAAGACCAATATGCCTATATAAAAACTGGGTCACCTGCACGTGAGTTGAATTATATCATCAATGAATCAGTTCCAATTTTAAGTGTCTCATACAAATAACAAAAATTGTTATCACAAATGCATAAATCGGATAGGTACTTGTAAATACCTGTCTTCCCAGAATCTTATATATAACAAACCTAGAAAATAAAAGATTTGCTGGTATAGGGATACTGCTTTTATATATTTTTTACAATCTAGAACAAGATGAAATGCTAGCTGTTGGTCCTAACAAAACTTGCTATCTCATCCACACTGAATAATAAGGATCCAGAACTAAGATGCGGCTACACTAACCAAAAATATGGAATAGCTTCTAGTGAGAGAAATATTTCAAAATGCTCTACTCCTCCCTTTTCCTTCGTTCCCGTCATCTGACATATTTCGTCAACACTGGTTCTTGACTTTCCGGCGGCGTCGACAATTTCATTCAGTCCGGCGACGACCATTGGCCGCCGGTGCCAGATTCATTTTACTGGGTCTCGTAATTTAAGGTTCTTTACATCATCATTTACGACTTTCTTCGAGGAAGGAAACTTTATGGCTGTTCGCAATTTAAGGAATCGCCGGTATGGAGCTCACGAAGTCAGAACAACACCATGGGAAGAAACGATTAAGATAGAATTCAAAATCTTCACGCTGAGGCTAGGGAATGACGGTCGTTCTATATGGTGGGCTGAAAAAACTAGGAAATCTAATTATTTGATGGATTTCGAAGGAGAGGAGGCGCGTTGGTTCAATCTCCGACTCAAGGAATACATTAGTTCACCAATTACAGGTTCGGGTTCTCAACGCTTCAGAGGAAGGAATGCAGTCTTCATTATACAGAGTTTCGCCAACAACCGAGGAGGATATTTAGAGTTATCCAAATTTAATAAGAGCGGCAGAAAACAGATTACCATCGTACCAAGTGGATTAAGAACTGAAGGTTGGATTAACATTTCAATTGCATTGGATAAGCTGACGACAAGCAGGCACCAGAGGAGATCTAATCAGAGCAATTTTAATCCTCGTGTTGCCCAGTTGATCCACAACACAACCATTCAAGCCAACAGAAATTTGACAAGGATCTCCAATGGTGGAATGATGAGAAATGCGGAAGTAACTGATAAGCAGCGGGTCCAGCAAAAATGGGATGAAGCCATAGTAGTCACCAGAATTAAAGTCAATGATTCATGGCAGCGTATTGAAGGGGTCTTAAGGAATTCAACAAACAGAAATGTCAAACTCTTTCCGTTCCAGGCTAACAAAGCTCTATGGTGGCCTCCCACTGCGGATGAAGCTTCTTTTTATGTCAACCTGAAAAGGGGATTCTTTGACCTTGGAGTGACATTACTATTTGAACGATGGTCAAAAGACATTGACACTCTGCACACGGTAGAAGCATGTTGTAACAGCTGGATTTATATTTATGGATTACCTTGGGAGCTATGGTCCCCGGCATCATTTAATAACATAGGTGAACAATGCGGGGGTTTGCTGGCCATTAGTGTCGACACATTACATTTCAGAGAACTCGGTGCGGCAAAGATAAAGGTGAAAGGAAATGAAGGAGGGTTTATTCAAACTAAGATGCAAGTTCAACTACAAGGGAGTATTACAGAAATAAGAATCAAAGTGGAAACTTTTGATCCTAATGGCTATGATAAGTACGAGAAGCAGACTTACGCTCAAGTAGTAGTGAATGGGAAGAAAATCTTAGCGGGGTGGGGGAACAATAGTATTTACAAGACATTAGCAGAAGGAGGATATCACAAGCATTCGGAACAAAGATAGAGATACCCAAGCATTTCAATCCGAACAAGGAACAATATCCATAAATGTCGGATCAGAAGGAAGAGCGTGCAGCATGGGGGATAACATGGAAGAGAAAAGGGGTGTAATACCTCCTACAGATTCGGAAAATATTCCAAACATGGCGTCTGAACCAAAAAACCAAACATTCCAGGCAAAGGCAATCAAGATACTGAGAAACCTTGATCCAAAAGAACCAAACAAATTCAGATGTTCTTCTATTGTTTCATTGAATATCAACCAAGGTGATGAACTTTTCAACAGGGAGGGATCGGAAAACAAAAACAAAAAATTTAACAAGTTTGGGAAAAATTATTACAGAACAAGGAATAAGGTTGCTACAGGAAATACCGAAGGAAAAAACTTAGGGGGGTATTTTGGAACAGACATTCATGACAGGGGGATCTGTGGGAAGATGGAAGCTGGTGACGCCGAAGGATCAGAGGAAATCGCAATTGAAGATTCTCAAGATGAATTAATTGAAGAGGAATTTGATTCATCAGATACGGGTAGCATGGGCTACATCAGTTCGGAAGTTCCAGAAACTGATGAAGATGTGGTAACAGAATTGGATACATTGTTCTCATCACCAAAAGGAAAAAAGACTTTCACAAGTTCCAATTCATTAGAAAATCCAGCACCTTCAGTGGGACAGGTTCTTGTACAAAATCATTCTATCTCTACAATCCATTCTTTGTCTTTAACTGTTCTTTTACAATCACCTTTCACATATTTGGGTCTGTCTAGAGGTTTTTTAGGTGGGGGTTTAGGAAGAGTTGGTGGAAAGCCAGGTAACGGGACATGTATACTTACAAGGAATGTGATGGAGGAAAGGATAGTGGAAGCAGGAGAGGAGGCGGCAAATGTAAGAGTTGTCAGGTGTGGAAGAGGGGCTAAGATGTCAAACGGTAATTTAAAGAAGGAATTGTACAGACTTCAATGTGGTATAAATTACGAAAGAGGTTCTACTTCGAAGGGTCCCAGCGTGATCCGATGAAAATATTTTCTTGGAATATACGAGGTGGAGGGGCTGTGCGAAGAAGACAGTTGGTAAGAATGATTATCCGCAAAGAAAGACCAGATATTGTTATACTACAGGAAACAAAACTTGAGATGGTGGACAGAAAATTTGTGGCAAGTGTGTGGAAGTCAAGATTCGTAGATTGGGTCTGTCTACCAACAGTGGGAAGATCGGGGGGGATTCTTGTGATGTGGGATCCACGAGAAGTTACAGTTAGCAATAACCTAATTGGGGAATTCTCGGTGTCAATTGAAATAAGGTGGAATGAAGATATAACCTGGTGGTTTTCGGCAATATACGGACCGGTGAAACCAAGAGACAGAGAGTTATTTTGGGATGAAATAGCGGGATTGAAATCGATCTGTGGGGTTAATTGGTGTTTAGGAGGAGACTTCAATGTGGTAAGGAATGTGGGAGAAAAAATTAACAGTCAATCCTCAAATACAAGCATGGCCTGCTTTGATGCTTTGATAGAAGAGCTGGAACTCGTAGATCCTCCATTACTGAACGCTAAATTCACATGGTCTAACTGTAGAACGGAACCGATTTGTTGTCGGTTAGATAGATTTCTCTTCTCCAGAGGCTGGTCGACTATATTCCCTGATTTCAGACAAAATGTGCTACCAAGAATCACGACACATCCACGCATTTTCAAATCTGAAAGGTACTGGCCCCCAGCGTGTCTTAACGGTACCTCCACAATTCAAAAAACTTGTGAATATTTGGTGGAACAAGGAAGGAAACCAAGGGTAGGAAGGATACAAATTCATGCACAAATTAAAGGTGTTAAAGGCTGAGGTCTCCAAATGGAATAAAGAAGTGTTTGGAGACGTGGGAGTGAGAATTCAAGACTTAAGCGACAAGATTAAACAACTGGATAGGCGTGAGGCAGAGGGATTATGGTCGGAAGAGTTACACACCGAAAGGAAGGAAGCAAAGTGTGAGCTGGAAGATTTGTCTTTTAAACAATTTCAACTCAACAGCCAAAAAGCGAAATGTTTATGGCTCAAAGATGGGGACCAGAATTCCCATTTTTTCCACTCTTTACTGAATAAAATAAGGAACAGAGCACTGATAGATAGATTGGAATTGAATGACGGCAGAATGGTTACAGACAGAGGCCAAATTGAACAAGAAATTTTGGAATTCTATGCGGCTTTGTTCAGGAAGATGGGAAGTGATGGAGTGAATTTTGAGGAGGAAGGGAGAGGTCTTCACGGCATAGACTGGAATCCTATACAAAGAACATACGCAAATGAGTTGGAAAAACCATTTGACGAGGCAGAAATTAAGAAGGCTATGTTCGAATGCGATGGTAATAAAGCTCCGGGACCGGATGGATTCAGAATGGCATTTTTTCAGAAAAATTGGGATACAGTGAGGGAGGATTTGTTAAAGGTGTTTGCTGAATTTTTTAATAATGGGATTGTCAATGGAATCACGAATGAAACGTACATATGTCTCATCCCAAAAATAAAAGATGCAAGACGGATCAAAGATTTCAGACCAATCAGCTTGATTATGAGTTTGTACAAGATTTTGGCTAAAGTCTTGACTACGCGACTGAAAAAGATCATGTGCGATACCATTGCGGAGAATCAGTCTGCTTTCATTAAAGATAGACAGATATTGGATTGTAGCCTCATAGCGAATGAAATTGTTGAGGAATATCGAAGGAAAAGAAAAAAGGGTTGGCTCCTCAAAATTGACTTGGAGAAAGCTTACGACAACGTAGACAGCCAATTTTTAGATTTTGTGATGTTTAAAAAAGGATTTGGAGATAGATGGAGGAGGTGGATAAGAGGAAGTGTATCTAATGTGAATTTTTCGGTTTTTATCAATGGAAAACCGTGTGGGAAAATTAAAGGAGAGAGAGGTTTACGACAAGGTGATCCGTTATCACCATTTCTGTTCAATATTGTCGTTGATGTGCTGGGGAGGATGATAGACAAGGCAAGGGAGGATAACAAGGTCAGGGGACTTGAAGTCTGGAAAGATAAAATTGAAATATCACATTTACAATTCGCGGACGATACCCTTTTCTTCGCAAAAACAAGAGAAGATGTGATGGCAATTGTGGATTTAATAAAACTGTTTGGAACAAACTCAGGGCTGAAAATAAATTTGGGAAAAAGTGTGGTTTTGGGATTGACTTGTTTGGATGATGAAGTAGAGGATATGGCAATAACTTGTGGGTGCAAAAGGGAAACTTGGCCAATCAAATATCTTGGACTACCTTTGGGAGGCAACCCCACAAAGCTGATTTTTTGGGAACCGGTTCTTTCTAAAATGCATAACAAATTAGCAATCTGGAAAAAATCATTCCTATCAAGGGGGGGGACGATTCATTTTGATAAAGTCAGTCTTATGCGCGATGCCATCATACTTCATGTCATTGTTTAAGGTTCCGAATAGTGTGGCAAATTCAATGGAAAAAATCATGAGGGACTTTCTATGGGATGGTGCTGACGGGGAAAACCATTGCCATGTGGTTAGATGGAAGCAAGTATGCAAACCAAAGGAAAAAGGAGGGTTGGGAATGGGAAATGTTTGTCTAAGGAATAGGGCTTTACTTGGTAAGTGGTGGTGGAGATGTTCGGTGGAAAAGGAGTCATTGTGGAAAAAAGTGATTAGGAGTATCTATGGGTTACAGGACAACGGATGGGATTTAGGTTTGGCGGAGAAGGGGACATTCAGAAGCCCTTGGAAGTGTATATCTCGATCATACCAGGCTTTCCATCAGCTAGTTAGGGGGGTACCAAAACGAGGTAACTTAATTCGTTTCTGGGAGGATGTTTGGGAGGGTGAGTTATCGTTTAATTTACGGTTTCCATCTTTGTTTAGAATTTCCAGTCTTGTTAACAAACCGATTAGTCATTTCGTAGAAATCGTCATTATTGGGGGTAGTTCATCTTTAATTTGGGATGTGAGATTTAGAAGAGATCTTACAGAGGGTGAGTTTCTTGAGTTCACAAATTTGTTGACAGTTTTAGACAGAGTCAAATTGCAGGAAGGGGCTCAAGACATTAGAGTGTGGCTGGGGACGTTTCGGGGATTTTCTCGGTGAAATCTTTTTACGATTCTTTCTTTCAAAACTCTAGCTCTCCATTTTTTAATTTTCACACAAGCATTTGGAAAGTTCCTGTCCCACAGAAAATCAGGATTTTCTCATGGATAGTAAGCTTGGGGAAGTTGCCGACATGTGATTATGTGCAGAGAAGGTGGAAGAATTGTGCTTTACGACCGCAGTGGTGTTGCCTATGTCGAAAACATGAAGAAAGTCAAGATCACACACTGTTACATTGTTCATTCGCAGCAGGTATTTGGACTAAAGTGCTAACAGAGCTGGAATTTCAATGGGCTGCGCCAAGACAAGCAAAAGATTTATTTCATGACAACTCATGGCATCCGTTCGAGAAAAAGTTCAGAGTGTTTTGGTTTATTATCATTCATAGCATATTGTGGACAATTTGGTTGGAAAGGAACAAAAGGATATTTGAAGATGTTTCTGAGTCAACTGATCAAGTGTGGGAGAGAGTAAAATTGAGGGTCGCCACTTGGACTGTCAACCTTCTTCAATATTATCATCTAAGTGTCTCCGATCTGTGCAGGGATTGGAAATTAATATGGTCTTGAGTTTTGTGTTTTGTGCGATTAGACCGGTACATTACAATACTGTATTGTAAGATTGTTGCGGATTACTCATCCGCACATATGATGTAACTAATTCCTAAATTAATAAAATTTGTTTCTTATCAAAAAAAAAGATGCGGCTACACTAAAGTTCATACTGACATCCAATATGACCCACTAAAACCATCCCTAAGGGATTCCGCTAAGGCCTAACCTTAAAAAAATCCTACATCTGCTGCTGAAAACTAACACATGCAAAGCACTGGGAGCGCCAATGTAGATGGTTGAGACAGGAATATAAAAATATGTGAATTATATATGCTGCATTAGTCCAAACAAGAAATGCATTCATCTGCTTTTATCTAACGACTACTAATTGATTTCTATGCAGTGATGAAAAAGGAAACTCATGGTGAGTTCATAATGAACAGATATGATATGACATATCAACTAATGACGTGCATGATCTCGAAAATACCAGAAAAGAGGAAAACCTTATTCAATCGACTCCTAATTTCCTCAGCACAAAACCCAGTTCGAGCAGATTCATAGCCCTTAGAAGGCAACATATTTTCATCAGCTAGCTCAAAGATCTTATCGATGAGTGCTTGATAGCTTTCAGTAACCCCGGAAACCAAGATGTACTCTTGTTCGTAGAACACACAAAGTCGGTCTAGAAAGTTTAATACTCCTTTCTTATGACTGCAAAAATTTAAAAAAAAACAAATAAATTAAGGAAATAGAGAACTTAAACAGTATTCAATAAAGCACAGATAGACTCATTGCCAATACCTAAGGAAACTTTGCAAAAAATTCAAATAATCAGAAATTGCAATTAAGGCCCCAACACACCTGTAAGATGATACAGTTACTTCAAAAACTTTGGCGAAAAAGAGGCTAGGTAGATTTGCATCTCCGTTAGAATTAAATAACACACCAACACGAGCTATTTTAGAAGCACCAAGCTGCAAAACAAGCAAAATAATGACAAAACGAAAAAAAAGTACAGTGAGAAAATTACATCCAATAAAACTTTATCATAAGGTGGAAAACTGCAAACTATTCTTGTTCAGCTTGCATTTAATTTAACTAAGCCAAACATGGTTGGGGGAGACAGAGAGAAAACATTAAAGGGTTTTCAAGGTGTCAAACATGCAGATGTCACAGGCCACAGCGTCTCCCACCGCTTCACTTAATCTTGGAAACAGCAAAAGTTAATGAATTTAACAGAAACAAAGTAATGATAGCAAGCTACACACAAGCTATCTACAAAGATAAGAAAACGAAAATCCCAGAGTACTGCCCAATGGCAGTCAGCAAATCAGATAAAAATTTGTGATGGCAGCAAAAGATATATCAGACAAAAATTTGAGATGGCAGCAAAACAGAATAAGAGATCTGGTTACAAAAATACTGTCGATATCACTTGTTCCAAAAGCTTGAGTTTATGGAGGCAGCACAAATAGTTTTAAATTTTGATATGCTCACATACGTGTATGCCGGAGAAATGGAGATCGAGGAATATATACCCGAAATCAACATACAAGGCCCACACATGCAAGTAGGTCGAGAATTAGACAACAAAGACCACCCAAAACCAACTTGATAAATATACGCGATTTCGCATCTAGGAGTCTTAAGCCTTTGATACCATATTAAGACCGCTTGTCACACAAATTTGAGCTCATGGAGGCTACATAATCAATAGTTTTATACTTAAACAAATATAAAGAGAATAAAATACCAGATAATGTATTCCCTCACGAAGTAACTTTATCCCTTTCCTAGATGTGATATCAACAGCAAGAAGATGAGTCACCGGCTTCAAGTCATCCATGGCTAGAAGAAAATGTAAGAAACTTATAAGCTATAAAGCGTAAGTATTCAATCGGATACAATGGACATTCACAATTCGGCAGTACAAAAACTCACTTTCTGGTGAATGCAAGTAGCCGAGTTCAGAAAATAGAGACTCCTTTTCAAGAATCAAGGAAGACAGAGATACAAACTTTGGTTTCAACTTCCCATCTGATATGATCTACAAGTTCAAATATTGCAGAAGATTTAGCAAGGAAAAGCATACCATCAGAAGTGATTTACTCAATATGATATCTCAAATTCATTTAGCAAAAGATATTTTTTCACCATTAAACAAGTACCTTTGGATTGTAACGTTGGACACCACTTTCAGATAGGAATTTATCAAGAACATCAGTATGAGAGTTTATCTGCCCATAGTAGACTTGCTCCTGTATCTTCGGAAGCTCTTCGTTCATGGCGTTTAAAAGAGCCTCCTGGAAATAGCAGACGCAATTAATTATTATCTTCGACAACAAAATGAAAATATTCCAAAACCTGAGAAATTCCAAATCCACATTAAAGGGATACTGAAGACGCTAATATCGAATTTTTCCTCTCCAAAAGATTTATGTTTTAGATGGAATGGTCAATTAAAATATCACCAAGCCATGAAATAGATCGAAGCTCAAGCCACATTTTTTTTGTGAAGAATGCATAAAGCCTGCGGAGGAAAAAATCTGCCACTAGTAGCAGGGGCACTGTTTGGTGGCTGGAGTACTGGAATATACTGACAGGAATAGAAAGACACTCTACCAATCCCAGCTTTAAGCAAAAAACATCTCTGGATAATTGGTACTTCGAGGTATTTCAGTGGGATAAATAATCTTTTGAGTTCCAGAAGTTAACAGGATTGGGAACTAACACCGGTGTGGAGCTAAAAGTTATACTTTTGGGGCTAAACTGGGAAAGGGAATTTACTAACATCCAGATCGAAGTTCATTCCCAAGCTGACGATAATGGGATCCACGTGGAGAATGCTAAACTGGCTCAATTGATACTATATCACTCTCACTTGGGGGGAAGGAATAAACGTGGCAGACTTATTAGCTAACACAGCCTTGCAGCGGCCAATTCTCTCATAATATGAAAGCAAAAAGGCAAATCAGCTCACAGGGTACTCAAAGGCACAGTTGAAACAAATAGAATATGTCTGCTCTTAATTTTCAGCTATAATGCATGTCCACTACCAAATATTACACAATTTAAATTTAAAAGTCAATAAACAGGTGGGTCCCACCTTGGTGAGAACAATGTTAAGTAAAATGTCCTCCAAAAAAAATCCTGTCATCATTAAAAGTTAATAAACAGGTGGGTCCCATCTAGGTGAGCACAATGTTAAGTAAAAGGTCATCCAAAAAAAATTCCTGTCGTCATCATATTATAGCATGGTGATTACGCAGATTAAGCAAACAATATTAGCTATTGGAGACAGTGAATCACCTCCATAAAGAAGTTCAGTCTAAACTAACCAACTAACACGGATTACATCACCATGGGAAATAAGAAAGTGAGATGCAACAATTGTTTAAAATGTACCTCATTTGGTTCATGGACAAGTCCATTCATTAAGAGACAGCACTCCAACTTAGCCAAACCCATATTAAATACAAACATGGAACTTTGCTGAGACAGTTCACTCAAAGTTTGTTCCTTTTCCAGTCTTAGCAGAGTGTCTTGTGGGGGAGATTTTGCTTTCGGCCTACAGGTGGAAACTATGTGTAAGATATCTGGAAAAATTACGGGAAAAAATTCAGAGATGGATCAGTAGAAATTCCTGTAGGACAAGAACCACCAAAAGCCTCATAAAATGAGTCAATAATATGATGCTTCTATAAGAGGGATGCTAACAGTGTTGTTTCCACAAATGCTCCTTCTACATGATGCATTTCCAGATTGTCTTCTGCAGCAGATTCAACTCTCCATTTGTTAACCTACAAAAGTGAAAACAGACACTAACTTTCCAGCACATATACTCCATAATAACAGCATATGCATCAATAGTATGTTTTCTACAAGGGAACGCGCGCATCTTGTTAGACCAAAACACATGGGAATGAAAAGTTGTTAGGAGCTCAAGTCTGTTGGACCTAATCATTCGAGAGAAGAGTATTACAACGACCTAAATATATTGGGCAAAAAAAAAACTCAACGTGCAGATATAAAGAGAATTCTAGAGAGATTGGCTTGGGGACGGGGCAAGGAAAGAATATAATAGGATGGAGTTGGTTAGAGATAGGCATTCGGTTATTATTTGTCTTGTGACTAGCTTTGACTAGGGAAATACTAGCATCTGCTAGGGTTTTGTTACAGAGTTTATCTCTGGGAAAACATTTTCATTTTAGTTGCAATATAATTTCAGTTTGTAAATTCTGTTCCTAACAATAGTCCAGATATCACATCACTCTCACTATACATGGGAAAGATCATCTCACTTCCTACAAGGGGAATGAGCTTTCCACCTAAGAGGGAATGCCTTAGTGTGTGTGTGTGTGTGTGAAGTTAATTTTGCATATATTAATAACTTTTTGTACGCACAACAATAACGTGTGCATTAATTAATATAATCTACATGGAAAAGACCATTGCTCCTTCCTTTTAAAGGGTAAACTAAAGAGATCATAGTCTTACATTGCTCAAAAACTGGAAAGCCGTCAGAGTTCCATGATTTTCCTTGATGTATAAGAAAAGGCGTATAATCTGACAAAGAGGAAACAAAATCACCAAAATAGGAGTGGATTGCACAAAGCTATTGAAAAGAGAAATAATTATGTATATCTATTTTGCCTCATCCATGTGATTTGTAGTTTTTCAATTCCATATCATTGCTAGTTGTCAAGTGTCCCTCATTTTACTTTAGTGGAAAACGATCTGCCATACAACTAGTCTCATCACATATTAAGTGTTTCTTAGATATAGATGAGAGACCACAACAAAAATCAGATTATATTCAAACATTACATCAGAAACGTGATACCAATAGAAAAAGCTAACATGGCTAGATTGCTAAAAATTAATCATCGATCTTTATCCATGAACACAACATTCCTACCATCACCGTCAGTGCCACATAACTTTTCTATTTTTTTAGATGGAAGACCGCATAACTTTGCTATTAGCGTGAAGGCATAAAATTAATCATGGACTTGGGGCATAAAAAGTCTCGACATCTTTATATAGTCCTTTAAAAAGCTAACTAACTGTTACAAAAATATAATGACTTTTGTGGCCATCTTAATCTTAATACTAAAAACATGTGATGTGCATCAAATTAATAAAATGAGAAAAAAGAATAAGAGAAGGTAACCACAAAATCACAAGCAATCAAGATTCCATGAAAGAGAACGCCTCAGAAAATAAGTTGACAAAACCGCAGCTTTCTTTGATCAAGATAAAGAAAATCCTAACGATAAGTTCCTCCAATACCAACCAGAAGATTGCAACTATTTCAGTAAAGTGAAAATAAAATTGCAGAAAAATTGTACAAAAATTACCAAGCTAGAAATGTCTTCTCCAGGATTATCCTTCAAGTAATTAACTGGAAGTTCACCATCATTTGCTTCAATTTTCTCCACTAATTTTGCAGAGTATAATATCACGCCAAACCTCACAGGAAGATTGTTTTCAAACAAGGAAATGATTGTGTCAATTGTCTGCAATGCACCAATTTATCAATTAGGCATTAGAATACCAACAGGAAACACATGTTAAAAACTCAAGCAGTCGGAAGACGAGAAAAGCTTGCCTCCAGCCCACAAAAAGATGCAGGATCCAGAACATAAACTGCATGGAACAAGTTTTTCCGGATGTAGCGTAATTGTCCAGGGAAGACTGGCATTAAAATCTATGACAAAAGATTGAAAATTGAAAAATAACATAAATGTCTCTTCTAAAAAAATAATGAGAAATCTAATCAAAGAACTATCTGCAATTAAAGGAATGACTATACTTCATTTAAATTGCTTCTCCACCGCTTGTACATGGAATCCTCTTCCAAGTTATTGATATAGTGAACATGGGAAGAACGGAAATCAACACGAAATGCAACCAATTCTGACGGAGGTAAAACTGAAAGGAATTTCCTCACAGAGCTTGGAGGAATCTAGCATTTCCAAAATATTAAGAATCAGCGTTGGGATTCAAAAAAATATCGAATGAAATCAAGTACAGTCTACAGGGAAGAACGCGAATGAAAAGGAATACTATCGAAAACAAACAGATATTGGATGTGTAATGTAATGAATTCCACGTCCTCGGCCAAATAATGCAGCTGTTGATTGTCAGAAATAACCTTGATAAAATATATTTTCATAGTATGTATGTCAGTGCTTTTTTCATGCTGCATGTAACTAGCCCATTTGTCTTTAAGAGGACCATTCTCATTCCAATATTAGTATCAAACACAATCAATTATCTTCCACATGAGTAGATCACAAGCTGTTTTTAACCTCGATTAGGTTGGTTGAATTGTGGATTCTTGAAATTCTAAAACCCAGGATTGGCATAATAACAAATGAAGCCTTCAGAACCTAGAGTGGCCATATCCCACTTCCCTACAGTAGAAACCATGTGCACTTTTTACCTACGATTTGGCTTTTCAGAGGAAGTTCCGGAATTTTATACCTTTAGTTTTGTATACTGGTCAGCCAATGACAAATCCTGATGAACCATGTCAACCAGCCTAGGAAATGTCAAACATATGAATACTGTAAGTTAACAACGAGCTTTGTCAGGTTAAAACCATGATGACAATACACATCATTTTGAACAATTTGAATTTTCAGATAGGTTGACACAAAAACCACAAATGTGAAAATGAACCAGATATTGTAATTAACTAAAGAAGTGCACCATTCTCTCCATATTATGTAAGATTTTGTGTGCCAACTAGTTTGAGAGTAACACTCACACAGTGGTAAAGATGGGGATGAAATGACGTCTTCGACCTACAGGCTATAAAACCAAATGTATGGATTCTAGGTAAAAGGAATATATTTTTTCTTCTCTTGCCTTCAACAGATTCTTTATAGTTAGGATGGTTTCATAGATGTAGGAAAGAGCGTATAGAAATGAGATAGAGAAGATTAGCAAAGGAATCTATAAAGGAAGTGAATAATGGTATTGGAAAACAATAGAAAGGGCTATGTCCTGCATACTCATCCAGCAAGAAATTTATGCCTCTACCTAATCATACACAAGGAAATCCAGGATGATGTTAAATGATGAAAACTGAAAACAGCTGTATTAAGATGTATGCTCAACTAATATTCCTAATGCACAGTAAACAAGATGGATTAAAATTTGCATGAATTAGAAAGTAAAGCAAGCATATAACAATCAACGATGAGTCATAGAAAACGCAAAATATTAGGAATCTAAACATTAGAGAAAACTTCTTAGGAAGTATTACATAAAAACAGGACATCAAGTGTTCCTAGGTCCATGAAGAAGTCCAGATAAGTGATCTCTACAGATTGGTTATGGAATAAACAACCAGTGTTCGCATTTAAGCTATCTTCATCCAAATTTGTCTTTAATAAATAGAAGACATGGTTGGCAAGGAAATATTACAGATAAAGGTCAATATCTTCAATATTGATTAAGGCACCATTCAGAGCCATCAAGGACTTGCCAGGGGGAATCATTCGCTGGTTTGCGATAATTTCATCTTTGATGGAATCATTCATCTGCGAAGTGTAATATTAGATCACAAACCAATATCTTATCTACTATGGATTACGTTTATTAATAATAAAAAAAACCATAGATCATACATTTCATGACTACGCACAACAAAATATCTTACATTCATTCGAGATAATGAAGAAACGACACTAGGAAAATTTTGATTAATTTCTTGCATTGCCTGCAAAGGATCAGAGGCATGCACTATTCTCTGAGCAGTTTGATGTCCCAAATCTGCACAATGATGTATTTAGCAATTTAAGTACTTTTTTTCAATTTAAATGTGAATCCAGAAGCTACAAACAATAACAGTACCTTTCAATTCCCAAATTTCTAAGGTATCAGAAATTGTAGATGACAATAGATAATCCCTGAATGCCATTACCTCAGATGTGAGTTTTGGTTTGCGCTCCTGCATTAGTATGTTCACATGTTAACTTTGAATTGTTAGTTTAGCATCTACAATACTTGTATGCCACGACCTAATTCGATCATTAAGGAAAAGAAACATAACACCACAGAAAATTCATCGCATTCCATTTGTAAGTGCAAAGATATAGGATTATGTTTGAAACTCGAAAAATAGGATCAAAATCGTAAACCCCCTATAACTAACGGGGCCATTGCAAAATTGCAGTTAAATATTAGCTGTTATATAAAAACTCGAAACTTTCAAACTTTGCTTCTAGGTTAATGTTACTTGTAAGGGTCCTTTAGACATAAAAGAGAAAGTACAAACCAGAATCTTGGAGAATATGAATCCTCTCACTTCTTGGCTAAGATCTTCAGTATGTGGATCTTCAAGAGTTACACCTGCAAGAAGTATTGAAATCTTCTACTATCAATCTCTCAATAACACCAGTTTCAAGTGAACACGACTATAATCCTTACAGGGAAGGAGAGAAGAAGAAAGAATGCGAAGAAATAAAAGCAAGAAACAAGGTCAGGTCAACTAAATTATCAGGATGATTCGACTTGTTATGCACCCAAGTAAACTGTAATTGGAAATACATCTTAAATTGTTACCACAAGAGAATGACATTATATTAGGATTCGACCTTGCAAATTTGCAATTGATTTTTAAGCCTGTTCATAAAGCATATACTGGAATATAGGTTAAAAAATTAGTAAACAAGGTTACTTTCAAACATAATGCCAAATATACCATCAATTTCTACACAAAATACTTTTGACACGGTGCAAAGAATTCACGAACAATCAACCAGATTAGCAAGACTAGGAAAATACGACCTTTCTTTATCGTACTATCATCCATGGCTTTGTATTCCATATTTTTCAGAGCTAGCTCAACACCATAGCCACCAAGGTTAGGAGGTTCTCCCGTACCAATGGCTCCACAGGAGCCACTTTTTGATTCACAACCAGAAGGCATCACAGATCTGACAACATATTTGATTTTTCCCTGAAGAGGTGCACATAACTCATCAAAACACAAATAATATCCTTGCATAATTACATATCATTATAAGTAAGATTAATGATGAATTACAAATGAACAATAATTTAAAGTTTGCCAAAGTTCGGATGGAGTATATCATGCCCATAATTAAACTGAGGCCCTATTGAACTCATTGGTTCAAGACAGAGGACATATTAAACAATCTGTGATTTGCACATCCAAGCATGCTCCAGAAACCGATAATACAACGTGATTGCTTTTGGAGAATAAAGAATCCAAATGACGCTTTGGTATAAATTATTCTAACATTAAATCATTTCCATGATAACTGAATATAGAAGTGCTGAAATAAATTTCCAGGGAAAAAGAAAAGTAAATATCACTCCAGTCCATCACTAGCTAACTAAATAACCATGCACTTAGTTGAACTTAACAACTTCCCTTTCCAAACTTCCAAAAAACACTCATCCACTTCGGAGAATCCTCCATAGATGGATTCCATGTAGAGCAAAAACATATTAGACAAAGAATCATAAATATTGGACCTTTCTGGCAGCTTCCACCAAGGTCAAATGAAATTCTTTAAAGCAATCTGTCCCAAGAGCTCCATAAAGAATTGCAGTAGGACTTCCAATAGTTGAATCCGGATGGATATGATCAAAGTCAAAAATCTCAGGCTGCTGAAATCTCTCCTCTCTTCTGGAAAGAAGAATAGCATCTTTAGATAAGGAAATCAAGAAACACCTTTTGCAAGTGTGAAACCCATTCTATACTTATTGTGCCATAGCAGTTAGCAACCAGCATAGAGGACTTACGCATCAATAGGATTTTGTAGCCACAAAAGCAACTCCTTCGGATAAAAAAATAGTGATCCACCAGTATCAACCCAACAACACATGTTCCCATAACTTCTGGAGTCCGTACCTGAAACCATGGCTTCAGATTTTTTTAGTTCCATGGTTTCTTTGGACCCAACAACCGCTTCATGAACGGCATTTAAGCCAATATCATCAGCCAAAGGAAACGAAGAGAGGGATTCCTCCGCTAGCTGGCGATACAGCACCAATCTAGGTGATGCTGACCTAAGAGTGAGAGAGAATTCAAAAATCGATGCCAAGGGTTCGTTTAATAAGGACTTCCCACGTGATGCGATTTTCTTCAAGCAATCGTTTGCCGTATTAAAATCAGAATCTTCTTCGACAGAGTGAAGCCATGATTCTATGAAGTCCCAAAAATAGCCTTTCCATTCCTTTGATAGCAATTCCCTAAAAAGGAGAAGCAAAACAAGGAAAATCAGGCAGAAAATTTAGATTGTAATCAACTAACATAAAGTCATAGCAAACAGTTCCAAAACAATGTCAAGAAACAAAATGATGGTATAAGAAGTGAATATAGAAATGTTTGAGACAAGCCAGGATGGTCAAAGATTCTTGTATATCACTTGCTTTATCTCTCTAGATTTCTCCCATGGCATTTTGATCTCAAAATTGTTTGTCTTTGATATTACTTTCTTTTTCGTTGATCCTCAGAATCTATCTCCCACCTTGTAAAGCAACTAAAAGGCCTTATTTCTCTCACAGCTCAGCCCCTCTCATTAGGCCAGCAAGAGCAGGTTTAAAGGAAACTATCAAACACATTATTCCACCACATCAAAAATTGTTAATCCATGGTGCACACAAAACTACAATTTTCACTCGTGCTGATTTGACTGCCTATTTCTAAGATTTAGTATATGCTTGTTAAATTAATCATTTATCAGCTATATTTAAATAAAAGATTAGTGACGGAAGTAGGGAATATTATTTAGTCAACAATACATGCAACCAAGGATGTCTAACTAAACAAAAAATACTTGTGAGAATTTGTATCTCGCACAATGCGAATTACTTGAATCTAGACAGACTCGGTTATTCATTCCAAGCTGCTGGCATGAATCAAGAAAACTGTAAACAAAGAATTCCATAGCGCCAAACCCACTAATTCTTGCTCTTTACCTATTTTCCAAATGTCATCCACTTCAACAAAACCAAAAAGAACTCAACCCAAGATTCAATTAAATAAGTTTATAAGGAAATGGCTTCGCTTGAGAGCATTTACAATGAAAAAGGGTTATGTTGAACAAATTACAGCAAGCTGCAAAACAAACACTCCATATCATTAAAAGAAAACCATATCTAAAGCAATTAACTAATACAAGGATTTCAAATTTTTAAGGAAGGCGGAAATCGCATATGTGAACGTTCTTGGTTTGAAAGCATTCCATGAGGTATTGACATATAGAGTGGAGAAAATTATTGGTAACTAAGTTTAAGAATGAAAAAAGTATATCGAATGCAATCTCAGAAACAGCCACAAATTTGACTTTATTAGAAATTGGCATTTTGAACATTCATTCTTCAACCAAAAATAAGGCCAAATTTGCATGTAAATCTTGAATCAGAAACATGTTTTCGTGAAATAAATATATATCCAATGTCGAAATGATGACAACTTTGTCAAAGTAACCAAGAGTAACACTTCGAAATTATTTTTATAAAAAGATCAAATGGACCCGACCAAAACGAAACAACACTATCTGGTTCTAATTCCAATAATGCAACGGAAAAAGCAGCCAATTAAATTTGTCAGTAAAATAACTATTGAGAAACTACGACAATGATCTCCTAAAAGCTACAAATTTAACATTTTATACCTCATTTTCCTGTACCAAGAAAGTCAATACAAAAATAACCACAATTGCCGATGCATAACCAAAAAACCTGTTCAAGATGTGCACAACAACAAACTAAGACAGACAACTGCAAATGAACCTTCATATACTACAATAATCCAGGGGCAGACACAGAGTCAAATATCACGATTAATTTTTCTAAAACGGTAACTTCCAACACTTCCCAATACACTAAATCATTGAATTTTCTGAGTCCGCAGCAGCATAAAAATGGCAAGGAAGAAAAAAGAAGAGCATACCCGGCTTCTAAAAGAAGTGGTGTGCCAGACCACTTGGCTCTAAGAGCCACCTGCACATTTTTTGGCCCGCGGCTCTGGGCAGAGACCGAGTGCCCAGAAACGAAAACACATACTATTACAAGGATCAGAAAGAAAAACCCAGATCTAACCACGCATCCCATTCTTGAAAATGGATCACGCCCAGCCACCCTTTTCATCATTGAAGGTTATCAAAGTGCTTCCATTGAACAAAATCACTATTAAAGACTGAATCTTTATTGGGTTTTCTGCGCGTTTCTTAGAGGCCAGTGATTTGCCGAGGACTTTGCAAAGCTGGGTCTTGGTCCCGAGTCAGATACCTAAATCGCAGTGCAAGCGCTGAGACTGCGGCTATAGTGGTACGGTAGGGGTAAGTTGGTAAAGTCAACGAATTGTTTTGATGGCATTTTTGTATTTTCAACTTGGAAGTAGTGGTACAGAGGTAAATCCACCAAGTTTCCAACTAAATGACTGAGTATTCCGACATGGCATTTTCTTATTGGTAATTGTCAGTCACTTTTTCGACTTGGCAGTTTTGTGTCACTTGTTTCGTTATTTTTTTCTAATTATATTTATGAACAAAAAATTGTAGTTTTTTTTAAATAAATTTGCATAATATTGGTACAAATATCCAATTTATTTACTATGTTATTTTTAATACAACCAAGTATAAAAAATAATAATATTAGTTGTATTGTAAGGATTGAGTTAGAGTTCAGATGATGGTGAATAAACTCTTTTAAAAATTTCTTTAAAAGTTTTTACTACAATAACTTGGTTTTTGAAATATTGAATTTTGAGAAATTAAATCGAGTTTTATTCTAAATCAAGAGGAAAAAGCTCAAAATAATATCTCTTGTAGGATCGAGTGCTTACCGCGTTACCAAAAGCTATAGTTAGTGATAATGGTGCAACTCAATCTTTTAAACCGCACAGCAGCTCTAGCACCACGATTCGATCACTTTACTAAGTAGGGACAATTATTGCACCCAAAATCTCTAAAAACCAATTAAATATTTTGAAAAACATTTAAAAAATATACAAGTTGAAATAATAAGAATGGTTTGGTTCAAACACTTTATCAAACGATTTGTATATAATATTTTGATATTTGCAAAACACATAAAATATTTTAATTATGCATACCAAAAAAAGTAGCAAAAGTAAGTAAATATGATAAATAAATATGCACAAATTTGTTTATGAATGTTCGGAGATTAACAACGTATACATCACCCTTCTTTCATTTGGAAGGATTAGTAGAACTGTAGAAGACTTTGATTTATACAACCCATTTCGACTTAGTATTTATCTTTTGTCTAATCGAAACTCCTGGCAAACTCTCGATTGTAGGCCACAACAACACAATCTGCATAATGTTTAACGTCTTTTATGTCAATACTACAAACAAAATTATAAATGTCTTTTTGTGAAAACTATCACTCAAAGTAAACTTTGATGATCATCTCTTTTGTATATATGAGTTACTGTATGTGTGAGAAAATTAATTCATTACAATATATATCCACTCAAAAAGGAAAGAGATCTCACTAAGCTAATATATCTATTTAGACTCTTGTTTTTGGGCTTACTTACATTTTAGCTAATTTCTTCATGTATGTTGTTTATACTTTAAATCCCCATCAAAAGCTTATATTTGATCTTTTAGATTATGTATATAGTATCCAAGATATATACGTTAGATATAAGAATATGACTATTGGAAAAAGGTTTTGTACTGTTTCTGACATTGCAACGATCATATTTGACTTTCTAGTAGGTTGCTGATGCGGTCCTATTCCAAGAGCAAAGTGATTGATTGAATGAACCAGTCGGATGAGCAAAACGGGTGCATAGCAAAACGGTTGAATGCATGTGGTTCGGTCTGATAATTATAACTCTTTTTTCTTTGATTTCTGGGTAGTGTGATAAACATGAAAGTTGTACCTTTTTCTTAGATTTCCATAGAATCCAAAATCACTCAATTTCGACTTCATACGAAAAAGATATGCTCGAAATACATGCACTACTCATGTCCAGCTCGAAGCTTTATCCATGTTGCATACAGTAATGTCATCGCGATTTATCAGCTTCTTAAGCTTCAATTAATAATTCGACCTTCATATACAATTTGTAGATAATTTTATTATCTTTTTAACACATGTTGAATCGTTTCATTATGATAATTGAGCTAAGAAATATGACCAAAATACCATAATTGGTCTATTGAGCTGTCCGGCTCGAGTATATTCACTCAACCAGCCTGAAATATGATTTCTATTATAATTGAGTCATTTTTCCTTTTAGACAGGACTCACAAGTAGGTAGAGAATTTATGTCTGACAAGTCAAACATGTCTTCTTTCACTAGCTTGTGTATCCTTCTTTGGGAAATATGACATATTCTGGCATGCCATATTTGTGCGGGATTTGGATCTTCTATTTTTCTTTTGTTTATTGTTGCTTTCGTATGCGCTTGGATATTGTTCAACAGAATATCTTTTAGTTTTAAGTTATAAAGATCATTTGTTAATTCGCTGGTTCCAATCAAACATTCATTCTTGTATAAATTGCAAATAATTTTAGCAAAAACACAACAATAACCATCCCATCAAGCATAAAAATAGAAATAATATTTTTAACCAATTCAAGAACATATAAAACGTCTCTAAAAAACAACTTAAAAATCATTGTCTAAAATTAAAGTAACGTCTCCAATGGCAGTGGCAGCAACCCTTGCTCCATTGCCTAGTCTTAGAAATATCTCACCATCTCTAAGCATCTTGCTTCTTTCCATCACCTGCAATCATTGCATAGATGATAACCACATCTGGTATCTAATACAAATAAGAAGAATTAATAGAAACATTAATTTCAATGTAAAACATACCATGGCCAGAACGCTTCTGGGCAAGATACTCCGTGAAATTACGAATCCAATGTCCAGGCTTGTTGCAGGGGAAACAGACTTGTTCTGACTTGTCAGGCTTTGTGGGCCCCGGAGTAGGTTTCTTGTAAGGTTTCTTGTTGGGCTTGTTCTTCTTTGATGGAGCAGAACGCTTCTTCTCTTTGTTTTGGGCTCCCTTATTCGTACCAGACGATGAGCCCACTAGGAGAACATGCTTTTTCTTTCTTGATTGTGGTCTCATAAGTAGTAAGCATGTTGACCAACTCTTCAAGGGTGGCTTCAAGCTTGTTCATAATGAAATTAACCACGAATCCATCGAACGAGGCAGGCAATGACAGCAAGAGAATATCAGTCGCGAGCTCACTAGGAATAACCACGCAGAGCCCCACCAATTTCTAAATGAGCCAAATCATTCTAACACCATGCTCATGGACAGAAGTCCTATCTCGCAGGCGTGTAGTCACGATTTCTTTCACAGTATCATGTCTCTCTGAGCGAGTCTGTGCTCCATACAACTCTTTCAGATGAAGGTGAATGTCAGCAGCATTCGCAGACTCCTCGAGCCACCTCTGCAGTTCATTCGACATAGAAGCCAACATGTAGCTTTTAGCTTGGAGATCATGGTCTCACCATTTCTCAAGCTTAGCTAGTTCAGTCTCACTGACGTTCGAAGGTGCCTCCTTCGGTGGCTTCTTATCAAGCACATACAAAATCTTTTCCGAGCTCAGAACAATATTTAAATTTTGAAACCAATCATTATAGTTAGGGCCAGTCAACTTGTTTTGATCGAGAATGATTTAAAGTGGGTTACGTGATGTCATTGCAAATATACTGAAAAGACAAAAGATAATTCTTACTGATTATTTTAAATAATTTTAAGAATTAAAATATGGATTTTTATTTTATAAACTTTCTTCCCACTATTTTGACATTTCCACCACCCTCTGATGAAATAGAGAAATCAAATTTAATTAATGGGTACGTAGAGCCCAATTAGACAATTATGATCCCAAATAATATCAGTCAATCATAATTTTCAAAAGGTAGAATCCAATGACATCCCCATGCAATCTCTCCGTGTTTTGCATCACGTTTAATAAGGAACCAATAATATGACGCTGTTTATTTTCACGTGTCAAACTTACCCATCAATATTAAATTGTAGTGGACGGTCGCCATGAGTTTTTCAATAATATGAGCCGAATTCATGGGAGTTCGACTCGATTAAAATATGTCCAGTTGAAGTCACAGCTTTCCGACATCCAGGCTTCCCCAATAATATGAGCCAGACACTGACCGCGGGTAGCGTTCAACATGCGACCACAGTTGATGGAAGGCAAGAAAAATTAAATTCTTTTAATTTTTATTTTTGCAGTTTGATATAAATTTTGAATCTTATCAAAATGAGGGATTTTAAATTTTAAAATTGTCTCATCATTTTTCTTTTAAAATCGTGTGCCATGAGTTTGTGTGTTTGCCGGATTCATGCTAGTATATTATTTAATAATATACATACATGCATACTACCATATATATCACATATATATCATAATATGACAGAAACAAGGATGATCGATCACCAATATTATTATATTCATGTCAGCCAGACATTGATCCAGATTCAAAACCTAGGTGAATACGAGGATGCAAATGTAATTTATTACAAGTGCTTCCAATATTTTACATGTCTTCATATTGTGCATCGCGCCCATCATCTTCTAGTTTTGATCTCCCATTATTTCTAATAATTAAATTTAAATAGCCATGGTTTATAAGAGATACATCTCATGGGATGAGAACGGGCCATAAATCAGGTTCACTTTAATAATATCAAATATAAAAAAAATAAATAAAATAATAAAATATCCTAACATACACCTAACACAAAGGTCAAGACTCTCAATCATCCTTCATACATTAAATATCAAATATTAACATCAATCAATTAAACAAATTTAATTAATTGATAAATCATGTGTCTAATAATTTTATCACTAGCCACCACAATTATTTAATAATTTAACAAATTAAATAAACAACTTTTATTTAATTTCTAATTAGATAAATAATAATTGTTTTATTGTAAAACTCAACTTTACCATAAATAATTAAAATTATATTTTAATTATTTATTCGAACATTTCGGGCAGTCGGAAGAGTCCTGTTCGCGCAGCGCGACGTCTGCACGCTGCGCCGCACTGCGAGCAGATGTCTGCCTGGAATAGTTCCAGGTTGATTTGAATTTTTTTTAAAAAATCAAAATTTTATGGTGCAATAATTTTCTGAAAATTTTCTTGTATGGTTAGAAATAATTTATTCAATATGTAAAATCATAGAATATAGAGAACCTGGCTCTGATACCACTTTGTGAATCGGGTTTTCTCGTGTCCAAACACAGCAGAAGTTTTAAATTTTTAAATTTTGACATTCAAAATTATTGTTTGAGCACTCGTATGGTTTTAATAAACATTCATAGGGTGTTTGAAACTTTTACCTTTAGTGAAATATTCACTAAGTTCTAACTATTTCGGGATTAGTGGAGATAACTCTTGATGTATTCCCTGTTTTCGAGGCTCCTTTCTTTAATTCCTCTATCAAGTCTACAACTAGATAAATTGTTTTTCTTCTAAATTGCACCAGAAATTTAGAGTGATTTTACGTTGAGATGGAAGAACGGGTTGATGGCTCAGATCTTCAGTTTATATGAAGTAGCAAAAAACAAGGAGAGTGAGAATTATGAGTGGAATTCTACTAAACCCTAAACCCAATACACATATATAAGATTAGGGCCCATTAATTAAATTAAATATTTAATGGGCTTAATCAATTAATTATTTTAGTCCAACTAATTTAATTAAATAATTAATTAATCTTTTAAACTCCAATTAAGAACACTAATGATTTGTATGTTGGTCTTGTACTCCTACAAGCCCATTATACATACACTCATTATATTTAATTTAAATCATTTATAAATTCAAATGTTGTTTAGATAATAAATTCAACTCCTTGAATTTATCATCTCCAAAATCTAAAAGCCATAAATCAACTCCTTAAATTTATTTCTCAATGTTTTCTATAAATTCAACTCCTTGAATTTATTATCTCAACGAGGACAAAATAATCCAGTGCTTATGTGACAATCAATGGTTCGGGGATACATCTAGCTGTGGATTCACAACTCTTTGTGATTCAGGGCATAATCCTTTATTCGGCTTACACTAATTTGCCTCATTCTATGTATAAACAATTGATAATGAGAATGTCAGAAATCGTATTTTTCATTAAACCCATCGAATCATGGTAAGAGCATTTAGTAATATCGTCTCATGATTCCCTAGATATCACCGATAGTGTCTGCAAGAACCAATCGGTTATGATTAACGTACAGTACGATCCCTTTATCTCACATATCACAATCGAATCTGCAACCATTTGTTTATCGAGGGTTGCATAAAAATTCGATAACTATGTGACACATCTTCGAGAATAGATCGTGGCATCGCATGTACAATTGGAGAACTCCTTCCCTAACGTACATCGCATACTCTGACCAGAGATTACATGCACTATTATTTCATCAGAGCACACATGATATCCACACCCGTATGTGAGCCGCGAATTCCCAACTACAATGCATTGGCTCCTAAATGTGTCGCAAATGTACCCAATCTCGCCATCTGATGACCCTCATGGAGTCGGTAAATGAGTCAAAGCACAGCCCTAGCATATAGAGCTTCAGTGTTGTCCCGTGTCGTAAGGACTAATGGTGCACAATCATAACCACAGACTTATCATCTCGATGAATGATAACCACTTGGAAAGTCCTATGGAGGGTCGTTCGGTACAATCATCATATGACTATCCATCTACGTGTTTGGACATCTCTATGCCCTTACCAAGAAACGCGGCACACATATCGCATATGCTAGTCTCGAAATCAAGCGACATTTATCCATGTTTTAGGCGGCTGAATCGACTAGGAACGAATTTAGATTATAGTGTTTAAAAATAAGTTTTAACATCGAAGTATGATTTATTTGTATTAAAGTATTTTATCTATGTTGATCACATGGGTATACAGATAAAAAAAATAACAAATCATAAAATAATGCATTATATTAAAATAAAGATTATTCGAATCAATAAATTTCCTAGCCAACAGTTGGCTTACATGACATCTATTTTAACAGGCGACAAAAGGATGCCAGGTCTGAGGGAAGTGACAGAGACGTGAGCTTTGACTGAAAAATTCTCTGGGCAAGAAATGGAAGTTAACAAATTGGACAAATGGAAAAAAGAGGTGTCTTTGAGATAGCTGGAGAGACCTATTCCGTAAAGGGCAAGAAGGGTCTGGTAGCAATTGCTTGTTGTGCCAATGGTGGTGGGATCACCGGGATTTGTGGGATTTGGGTTTTGATAGTTTCTGCATTCGGATACATTCTATGCAATTCTCAGCACATGACCAAGATCCATGGGACAGTTTGAGGATGGATTTGTGCTTGGAGAAACTGAAGAAAAGGACAGAGGATCATGTTAAAACTTAGCTTTAATTGTTCCTTGAGACTTTGTGGGTCCGAATATTCCAACATCAATAATTTTGTAAGGAAAGATTTGGTACCGACAAAGGGAAGAACACAGGTAGAGACCCTCCAAAAACAAATTTCCAACCGTTGAACAAGTTGTCTATGAGCCAGCTCTGTGCATGTTTCCCCATCACGGACTTATATTTTCAAAAACGTTTGTTTTTTCGGTGAAATTGAAAGATTCAACGTCCCAACACCGAGATTTTTCTCTCTTCTTTTCCCTGATTTTCAATATCATGATTTATTTGATTCATTAATATTATTTTGATAATATATTATCAATATTGTACATGAATGTTTTCTTGATTGATTTTGAGATAAAAAAAAGATTTATTTCCTTGTTGTGACTTTGGATGGGAACTGAAAATTTATACGTCGTTAATGCATTTTTATCTAATCAACTCCAGATAGGCAACGATCATTAATCAACACACTTAAATTGTGCTTGGATCGAAAGATATCAAGTGTACGTACTTTTATTGTCTAAAAATTTAAGGAGAATAGGCTCAATAATTAAGGAAAATAGGCTAATAGAGAGCCCATGAGGTTCAAGCCCATGGCCCGTCATGGAAGTCTATAAATAGGAGCTATCTCTCCATTTTATGGGGACATTCACATTATCTCATTATATGCTCCAAAAGTCTTTAGCTTTTGTGAGTACATATTTGAGGCGTTTGCTAACTTGAGTGATGGAGGATTTTTCGCTGGGTATCTCTCGACACCTCTAACCTCATATCGTGATGTAGGTGGCGACCCCGAGATTTACTAGTGTGGACGCAAAAGTAGTGGATATTCTCTCATAAATAACTTGGCACCCAAATTTCGTGCAGCATCAGTTTGGCGCCGTCTGTGGGAAACCTGCCACCTGATCACTGAGAATGCAAACACGATTGCGTACGACCCATGATGCCCAAGAGGAGCATGGACGCCCTCCTCCAGCTCGCCCGCAGCATGAGGAGTTCCTGATCACGTCCGAGGTTCTGAAGGCATTGATGGAGGAAGCAGCATCTCGGGCTGTAGCCGAAGCCGTGGCGCAATACCTCGCGACTCGGCAGTAGGACAGCAAGAACAGGGGAGCGCACGGCGAAGGGACCCATTCATATCATTCAGAGAGAATCCCGCGAGAAAGAGAGGTAGTCGGGACCAACGACGTGCCACAGACAAACCTAAAGAAGGGGACTGCACTTCAAGATGACGAGGCTCACAGACATGCACCTCTTTCCTGTCAGAAACTCCACGCCAAGAAAGGAGAAGAGGGTGCATTGGCAATTTTACCAGCACCGCGTAGCCCTTTCACCACAGCCGTACTATCGGAAATGCTATTGGTTGGATTAAAGATAGCAAACCTACCTGAGTATAAAGGAGAAGGGGATCCACAAGATCACCTCGACAAATTTTATGCAAAGGCGGACCTTTATGACATCAGCGACGCTGCTTACTGTAAAATCTTTCGAACTACCCTATCAGGACAAGCCCTCACTTGGTTCAACAAGCTACCCCTGGGGACAGTAGGCAGCCTGGAGGAACTCACCAGACGCTTTCTTCAACAATTCTCCATTAATAGGAAGTATCCCAAAATAGCATCTTATTTGTTCACCATAGTCCAGAAAGAGGGAGAGAGCCTGAGAGAGTTCGTACAACGATTTACTCAGGCTGTTCATGAGGTCCCGCATGTCAATCACGATTTACTAGCAGGAATCATGCAGCAGAACCTCCGTCATCGGAGATTCAAAGAGTCAATAGCGAGAAAACCCCCGAATACTTTGGAAGAATTACTTGAAAGAGCAGAAAAGTACATTCGCATCGAAGAAGCTGTAGAACCTCGCCATCTTATGAAAAGAAAGAGAGAGGATGAGAAATTCGGAATCAAGAAAGAAGAAAGATGGGTAACTCAAAGCCCTCATCTTCAACATATCCTGCTAAACTCACGCTTGACGGACATATTATTGGTAGCCGAGAAGCAATGTATTTTGCAACCCCCTCGTCTTATGAAAGAGAACTCGAAAAGACAGCAATCTGACAAATACCGTCGTTTTCACAAGGACAAAGGTCATGCCACAGAAGATTGTTTTGTCCTGCGAGCAGAAATAGAGAAACTCATCAAGCGAGGATACTTGGGAAGTTTCGTGGATAAGTCACAAAATCAGCAGAACAATAAGCGCCCGGAGTCCCAGCACAAGCCCAATCCTCTGAGAGGACACGACGACCAAGGGAAACGACCCAAAAGGATAGAGGAGAACCTGCCTACTGCAGGAATCATCGCAGTAATTTCTGGAGGCCCGACATTCGGAGATTAAAACAGGGCGAGAAAAACCTTGATTCGCGCAGCATTGCAAGAACTTCCATCTGCGATTAATACCAAATCACACACCGTACTCAAGGTAGTCCAGTCAAAGGAAGATATGGTGTTCGGTGACAGTGACCTGGAGCTCCCTCGCGGGGAACACAATGACGCCCTAGTCATCTCCGCCACCATTTCCAATTTCTGGGTGAAAAAGATACTAGTGGATTCAGGAAGTTCTGCAAACATCATTTTTTATAGCGCCTTTGTAAAACTAGGAATTGACAATGCCCTACTAGCCCCGGTAAACACCCCTCTGGTTGGATTTGCGGGGGAGGTAGTTGAGGCATTGGGAGAGGTTACCCTTCCCCTTTCCTTGGGGTCTTACCCATTAAGGGCCATAAAGATGGTAAAGTTTCTCGTAGTGAAGTCTTCGTGACGACCTAGCTTAAACTTGTTTCAGGCGATAGGCTCTACGTATCACATGAAACTTAAGTTCCCCACACCCGAAGGAATAGGGAAGGCCACCAGTGATAGCTGATTGGCGAGAGAATGTCATGCCATCACCTTACAGGGGACAACAAGTCACCGAAAGAGGCCGGCTGCCCCAAAGGACTCATCACACAGAAGTAAGCAGAAGTTGGAGCATCATCCTGACAACAGCGAGGTTCATGTTGTTGAAAGCGAATCAGGAAGAGATGAGAGACTTAAAGCCGCAGAAATACTAAAGAGTATAGAAGTGATACTAGGAAATTCCGGGAGCAAGGTCAAGGTTGGAACAGGTTTACCAACTAATTTAGAAGAAGCCCTGACAGCTTTTCTGATAAACAACGCATATGTGTTTGCCTGGAAAGATGAAGCATTGCCCGGAATACCCGAGGAGTATGTGCTCCACAATCTCAAAGCAGATCCAAAGATAAAACCAATTAAGCAAAAGAAAAGAACGTTCGGTCTCGAGAAGAGCAAACATATCAGTGAAGAAGTAGAGAAGATATTAAAAGCCAAGTATATCCGCCCAGTCATGTACCCAGAGTGGTTGTCAAATGTCGTGCTCGTTCCGAAGCCGGGCAACAAGTTGCGTTTGTGCATAGATTTCACTGATCTGAATAAAGCATGCCCTAAGGATCCTTTCTCGTTGCCAAGGATTGATTCATTGGTCGACTCCACCGCCGGGTGTGAAATGCTCAGCTTCTTGGATGCATATCAAGGCTACAATCAGATTCGGCTAGCACTCGAAGATCAGGAAAAAACGATCTTTGTAACTGATCGAGGGATTTACTGCTTCGAGGTGATGCCGTTCGGATTAAAGAACGCGGGGGCAACTTACCAACGGTTGGTAAACAAGATGTTTGAAAAAATAATCGGTCGCAACATGGAAGTATATATAGACGACATGCTTGTCAAGAGCATACGGGCTTCGAGCCACACCGAAGATCTCAAAGAATGCTTTGGCATTCTGAGAAAATATAAAATGAAGTTAAACCCCGAAAAGTGCACATTCGGAGGAGGGAAATGCCTAGGTTATATGGTCTCGTTTAGAGGGATAGAAGCTAATATCGAGAAGATCAATGCAGTTTTGAACATGTCTCCTCCGAAGACGTTGAAAGGAATACAAGAGTTAACAGGACGGATCGCCGCTCTTAATCGATTCATCTCTCGATCGGCAGATAAAGGCCTGCCATTCTTCAAAGTGCTTAGACAAGGAAATAGATTCAAATAGACGAACGAGTGTCAGCAAGCCTTCAACAGCTTGAAAAAATACTTGACCACACCACCCTTACTTGTAAAACCGTGTGAAGGAGATATGTTGTTCCTTTATCTAGCAGTCTCAGCCGAAGCAGTCAGCGCAATGCTGACCTTAGAAGAAGGGCGCGAGCATAAGCCAGTATACTACGTGAGCAAAACATTGCAGGGAGCAGAACTTCGGTACACCAATATTGAGAAACTGGCCCTGGCGCTAGTCACTGCAGGAAGAAAACTACGTCCTTACCTCCAATCACATCAGGTAGTAGTGTTGACCAACCATCCTTTGAAAAAGGTACTTTCCAGCCCTGAAGCATCTGGTAGGATTGTCAAATAGGCGGTCGAGTTGAGCGAGTACGGCTTGGAGTACCAACCGCGCCCAGCAGTCAAGGCCCAGGTTCTGGCGGATTTCATAGTGGAAATGGAGATAATGGGTGCAGAATGTTCTAGTCCCGCTTGGACACTTTTTGTTGATGGATCTTCCTCCGCATCAGGAAGTGGAGCTGGGGTATTATTAGAAAATCCGCAGGGAGACAAGTTTCAGTATTCCATAAGGCTTCAATTTTCGACATCAAATAACGAAGCAGAATACGAGGCTATTATAATAGGATTAAAGCTAGCTTTAGCCGCAGGAGCAAGAAGGTTGATAACGCACAGTGACTCCCAGCTTGTGGTTAACCAACTTCAAGGGACTTATGTGGCTAAGGAGGAGAAGATGGCCAAATGTGTGCTCCGGGTTAATGAGTTGCTCTCGCATCTAGAAAACTATGAGGTAAAGCAGGTACCCAGGGCACAGAATGAAATAGCAGATAGGCTAGCCAAGATGGCGAGTTCTATGGTGAATATTGACAATAGAAGGGTCACCTTTCTAGCAATTACTAAGGAAGAGGTGGAGGGACCAACTCTTGATAATCTGTGCGCTGGAGAGGGTGAACCAAGCTGGAAAGATGAAATCATCAGTTTCCTGATGCAAGGACGCCTACCGCAAGAACCCTCTACAGCCCGGAAGCTTCAGATAAGAGCCGCTCTATTTACAATAATAGATAATGAGTTGTACAAAAGAGGCTACTCCTTATCGTACTTGAAGTGTCTTGCTCCCAGTAATGCTAATTACGTACTTCGAGAGATTCACGAAGGAGTTTGTGGGAATCATTTAGGAGGAAGGGCATTGGCCGGAAAACCTCTGCAACAAGGATATTTCTGGCCTACAATGAGGCGTGATGCAGAAAAGTTGGTAAGACACTGTCATGCATACCAAGAGCACGCAAATATCAATCATCAGCCAGCTACGCTTTTACAACCCTTGGAGAGCCCCTTGCCTTTCGCGCAATGGGGAATGGATATCGTGAGACCATTTTCAATAGCTTCTGGGCAAAGAAAGTTCATTCTCGTTGCCGTCGATTACTTCACGAAGTGGGTAGAAGCTGAACCTTTAGCTAAAATAGCTGAAAGAGACATAATAAACTTTGTGTGGAAGAATATAATCTGTAGGTTTGGAATACCACAAGCCTTTGTCTCGGATAATGGAGCACAATTCTCAGGTTTTAAGTTAAGAAAGTGGTGTAAGGGGTTTTCCATCAAGCAATTCTTCACTTCCGTAGGAAACCCCCAAGCAAATGGACAAACTGAAGTTACAAATCGTACTATCTTGCAGCACCTCAAAACCCGATTAGGCGCAGCCAAAGGCGAATGGGTGGATGAACTGCCGAGTGCCCTCTGGGCTTAAAGGACTACGTCATGCACCTCTACCGGAGAATCACCCTTCAACTTGGTTTATGGGGCAGAAGCAGTGGCTCCCGCAGAAATAGGAGAACCTTCCATGAGAGTCCAGAATTATACTCTAGCGGATAATGAAAAAGCAATGAGGTTATCTTTGGATCTCGTGGACGAGCTTAGGGAAGAGGCATCACTCCATGCAGAAATGTGCAGAGCGCAAATGGCCAGAGCGTACAATAACAAGGTTAAGCATAGGTCATTTCAAGTAGGGGATTTAGTCTTGAGGAGGGCATAAATCTTGCGGCAGGTAGATAAACTTGATCCAAAATGGGAAGGCTCGTACAAAGTGATGGAGATAATCAAAGGAGGAGCATATCGTCTTCAGCAACCAGATGGGAAGAACTTACCAAGAACATGGAACATTGCGAAGTTAAAGAAATTTTACGCGTAGACTGCGCGTTTCTATTTGTTTTTACTTAAAAAACCATCAATGGCAAGATGTTGTTTTCTCAATTACCTTTATCAATAAATTTTAAAAAAAAGTCTTGCATTTATCATCTTATCATTTTATTTAATTAAAAACCCATGTACCCAATAAAATAAAATAAAGTGTAACACATGCAAGAGTCATCACTAGACCCAAGATGTCACATAGAGCCACCCAAGCATAAGAGGCTTGGCCAACCCAGTGAGAAAATGCTTAGACACTGTAAGAGGTCACCAAAATAGAGTCCCGGGATACCTACACCTCATCACTAGGGGAAGAACTTCCCGTCGAGACCATAAAAGCTTAATTATGCCTAAATTCATATTCAACTAAGCAACAAGCATAAAGTACGACCGATAAGAAAACATAAAATAATGCCAATATGACGTAGTAATCAAAATAAACCACGACTGAATAAAATAGTTGCGCAGAAAGGCGATCTCAGAATAAAGGTCAGCCAAGTCTTGTGGCAAAGTAGCAACTCGTACTACTCAAAAAAAAAAATAACATAGCTCACGAAAAGGCAAAAATCATCCATCCTCGATAGCTTCGTCAACAGAGAACAAGTGCAGCGCACCAATGACCTCGCAGTCAGCGTCCCCCGCTAGAGGAAAATCTGGCAGAAGGTCAACCTGAGCGGTATCATCCAACTCTGGCACATGAGCTGAAATCTTCAAACCACCTCCTCAGGAACCAAGCCGGTCAAACGGAGCTGGCGACGACAGTCTCGCACCACCTCATCATGGAGACCAAAAGCGTGACTGTAAACCTCATCAGCAAAGGCCAGAGAAACACGAAAGGCTGCTAGTGCTTTCTCCTCAACACCCAGCACAAAAGACTTCCCCGTCTTAGAAGCCAAGAACATACCGCCAGTCTTCACCTCGGTATGGTGCTTATCATAGAGGGAACCAAGCTCTTTACGCAGTTCCTCGTCATCTCTGGTCCTTTCTTCACATTTCTTTGTCAAGCAAGAAAGATCATCTTGGAACTTCATCTTCTCCGATCGAAGGAGTTCATTTTCTTCCTTTAATTGGGAAAGCTCTCGGCGAAATCGAGCGTCCTCAGCTCGACCTCTCTCCTCTCGAGCCTGGTAAGCACAGGCCAGAGACACAGCCTGAGAAGCAAGAAACAATATGTTACATCACATAAACATCCCTGTAGACAAGGCACTGAGGGACGAGGAAAGCACCTGGCAACCTATCAAGGCCAGAGAGTGGGACAGAGCAGCAGGTGTTTGAGGGACCAAATGGGCCATGTCATAGTCGCATATGTTCTCCCTCCCCTTTCTCCATCCCGTATCAGGATCGTCTGTATCACAAAAAGACCCCAATCTTTCTTTAGCATTAACTCCTTCCAAGAATAGAGAGTTCTTCTGAGGGCCTCGAGAAGACGATATCGGATCTCCGTGACATTTCTTGAAGTTTGGCAAGGTGGCCACTTCACCCTTCCTCTTGCCATCGTCGTGTCCTCTAGTACACTGGTCCTTTCTTTGATCAAAATCATCTCCAGGAGCACGGCTGTCAGTCGACATAGGATGAGGCCCCTGGCGACCCTGAGAACTAGACCTTCCTCCATGACCAGACTGGGGGTGCGACCCCGAGGTAGTGATAGAAGATCGAGGAGCGGCAGGGTGGCGCCGATCATCAACTCTTTTCTTCTCTCCGGTAGAAGGAGGTCTCCCCATAGTGTCTTCGCGAGCTTGAAGGGTGGCCATGTTCACGCTCAACCCTACAAGAAAGATAGGGGGCAATGAAGCATCAAAAGTCTATAAATCAAACGTAACAGCTAAAAATAGCGAACATCTACAATGTGCAAGAAGACAATTAGAGCAAGAAAAGGGATATCGCGGGCCAAAAAACTCTTAGGATCGAATAAATCATCAAAAAACCCCAGGGTTTGACACTGAACATGCAAGTGTCGATGAATCATTCTCATTTTCACAACACTACAGCTAGAGGTCCAAGTTGAAGGTATGTACCACCCACTATCCTTTACAAAAAGAAAATGGGACCGCCAATCCCCTCGAGTCGAGCGTAGTCTGACCATAAACTTGCAACCAGCACGAGGTTGAAAATAGACGGAGTAATCAGGCCTAAGGCATCGCACCGAGAAAAGAGAATGAAACAGAGAAGTAGTAGCCTGAATTTGAAACTCGTTTGCTCGATGACAGAATCCCAAAAAATAAGTAAGTGAGTTTGGGGACAATTGACCGAAGCTTACACCTAAGGTACGAGTCACCTCGACTAGTAAGGAATGAGGAGGGATAGACAAACCACTATTAACATGGGCTAGGGTCACGGTGAAGTACCATGCGGATGGGTTGTGATAAGAATCCCCCACTTCAGGAGCCATAAACTTATAGTCAGATGAAATTTCCAGTTTACCACTTAAACACTTCACATCTCGAGGAGTCAGAAGGCTCCGATCTAGGTCCCCGAGAATAACTTCTCGATCAGGATTATCGCCAAACGAGAAACCATGAAGGCTAAGTAAAGGCACTGGGGGGATGGGAGTGAAACAACTCTCAAGTTTATCTATTAAATCATCATCACCCAAAGAACCCAAGTCACCAAGAAGGGTCAGATCACCCAAATAACCCAAATCGCTCAAAAGGGACGGAGTGTCAGAGTGGTAGGAGTACGTATCTGAAGCCTTGTCCCAGCTAAAATCACACGAAAGGTGAGATTTGTGCATACGACTAGCCATTAATAAGGAGTACTCCTTACCACGAGGCACACACCCTGCAAGAAGTTTTAAAATTTATCAGCTACCCCGAGAAAAGTAGCATCAGGCACACAATTCATATTATTTTGCAAAGATTATTCATTTACCCCAACGCAAATCAACCCAGCTCAATCCCTAGCCCAAATCACCCTAACCAAAATCTACCCAACAAATAATCCCAGCCCAATCCCTAGCCCAAATCACCCCAACCCAACAAATATTCCCAGCCCAATCCCTAGCCCAAATCACCCCAACCAAAATCCACTCCACAAATAATCCCAACCCAATCCTTAGCCCAAACCACCCCAACCCAAACCCATTGCACAAAACTACCCAACCCAACTCTTGGCACAAGTCACCCCAGCCCAAACCCAAGTTGCACCCTCACCTTCACCATGGCGAGAACTTCCCAATGTCATACCACTAACTACAAACTCGCACAACTGTTAACCCGAGCCAATCAAGGTCCCGACCCCTTGTGAGATAGCAGCAAGCTCGAGGTAGCGACCCTTGCACCCACATGCTGTGAAAAGAAAGAGCGAGCTTGCGCCCTCGTGTGACTGCCAACCCCTCCCCAGCCCAGCCCAAGACCGTCACCGAACCGAAAGGTCCCATTAAAACCAAAAATACCATTTTCGAGCACAAGCAAGTGGATAGCAGGGAGGAGAAAAAAATTAATTTTAGAAAAATTCATACAAAAAACATGAACAAATATGATAAGGAGAATAAAAAATGCAATTAGATCATCGGTTGAACCATAAACACAGGGAGCACATCAAAATGTGGAAGTCCATTAATTAAGGAAAATAGGCTCAATAGAGAGTCCATGAGGTTCAAGCCTAGGGGTGGGACGGTACGGTATATCGTACCAAACTACGATACCGTATAACGTACCGTAAATATCGGTATGGAATTTTTTCATACTGATACCGATACCGCAAATTCAGTATACCGCATATGCGGTATACCGAACTTTCGATATGAAAAAGTTCATACCGGATACCGTACCCACACCGAAAATTTGTCGGTATACCGACATTTTTCCGGTAAACCGAAAACATTTTCGGTATACTGAAATTTTTTCGGTATATCGAGTTTAAATTTTAAAAATAATAATAAAAAAAATTTATTTTCGGTATTTCGGTTTCGTACCGATACCGATAGCGAAAATTTCAGTATGGTATCATACCGTACCGAAATTTTCGGTATCTCGATTTTTTCGGTAATTTCGATATTTTTTCGGTACGGTATTTCGGTATTTCGATATTTTTTCCCACCTCTATTCAAGCCCATGGCCCGTCATGGAAGTCTATAAATAGGAGCTATCTCTCCATTTTATGGGGACATTCACATTATCTCATTATATGCTCCAAAAATCTCTAGCTTTTATGAGTACATATTTGAGGCGTTTGCTAACTTGAGTGTTGTAGGATTTTTCGCTGGGTATCTCCCGAAACCTCTAACCTCATATCGTGACGTAGGTTGCGACCCCGAGATTTACTGGTGTGGACGCAAAAGTATTGGATATTCTCTCATAAATAACTTGGCACCCGAATTTCGTGCAGCATCACCAACACCGAGATTTTTCTCTCTTCTTTTCCCTGATTTTCAATATCATGATTTATTTGATTCATTAATATTATTTTAATAATATATTATCAATATTATACATGAATGTTTTCTTGATTGATTTTGAAATAAAAAAAGATTTATTTCTTTCTTGTGATTTTGGATGGGAACTGAAAATTTATATGTCGTTAATGCATTTTTTATCTAATCAACTCCAGATAGGCAACGATCATTAATCAACACACTTAAATTGTGCTTGGATCGAAAGATTTCAAGTGTACGTACTTTTATTGTTTAAAAAATTAAGACCATAAACTTCAAATTCACCACTTACATATTTATATATTATTTTGTTTTAATTATGATATATTTCATATTCATCCAATAATGACATAACTCCAAATTCATTTTACTTTGTATTATTAATAAATAAATAAATAATTTATAATCAAAATCCATATATTTCAAATTCGTCTCTCCAAATACGACATTAGATTCAAGTATTTTAAATTTGTAATAGTATATTTATTTATTAGTTTAGTTTCTTTTTGGGGGAAAAAAAAGGAGATCTCTCTTTCTATCTATTTAGTCTAAATTAAATTTAGAAAAATGAAATTTCATAGTAAAAAAATAGGGGTTACAATTTTAGGTGAAAATTGAATATTTATACATTATTACTGCATTTTTATTTATTTAAAGCTTAATAAAAACATTGTGCTTTGTAAGATAAAAATACATCTGTTTATTGTCTCTCTTCCTTGTTTATTTGAAACATTTGAACTCTCTATCTCCTATTTAAAAATAATAATAATAAAATCAAATCTTTTGTTTTATTTATTTTATAACTTTAGGCTTAAAAAAATAAAACTCTAATACTAAAATAAATAAATTATATGAGAAGAAAATTTGGGGTCAAACCCAATTATAGTATCGATTGATCTATCCAATCAGTCGATCGACTAACATTTACATCGCCAATTTATTTGGAGGACCAAGAAAATGTGTACACAAAAAAATGTGTCTTTTGTTCTTCACCTATGCATGTCTCCGGAATACAAGTATGAGTTTTGTTTATAATCATGGTGAGAATATATTAATTATTTGATTATTTACTGCAAAAAAGTCATGTATGTTATTTTTAATATCATATTATCACTATTTGTATTCCATCTTTTCTAATTTATACTAAACAAAATGGTGAAAGCTTAAATATCTTTTTGTTGTTGCAGATAGCATGATTTCTCCGGTCAATATTTCTTTAATCGTTGAAAATAAAAGCATGTTAAGAAGCGAGTCAGATTGTTGTATTGCTTTTGTGAATGACAAATTTATGGAAAAGAGTATGATCACGAAGCTGAATCAATCTGAGCAATTAATAAATGATTCACTTGGCTAATAGTATGTCAATAATGCTATTCCAATTGACACTTTTCTTGTTGGAAAAGCCAAGAAAAGTGATTGATGAAAATTATGCAAAGTTAATTAATCTTGGATGACTATTGGTATGTATTTTGGGATTTATAAATAGTGTGTTCATTTCCTGATTTCAAACATATGAAAATCTTATCTCTTTCAAGTATTCTCTTACATTTCATATTGTTAGTTTTTCATTTGACCTCCGTTAAATCTCATTGATAAAGTAAAGGTACGTTTTCAGTTCAACGTAGTAGTGTCTCGTGCAAAGTCACTGCTGGTTGTTCTGTTGTATCCTGGCAAACAGACGTCCAAGACGATCCTCGAAGCACATACAGGAGGTGACGAATCTGTTTTAGGACACTGTACTTCGTACATGCCTCGTTTTGATTTACTTTAAGCTTTTCCCTACTGTTTTATTCACTGTATTGCTCGCTGATTTTCTTTATTAAAAGATTTATGTACTGCAGCATTCGATATACTGTGCAACAAACTTAAATTCCCCACATGAATGAAAATTGATACAAATCTTGGTGACAATGTTCTACAGTTGAATCCTGCATAGGATAGGCATGTGTTACCCTTTAAATCTTCCCTTATGAAATATATTTGCTTTACTAGCTGACCAGTAGACATGATGTCCTTGAACTGTTCTGTCGTTTATGTAAATTAAGATATACTTTACACAAGACTCTCCCTGATACTATTCAGTTTTCATGATTGTGCTCGTTTTGGCCATGAACACACGCCTGGTTCTACGAGAGGTTCTAGAATTGAGCCTTACAATTCCTTCGAAGCGGCCCCACTTCTCTCTCACATAGGTGATTCTATATTCTTCTCATCAAAATCATTAAAAATCGCAAGCTTATAATCAACATTCATTGTTTCGTAATAGAAATGGGCTAGGAATAACCCCCATAGTGATTCTGTAAATTAGTGCGATTAGGTTGTCCCATTAAACCTAGTTCTTGGGATCTCCAGTCAGTGGAGGTTGGGTTTTCCTTCATACAAATTTATTCTATAGGCTTGAGCCCCATTTCTCTTCACATTTTCGCAACTAACTCTCTATTTAATCCCTTGGTTAGCGGATCCGCTATATTATCCTTTGACTTTACATAGTCAACAGAGATAACTCCGGTTGAGAGTAGTTGTCTAATGGTATTGTGTCTACGACGTATATGTCTAGACTTACCATTATACATTTTATTTTGTGCCCTTCTAATCGCAGATTGGCTATCACAATGTATACATATAGTTGGCACTGGTTTTTCTCATCCTGGAACATCTTCTAAGAAGTGACGCAACCATTCAGCCTCTTCAGCACACTTGTCAAGAGCTATAAACTAAGATTCCATCGTGGATCTGGCTATTACAGTTTGTTTAGAAGATTTCCACGAAATTGCTGCACCTCCTAAAGTGAATACAAATCCACTTGTAGATTTTAAATCTTTCATATCAGATATCCAATTTGCATCGATGTATCCTTCAATAACAGCAGGATTTCTGGTATAGTGCAGCCAATGATCACGAGTGTACCTTAAGTATCTTAGCAATCTGATAATTGATTTACAGTGTTCAACTCCTGGATTACTCGTGAATCTACTCAATTTACTCACTGCATAGGCTATATCTGGTCTTGTACAACTCATTAAGTACATCAAACTTCGAATGACTCGAGAGTATTCTAATTGAGACAAACTCTCACCTCGATTCTTTGATAGATGTTGACTGGTATCTATCGGGGTTCTAGCCAATGCAGAGTCATCCTTATTTAATTTCTCAAGTATTTTGTCGATAGAACTAGTCCTTCTGATGTTCTATGAATTTTTATTCCAAGGATTACACAGCCTAAATCTGTCATGTCAAATCTTGAGTTCAATAACTTCTTGGTGGATTTGATCATCTTAACATTACTACCAATAATAAGTATGTCATCTACGTAAAGACATAAAATGAAATATCCATTTTCAGTGTTTTTTATGTATACACATTTGTCACATTCACTGAATTTAAATCAACTTTCTATCATGGCTTTATCAAATTTTTCGTGCCATTGCTTTGGTGCTTGTTTTAAGCTATATAGAGACTTCACCAGTTTACAAACCTTGTTTTCTTGCCCAGTCGCAGAAAATCCTTCAGGTTGTTTCATGTAAATTTCCTCTTTTAAATCTTCATTTAGAAAAGCTGTCTTTACGTCCATTTGGTGTACTTCAAGATTTCGCAAGGCGGCAATCGCGAGTATCACACGAATGGAGGTTATTCTCGATACAGGAGAACATATGTCAAATTAATCAAGCCCTTCATGTTGATGGTAACCTTTGATTACCAATCTGGCTTTATACTTATCTATGGTTCCATCTGATTTCATTTTCCTTTTGAAAACCCATTTACAGCATAGTGGTTTGCTTCTCGGATGAAGATTTACTAATTCCCACATATGGTTTTTTAAAATGGATTCCATTTAGGAATTGATAGCCTCTTTCCATAGAGGTCCCTCAGATGAACTCATTGCTTCCTTGAAGCTTTGAGGTTCACTTTCCATCACGAAAGTGATTAAATCCGAACCAAAAGATTTCTCAGTCCTAGCTCTCTTGCTACGTCTAGGTTCAATATCTTGATCAAGCTCTTGTTCTTTATCAATTGTCTCATATAATCTTTTGGATGAACTTGGTTCTTCCTTAAATTTGTATGGAAACATGTGTTCAAAGAACGAATAATTTCTTGATTCTATTATCGTATTCTTGTGAATATCAGGTATTTGAGTTTCGTGTACAAAAAAACGATACGCGCTACTGTTTTGAGCATATCCAATGAAAATGCAATCAACAGTTTTTGGTAATATCTTTTACTTTCTCTGGAGCGGATACCCCCACATTGGCAAGACACCCCCACACCTTATTTAAAAGGTAATTTTCTATTAGAACAGCTCCCCCCACATGTTCTGTGGTAAATCTGAACTTAATAACAACGCATTCATTATTTCTTTCAAGGTACGATTCTTTCTCTCTGCAATGCCATTTTGCTGAGGAGAATAAGGTGCAGTTCTTTCATGTTTGATACCGTGTTGAGCACAAAACTCAGCAAATGGTGATTCATATTCACCTCCACGATCACTTCTTAATACCTTAATTTTCTTGCTAAGTTGATTTTCATCTTCACTCTTATATTGGACAAATTTGTCAATAGCTTTATCCTTACTTTTAAAAAGATACACATAACAATATTTTGTGCTATCGTCAACAAAAGTAATGAACTATTTATTTTCACCACGAGTTTGTACACCTTGAAATCACATATATCACTGTGAATTAGATCAAGCGGTTTACTATTTCTTTCAATTGTTCGAAAAGATGATCGAAAAGATGATCTCGTTAGTTTTGCCTCAACACAAGTTTCACATTTGTGTTGTTTATCAATTTGGAATGCAGTAATGATTTTCATGTTAATTAGTCTACGAATTGTATCATAATTAACGTGTCCAAGTTTATCATGCCACAAATAAAAAGACTCAAGTAAGTAAGAAAAAGTATTAACTTTATTCATCACGGGCTTAATAGTCATTACATTGAGTTTGAATAACTCATTGAGTTTGAATAACTCATTACAAACATAACATTTGTCAACAAACATTCCACTTTTCGACAAAACAATCTTGTACGACTCAAAGACAATGCGGAAACCATGATTGTTAAGAAGCGACCCGGACACCAAGTTCTTGCGAATGTAGGGTACATACAACACATTGTTCAGAGTCAGTTCTTTTCCAGATGTCATCTTTAGAACAACTTTCCATTGACCCTTTATTTCAGAAGTAGCGGAATCTCCCATGAATAGTTTTTCACCATTCTCAGATTTCTCAAGAGTAGCAAACATCTCCTTGTCCGAGCATACATAGCGAGTGGTACCAGTGTCGATCCACCACTCTCTTGGGTCCGAACCCACCAGATTAACTTCTGATATTACAGCACAGAGTTTCATGTTCGAAACCTTATGAGAAATGTTCTCTACCACATTCGCCTCTCGGTTTCTCTTCGGCTTCTTACATTCAGAGGCCTTGTGACCCATACCATCAAAGTTGTAGCACTTTCTAGAGAACTTTTTCTTCGAAATGCCTCCCTTGGGTCCCATGTTCAACCTTTTGTCGGAGGTAGAAAATGTTCTCTTTTTCGAGCTTTGACCATGCTCGACAACATTTGCTTTAGCAGCAACAGGAGAAAACAATTGTCTTTCCGAACTCTTGTTGTCTTCCTCGATGCGAAGTCAGACAATGAGCTCTTCAACATTCATCTCCTTGCGCTTGTGCTTCAAATAAATTTTGAAATCCTTCCAAGCTGGTGGTAGCTTCTCAACAATAGCAGCCACTTGGAATGATTCGCTCAAAGTCATCCTCTCACCATGAATCTCGTTAAGAATCACTTGGAGTTCTTGAACTTGGCTGATAACCGGCTTTGAATCCACCATTTTAAAGTCCAGAAAGCAGCCAACAAGAAACTTCTTGGCCTTGGCATTCTCGGTTTTGTACTTCTATCAAGGGATTCCCACAGCTCTTTAGCCGTTTTCTTTTCGCAAAACACGTTGTAGAGCGAATCGGTCAATCTGTTTAGTACATAGTTTCAGCATAAGAAATCAGAATGATTTCATGCCTCCACCACACTAACAGATTCAACATATCCCTCACCCTCTTTATGGATAGGAGCATCCTCAGACATGAATCTGGCCAGGTTCAGCATCGTCAAGTAGAACAACATCTTCGGCTACCACCTTTTGAAGTCCACACAGGTGAACTTCTCAAGTTTTTCGTCGTGAGTAGCCGGCACAGGAACAGCAGCAACACGTGGGGCAAATTGAGGCGTCACAGTGGCATGAGGGACAACAGAACCAGTTTTCCTCAACACGTTTGTTTCTGTAGTCATATCTGAAACAAACCACGTAATGATTAATCTGTTTTAAGTTTGTTAGAAACAATGCTAATAACAGTAGCGTAGAAATGAACTCGTAAAGATAAAGCAGTAACCGAAACAAGTGTGATGTTTACAGTAAGAATATCGTGCAAAGGAAATCAAAACCAAACCGAGACTTGTAGCGTGTACAGTTTCCTTAAAATATATTCGCCCCCTCCGGTATGTGCTTCGAGGTTTCAGCGGACGTCTATTTCCCAGGATACAACGGAACAACCAGCATTGACTTAGCACGAGACACTACTACGGCGAACTGAAAACATACATTTACTTTATCACCGGGATTTAACGGAGGCCAAATGAAAAGATAACAATATGAAATGCAAGAGAATATTTTAAAGAGAAAATATTTTCATATATTTGAAATGAGAAAATGAACACACTATTTATATGTTCCAAAATGCATACCAAGAGTCATCCAAGTTTAATTAACTCAATTAATCTTCTCATTAACTCAAGACTATGAGGAGCCAAAACTCTTCAATTGACTCAAGAATGTGGAGAGTCAAAAGATACTCCCAAATTCATGAGACATTTTTTATTCAAACTTTAAATTTAATTGAAATTTTCAACAATAATATCACTTATATAAAATAGAAAAAAAATAATAGTTTATAAATAAAGAATTAATTTTGTTTATTTTAAAGATAACTGTACATTATTTAATTTATTATTAAAAGCATAAACGACATTTGTGTTACATTTGATATCATAAAATTAATATTAGTAATTGAATTTTTATAGTTTATTTGAGAATATTTTTATGATAAAATGTTAAATATCTGATTGTTTTTCTAGGTAATATGATTTTTCAATACCAAAATTCCTCCAATGTGGAAACGCAAAATTTAACAAATAGCAGGTTAGATTGTAACTCTATTTCGATGAGTCGTATTTTTACAAAGGACGATATGATAATCAAGCAGACATTATGTAACGCCCCAGATTCAACGACTGTCCTCATTGTACTAAGGCGAGTCTTTCCAGCGTGCTTATATCCTCACTCACACGCACCCTGGGAAACTTCCCAGGAGGTCACCCATCCCAAAATTTCCCCAAGTCAAGTACGCTTAACTTTGGAGTTCTTATGTGATGAGCTACCGACAAGAAGATGCACCTTCGTGGTATTGCCGTTCCACTCACATCATTGACCAAGAAGAATGCTAAATTTGTGTGGAGCGAGGAGTGTCAGAAGAGCTTCGATACTTTGAAGCAAGCTCTTATCTCAGCGCCAGTTTTGGCCATGCCGTCAGGGCCCGGTGAGTTTGTTCTGTATACCGATGCTTCGAAGCTCGGTTTGGGCGCAGTATTGATGCAGCATGGGAAGGTGATAGCGTATGCTTCTCGACAGTTGAAAATCCATGAGAAGAACTACCCTACCCATGATCTAGAGTTGGCAGCCGTAGTATTTGCCTTGAAAATTTGGAGGCATTATTTGAATGGAGAGAAGTGCCAGATCTTTACCGACCACAAGAGCCTCAAGTATTTCTTTACGCAGAAGGAGCTGAACATGCGTCAGAGGCGTTGGTTGGAGCTTGTGAAGGATTATGACTGTGACATTAGCTACCATCCGGGTAAAGCTAATGTAGTTGCGGATGCATTGAGCAGAAAAGTCGCAGTGATGGCTCATTTGACGATTCAGAGACCTCTTCAGCTTGAGATGCAGAGGTTTGATCTAGAGTCATATCCTCAAGGTAGAGTTCTTCGTCTATCTACTTTGACGATCCAGTCTTTCCTTATTGACCGTATTCGCAGTGGTCAGTCAGCAGATGAGCAATTAGCAAAGTGGAAGCAGAGAGATGAGGCCAAGGGCATTGTAGAACCCGTATATCAGTAGACGTATAAGCCATGCATAATTCTAGATTTTTAAATTTAATTGACTTCATTGCATAATTATTTTAAATCCATTTATTTGAAGTTAATTATTTTATTATTTCAGTTCAGTAGTTTGATCTTTAGCATTTCAGTTATTTCAGTGAGGCCGGACCGGAGTTGGAGTTTTGAGATAGAATTTAAGATTCGAGAAATATTTCCAGAAGTTAATTTAGCTAGCAACCAAGTTCATTTAAGTTAGAAAGGGAGGTTTGAGGATTTAATTTAATTATTTGAGGTGATTAAGAAATGAACTCATTTAAGTTATTTAATTAAGGGGTTAGCTCACTAAATTATTTAAAGGATTAGTAAGGCTTTCAAGGATTATTAGTTGACTAGATAATCAACATTTTCCTTTATTTTATCATGCATTTTTCGGCCACCCTTAGTTGCTAGAAGATTCATTTTCCAACTCATCAACTTTGACCAATTCTTTGCATGTAATTAGTAGGATAATTCTAGGATTTTTGGGAGCAATTTAATTAATTAATGGACATATCCTAGACTAGAAAATAAGCAAAATTTCGGCCACTACCTCCTAGAAGCATCCACCAACTCATTTGATATCAAACCATAATTCAAAATTCAAAAATGAGAAGACTTGGTCTTGATTCTTTCCTTATATCTTGCACCCACTTCCCTCACCCTCCTAACCATCATTCCCCCTCCCTTAGTCACGAAATTCAGAGTGTTTTTGAGAGAGGAAAACCGTGGGAATTCAGTAGGAAGCAAGGGAAGAAAAATCGAGAGCAAGAAAGGTAAACAAGAGAAGCGCTCCACCTCCTCCGTGCCGCGTCGTCGTCATTTCGTTCGTTTTCTTTCGAAACGAAACCAGGCATGTCTAGATTTCTTTCAAACCTCAATCAAGTCATATTATCATTTATTTTTCAGTACATGATCATGTTTATTCAAGTAAAAATCGAGATCCATGTCAAAACATTTTGAAACCACACATGCAGAATTTTCGATTTCCTTGGCAAGCTTCACGGTTTCTTTTGTTTTGTGAGTTTCAGGTATTGGATCGACTCCAGGTTCCCAAGGCGGCTTATATACATGTAGTAGGATGCATTAGGACCATGTTGGTCTATTCAAACCAGCCCCATGCTTGCTGGAAATTCAGAATGACAGCAAGTTCCCATAGGCGCAGATTTGTGTTCGAAAATTTCAGTTTTTTGTGTCAAGGGGTTGGATCTGATCTTGGCTGCCCTAAGGGCTCTTAGCCACGGTTGGATCACTCCCCTAGCATGTCTAAGACGTGACTAAGTTGCCCTTTTGGTGGCTTGGTCCATGGTTCATCGGTTTTTAATCAAAACGTCACAACAGCCCCTATACCCCTTCGGCTACTTCGGTTGGACAGCTTTTGGTTTCGGTTTGTGTTTGCTTGGTGTGGATCTTGGTTGGCCTATGGCCCTTAGCCACGGTTCATATCATGCTCCTAGATGTCTAGATCGTGCCATGGTCAATCAAATGGCCACTGGAACGACGCAAGACATCGATCATAGCATAAACACTACACACGCATGCACGTTGCTCTCGGTTGGACCCTTCGGTTGAGTTATGGTGTGATGCGGATTGTGGCTGGCCTAGGGCCCTTAGCCATGGTTCAAATCATTCCTTGGGATGTTGGTAAGAGTCTCTGGTCGGTGGTTCACGCCCCTAATGGCCGATAGTCTCGAAACCAACGCAAGTCTTGTAGTTGCGCAGCTGCTGGTAATTACAGCAAGTTGTTGTGTCGGTTCAGAGGCTCGTTCGAGTTCTTGGTTGGATTTTAGCCCATGGCCTTGGACTGGACAGTGCCTCATTGAGTTAGGAAGGTCATGTTTTTGACCGTTCGTCATTTGGATCATTTTTGAGGTCGTACGAGAATTTACGGTGCAATGTGCCAAATTGACTCTCGAAAGAGCGTTTCGTGTTTTGGCCTCCATTTCACCTAGATTTCGACCCTATCATTTTAGGAGCATTATTTTATGATTTTTCAGCGTATTTTAATCATGACTATACGTCGGTTCAGTGTCGGTTCAAGTTGGTTCGGAGTCATGATTAAATGCGAAGTCATTAGGCGTCATAGTCGCATCTTTTGAACGTAAATTGCGTAGTTGGTCAATTTTAAGCTATTGCATATTTTTCATGGCACAGTTAGGTTGCAGCGAGTCTGGTAACGATCCAATCCAATCCAGTTGGTAAAATTACGGGACATTTTCATTATGCCAGTTAATTATTTTACGTGCATTAAATAGAAAATGATTATTTTTGAGATTTATGCGATATGGCTTGTGGTTCATTCACTATGTGGGAGTGTTATTTTATACGGTCGTCAGTGACCGATCAGTTCAGTATGGTACCACCCGGTCGCCAGTGACCGGCCAGCTCAGTTCAGTTTCAGCCTCCCCGGTAGCCAGTTACCGATCAGTTCAGCTTAGTGCAGTGGCCACAGGCGTAAAACATAATCTCAACAGAAAATTTTATCAGTTATTTCAGTACAGGCTCCAAGGAGCAAACATTTTTACTGTGATTATCAGTTCAGTTATGCACGTATTATAATTGCTCAGTACAGATTATTTTCAGCATGCCTCAGGACATGATATTTTATCCCATGCATACTTTAATTCAGATTTTTCTCGTTACCTGCGATATATGCATGCTGAGTCTTTAGGCTCACTAGACTTGATTGTTGTAGGTACTGATGAGACCAGGGCCGAGGGCGGGGACCAGTGAGCCAGCTTGGGTCGGCAGTAGTGGCGCCCGAGGACCTCAGAGCAGCAGTTGTTATTTTTTTCCGCAAACAATTTTATCAGTCGTTGGATATTTTTTAAATCGTTGTTGTTGGCAAAACTTTAATTTTCTTCCGCTGCAATATTTTGAAATATTGAACTTGATTCCCCAGTGATTTTATGAATGAGGCCATTTAAGTTCTTTTAAAAAGAAAAATTTTTAATTTTCCGCAAATTTTCAAGAAAGGAGTTTTAGGCCCTTCACAGGCATTGTCTTGTATTCAGTCAGCGACGGTATTGTAAGATACCGAGACAGGATGTGGGTTCCTAGCAGTGGTTCTATTCAAGCAGATATCTTATCAGAGGCCCACATGTCGCCGTACTCTATTCATCTTGAGAGTACGAAGATGTACAGAGATCTGCAGTTATTGTATTGGTGGCCCGGAATGAAGAAGGACATTTGACGTTTTGTATCCAAGTGTCTGACTTGTCAGTTAGTGAAGGCGGAGCATCAGAGACCAGCAGGTTGCTCAAGCCTCTTCCTATTCCCGAGTGGAAGTGGGAGAATGTTACCATGGGCTTCGTGACCGGATTGTCGAAGTCAGTTAGAGGATCAAATGCTATCTGGGTGATTGTAGATCGTCTTACCAAATCAGCGCACTTCTTGCCTATTAAGACGACTTTCACCATGATTCAGTATGCAGAGTTGTATATCCGGGAGATAGTCCGACTTCATGGTATTCCAGTTTCTATCATATCTGAATGGTTGAGCCATTTGACGATTTATATATGCAGTCCGTCGCAAATATCATTTGCGACTTTTAGCTACGACAACGGTGAAAAACCGTTGTCTTTGAGAGAACCATTTAACAACAGTGGCTTTAACAACAGTTTTAAAAGGGCTACGACAACGGTTAAAAACCGTTGTCGTATGGCATTTTTCTTGTAGTGTTTATTTTACTGTTTAGAACATATAAAAGGTCATTTTTTTCTTAGAAATTTGTTCAGTGCTAAAATATTATATCCGTAACTATTTAGCTATTTATGGATAATTCATGTATATTTTTTGGGCAAAAATTTGTGTGAGACGGTCTCACGGGTCGTATTTTGTGACATGGATATCTTATTTGGGTCATCCATGAAAAAGTATTACTTTTTATGCTAAGAGTATTACTTTTTATTATGAATATAAGTAGGATTGACTCGTCTCACAGATAAAGATTAGTGAGACCGTCTCACAAGAGACCTACTCTATTTTTTGAGAGTGTAAATTATGGATTATATATTTTTTATTTTAGTCTTTTTTTACTTACAAAATAAAATTATCTTTATCATTGATTTTTTTTCTATCGTAGGTAGTAAACTATCAAAGTTTTAAAATATATCTAATGATTTAATTTAATTTATGTGAATTAAAATTTTAATGTACACGTTCTTTAATTGATATCTAGTTTATCAAAAGTATTGTATTCAATTGTTCAGATTTGTTCCAAGTTATGGGATATAATTGCTGTAATTATTTGTTCCTAAACAATAAGTATTTGTTTGACGTGTTATATGTAAATAAATAACTGGACATAATATTATATTTTATCAATGATTATTTTTTCACAGAGGTGTTTGAAAATTTTCAAATGGACGAGAATTATTTTTGATATATATATAGAATTATTTTTGATATATATATCAAAAATTCATTGAATTCTATGAAAAATATTATAATATGAAGTAAATCGAGTATAAAATATTGTAACATTCTGTAAAAATAAATAGAAATCCATAAACTTTTTAAAAAAATCATTAAATCTCTTCCATTAACACACCTTATAAGAATTCTACTTAGTATTTTTTTTTTTAAATTCCCCACTTAAATTATTGATTATTAATTATGTTTCAATACTTTCAAATAAAACCGTTTCCGATTTTTTGCTATTAAAAAAATTGTGATTCGTGAGTTTTTTTTTCCAAGTACGAGAACAAAACTATCACCTCCTCTTATCAAAAAAAAAAAAAAAAAAACCACAAAAATAGATAGGTAAAATTTAGCTTCCAATTTATTCCCTTCCCTATGCAAATTAAAATGCATCACATGGATAAATATGTATTTAATTGAATCATTTTACTACCACAACTTTCAAATTTTCGCTTTCCATTTACTCTTAACTTTTATTTGACGGATTTATAATTATATATAATAGTAGTAGTAGGTCTTTTGTGAGACGGTATCACGAATATTTATCTATGAGACGGGTCAACCCTACCGATATTCATAATAAAAAGAAATACTCTTAGCATAAAAAAGTAATATTTTTTTCATGGATGATCCAAATAAGAGATCTGTTTCACAAAATACGATCCGTGATACCGTCTCACACAAGTTTTTATCATAATAATAATGTTGGCAATAACTCTAATTTCTGATTCACAAGGAAGTCTAATAATAAAATTAAAATATAAATTTAACCATATAGAACAAATAAAAATATCACTACACTTACAATATGAAATATTTATTATATTATTATAACGATAAAGTTATAATACTTTAAAAATATTAATAAACTATCAATATAATTTATATTTATTATAGTGATTCATGTCACATATTGGTTTTAAAAGTAAATAGTAACTCTAATTGAAACATCAAAGTAAAACATATTAGCAATTAAAGTAGATTTCACTTTCAACTAAATAAAAAAATATTGTTTCCTTTGTGGATTCGAGGGTCTTCCGAGTTAGTGAAGTATGTAAGTTCGTAGCCAAACAGTCACGAACTTGATTACCCTACAAACATTTTCTTGAGCGAGACTATTGCATAATGTGATTTATTTGGTGACGTAGTTTGCAGGATATTGTATTAAAGCTAAGAGTTTACTCCATGCACAATAGAGGACAACGATTATAGGTTCCTCTATCACAATAACAAAAATAAACAAATAAATATTTTTTACGCCAACAAAAGCTTGTCAAATATAAAAATACACCCTATGAAAAACGAATAACGACGACAACAATTGAAAACAGATCCAAACAAACTCCACTGCCACTACACCTCCCAAAGAAACCATAAAATATGGCCTAAACAGCTTCATCGACAACCAACAAAATATATATATATATATATATATATATATATATATATATATATATATATATATATATAAAATAGAAAGGAAGACGATGAAATGATACATGCATACACCCTATAATATAAATATAAATAATAAAGTGGGAGACATTAATGAATACATGCACATATAAATAATTATGCACGCACATTCTTTCGACACCCGTCCACATGCAATTAATTAACAATATACTCAAATATTTATCATCTCTTTCAATAAATGTATGAATGAATTTATAATAACAATAATTAGTTAATGAATCAAATTTATCCGAAATACCAAAAAGTAGAATAATAATGTTTAATGGACAATATTAGAATCTACAAATGTCAAAGGATACAATTGTAAGTACATAATTGATTGATATTATTATTCATACTTTTATATAAATAATGTAATATTAGAATATTAGATTTAAAGCCTAATAAAAAGAGACAAAAACTTGTGTGAGACGGTCTAACGGATCGTATGTTGTGAGACAAATATCTTATCTGGGTCATCCATGAAAAAATATTACTGTTTTTGCTAAGATTATTACTTTTTATTGTGAATATCGGTGGGGTTGACCCGTCTCATAGATAAAGATTCGTGAGACCGTCTCACAAGAGACCTATTTATAAAAACATTGTGCTTTGTAAAAAAAACATTTATTAGTTATCGAGAGAGTGTAATAATTACTGAAGGGAAATAATATTTTCGAATTTAATTGATAAATTATCTTGATTTGAATTATTTCTCTAACAATATCTTTTCCTTGTTAATTTGATTTCATATAGTATCTTGTGAGATTTTGCCTTTCTAAGATAATGAGATAATTAAGTAAATATATTTTAGATATGCTATTTATGATAATGATTTAAAGATATATGATTTTAAGAGTTTATTTCTAATAAAACTCTTACTTTCCTTGTGCAATAGGTCTCCTTGAAGAATAAAAGTCTACATCTATAAATAAGAAATCAAGGACATCATAAAAGATCTCCTCTTTTGCTACGCCTCTTCTTATTCGATTATACATACATATACACACTGGTGCACGCCGTGAAGATCAGAGAAATAAGTTATCAAGGATCGTGCTGTTTTGGAGAGTGGTGATCGCGTGTTGCCTTGAATGTTGGCCACATCTTCAGACAACATTCGTAACGAAGTTGACTGAAGATCGTTTTCGTGACTCCTCTTTCGGCATCACATTTTTGCTTTCTTAGTTGATGTTTTATTATTGTTGGTTGTTTTAGAAAGCTTTTATTTTCTCAATTTGTTGAGAAAATTGATTTTAGTCTCAATCACTAGTGATATGTTTTTGTAATCGGTTTGATTTTCTAGTGATTAATTTTTATCATAAGGCACCGCACAAGTATTTATATTTGTGCATATTTAATCTCGTCCATCTATTTATTTAAAGTGAATTAGTGTTACAAAATATAATATTCCGCTGCATGTTGTCGTAAATAATGTAACATTTGACACAACACTTAATCCTGATAAAACACAAATTAATAATTTACACTACTTTCGAACACGATTTCTTTATAATATTCCGCTGTATGTTATCGTAAATGTTGTAACATTTGACACAACACTCAATCCTGATAAAACACAAATTAATAATTTACACTACTGTCGAACACGATTTCTTACAAGTGGTATCAGAGCCTTCTCTTGATATACTAAGGGCTGATTCTGGTTTTTGTTTTTGTTTGACAGAACTATTCAAATGGATCTATCACTCGCAAACATCGCACTTCGGCCACCAGTCTTAGATGGAACCAACTACGGTCTATGGAAGGTCAAAATCCGGTTTCATATAAAATCCATAGATGAAAGAGCATGGCAAAGAGTTCTAAGCGGTTGGACTCCACCAAGGAGAATAGACGAAGATGGTGATAGTCTGATAAAATCGAAAAGTGACTGGACTACTGATGAAGTGCAGATTTCAAATTACAACTCAAATGCACTGAACGCAATTTTTTCTTTAGTTGATACGAACATGTTCGGGCTTATTACTAATTGTGTCTCTGCCAAGGATGCATGAGACATTCTCCAAAGACACTGTGAAGGATCTGAGAGTGTGCGACAAACAAGGCTGATGGTTACTTCCAAGTTTGAGATGATGAGGATGGAAGAATCTGAGAACATACTGGAATATGATCGTCGCCTACGGGAAATTTCTAATGAGGTGTTTAGTCTTAGAGACCCTATCTCCAATGAACGATTAGTTAGTAAGGTTCTCCGTTCTCTGTCCGAAAGATTCAACATAAAAATCTGTGCGATAGATGAGGCTAAGGACACAACGCAAATGGCTTTGGAAGACCTTATCAGTTCACTTCGGACTTTTGAGATGAACATAGACATGCAGAAGAAGGATAAAGGGAAAACAGTTGCATTCCAAGCTTCAAATGACTCATTCAATGATCTTCTTCAAATATCCCAAGAAATCAATGAATCAGACCTTTGTGAGGACTCTATCTCCTTTATCACAAAAAAATTCGGGGACTACTTGAAGAGAATCAGAGACAAGAAGAAGGATGCACAACCATCGAAATTTCCAAGTCATCCTGCCCCTGAAAGACCACAAAGGTTTCCTGACAAGCAACAACTTCAGCCAAGGAACAAGGGCAAGGGACAATTTAACTCAAAGAAGTATGATTCAATGTAGTGTAGAGAGTGCAAGGGGTTCAGACACTATGCAAATGAATGTGCCAACAGACTGCGAAAGAACAAAGGCTACAATGCATCTCTAAGCAATGAATAATCTGATGAGGAGGAGAAATCAAATGATGAAGATAATTACACCTCCTTGATTGCATTATTGACAGAAAATCGCAGGCTGCAGGTGAATCCATTAGGTGTTGCCACTCCTGGCTGCAACATCTGCAAAAAATCAGTGTGCTTAAAATCCACAACTTCTGGAGACTCGACTGTAGATGATAAATCGGAAGCTGACGATGAAGAGATAACTCTTGAGAGTGTTCAAAAGATTTATGAAGATTTGTTTGAGGATTGGACCAAAAGAAACAAGCTTAACTCCACTCTTGTAAAGGAAAACACTGATCTAAAAGTCGTGGTTTCCAAACTTGAAGTAATTCTGAGCAAAAAGGACTTAGAACTGGGAAAGACCAAAGAAGAACTTCAAAAGGCAACTGAAACCTTGTCCAAGTTTAATTCGAGCACATCAAAGCTTGAATCCAAACTTTCGATGGGAAGAGATGACAAGAAGGGTTTAGGATTCAAAGACAGTGTACATGGAACTGGAGAATCTTCAAAAACCACTGTTTTTGTGAAAGGAAAAACTAAAACATTCACACCGCCACAACCTACACCTTCAATCAAAAGCTCTCCACCAAAAGGACAATCCACTGCACCTGTTCCTAAGAAACGAAAACGCAGGTATGTATGTCATTACTGCTTTAAACCTGGACATCTCAGGCCTTATTCTTTCAAACTCAGGGATGACCGCATGAACCAAAAGTCAAGCCGGATGTTGCCTCGAATGTTACACAACACTTCCCGCAACACCTCCAAGAGTCGACCCACAGTAAGACATGTTTGGGTACCAAAGGCAAAAATTCACTGTAATGTTGTTTATACTTCATTAAAAACTAACACTGCAGGTTACTGGTACTTTGATAGTGGAAGCTACGCCATATGACAGGGTCATGAGAATATCTCATCGATTATGTTGAACAAAAATGTGGCAGAGTAACCTATGGAGGGGGAGCTAAAGGAAAGATTGTTGGAAAGGGAACTTTGAATGTCGAAGGACTACCAAAGCTCCACAATGTGATCCATGTTGAAGGATTAAACTCAAATTTGATAAGCATAAGTCAATTATGGGATGATAATTTGCATGTCAAGTTTGATAAATATGCTGTGAAGTTTTTGATGAATCTAACATATGCATCATGACAGGTACAAGGTCTTCGGACAATTGCTACCAGATAGGTGAAGAACCTTCATGTCAACATGCTCAAATCACTGAACTTGACCTTTGCCATCAGAAACTCGGCAATGTAAATTTCAAAACCTTGAAGAAGTTGAGTAAATACGAGGCAGTGCGAGGTATGCCTAATCTTTCATCTGGGATACCTTATGTGTGCGGTGAGTGTCAAAAAGGAAAACAGACTCGCGTGTCACACTCGGTGTTGGCAACATCTGGGACAACAAACTGTCTGGAGTTACTTCACATGGATCTTATGGGTCCTATGAAAGTCGAAAGCTTTGGAGGTAAGAAATATTCTTTTGAATGTGTTGATGATTTCTCACAGTTTTCATGGGTGAGTTTTATTAGGGAGAAATCAGACACTTTCAGTGTGTTTAAACAATTGGTCACAAGAATCACAAACTTTCATAGTTTGAAGGTGAGAAGAATCAGGACCGACCATGGTAAGGAATTTGAGAATTCTTTATTCTCATCATTTTGTGACAGGAAAGGTATTTCACATGGGTTTTCGGCACCAAAAACCCCACAACAAAATGGAATTTCCGAACGCAAGAACAGAACACTGCAAGAAATGGCAAGAGTGATGCTAACATCGAAGAACATTTCAAAGCGTTTTTGGGCAGATGCCTTAAATACGGCTTGTCACATTTCAAATATAGTGTATTTGAGAAGTGGCTCAACTATGACATCCTATGAAATAATCATGGGAAAGAAGCCTAATCTCAAATACTTTCATATTTTTGGATGTGTTTGTTATACTTTAAATGACAGTGATCAACTTGCCAAATTCGATTCAAAGAGTGATAAGTGTCTGTTTTTGGGATATGCCACTAATAGTCGAGCCTACCGCGTGTTTAATTTAAAAACTAGGACTATTATGGAATCGATTAATGTTGTGTTTGATGATTGTGCAGATCTCAAAAAGAAAAATGCTGAGGATAACGTTGAAGACCTTCTGGAAAACCCAATTGCACTGGAAAATGCAGGTGTTGCCCGGATGTTGCAACACCTAACACAACACGTGACACTGAAGTCACTGAATTTGAGGATGAAGAAAATAGTGACGATGACACAGGAGATGATGGAAAAAATATACCGACTAAGATTAAGAGAAATCATCCATCATCTCAAATAATTGGAAGTGTGCAAGGTGAAGTCAAAACTCGAAAGAAAGAGAAAGTCGATTACCAAAAGATGGCTGGACTTACATGCATGAGCTCGACTTACTCACAGGTCAGATTTTCATGCTTTGTATCTCAATGTGAACCTAAAAATGTTGACGAAGCCTTAAAAGATGAGTTTTGGATCGATGCTATGCATGATGAGCTTGATGAATTCGTTCGAAATGATGTTTGGGATCTAGTTCCACCTCCTGACCACGTCGATATAATTGGAACAAAGTGGATTTTAAAAATAAAACTGATGAGTCAGGGTACATCATTCGAAACAAAGCAAGGTTGGTTGCTCAAGGGTACACACAGGTTGAGGGGGTTGATTTTGATGAGACCTTCGCTCTTGTTGCCCGCATTGAGTCAGTCCGACTTCTGCTAGCTATTGCATGCTACATGAAAATCAAATTGTTTCAAATGGACGTTAAAAGTGCATTCTTAAATGGTACCTTGTGTGAGGAAACATATGTCAGACAGCCTAAAGGCTTTGAAGACCCACATAATTTGAATCATGTGTACAAGTTGAAAAAGGCCCTCTACGGTTTGAAGCAAGCACCATGTGCATGGTATGACAGATTAACATAATATCTTCTTGAAATTGGCTTCAAACGAGGTGAGGTAGACAATACCCTTTTTATTCAAAAATCCAAAGGTGAAATTCTTATTTGTCAAGTTTATGTTGATGATATAATCTTTGGTTCCTCATCTTAAAAGCATGTTGATATCCCAAGGTTTTGTTCGGGATATAAATGAGCAATTATCTGACCTTGGTGAACCATTCAAGATTGCCCCTGCATTTTTCAAAGGCAATCGACGGATTGATCTTCCATGGAGTGAATCTCCCAGAGCACCACCTGTTTCAGGGCCACCGCCAAGCCCTCCTGCTCCTTCCCAGCCCACTGACTACATCATGATCCATGTACCAGAAGCGCACGCCCACATTGCTCACACTATGGCAAAAGTCGAGCAAGCCAGGGATGCTATTGATCATGCTATGGCTACGGTTGAGCAAGCCAATGCGGATATTGCATATTATCAAGCTGTGGCTATCAACTTTCAGCTTCTTCTGGAGGTAGCCGTCTTTCCAGGACAAAAAAGGGGAGATGGTGCTGATCAAACAGACGACGCTGGTCCATCAGGGACCAAGGATTGATGAAAAGGATGATGGTGATAAAGAGGAGGAGGGGAATGAGAATTAATTGTTTTCGTTATTATGTGCTTTTTTATTTTTGCTGTTGTTTCTGTTTTTTTCCTCTCTCGGCGCCTGCTGTATTCCCTTGTATTTACTTAGTAACCTTTTAATGAAATGATGCAGATGTTGTCCCAAGTGTTGCCAACAATTCTAACAATACCCGTACTAACCTTATTTCATTCAGGGGAAGATAAAATCTCTAACACAGGGGGAGATGATTTGAGCTAAACAAAGATAAAAAGGTTTGATCTCATTTTGTCCAAGAAAGACAAAAAGGGGGAGATTGAAGGGAAATAATAATTTCGAATTTAATTGATAAATTATCTTGATTTGAATTATTTCCCTAACAATATCTTTTCCTTGTTAATTTGATTTCATATAATATCTTGTGAGATTTTGCCTTTCTAAGATAATGAGATAATTAAGCAAATATATTTTAGATATGCTATTTATGATAATGATTTAAAGAGATATGATTTTAAGAGTTTATTTCTAATAAAACTCTTACTTTCCTTGTGCAATAGGTCTCCTTGAAGAATAAAAGTCTACATCTATAAATAAGAAATCAAGGACATCATAAAAGCTCTCCTCTTTTGCTACGCCTCTTCTTATTCGATTATACATACATATACACACTGGTCCACGCCGTGAAGATCAGAGAAATAAGTCATCAAGGATCGTACTGTTTTGGAGAGTGGTGATCGCGTGTTGCCTTGAATGTTGGGCACATCTTCAGACAATATTCGTAACGAAGTTGACTGAAGATCGTTTTCGTGACTCCTCTTTTGGCATCACATTTTTGCTTTCTTAGTTGATGTTTTATTATTGTTGGTTGTTTTAGAAAGCTTTTATTTTCTCAACTTGTTGAGGAAATTGATTTTAGTCTCAATCACTAGTAATAAGTTTTTGTAATCGGTTTGATTTTCTAGTGATTAATTTTTATCATAAGGCACCGCACAAGTATTTATACTTGTGCATATTTAATCTCGTCCATCTATTTATTTAAAGTGAATTTGTGTTACAAAATATAATATTCCGCTGCATGTTGTCGTAAATGTTGTAACATTTGACACAACACTTAATCCTGATAAAACACAAATTAATAATTTACACTACTGTCGAACACGATTTCTTACAATTACTTTAATTAGGAATCTTTGCTGTAAATTAATCAATATCATCTTATTTGATTATTTTAAGCTTCATGGACAGTCGGTCATTCATTGACATATACATGTTTCATGAATCAATTACTGCCTCTCTTGCTAGTTTATTTGAAACATTTGAACTCTCTATCTCCGATTAAAATTGAATTTTTATTATTTACTAGCTTAATTTAATTAAAAAATAATGATAATAAAATCAAATCTCTTGTTTTATTTATTTTATAACTTTAGGTTTTAAAAAATAAAACTCTAGTACTAAAATAAATAAATTATATGAGAACAAATTTGGGGTCAAACCCAATTATAATTTTTATTAGCTCTATCCAATTAGTCAATCGACTAACATTTACATCGCCAGTTTATTTGGATGACAAAGAAAATATGTACACAAAAAATGTGTCTTTTGTTGTTCACCTATGCATGTCTCCGGAATACAATTGCAGCACACTCAGTGCAGGAGAAATGCTAAAATTTTTAACACCATGCCCAGAAAACGAAGGATGGCCTAATGGCATCGGCCTATCTGGAATCGCAGGAACATCGACGTCGCCCTCCAACATTTTCAATGCATCCAAGATGGTCGGCCTCAGAGCCACCATAACGTGAGCGCAGAGAATGCCAACCTGCACAAATCTTGCCATCATGCTCATTGGATTGGAGTTGGATGAATCTTCTTCTTTCAAAAGTGTCGCGTCGAGTACCTTTTCTATGTTTCCAGCTTTAACGAGTGACCAAGCCCAGTCCGTGATTAAAAAAGCACGGGGCGTTTCTGATGAAAGATCAAGAGCCTTCCTCCCACACATTATCTCCAAAACGACGACCCCAAAGCTATATACATCACTTTTCTCAGTTAACTGGCCGTAAAGGGCGTATTCAGGCGCCAAATATCCATGTGTTCCGGCCACTCTCGTTGTAAGATGTGACTCCCCTTCTCTACTCTGTTTCGCTAATCCAAAATCGGCGACTCTTGCCCTCATATCAGCATCTAGCAATATATTAGTAGCCTTGATGTCTCGATGAAAAATGGAGGGCTTCACTCCATAATGCAGATAAGCCAATCCCTTTGCCACATCCATGATTATGCTTTTTCTTTGAGGCCATGTCAATGGCGGCCTCCGATTTCCATCGTATATTGCCGGAAACAAACGGTCTTCCAGATTTCCATTCGGCATAAATTCATAAACAAGGTACCTCTCACTATCTCCAGGGCCATTTTCAGTAACACAACAGCCTCTCAGAGGCACAAGATTCCGATGCTTCAAATTACTGATGATCTCTACTTCATTGCAAAACTCAATGTTCCCCTGAATATCCGACTCAATTATTTTCTTCACCGCGACAACCGTCCCATCATCCAATGTCCCTTTAAAAACCATCCCGAACCCTCCTCTTCCAATGAAATTTTTAGCCGAAAAATTATCAGTAGCCCTCTCTAGTTCTTGCATTTTGTACCATATAGAAACTGTTGTAGGCCTCCTCAGCCTAGACCCCGATTCCTCTTCCCCCACATCATTCCTCTTTCTATATATCCTACTCCACCAAACATACAAACCTAACAAACTAGACATCAATAAGGTGCCAACAACAGCTCCAATCACACCAAAAACAAGAGCCGAATGGCTTCCACCCGAAGAACCCGTGTTCGAAATAAGAGAAAGCCCAAAGATACATGAAACAGCCCCATTACTTTCAGGCCCTAACTGATTAACAATACCAGCGGCATATAAAACAGCGAGGTAAAAGCAATTTCTGGAACGAGAAACATTACCATCAATGGCAGTCAGTTCTTTCTGAACCTGGAAACCGGCAGCTACACAGGCATCACAAGAAGTAAGATCAGTAAGATCAGGCTTGCAAGCAGAATCCAATACGGTGGAAGGGCCAAGTTTGTTGAACCAATCTTGAGTAGACTCAATGGAAGCACAAAAATTCCTGGAAGTCACAAATTCCATAGGATCAAGACAAAGGGATGCCAAGTTCGAGGGAAGAGACATAGAGGTGAGCTGTGACTGAAAATTCTCAAGGCAAGAAATGGAAGTTAACAAATTGGGAAGATGGAAAAAAGATGTGCCTTTGAGATAGTTGGAGATTCCTATTCCATAAAGGGAAAGAAGGGTTTGGCAGCAATCACCTGTGCCTGTGGTTGGATTACTGGAATTTGTAGGAGGCAAAGGGGTAGGATTTGGATATGGGTTTTGATAATTTCTACAATCAGAAACACTCCATGGGATTCTCAGCACATAACCAAAATCCACGGGGCAATCTGCGGATGAATTTGTGATGAGGGTGCTTGGAGTTTCCGCTGACGAAACTGTAGTAAAGGACACAAAAAGCATCGGAACCAAAGAAAAGATCAAGAAACTCGACTTCATGTAAAAAAAAAATTCTTTAAACTTCACTAATCATCCTGAAAATGTGTATCAAGAAACCACATCAAAAGACTATATTTCTTCTCCACTGAATGGTGTGAAGAAATCAAGAAGGAAATTGGGGTTACCAAAATGGGAATTTTTCAAGGATTCGTCGCGAAAGTTCTTGGAAGATGGATTGGTACAATGTTTCATTAATTGAACCCAAAAAGTACGAAAGAACCAAGAAAAAACAGCGATGTGACAACAAACGAAACAGGTCAAAGTTGCTTTCTTTGCGCAGGCTTCAAAGATTTGAAGGCATACAATCTATCAAACGTTGACAAATATCCTTAATTATAATTAAAATCGAAATGTCGTGGCTTTAATCTCACGCATAATCATATTTTAAAAACAAATAATATTCCATCTTGATATTTAAAATTAATTAACAAAATTATTACTATTTAAATTTTTTATATGAATTTTATTTGATTTTTAAAGCATATTATTAAATTAATTTGTATATTAGCTACTATAACCATCATATTTTAAAAATAAGAAATATATTTACATATAAGGAAGAGTGAAAATTTGCCGTGAATCTATCTTAAAGCAAGTATATGTAGGAATATATATCTTGTGAGACGGTCTCACGAATCTTTATTTATACGAATCGATCATACTGATATTCACAATAAAAAGTAATATTCTTAGCATAAAAAGAATATTTTTTTATGGATGACCCAAATAAGAGATCCGTCCCACAAAATACGACCCGTGATACCGTCCCACACAAGTTTTTGCCTAGTAGTAAATATTAATTTCACTTGATCAAATTAATCGATCGAATCAATTTATTAATTTCAGTTGATCAAATTAATCGATCGAACCAATTTAACTTCATGATTTGGTTTGTTTGCTTTGACTAATCGGCTACACAATTTTATCATTATTCATTAATCAATTTCGATTACTTCTCTTTTATGTCGATTGAGCATGCTAACATGGACCATATAATCCACCAACCCCAAGTGGGAGATTCTTCGGTTTTATTTTACAAGATCAAGTTCTTCGTGCTTCGATATTTACATGTACTTCTCAACACCTGCTTAGTTTTCTGTATTAATTAGTATTTTATTAATTACGAAATATTTTATAACGCCCCGAAAATTTGAAGGTCCACGCGAACATCATTAATACGAGTTATTAAATTCCTTGTGTATTTCAATTAATTGTTTTAATTACATAAATTAAGTATGTTGTGCATATTGACATGTTTAAAATATATTTTTCTATATGGTTGCATTAAAATGTATTTTTAAGGGTTATTCGAGTTGCGATCGAGGAACGGAGACTGAGGGCTGAGAAATGAAATATGTTTTTATTAAATAATTATTTTTAATTATTTAAAATATGATTGATATTTTTCTTATTTTTGAAAATAAGGGGTTTTGAGATGATTTTATACGTCGGGACGTAATTTTTATCGGTGTTGGATTTTCAACAAAAATACAAATGTTTTGACAAGCCGACTAATAAATTCACAAACTTTATTAAACAAAATAATTTTTAATATTTTAATGGATCACTAATGGGCCTAATTAACCACCTTAATGGGCCTAAGTCTTATTAATGGTTTAATTAAATATTTATAAGCTAAAACCTACCCTAAACCTCACATAAACTCTCGGCCCATCCCCCAACAAATCAAAACTCACCCCTCTCCTAAAACACAGCACACACGTGATTCTCCGAGGGTGAAGCTTCGGTTTTTGAAGAGAAAATCTAGCCAAGTCTCCTACGTCAAAGTTCTTCGAATCGCCATCGAATATTCGTGCGTTTAAAACGCAAAGGCACGCCATATTCTTCTTTTCTACTCATCTATCACACCATAGTAACTGCTCGAACATGTTTTGCATGAAAATTAAGGGACACTTAGTTATATTTTCGTTTTTGCATCAAGGATGATTTTTTTAAATCACGTGTGTTGTTCCTAATTTATGTCTAACATGATCCTAAGGGGCTGCCATGATTAGGAAAGGTTTAAGGGTGGTTTCTACATGTTTTAAAGAGTCCTACGACACACCATTCATGCTGCACATGCACATGACAGAAGCTGGAACCAAACGCTGGTATAGGTCGATCATAGGGTTTGGCTTTCATGGATTGGTGGCTGGCTTGGTCTTGGCTTGGGGCCAAGGCTCGGTCAAGGTCTGCGTGGGCCAAGGAGGGAGTCCTAGAAATGCTAGGACTCGAGCACAAGGGCTGGGAATGAGTCCTAGCAAGCTAGGACTCCCACCCGAGAGCCAAGGGAAATCGCGCAGGGCTGCGCAGGCTTGTACAGGGTAGATGGCTCGGCCTGGGGGCTTAGGGCTGGGCTAGGGTGAGTCCTTAGCGTCCTAGGAAGGTGCACGAGGGGCTAGTTCAGGGCTGGTTGGGTTGGCTAGGTCCTAGGCGTGTACACAAGAGTCCTATGTCTAAGGGAGTCTCGGCCGAGAGCTTGCAGCAGGAGTTGTGGCTTGCGGTTGGGGCTAGGGTCAAGTTCATGAGTTCATGTCGGTCCAGTAGGGTCCATAGAAGGTCTAGGAAGGGGCTGGCTGGGGGTGGCTCGAGCTTGGCTCGATGAAAAATCAAAATGGCTCAAGGGGGCTTGTTCGAATGGTCCTAGGGTTTTCTTCTTGGAAATAAATTCGAAACACGGCTCACGGGGGTCGAGTCATGGTTCACGAGGGCTAAAATAATATAAAAAGTTGAAGTTTTTAATTTAGGAATTTTATATTAAAGTTTGAAATTTTTCGGGATTAAAACGCCTTCAAAACGACTAATTATGAATTAATTAAAAAGTCTAGTATTTAAGCTAAATAAAATTATGAGAACTTTAATTTAGACTTAAATAATTATTTGGAACATGTTAGAGTCAATGAAATCAAGAAAAAGTCAAAAACGTGAAATTTTACGTCTAGGGGCAAAACGGTAATTTTACACCCAAAATTAGTAAACGTCATGTCAGTGTCCTGAATGTTGTTTTGTATGTTAATATGATTATTTTAAATATTTATGAATTTTTTATTTTAAATTATGATTTTTAAATGTTCAAGGATTTTTATTGTTTAATTATGGACATTTAAAAGATATGTTGCATGCTTGGTTTCAAAGAAAAACGATATTATAGCATTTTTTTATTAAGTGATGGAAATGCGAAATGTTGAAGGACGTGAATGGATTGTGACTAATACGATGATATGTTGGAGATATCGTGAGGGTTATGGTCCCAGTGGGAGCCCGACGATCGTGTTTCCTTGGATATGGATACGAATACGTTAATATGTTAATACGTTGGCCAATGCCCAGTTGACCGGTGAGAGTTGATCGAGCAAAACTTGCACTGTGGAACCTTAATAAAAATATGATTGTGTGTGCTCAAAAATTAATTGCAAGTGCACGATGTCAAGTAATAGTATAATGTACGTAAGTACGACTATCATTCCACCGGAGACTGTATTTGACAATTATTATCTTCAGTTATTAAATCTTTAGCAACGAAAATTGATTGAATGATTATTACTACTATGCTTAAATAAATACGCAAATAAAATGATTCACGAATTGGATAGTGAAATGTAATATCTAAAATGGTTGATTAAAATTCAATGAGAAATGGATTTGTTGGGAATTTCGGTTCACCTACCCCTCGTGAATTAATTAATTCGTTCGATAATGATTATATGCTTCCGACATGATTTTCTATTCAATTGAACACACTCTCGCGAGCTATACCAAACTAATTCTACTCAATGAAGTAATTGAATGTCTTTAATTATTTATCAAGAGCGAATTGCGTGTCGATCTATGAAATCCCCTAGTTTTCGACCCTTAGGACTATAACTATCGGCGCGTATCCAATTTCATATATCTATGTAAGTTGTAGATCCACGGATTATACTACTCGTTCATATTACAAGTTATTCTCTCGAACTCACTCGCAATATAAAAACGTTGTTAAAGTTAGCTACGCTCTAACAACACGATAAAACAATAGTATAATCAACAATAAATCAGAAATCAATATGTGAATTAATTTAAATCAAAGTTCGGGGTTGGATCCCCTTAAATCCCAACAAATATGTAAATTAGCTACTCGAATTCATATTTAAAATAAACAAAACAATGTTTGAATGATAAAAACTAGATTAGAAATACTAGGCTAGACGAAAATGCAAGGAATGACGCCCGGAAATCTTCGAATCTTCGACCCCAAGCGCAAAGGTACTCTCCAAAGCTTGTGGCAGCTCTCCAATATGTCTGAATAATCCCAAAAAAAGGTCCAAGGATCCCCACCATATTGCCCATATCCAGAACTAAGGAAAGGAATCGCCCAAAATTTTTTCCAAAAATACAGGTGCGCCCGGGCGGACATAAGTTTCCGCCCGGGCGGATGTCTTTCGCAGATTTTCTTTTTCACATTTCCTTTGATGCGCCCGGGCGGACATAAGTTTCCGCCCAGGCGGATAGCTTTTGCACCAACTTCTTTTTCTCACGCCTTGGATGCGCCCGGGCGGACGCAAATGCGCGCCCGGGCGGATGACTTTTGAATTTCTCACTTTTATTTTCAGTTTCTTCACAAATCTCCTGCATTTTCACCAATTAACCACATGAGCAACAAGAAAACATAAATTATGCTAAAATAACACAAAATGCATGCAATCTAAATGATAAATGCAACACAATGCGACATAATAAGATAAGAAAAAACAAGTAAAATCCCCCTATATCAACCCCCCAGTACTAACCTTTTGCTCGCCCTCGAGCAAAACAGGTGACAAGACAAAATGGAATATGACACAAAGTAGCTCGACAGTGAATTCATAGTCATCAACTAGCCTCAGCGAAACTCAACATATTCCCTTGTCGATCAATGCAAAAGCACAATTCTTCGCACTTCCCTTGGTCTAGACATCGTTTCAAATAAAGCCTGAACGTGTGTGTGTGTTGTTAGTCCTAGTATCACAAATGATAGAGGGATCTATTTTCAACCATTGTCAGATATTTAAATCAGCCTGTTAGTGTAAATCTTACTCTCCTCTATTCCTCTGCACTCAGTATCCATTAGCAACTATTTTTCTCTTCTTTTTTTTCTTTTTTTTTCTGAATAGGAATACAGTAATCAAAAGACTATATTAGAACTTTTCATTTCAGATTCAAATCCATGTTTTACATTTTTAGCCAGGAATAGGATTTCATTCCTTTATTCGGCTCCTCAACACCTTACATCTCCAACTTTAGCCAGGAATAGGATTTCATTCCTTTATTCGGCTCCCCCACACCTTACATCTCCAACTTTCTCTCTTTTTTTTTTATGATGCTGATAGATACCTCGATTCAAGAGAATATCGTCAAGTTCAATTTACGCTTCAAACATCTTCGTTCCCCACTTTAGTTTTAAATTTTCACCATCTTATCATGCATGCTTCTAGTTCTAACATTTGTGCAAAGAAAGTTCAACATTTTAAATAAAACTTCATGTCTTTACCACAGTAGGTGCTAAAGAAGTGCAAGTACACTACAGACAGGGCATGTCTCATCACTTCCTAATCATCATTGGCTAACAAGTCTACTTCAAACACTGTCGGCTGACACACCAATGCAAAAATGACGAACACTAAATGCCAACAAATAAAACTAACAAAGAAAAAAATGATACATAACACAACACCCATCCACCACCCAATACTAAAGTCGAGCAGTGTCCCCAATGCAACAGACGATAGAAAAGAGACAGATAGTGCATAACAAAACAGATGGAATATGACCTAAACATGCAATAGAAATAGAAATAAGCAAAAAGGATCTAAATGAAATGCAAGAAATAAAAAGAAGGGACATAAGTGACTTCCCTCTCAAAGATCGTCCTCCTCGTGCGCCTCTAGGGGAATGACGTCAGCTGTCGGCTCTGGTGCATCGGCATAGTGGAACTGAAACGGTGGCGAGAAAGCGGGCATGGGTGGTGGGAGAAGGGCTGGGTCGATACCACTGTGGCTCAGGGATAGACGAAGAATTGCATCAGTGGCAGTTTGATACATCTGACTCACAGCCTGCCACTGTAACTGATGGTCCGCGAAGGCAGCAAATTCGTCCATCCGGTCATGAAGAAGGCGACGTCGAGGTCGCGAGGCCGATGGTGGGGGCTGCTGGGGCATGGGATCGAAAATGGAACCGTCCCATAGAGGGCCAAACTGCGGGAGAGACTTCCGCCGTACTGCCAATTTCTGTAACCAGCTTGCGTCATCGAGGGCCTTGGTCGGTGGCAACCACTCATAGTCATCCTGAAAAACGACCCCAGCGCCCGCACATATCTCGGTGATAATGTGGGGGTAGAATAATGCCACATTCGGATTATGAATGCTCAGCTGGATCTGCGAATGAATGATCCTGCCCACATTGAGTGGCATGTGAGTGATCAGTGCGTAAAGTAGCAGTCCCCTCTCTCTCTGGACTTCGCTAGTGTGCCCGACTGGCATCAAACGTGTGGCCAGAAATGCATACCACATCGCAGCCGGGATAAGCAAATATTTCTCTGCAAAACAAGTGTGTGAGCCAGGTGTCTTCCACGGAGACCCCGGATAGCAGATTCTTTGCATCATCAAGTCTAAATTTGGTTCTGCTGCCCATGCCACATAAACCGAGTCATCCACAGCCGGTGTCTCAAGCACCCTATTAATTTCTACCGAACTGAAATCTACCAGTTTTCCCCTCACAAATGCTTTATTATCGCTCCTCTCAGCCGCATTAGCATAGAATTCTCTCACCACTGGCACCACCGCGGCTTGAGGTTGGCTACAAAATTTTCCCCATCTTCTATTATCAATCTGATTTATAATAGATATGTACTACACAAGCTGAAAACCACGTTCGCGAAGCGGAGCTCTATGTATTTTCGCATGTTCATAGCGTTCCCTAGCGGTATCATTCACAAATAATTGAGGATTACGCGATGAAGACGAAGAGGCATGACTCACCCGAGCTTTCTTAGGCGCCATCATGGATTATTTGAGAAGCACAAGTAGTCCGGAGTAGGATGTGTGTTGGCGGCAGTTGTGGTGGCCGGAGGCTTAAGCGGCGGCGGGAATAACCCAAAGGTTGCCGGAGTTTTTTCAGAGGTGGCCGGAGTTCCTTCAGCGGTGGCCGGAAAACAACGTGGTGATCGGAAAATTGATGTCTTGATGTTTAGTAAAGGTGGTGACAATTAATTGTACGTGAAATTGACACAAGACAAAGGATTTGAGCGAAATTGAGAGAGGAGGGGCGAAAAATTTCGACAGGGGCGGCTAGGTCGCGAGTGGGGAGAAGAAAAGAGGGGCGCAGATTTTTAAATCTGCGCAGATTTTTAAATCTGCGCGATCCGCCCGGGCAGATGTAAGTTTCCGCCCGGGCGGATGCTCCATGGCTTTTAAAAAAAAAATTTGAAAAGGGCGCGCCCGGGCGGATGTAAATGTCCGCCCGGGCGGATACCTCACGACTTTCCCACTTTTTTTTTTAAAATAAAATAATAAGAACACAAACTAAAATCAAATTAAATGCAAGATAAGGGAACGAGAGGTAGTTCTCAATTTATAGTCGAGAGCTGGATTGTCGGTCAGTTTCAGTTCGGATTGTCTTGGAACCGGGTGATTCCAAGTTGTGGCTCAATTTTGCCACCCATGTAGTGCTTCAGTCGCTGGGCATTGACCGTAAATGTCCCAACCTTTCCATCTTTCAATTCTACAGCCCCTGATGGGTAAACTTTGGAAATCACGAATGGACCAGACCATCGCGACTTCAACTTTCCGGGAAATAGTCGCAACCAGGAGTTGTAGAGCAGGACATTTTCACCTTCCCTGAATTCCCTCTCGACGATCCGTTTGTCATGAGCCTTCTTCGTTTTCTCCTTGTATGATAGTGAAAGATCATAGGCCAGATTCCGGAATTCCTCCAACTGATCCAGTTGAAGGAGACGTCGTTCACCTGCATCAGTAAAGTTAAAGTTCAATGCTTTTGTTGCCCAATATGCACGATGCTCTAATTCTACAGGTAGATGACATGCTTTACCAAACAGTAACCTATATGGTGTAGTGCCTATAGGTGTTTTAAAAGAAGTCCTATATGCCCAAAGAGCATCATCTAACCTCACGGACCAATCTTTTCTACTGACGCCTACCACTTTTTCCAAAATCCGCTTGATCTCTCGATTAGACACTTCCACTTGACCACTCGTTTGGGGGTGATATGGGGTAGAGATCTTATGCGTGACACCGTATTTGCTCAAAAGTTTTTCAAATAATTTGTTACAAAAATGGGTGCCACCATCACTAATGATTGCTCTTGATGTCCCAAACCTGTTAAAAATATTTTTCTTTAAAAATTTCAGGACCACTTGAGCATCATTAGTGGCATACGCTTCTGCCTCTACCCACTTAGACACATAATCAACCGCAACCAGGATATATTTTTTCGTGAACGAACTGGGAAACGGTCCCATGAAATCTACCCCCCATACATCAAAAACCTCACACTCAAGAATATTATTTAATTCATTTCATGACGGTTAGAGATGTTACCTGTCCGCTGGCATTTATCACAGGTAAGCACATAAGAACGAGCATCCTTAAAGAGGGTTGGCCAATAAAAAGCCACATTCAAGTACCTTGGATGCCGTCTTGGTTGGTCCAAAATGACCACCTACCTCACGGTCATGGCAATGGTTAAGTATTTGACCAAATTCCTCCTCTGCAACACACCATCTGATCATAGAATCTGCACAGATCTTAAACAAAAATGGTTCCTCCCAAAAATAATGTTTCACGTCAGAAAATAATTTCTTATGTTGATGAAACGAAAGATTGGGTGGCGGTGTGCCTGTGACAAGAAAATTAGCAAAATTTGCATACCAAGGACAGTGTCTCACCTCAAATAGCTTCTCATCAGGAAACCAATCATTTATAGAATGATCTACACAGGCATTACTAATCAGCTCCAACCTAGACAAGTGATCCGCTACTACATTCTCGACACCCTTCTTATCTTTTATTTCTAAATCAAATTCTTGCAACAATAAAATCCACCTAAGTAGGCGTGGCTTGGCATCTTTTTTAGCAAGTAAATATTTTAATGCAGAGTGATCTGTGTAAACAATTACTTTGGACAAAACAAGGTACGAGTGAAATTTATCAAGCGCAAATACTACTGCAAGTAATTCCTTTTCAGTTGTTGCATAATTCAATTGAGCCTCGTCAAGGGTCTTACTTGCGTAGTAAATTGTATGAAATACCTTGTTTTGACGCTGGCCAAGCACAGCCCCCACCGCAGTATCACTGGCATCGCACATGATCTCGAAGGGCAGATCCCAATTTGGTGCCACCAAGACAGGAGCCGTCACCAAGCGCTCCTTCAAATCCTCGTACGCCTGTAAACAATCAGAACTGAAATCAAAAGGCACATCTTTCATAATTAAGGAAGATAAAGGTTTGGCAATTTTTGAAAAATCTTTGATAAATCGCCTATAAAAATCGGCGTGGCCTAGAAAACTTCTAACTCCTTTTACTGAGGCTGGTGGTGGTAGGTTCTTTATGACTTCTATTTTAGCTTTGTCCACCTCAATCCCTTATTCCGAAACCTTGTGCCCTAAGACAATTCCCTTTTGTACCATGAAGTGGCACTTCTCCCAATTAAGTACCAAGTTCGTCTCCTTGCACCTCTTCGACACGGTTCTCAGATTCTGCAGGCACTCATAAAACGTTGCACCAAAGATAGAAAAGTCATCCATAAATATTTCAAGAAAGGTTTCAATCATATCATGGAATATAGCAGTCATGCAACGTTGAAACGTAGCAGGGGCATTACACAGACCAAAAGGCATACGACGGAAAGCAAAAGTTCCATAAGGATAAGTGAAAGTGGTTTTCTCTTGATCCTCAGGTGCAATAGTGATTTGATTATACCCCGAATACCCATCTAGAAAACAGTAAAACTCATGCCCCGCTAGTCTCTCCAACATCTGATCAATAAAGGGTAGGGGAAAGTGGTCCTTACGGGTGACATCATTTAATTTCCTATAGTCAATGCACACACGCCATCCCGTAACTGTCCTAGTGGGTATTAATTCAATTTTTTCATTTGTGATCACATTAATCCCACATTTTTTCGGCACACACTGAACAGGACTTACCCATGCACTATCAGATATAGGATAGATAATACCTGCATCAAGAAGTTTGATAGTCTCTGCTTTTACTACCTCTTGCATATTTGGATTTAATCTTCTCTGAGGTTGCACAAGAGGTTAGTACTCATCTTCCATCAAGATCTTGTGCATGCAGACTTATGGGTTGATCCCTTTTATGTCCGCCACCTTCCACGCAAAAGCATTCTTGTGCGCTTTCAAAACTTCAAACAGTTTGTCCTCCATCCCATCTATCAAAGCAGCAGAAATAATGACAGGTAAAGTGTTATTCTCACCTAAGTATACGTACTTTAGGTGTGGAGGCAATGGTTTGAGCTCAAGCATCGGTGGCTCCTCCAGGCTTGACTTCTGAGGGATCAAATCCCTTCGATCTCCTAAGTCCTCTAGTCTCATCCTTATTGGCCTCTTCCATGGCTGGTTTGCATTGAAGTATGCCAATATTTCGGCTTTTTCCTCGTCCAATTCATCTTCTCTCAGTTCAATAGTGAGAGTGGCTTCCAAATTATCTCCAATAGCACCCTGCACATAGTTAGACACAAGAGCATCAAAAACATCAATTCTGTAACAACTATCAGAGTGCAATGTGTGCTTGAGTCCATTAAAAACATCAAATATAATCTCTTCCTCCCCCACTCTCAATCTCAACTTCCCCTCTTGAACATCAATCAGGGCCTTGCCAGTTGCAAGGAACGGTCTCCCCAAAATCAAAGGCATCTCCATATCCTCCTCCATATCAAGTACCACAAAATCTGCAGGAAATATGAATTTGTCTACCTTTACCAAGACGTCTTCTATGACCCCTCGCGGGTATTTGACAGATCTGTCTGCTAGTTGCAAGGACATCCTTGTTGGTTTAGGTTCTCCTAATCCGAGCTTCCTAAATACAGATAATGTGGGGACCCGGACGCTAATCATGTTCTTAATCATCATTGGGGCTAATTAATCAATTATAAAACAGGGTCTAAATTTTTTTTTAAAATGCGGAACGTAGTGAAATAAAACGTATATACATCTCAGTATAAAAGTACAAGTCCTGTACCATATACATTTATTCAACTAAGGTTTAACAGCTAGTATCACGTGTCTAAACCTATCTCTAATCCAAGTCCGGAGCCTCCACTCTAATCACGATCTCTCTTCATCTTCTCAACCCTGAACCTGTCCCACCTGCTGTCATGCACACATACAAAACAAGACAACGGCCGGATAACTCCGGTGAGAATAAATCCCAGTATAAACAATGTAAACATGCAATCATATAAAAACATATACAAAAGCATATAACAAATATCATTTACATGCAGCCAATCAACAAACATGTATGATATCAAAATTGTAAATCAACTAGTCGTATCAGACTTGACTCAAACAACGCGTCGTCTCAGACTCGACTCATTCCTAATCTAGGGATCCCGGTTTTGAATATTGAGAATTATATCGAATCTCAGTCGATAGGAATGACTCAACCCTAAACGGCATCGATATAATTCCTATATCCAGTGTCTGGGCGAAACAGCCACAAAATTGACGAATCAGTCAAGGATTAAGCGAATCAGCCAATAATTAGACGAATCAGTCAGGGACTAGGCGAATCAGCCGATAGCCAGACGAATCAGCCGATAGCCAGACGAATCAGCCGGTAACTTGGCGAATCAGCCAATGACTAGCGAATCAGCAGTCAATACATGCATACAGTAACTAGGCGAATCAGCCGATGACTAGCGTATCAGTAGTCAATACATGCAGTGGCTATAAATCAATAGACTACAAACATCAATCTCATCAATCACAAACATCAATGCAATAAACTAAGTATGTGATTTAGGGAAACTCGAGTCAAACCTCACTCGAGTTGTGCAATCCCAACTCAACATTAATTTATACCTTTCTTTCTGATACTCTGACTCTGTCAAAGTCTCGAACTCAAAGCCTGTCAATACTCAATCTGACAATAACAATATTGAGGGTACGACATCAATACACTACTCAATCAATACTGGATATAATTAGAATTAAATCAAATTCTGTTTCAACAATATAACGTCATAATTTCAATATATCCAGCACTACCATATCAGTCAAATATCAATCTCAACACCTCATAATCGATAACAATTCAATTCTGATATCAAATCGACTCCAAAACTACTCCGAAAATCATAACAATTTCATATGATATCTGTTCTCCAGTCCGGTTTCGATTATACGATGTCTAACATGACCAGAACATCATATAAGAATCATATCAGATTCTGACAATACCATAATTTCAAATCATATCAAAACGTAGCAAAACTTACGTCCAGTTGTAGCCTACGTCGATAGGAACACAGTACTGAAGTCGGATTCAAAATCAGATAGACGGATTTCTCATAAAAGGCGTAAGGATTTTTCACTCTTTCCTCGGCCCTTTCTCGATTCTTCTTTCCTCCCCTTTTCTGAAGAATTCGTGCATATATATATATATATACACACATACACTAACATGCAAGAAGGCAAATGGCACATCCTTTAAGCAACACGTCTCGCGCATATGCGCGACATCAACCGGCGCATATGCGCGAGACCTTAAGTCTCGACGCGTGTCTTCCCAACTGCACCGCGCATATGCGCCCAACTCTCTGGACCTCTCGCGCATGTGCGCGTATACAAGTCGTGCATGTTTGCCCAATGTTCTGTCCCGCATCATGGGCTTTCGCACTACTCGCGCATATGCGCGCTTACTCTTTGCACATATGCGCGAGACCTTCGGCTCTCGCATCAACAATCTTACATGCAAAATTTCAATTCGTGTCTCGGTTAGCCCTTTCATAATCGTCTCGATTAAAATCAATAATCGTAATTTAACACGATATAAAATCTCGGGCATTACAGATAAGGGCATAAGATTAATACTTGTACCAAGATCACATAAAGCCTTGTGAAAAACATCACAAATCATGCAAGGAATAGAAAAACTCCCTGGATCTTTTAGTTTCGGTGGGATTTTGTTTTGCACCAAAGCAGAGCAATTTTCCGTTAAGTTCACCGTCATGTGATCCTCCAACTTCCTCTTGTTAGCAAATATGTCTTTCAAAAATTTAGCATAACTAGGCATTTGCATCAAAACATCGGCAAAAGGAATATTGATATGCAATTTTTTGAATACCTCAAGAAACTTACTGAATTGTGCATCAAGTTTTGCCTTTTTTAATGCTGCAGGAAAAGGTGGAGGGATAACAATTTTAGATTGTGCAGTGGGTGCTGGTGTTGAGTTGGAAGACTTACCTTTTGAGGACTCAGTCTGTTCATCATGTGCTTGAGTTTTTTCTATTCCTCTGGCCTCTAAGATCTTTCCACTCTTCAACTCGATGGCCTTCACTTGCTCTTTTGGATTGGTCTCTGTGTTACTTGGCAAGGTGCCCGGCTCTCTATTTGCTATCATTTTTGCCAACTGTCCAATCTGATTCTTTAGCCCCTTTATTGACGCATCTTGATTTTGGAGTCTAGTTTCGGTAGATGAGATGAACTTAGACATCATCTACTCCAAATTGGATTTCTCTTCTCTATGAGGATCAGATCTGTACATCGGTTGTTTCCCGTATGGTTGTCCTCCTTGTGGTCGATTCTGACTGCTTTGACCACCCCATGAGAAGTTGGGATGTTGCCTCCATCCAGAATTATAAGTGTTTGAGTATGGATCATTCCTTGGACGGTTTTGGACTCCCACTTGGTTTACAGGTGCCCCTTCTGGCGCATAGAAAGGACCACTATCTTGACAGTCCTTAACATAGTGTTCTCCTCCACATTTTTCACAAAATATCTCTTGAAGACGCATAGCCATGCCACTCATATTCAACCCGTCCAGTTTCCTGTTCAAGATATCAAGTTGTGCAGTAATAGCAGAAAGGTCAGTTACCTGGTGAACTCCTGCACTCCTTCGCTGGTTGTTCCTTTCAGATTGAGAATGATAGCTGCTAGCAGCCATCTCCTCTAGTAACTCGTATCCTTCCTCAGCAGTTTTTCTCAACAGGTTCCCACAAGCAGCAGCATCTATCATAGTACGATTAGGCGCAAGCAAGCCATAGTAAAAGGTTTGAACGACTAACTCAAGTGGAAGTTCGTGATGAGGACATCTTCTTAATAAATCTTTGAAGCGCTCTCATGCCTCATATAAAGACTCCTGATCGAATTGAGCAAATGTGGTGATGTCTGCCCGCAGCTTCATGGTCTTAGATGGAGGAAAGTATTTAATTAAAAAACGCTTTCGCCATGTCCTCCCATGTGGTGATCGAACCTACAGGCAAACAATTCAACCATGCTTTAGCTTTATCACGTAGGGAGAAAGGAAATAAACACAACCTAACAGCATCATCAGAAACTTCATTAAATTTAAAAGTGTCGCAAATTTCAAGAAAATCTGCGATGTGCGTGTTTGGGTCATCTACTGCAGATCCTCCAAACTGGACTGTGTTCTGAATCATCTGAATTATAGCTGGTTTGATTTGAAGTGGTTTGCCCGCACAATAGGCCTCACAATGCTGGGGAGTGCTCCATCCAAAGAAGGTTGGGCATACTCCAGCATGGGTATGCGGCGTGACATCTCAACATGTCTAGCATCATGGTGTTTCTCCTCATGATCGTTCTCGTGCCTCTCCATCAGTTCTTTCAGTCTCTACTGTTATCTTCTCCTGCGGAAAGTTCTTTCAATTCCAGGGTCAAACTGCTCAAGCTCCACGTCAAGTGACTTTGGCATGCACTGGACGAGATATATGTAACAGAATATGAAGTGTTAACTTAATAAATGAAACAATGCTAAAGAAAATAACTAAAAATAAAATTGTGAATTAACAGTCCCCGGCAACGGCGCCAAAAACTTGATCGAGCAGAACTTGCAATGTGGAACCTTAATAAAAATATGATTGTGTGTGCTAAAAAATTAATCGCAAGTGCACGATGTCAAGTAATAGTATAATGTACGTGAGTACGAGTATCGTTCCACTGAAGACTGTATTTGACAATTATTATCTTCAGTTATTAAATCTTTAGCAACGAAAATTGATTGAAAAATTATTACTACTATGCTCAAATAAATACGCAAATAAAATGATTCAAGAATTGGATAGTGAAATGTAATATCTAAAATGGTTGATTAAAATTCAATAAGAAATGGATTTGTTGGGAATTTCGGTCCACCTACCCCTCGTGAATTAATTAATTCGTTCGATAATGATTATATGCTTCCGACAGGATTTCCTATTCAATTGAACACACTCTCTCGAGCTATGCCAAACTAATTCTACTCAATGAAGTAATTAAATGTCTTTAGTTATTTATCAAGAGCGAATTGCATGTCGATCTATGAAATCCCCTAGTTTTCGACCCTTAGGACTATAACTATCGGCGCGTATCCAATTTCATATATCTATGTAAATTGTAGATCCACGGATTATACTACTCGTTCCTATCACAAGTTATTCTCTCGAACTCACTCGCAATATAAAAACGTTGTTAAAGTTAGCTACGCTCTAACACGATAAAACAATAGTATAATCAACAATAAATCAGAAATCGATATGTGAATTAATTTAAATCAAAATTCGGTGTAGGATCCCCTTAAATCCCAACAAATATGTAAATTAGCTACTCGAATTCATATTTAAAATAAACAAAACAATGTTTGAATGATAAAAACTAGATTAGAAATACTAGGCTAGACGAAAATGCAAGGAACGACGCCCGGAAATCTTCGAATCTTCGACCCCAAGCGCAAAGGTGCTCTCCAAAGCTTGTGGCTGCTCTCCAATATGTCTGAATAATCCCAAAAAAACGTCCAAGGATCCCCACCATATTGCCCATATCCAGAACTAAGGAAAGGAATCGTCCAAAATTTTTTCCAAAAATACAGGTGCGCCCGGGCGGATGTCTTTCGCAGATTTTCTTTTTCACATTTCCTTTGATGCGCCCGGGCGGACATAAGTTTCCGCCTGGGCGGATAGCTTTCGCACCAACTTCTTTTTCTCACGCCTTGGATGCGCCCGGGCGGACGTAAATGCGCGTCCGGGCGGATGACTTTCGAATTTCTCGCTTTTATTTTCAGTTTCTTCACAAATCTCCTGCATTTTCACCAATTAACCACATGAGCAACAAGAAAACATAAATTATGCTAAAACAACACAAAATGCATGCAATCTAAATGATAAATGCAACACAATGCGACATAATAAGATAAGAAAAAACAAGTAAAATCCCCCTATATCAAGAGTCTTGCTGGTGTCCCCGTCGCCCAGTACTGTGGTTTTATAGATGGATCCATCGCCCAATACGAATACGAATACGAATACGAGTTACAATCACGATCTGAATTCAACAAACACGAATATGAATATGAATATGTTAATATGAATATGAATATGTTTATATGAAGATGTTTATGAAAAAGTTTATGTTTGAAGTTATGCATTATTATGAAAATGTTATTTTAAGTACAAGTATTTTTCACTGTTGTATGTGATCTGTATTACGTATTATTTGTTATCAAGAATATGATGTGTTGAGTCTTTAGACTCAGGACTAGGTGTGATTGATGCAGGTGATTACAATAATAATGTTATGGGAGGTCTTGATAGTTGACCTGACTGGACTGAAGGTGCACATAACCCGAGGACCAACGCTTCTACTTTTCCGCACTTATGATTTAAGTTTATGATTTACATTAAAGATTTTCAAGACTATTTATTTATGCTTTTGAGTGGTTTTTGAGAGGATGATACTTTTCAAGTTTATTGTTTTTTAAGTTTGGTAAAATGTTAGACGATTTGACGATTTGACTCATCCCTTTGATTTTCAAATATTAGTTGGTTGATTTATTTTAAAAATGGTGCAAAAATATTTTGTGTATATATGTATATGCATCGGCCGAATAGTATATGTTAAAAAAAACTTATAGTACTTTTTAAGAAAACGAATAGTAGCAGACGTTTCATATTTGTTTTATGTAATTAAATGTTATAAATAGTAAATATTAGCGTTTGCAAATTTATTATATTAAAATATTTATATCATTTGAGTTATCTTTTAAATTTAGATTTGGTTGGGTGAAAATGTTACTAATAAAAAAATAAAAAATATATCTAAAAAAAATCATATATCATTTTGTTTATCAAAAATTTAAACAAAACTAAATATTATTCAAAAATTCATTTTTTTTTGCATTTGTTGGATGAATAAATTTTGATTATAATTTTAAATTATTTTTAGAACATGTTAAAAATATTTGTATCGAAATTCTAATTAAGATGATGATGATGATAATAATAATAATAGCAATTTACGGATACTCAATATAACAAAATTCACGAAAAAATCTCTTTTAAAAATTTGAAAATCTAATATTATGTAAAAATAATTTATCTTTTATTTAATTTGATAGATATTAGTGAGAATCATATATAAATAAAAGCAACACAAAACTCAAAATCATATTGAAATTAAATGAAATGATATAATCAACATAGTAACTTAAATGTAGCTTATGTTTATAAGAACATCAAATTTAAATTTGAATTTTTAAAAAGAAATTTAAAGAACTTCACATTTAATTACGCATTTATTTCATATTTTTTTTTCAAATATTAATGCGGTAGATGAGTACATTAATATTAATAAATATTCTCTTTTATAGTAATTTTTTGACAAATACTTTTCAAATTCAAATTAATAAATCAACTTATTTGTTTTAGCAAATTCAGTTGACAATTGATTCAAATCTCAAATAGTTATTATTTAAGTTAGTGGTTAATTTCAAACTTACCCAAAATATAGTCGTTTCAAATCCTCTACTCAAATTCAAATCTCAGAATCGAAACGCGAGCTTAGTGAATCGATGGATGCAACTTTCAATTTCAACCATTTTAAATGCTGGTTTCGAAATTAAAATTTTTTGTAGTCATCTTAATAGTAACCCATTTAATTACACTTGATTCAAGAAACTTAACGATTGATGTGTTAGGGTTATATTTTAATTAGACCCAAAATTTGTCAAGCCAAAATCCCAAAAGAAAGAGGCTACAAGAGTGGATAAGAGCCCACCAATAATTTGAATTGATGTGAATAAATCAAATAGCATACAAACATGAAGAGATCATGGAGAGATAATGGGCTAGATCATGGTGCAGTGGGGTACTGGAAAAAACCGCACAATGTGGTGAATAAAATGAGAACATTGGCAGAGAGACACATTCAATCGCACAAATTCTAGCATACTCCCTTCAAACTTTTTATAGTTTTAGTCAAGTGTTTTAAGCTTTTCATTCCAGATTTTAGTAGTTCAAGTCATCTTCTTTCAACTTTCAGCAACATTTGTTGTTTTATGTTAATATTTTGTAAATTTCTAGAGTTTATTGAAAAGATAAATCTTGCTAAGAGTTTATCTCTCAATTTTAAATAGTTTTTCTTTATTTATGACATTGTATTTTTTTAGGAGATCATTTTAACACAAATTGGTACATCTTTGCACACGGTACGCCCACATCACAAAAATATTGTGCAAGCAACTTTTGTGAAACGTCTGCCCTTTTTTGCTTAAAAAGTACTAGAAATTTTTTTTCACTCATATTTCGGCCATGTACATATACTACATAAAAATATTTTTTATAAAATATTTTACCCATTAAAATAAAACATCAACCAACTAGCCTTTTAAAAGTCAAGTGAAATAGTCATGAAATCGTCAAACGATTACCAAACCTAAAAAGCAATAAATTTGAAAAGTATAGTCCATACTAAACCTCTCAAAATCTCTCAAAAGCATAAATAAATAGTCTTAAAATCTTTAACGTAAATCATGAATCATAAATGCGAAAAAGTAGAAGCGCTGGTCCTCGGGTTGTGTGCACCTTCAGTCCAGTCAGTTCATCCATCAAGACCTCCCTCAAACTCACCTGCATCAATCACACCTAGTGAGTCTAAAGACTCAACACACCATAATCTTTATAACAAATAATACGTATAAAATCGCATGCATCAGTGAAAATACTTTTACGTAAAAATAACTTTTTCATGACATGCATAATAAACCTTAACTTTTTTCTTTTTTCCTCAACATGACATAACATAAAACCTTTTAACATGATCATAAACATTTTTCTTTTTCCTTTATTGAATTCAGATCGTTAGTTGTGACTTTTCTCAAACCTCAAAAAGTCGATGGATCCATCTACATGTAACCACAGTACTGGGCGGCGGGACATCAGCGATACTCTCACCCGTCAACTGAGCCTTGGCCTATCCTCATCGAATGAAAATACGATCGTCGGGCTCTCACTGGGACCATAACCCTCACGATATCTCCAACATAACATCGTAATAGTCACAATTAATTCACTTCCTTCAATGCTTCGTATTCTCATCACTTAAAAAAATCATACATAACATATGCATTTTTCTTTTTGAAACCAAGCATGAAACATGTCTTTTAAATGTCTTCCTTAAATCATACAAATCAATAGACATTTAAAAATCATAATTTAATCATGTAACATTTCATAAACATTTAAAAATAATCATAATATCATAAAAACAACATTTAGAGCACTGCAATGACGTTTACTAATTTTTTAGGTGTAAAAAGACCGTTTTAGCCATGGACGTGTCTTTTTACGTTTTGACATTATCTTAATTTCATTGGCTCTATCATATCCCAAATAATTATTTAAGCTTACATGAATTTTATCATATTTTTATTTGGCTTAAATCGATGACTTTTAAATTAATCTTTAAATAAGACATACTAACGCGTTTTAATCCCGAATTAAACCAAACCTTAATATAAAATTCCCAAATTAAAAACTTAGCATTTTAATAATTATTTGAGCTTAAATATAAATTTTCGTAATTTTATAAAGCATAAAATTAGGCATTTCAATTAATTCGTTAATTAATGTTTCGCGCGGCGAATAAACCCCGAATAAATCCAAAACTCTTTATTTTGATCCCAAACTTTAAAAAAGCATTTTATTATTTATTCTACCCTTCCAAGTCATGAGCCACACCCGTTGACTCATGGATTCAATTTTAGTTCTTAAAATCTCGAAATTGACCCCTTTACGAATACACCGAGCCATCTCCCAAAATACACGAGCCACGCCCAAGCCACCTCAAGCCAAACCCGAGCCAACCCACCTAGGGACCCTAATGACCAAGCTCGGCCCGAATAACCAGCTCTAGCCCACTCAGAACACTTCTGCCTTCAACCCCCGATGGTATGCATGTGTGTAGGTGAGTATTATAGCCTATCTAAGACTCCTAACCCAACTAGGACCCTTCCAGCTGAGCCACCACCGAGCCCACCTGACCCTAACCTTCCCTGGACCATGCCCAGACCCAGCCCAGACCAGCCCAAGCCCCTAAACCCACGCACGAGCCGCCTGAAGCAAGCCCAGGCTGCACGCACTTTCTGATCTTCCATCACGTTTTGCACCTCCTGCTGAGCCAGCAGCGAACCCTCTTGAGTCAACCTCAACCCAGACCCCATATGGACCCTACTGAACCCTTAGAACCTATGGACTTGACCACAGCCCCTGCAACCGAAGACACAACATAAGCTGCAGCAACACAGCCGAGGAGACCCACTTGACAAAGACCCTTGTTTTCTTGCTTAGCCACCTAACCCACGAGCCAGCCCTTGAACCAACCCCTCATGCACCCTCTCAGGACCCTAAAGACCTAACTAGCCCAGCCCCTGAGCCCTGGACCGAGCCCCTGGACACCTGCATTCACCCACGCTCAAGCTGCGTGATTCTCGGGTGGGAGTCCTAGCATGGCTTGGACTCCTTCCCCAGCCCTTGCCGTGAGTCCTAGCTTGGCTAGGACTCTCCCCCTGACCCATAACCGACACTGGCAGAGCCCTGACTCAGGCCAAGACCAAGCCATCCCCTTAAACAAGAAAGCCGAACCCAAACTCCATGACAGCAACTATCGATCCAACTTGATTTGGTTGTGGTTTCCGTGAGTATGGTGTGACCCTAGGACTCTAGAGCGTGCATAAACTTTACTTGACCAATACCTAACATCATGGCAGCCCCTTAACGTGAATAGCACAAGTTTTTGGATCAAAATTCATGGATTAGATACATGTATGTGCAATAATCCGAAAATAAACAAAGCAACTTCGTGATTTTCATGCCCACAACTTTTAAAACGATATTATGATGTGATAGATGAGAAAAGGAGATGTATAGCGTACTTTTGTGTTTTAAACGCATGAATAATCGTTGACGATGAAGAACAGGTAAGAACCTTGGCTTTGAAACCCCTTGAACCTCACAAGAATCCTTCCCCAATTGTGGTGTGTGTGTGTGCCGTAACTTGAGAGTTTGATATTGTATGGAGTGTGTGGCCGTGAGAATGAATATGAGTTGGGGAGGGTTTTCATAATTTATATACTAATTAATCCCTTAAACAAGCTTAGGTCCATTAAGAATGCAATTAGGCTCATTAGTGCTTGGTTAGGATTTAATTAAAACATTAAAATAGTTTTTGTTAAAGTAAGTTTGTGAATTCATTAACCGGTTTTCCAAAAAGTTTGTAATTTTGTTGAAAAACCGACACCGATAAAAATTACGTCCCGGCGTATAAATTCTCCTCAAAACCCCTTATTTTCAAAAATAATAAAAAGCATCACCCATAATTAAATAATTAAAAACAATGATTTGATAAAAATATTTTCTATTTTTCAGCCCTCGGTCTCCGTTCCTCGATCACAACTCGAATATCCTTTAAAAATACACTTTAATGCAACCATGTAAAAAAATATATTTTAAAAATGCAAATATGCATCACATAATTAATTTATACAATTAAAACATTTAATTAAAATACACAAAGAATTTAATAATTGCATGGATGTGGTTCGCGTGGACCTTTAAATTTTCGGGGCGTTACAATTTGGCACCCCCGGTGGGACCCAAATAAACCAAGAAAAAAATAAAACGTCAATCAAGGGTATGTGGAGTCTCTACCAAACCAGGAAGAGATACTGTAGAGACCAAATTCAGTACACATAAAATCCATGCATTTATTTAATTGTTAAATTATTTATTTAAATTTAAAATGATTTTTAGCGATGCGTGATTTATTAAATTGTATTATTTTAATTATTTATGTTTATGTGATGCACGTTAAAATGTTTTCTTGAGTTTCATGTTTCAGGCGATTATTCGATGCGTGATCGAGGAAAAGAGACCGACGACAATTTTGGCAATTTTAAGATGCGGTATTTTATTTTAAGTCATGGAAATGCCATTTTAAATGACTTATTAAGTTTTAAGCATTTTAAAACCTAATTTATTTATTAGTGGTTTTTAAGATTTCAAAACTTTTAAGATTTATCAATTGTGTATTTTATTTAACAATTAGGGAGTAGTAGATTAGTGGGGGATTAGTGTTTTTATTTAGCATATTAATGAATTATTAGAGTTTTATTATCTCAATTAAATCCTTAAAACCCTCCCCCCACTAACTCACACACACGTTACCAATTTTATTCACATAACTCACGCACACACTCTTTTTACACACACACATTCACGTTAATCATGCACTCACATTCTCCTTGTTCTTCATTCTATTTTTTTAAAAAAATAAAACCTAGGGTTCTAAGAAAACTCAGCAGCCGCCCCATCCCTTCAAAGATTTCAGCAATTCTCGCCACTTTTCTAAAAGAAAATCGAGCCACAAATCGTTCTGGATCAACCTCCGCACCTTCCCTGCTTCGGTGTCGTCGTTTCAGTAACTTTAAAGATTAAAGCATATATAATCTTTTGTTTCTGCATCGATCTTGTTATCTTATATGTTCTTATGTTTATTATGCGTAAAAATCCATATATGTTGTAAAAAGTTTGAGCAAAAATTTGTTGGATCGGTTTTGAAACGATTTTAGATCTGAAAAAAAATTTGCTGGCATTTTAAATACTGCGACTTTTTGGTCGATTTTCTGGAAAAACTTTCAACATATAAAACGTAGAACTTTTTGATATATTCGATTTGACAGCAAATTCAAAATATTTGGATTAGAAATGATTGAGTTATGATCGTTTTCGTGGGACTGCTCAAACTGCATTTTCTGAAAATGCGTTCTTGAAGTTTTGTTGTTGCAGGCTTCGTTGGGCATCACCGGGCTTGTGCTACTGCATTTAGATATGTTATGGGATGCATTTAGGTGTTATTTGGTGGTTTGTTTGGGTCGGGAATGGATTGGGATGTAATAGAAGTCGTAGGAAGCGAAACGATGTCGAATTACGGGTTATTGTCGTATTGAAGTTGCTTGTCGATGCTTGGGGATGTTTGGAGTGTTTGTACGGGTTTGAATCGATCTAATAAAATCCTAGGATGAGTCTCGAGGTGTTAGTTCATGGTCCCTAGGCTTGGATTGGAAGAATGAATCGATAAGTTAGCGAATTTTCGCGAGTTTGCAAGTTCAGAGGCTACCCAGACCTCTTCCTGGACCCCGACACGGAGTCTGTGTCCATTTTTCCTTCATAATGCGAATTTTCAGCATCTACACGGACACTTACACGGGGTCCGTGTCCTTTTTTTAAAATTTTTTTAATTTTTTTTAAGGATTGTTTTGGGGTTCGATGTTATGACTTAGTACAATGATTAAACAAGTCAAGTCCCGAGAGATTTAGAATGTTTTGTCATTTTTGGGTGTGAGTATGACTATACGTCTAAGTTATGCAAGATAGGTATTCGAATTCATGTTAGTATGTGCAGCAGTGGCCTCAAGCGAGATCCAACGAATCCCTCAACGCCGCGTAAGTATGTTCGACGTGCAAAAGAAATTATTTTAAGTTTTTGAGGTATGCTAAATGTCTTATGACCAAATTATGAACGGGTTTGGAAGTCGGTGAACGTAGCCGAGGACCTCTCCACCCGGTAAAGCATGACTGGGTTTAGATCAGGATTGGAAAGCGGTAAAGCATGACCAGGGACCAATCCACCCGATAAAGCATGACCGGTGATCTCATGTATGTGGCAGTGGATTTTCCATGTCAGCCCAGTACTGTGGCTTAGTCTGATCAGGCACATTTATGTATGTGTCACTTGCTTTGAAACATATCTCTACGCAAAATGATGAAGTTTATGTATGTTCAAGTATGTATAAAGCAAGCATGTTTATGAAAAGTTTTATGATGTTGGCACGTCTACGTTTATGCTACTATGATCAAGTTTCAAGTATGTTTATACTATTACGTTCAAGTTTCAAGTATGTAAGCCCTACTTTAAAGATGCATGTGGTTTTATTATGTAGTACTTGTTATATCCAGTTTATACATGTTGAGTCTTTAGACTCACTAGACTTGATCGATGCATGTGTTGATGACTTTGAGGAGACGAGGGGTGGGGACCAATGAGCCGGCTTGGACTGCGCAGAGGCTAAACCTGAGGACCGCCCATGTTTTAAGATTTTATGCATCACGATTTTTAATACTCTGATTTCATGAAGTGATTTATGATGTTTAAACGATTATTACTTTTGGAAAACTTGGTTTTCGTTGTTTTTATTGCAAATATTTTTAGACGAGCAAGTTATTTTAATGCAAATTTGAAAGTTTATTTTGTATTTAAGAAAATTTTTATTTTACCGCAAATTTTAAATAGTTTAAAAGTACGGTACGTTACAGATACAAGCTGCAGTAATAGAACAACCTTATGCTGAACAGCCGATCAGGGAGTTGGATTTACATCCAAGTCGTATTCTAGAGGTATATGCTCATATTTCAAACCATTTGTTTGAAGAGTTGACTACAATGAAAATTGAAGAGATATTACAAGCATTGTCCAAGGCTATGTATGATTGCTTGAAGACAATAATGGGTAAACCATATCAGATAACCAATAAAGAGCATAAACAGGTGAAAAAGAAGGGAATCGTGGAAGAAACCAATTCAATGAATTTGACCAGGGAGTATGAAACTCAAGGACTAGCAATCCTTGCCGCCCAGAGTTCACTCTCTCAAATATGCAAGAGATGAGGTGTACATCACACACAGGAGAGAAGAGACCTTAAGAGGGAGAGCCCAGCCATATCCACTTGCTCATGGAATGGGGAGCAAAAAACAACCTGTTAATCAAGTGTACAGCGTGACAAACCCTCTGTACCAACCAGGAGCTTATGATGACATGTCACACATTGATTATCAAGGAGTGGATGAGGGCTTCCCAGCAGGTAATATTGGTTAAAATGCAGATTTCCAAACTCGCGAGGCACGTTATTATCATCACCAACTCCCATCTCAGAATATCCACGTAGTTGATCCAGGGAAACTGTTCAAGACTATATAGGCCGACCTTGAGGGAGATAGGTCGCCCAAAATTTCACAAGCCCTATCCAGATTATGTGGATGTGAATAACCTATATTCTAGGGGTTATATGGTTCATTACTTCAGCTTATTCTCCCGGGAGGACGACAAATCCATCATAGAATACATAGTCAGATTTACTATATAATGTGGGGAGCTAGCCAACTTGGATAACTTCAACAACTTAAGGTTGTGGTTATTCCAAAATTCCTTCACAAGGACCTCATTTGTTTAATATGTCTCACTCGCCATAAATTCAATGATGAATTGGAAAGATATGGAAAGACAATTGCACACCCAGTTCTCTAGAACATAACCAGATGTATATATTGCTGATTTGTCCAGGATCACTCAAAAGAAAGGTGAATCTACGAAGTCTTTCATGTGTAGGTTCAAAAAGATGAAGAATATGTTCAAGGTGTTCTTACCTGAGATAAGAGTTCGTGAAAATGACACAAAAAGGTATGGATTTTGAATTGAGCAAGAAATTTCAAGGCATGGAATTTTGGGATTTCACCGAGTTGGCTGCGAAAGTTACTTTTCCCCCAGCAGCTTTTATGAATGTGAACATGATAGATTTGAGGGATCTTATTGATTAGAGAAGAGACCTTAGCTATGCAGTGATAGATAAAAATATTAAGAAATTCTGGATCCCAATGAGAAAATGTTTGAAACTACTAAAAAATATAGTATTGATTGGTCAAGACTAGTTCAACAGCGATTCTCCAGAAATGTTAGTGGATCTGCGGCCTCTAGGCCGATGAAACCAACATTTCCTCGAGAGACCAATGCATAAGAATCAGTGATTCAGAGGGGAGTCATCTAACCATCAGGCCCAAAGATACTTGGATGAGAGAAATATATGGATTTTAATCACGAAGGATGGAAATCAGGAGAAAGTGAGTCGATCATGATAGAAATTGACATATTTAGGTAAAAAAATTGTCAAGGATAGGGGAGCAAAGACTAGTTTTTTATTCCTACTATAAAAAATTTATTGAGTCTTGGAGAATGGCCCAAAACAAAAGTTTCCTAGGCCACTCACTAGGACCCATAAAAAAAAGGTCGTTGAGAGAAGGAATTGCTGCAAAAAAAAAGAGAGGAGGAGTCGGCTAAGTTGGAAAATGGACCCACACTTGATATTCCAGTCATTGACGATCATGCGAGGAGTAGGTCCAATTTTGGTAGATCAGCTACTGAAGATAAGTTAGTGGACAACGATGATGATTTATTAAGCGAAGATGATGATCAGAGAAGAAAAAAAAAAGCAACTTTTTTGTGGGAAAGTATCACATCATTGTGGATTGTGCCACAGGCGTGGATATACTTCTAGAAAAGTTTAAAATGGTGAAGAAGAGAGTGGGGAGTTGATGCCCAAAGAAGCAGTGCAAAAATAAGGTCATGTAAATAAACTTCCCGAACAAAGTTCAAGAGTGATTATCAAATAAGATCACCCAAATTAGCACAAACAAGTGATATCTGAGAAGCCTATACCAACTATGACCAAGAACAAAAGGCTGTTTTACATCAAAACCCACGTGAATGGGAAGATAGTGTCTAGGGTGTTAATTGACAATGGCTCAACAGTGAATGTCTTAGCCGGAGAGGATGTTATGAAGTTTGAGCAAAACTGAAGAAGACTTATTTCCCACAGATGTTTTGTTTCTGCATTTACAGGGAAAACCACCAAGATCATTGGGGTGTTACCTGCTAATGTTACTGTGGGGAATATGTCATCTTCATGTGTTTTTTGTGATAAACTCATATGTCAACTTCCGAGCATTGTTAGGTAGATATTGAGTCCATGTAAACCAATTCATCCCATCCTCGATGCACCATCTGCTATTATTTTGGAAAGGGGATGATGAGAAAATTTTTGAAGCCGATGGATAGCCTTTTCAATCCAGCGTAAATACAGTTGAAGCCAGTTACTACAATGGGGATTTTGGCCTATCAAAATTCGTAGCAAGAGTAAGAGAGAGAGTGTACATGCAAACACCAACTCCAAGCTTGGTGTTGGAAATAATCCTCTAACCTATTATTATCGTGTCGTCTAGGCCGATAATTCACCAATTGGTCGAGGAACTTGATGCTTGATTTCAACCCAAAAAAAGAGGTAGTTGCAGTCTCTACGTGGAATGTACATGTGCATAAAGTATTGAACAAACTAGAAGATGAAGAAGCATGGGAAACCCATGGAACTGAGGTTGTCCAATAGGAAGAATATGAAGAAGATGAACTCCAAGTTGATGAGTTGCTGATGGAGCCATCTCAAATGGAAGATGACCAATATGAAGTATAAGATCCTTTAGAATAAATAAACTTGGGGAGCTTGAGGATCCTAAAGTTTTATGTGCGAGTGCATTACTAAAAAAATGGATCAAGTAGGATCTGATTAGCCTGTTAAGAGAGTGAGTAAATAAAGCTAGGAAACCGCATGATTTGTGGAGAGTTAGCGCTTAGGCCACTTTGCATATATTTTTTGTTGATTTTATCAATATTTTGTTGAGCTTTATGAAATACTGTGAAAAAATTAGGCTCTATAGCCACTTATGGATCTGTTTTCTTATTTGTGCAGTAGTAACTCATGGTGTGGCCTCCGGGCTACTTGAAAAGCATAAGATGATATGGAAGTGGGGAGCTAGGATTGTTTTGGCCAATTATAAGAGAAATAAAAAAGAAGAAGCATAGGATGAAGAGACTACGCGGGTTATTTTGTCACTTTTGAAAGTTTCATCTTATATAAAGTAGGCGTTCTAGACACTTATGTATTCATTTTGTTCTTTGTGTAAAAATTTATTCCGAGTAGGCCATAGGGCCATTGTTGTAAATAGTTGGTATTTATTATTTAAGGATAAAAATATTTGAATAAAGTTGGCCATTAGGCCACTTTTATCATATTGGATGCATTTTTGTTCGTCAAGAAATCAGTTGAGGAAACAGAAGAAGAGAGTTGGCTGGATTAGTTCAGAATATGAAAACCAACATAATGAATCTCATCCAACATCACATACAAACCCATATCCACTTCTCATCCAACACCCAACAACCACAATGTCAAACCAACAGTAACCAAATATGAAGCGGAGCCACCATATGCAAGAGTAGTAAGTAAACATGTATGAGGGAAAGAGATCCGATTGAAGTGCAATGCACACAAATGGCTGCTAGGTAAGAAGGATGTGACTGAGGTGAAATGCGACATGCAAGTTTAAATATAAAGATGACATAACCTACGTTAAAAATTCATTGGCTCATGATGAAACTGCAATGAGGAGTTCAGCCAAACTATGGTCTACCAACACTCATCTCAATAGTATTTACCACAAAAAAGGCCACATAACCACTCTCATTATGGCAAAATTTTGACCCATTTGTAGCAACCAAATGAGTTCCAAGATTCATGAGTTTTTCAATATTTGATGGGGACAATAGAAAAATAGATAGCCATGATAAAAGGAGAGATTGCACTGATCTTCGATAATAGCCATAGACTTTGGAGAAGTTCTTGACTCAATTGGCGATTGGCTGGAAATCAATACACCTATAGTGAAGATAATGACATATCAGACTCCCCAGTCATACCAATAATGAGCATAGATGCGAGAATGCCAAATAATGGCTTATCACGCTCGCATACATGACTTGCACAAGGAAAATGAATCAAAATAGCCCAGGTCAAACCTAATTCAGTGGGTGCAAGAGATGAAGCCAAGGAACTAGATAAGATCGAGGCAGGAATAAACTTGGAACTAATATATTTGTAAAGTCTAAAAAACAACTGTACACTTATGTGAAATTACTCAAGAACGATTTTTCCCCAAATACATATCATAAGGCCAATCATTGCACCACAACCGTGATATAAAAGCCAATGATGGACCTACAAAATCAAGTAATCCAAGTCCCCGCAAGAGTTCAACAAAATCAAATAAAAAAAGGTGGTGGCATGTAAACATTTAAAAAGAGCCAACATGGAAATAATATGAAACAATAGGGAAGTGACTACTTTACTGGAAAACCCAATCAAATTTCTTTCAAATCAAAGAATAACGATATATACATACATTAATATGCACTTTGTTTCTATGAAGGCGAGACACCTCAAGGTGAATCACATAGAGCAGAAGGAGAAAAAATCCCATCTAATAAAGGCAACAAACGATTCAAGGTAATCAATTTCACACAAATATAAGTAATATTGTGATTAGTTTTACAAAATATGGAAAATTCAAGAAAATAGAAGAAGACTGCTAATAGCAGGGATAATACCCTTTTTCGTCCTTTTCGTTAACCGCTTTTCCCATTTCAGTCCATCATGATTTTTGACTGCTTAAATAATCCTTCATGTTTTCAAAATATTCCCGAATTGGTCCCTACCGTTATCCTGACGTTAAGATTAACGTTGACTCATATCACGTGCCACTCACATGATCATTTGTTTATGAAGGCAGTCAGTCGAGTATTTCTTTTCAAAATTACTCCCCCACCTGTACAAGAGCCCTAATCCCCAAATCAAACGATGGAAGGAAAGGGAATGTCGAACTCGAAGAAAATGTAGCAATTCCAGATTCATTGATTCCATTACAACATCTGCCATGGTAAAGGCTTTTAATTATTTTCCATGATTTTGTTGTAGCTTCTCGATTATTATGTTCGTAGCACTCGTATTTTGTGAACTTTTATGTAATTTTGAAATGGAATATGTATGTATATACTGTATCTTAACATTTTCGAATTTAAATTTCGAAGGTGGTTTATCAATATTTTGGTAAATTGTTAGGGTAATGATGGGGACCAACTCGAAGGTGGTTTATCAAAAATTTTAGGATATTTGTTACGATATTTTTCTAATTTCGAAGGTGGTTTATCAAAATTTTTGAACAGAGTAGTAGCATTATTATTTTATTACAAATTTAGTTTGTATTGTGTAACTGTCTCTGTGATTTGCTTACGTGATTTTCATGTTTACTTTATGAATTTTTTTTTTACTTTTGAAATTTCTTATTTAATGTAGAGGAAAACATATGTTGTATTTGTTGGACGAAAACCTGGTGTTTACGAGAATTGGGAGGAGGCTCAACTTCAAGTGAATAAATACAGTGGAGCTTCTCACCAATCCTATTGGAGTAGAGAAGAGGCACTGAAATCTTTTGATGAGTACATGAAAAAACAATCTGGTGGAGCTGCTAATTTTAACTCTTACGAGGCAAAATGTTCAAGTTCAACATGTGATGCAATTTCGAGCGGAAAACCGAAAGAGTATGAAAGAATAGCCCACTTAGTGGAGGCTCAAATGGAATTAGAACGTGAGAATCGAAAAAATGCATTGAAAATGGAAGAGTTGTCTAAAGAGCTCAAAGAAATACTACAGTCTCTACATCTTGGTGAAGATAAATAGAGTTGTTGTTGCTTCTGTTGGTGGCGCAGCTAGTGAGGCACATCTAGTGATGCATGTGTTTGTATCATTTTCGATTATCCTGCTCTTGTGTAAACACTGAAGTTTCTTTATGTATTATGGGATTTGAATTAACAATGCAACAATCTGTCTTCAACAATGACTTGAGTAAGATGTATAATATTCATCTTGTGTTTGCAACTGTGATTGTTAATTATTTGTGTCCAAATTTTAGATGTATGAGTACCAGCACTATTACGAATAGCAGTGTCAATTCAAATGCCAGCACAACCAGCACCATTAAAATGCTGGATCAGCACAACCAGCACCATTAAGAGATTTCCCAATTCAAATACCAGCATCATTAAAATGAAGAGATTTTCAAAACTACAACATTTACTTCCACAACCATTAAAATCCAACAAAAAATAAATAACATGTCCACAACCACTACTTCCATAAAATGTAGAATCCAACAAAACAAGATAACATGTCATCAACCACTTGTTCCAAAACCATCCTAGATTTTGATGATGATCCAGTACTTTCAAGATTTTGATGATGATCCAGTACCCTTTTCCTTTGCGGCATCTTTCATTGAACGAGATCCATTTGATTATGTCGGTGTTTTTTTCCTTTGATCATCCAATGAAGCTCTCAAACTAGACACAGTTACAAAGTTCCTTCCGCCTTTCACAATAACATGTGTTTGTTTGTTGAGTACTTTATCGACCTGAAAAAAAAGATAAATAAACTCAAACATATCCAACTCACGAAAATAAATGTAAAAGGTTTATTTGCACTTACATTAACTGATGAGATTCTGTTAGAGCTACCAGTAATTGTTACTCCACTTGCTCGTTGTCGTACTACCTGAAAATAAACATTTAAATCCAAAAACTTTTACATAAATTATTGTCACTTAAAATAAACATAAATACACAACAAGTAGTTTATAACCTGTAATTTTTTCCTTTTTTTGAATACTGCTTCAGCACGTTCAACAGTTTTATTGGAAATGAATCTTTCGCTTTCATCTGACGTTGTGTTGCCTTGTCCAGTCGCAACAAACTCGGCTTCATTGCATGTTTGTGGTGCAGATTCAATGTCACATATTAAATGCTCAATATTATTTAGATAAAAATTAAAATACGAAACTTCAATATCATAAAAGTAACTCCAGAACATCACCTATATCCATTTCATTGTAATTTTGCGGTGTTTGAATTTGACCTCTGTCCATTTCATTGTTTTCTTGTGTTGGCTTATCTAAACAACTTGCTTTAGTTATATTGCAACTCCTTTGATTGTGTCCAAACCCACCACATGTCCGACACTTGTTGTTTCGTTTCACACCTTTCAACTTTGAATGTCTTGAAGCAGGAACTTCATTAGTTTGTCGCCTTTTCAACTTAGCTGGCCTACCAACTTTTTCTTTATAGATTGGTGGTAATGGAGGAGTTAACTGGCATTCAGGCCACAGGGCTGGTCCATTAATGGGCATGATGGAGCGCGAGTAACACTGCTTGTATTTCAAAACACTGTAAAAACGATGTACATAAGCCTCGGGGTTCTCTTGCTTACACCAAATAGCACAAACAGCATGTGCACATGGAATTCCAGTCAAATCCCATTTCCTACAACTGCAAGTCATCCTACACAGGTCAACAGAATGCTGCTGGTGTAATCCTGTGATATGAAAATGTGTCTCATCAGCCATCAAAGGACTAAACACAGCTGCTTCCTTGCTATTCTTTGCCAACACAACTTTAATTTTTGGACACATCACACCATCCCATTTCTCGGCCTTTTCTCTGTTCGTTTGAAACCTGACCATTAACAAATTTCTTAATGTTTCGAACATTGAAATGATTGGTTTTTCTCTTGCATCTAAAATCATGCTGTTGAAACACTCACACATGTTGTTAAGAAGTATATCACATTTTGGAATCGTGCTGAAGTATGCCTTGGACCAGTGTTGTTCAGGTTTTTTGCTCAACCAGATATAGGCATCATGATTGATCTTCTTCAAGTCTTCCATCCGCCTTTTGAACTCTTCAACTCTTGTTGCCCTAGCCGCAGCCCAAAGAGCATTTTTAATCCCCACACCTCTGAAACCATCGTGTTTCATGTTGGTGTATAGATGCCTAACACAAAATCTATTTTCGGCATTTGGAAACAAATTCTCAAAGGCAGGAATCAAGCCTTTTTGCTTATCAGACATGAAGGTCCAACCATCTTCATTCTCAAAGCCAATATCGTTATTCAACAACTGCAGAAACCACATCCAACTATCCTTTGTCTCTCCTTCCACCAATGCATAAGCAATAGGAAAAATGTTGTTATTTGGATCTAGGCCAACTGCTGTCAACAACTGCCCACCAATATTGGTTTTCAAAAAACATCCATCCACTCCAACCACAGGTCTACAAGACTCCTTAAAACTTTGTTTACAGGCCGAGAAGCACACATACAGCCTCTGAAATCTTGGTGCATCATCTCCATCAGTCAGTTTCAGAATCACAGATGCACCTTCATCGGACCTTCTCAGTTCAGCATAGTAATTTCTTATTTGGCTAAATTGTTCCGCTATGCTGCCATCAACTAGCTTTAATGCTTTTTTCCGACCCAAATAAGCTTGTTTATATGTGAGGGATACATTCAAAGTAGATTTAACCTCTTCTCGGAACTCTCTGGTACCTAACTTAGGATTTGATTTCAGTTTACTCACAAAAGTTTCACCTAACCAGCTTGACTTGATGTTTTTGTTCTTAACATTCCAATAGCAGTTTTTGTGCTCAGGTTTAAATGTCTTTATCTGCCAGCAACTGTCCTTATTCACTGGTGACACATGAATAACCCATTCACATCCTTCATTTTTGCACACACCTCGAAGCCTACTTTTATCATTCTTGACAAAGTTCACTACCATCCCTCGTCTGATACAATGACTTTCTATAGCAAAATTTTCCTCTTTTTTTGAATTAAATATCATACCAAGCTTCAAATCAGGATTTTCAGAGTAGGCATACATTTCGAATTTTTGTGAATCTTCCTCTTGAGAATCAAATGCACTCTCTAACTCATCACTTTCTGCACAATCATCATCTCCTTCATCACCTTGCATTCTCTCAAACAAATCATTGGAAATATCACCATCAATGACTATATTTCCCCCTTCTCCCCTAATATTATCATCTTCATCGAAATCAAACTCACTATCATAAAATTCTACCTCATCTTCATCAGTGATTCCAACCCTTGTTTTCGGTTCAACTTTTTTTGGTTTCTCTAAAACACCAGATGCATCTATCTCATTTATTGAAACAAATTCATCATGTTCAATATAAATTTCCACTTCAAAGTTTTTGGGGACATGGTTCCTAATTTGAACCACATCAGCATCACTTTCAAAATATCTACCATCGTTCAAAGATTTACCGATTTTGTGCCAAAATCTGAACTTATCTTTCTCCACGCATCCTACTTGCTCAGCATAACCCCAGAGTTCAATCAAGCCTATCTTATCCATATCCACAAAATCAAAGTAATCAGTACTCCCACCTTTGTACGTTTTCCTCTTGCGATTGCTGTCCATTGAAGCATTGTAGTACAATTTAATTGTAACAAGAGTGGGTTCTCGCATCCAGCCTAAAATGCATAAGAGTAACATAAGTAAATGTGATAAATCTCAAACATTTTTCCTCAAATTCAGCACATTAAATAAGAGAAACATTACCATAATTCGGGGTGAATTCAAGAGACATTATACTTCTTTTAGCCATTACCGACTTCCACTTTAGCAAATATACCAAACTGTAATTTCAAAAAAGAAATCGGTGGTGTTTCTTCGAGTTCGCCCTTCCCTTTCTTCGAGTTCGCCTTTCCTTTTCCTTCATACGTCTAATTTGGGGATTAGGGTTCTTGTAGAGTTTGGGAGTAAAAGGTAAAGGAGTCAACGTTAATCTTAACGTCAGGATAACGGTAGGGACCAATTCGGGAATATTTTGAAAACATGAAGGATTATTTAAGCAGTCAAAAATCATGAGGGACTGAAATGGAAAAAGCGGTTAACGAAAAGGAAGAAAATGGGTATTATCCCGCTAATAGCATTATAGGACGAATAAATCTTATGGGTAGTGGTTAGAGCCAAGGATTCGACTTGGGCTGGTCCCCAACTGGCCGTGACATCCTTGCAACCAAGGCTCAATTGAGGAGCAATAATCGATCAGGTTGGGAAGGGAGAATTGAGACTCGATCGTGCTCCGTAGAAAGTTGCGAATGGGTTGGGATTAGCGCTGGAGGCCACAAACATGATAGATAGCGAAGTCAAGGACTACAAAGGAGCAGCAATTTGCAGGAAAGATGCTAGTGAAATTCTAAACAGAGAAGCGCGACAGATAATACTCATGAACCATCGTGTTGTTTTAGGAAAACAAAGCGGCGAAGAAAAGCTCGGTGGGAGAACTTTAGATCTAATTGTGTGTTGAGCTATAAGAGATTATGTGATGAAAGAGAGAGAGAGAGTTTTTTGTAGCGATGAAGGTGAGAGGGTAAATAATTCTTTTACAATTTGAATATAAAGGATAAATAGGATGTTTATATTTTAATCATGTTAAGAGTTAATCTCTCAATTTCTAATAATGTTTCTTTAGTTTTCTTTGTTTATGGAATTGTATTTGTTTAGAAGATTATAACAGACGATCAAATTTAGTATCTACAATCGTTATGTTTTTAGAAATTAGATTTTTATGATTTTTACACAAATTGGTACATCTTTGTACTTGACACGCTCGCATCACATAAATATTGCGCAAACAGGATGTGATCAAGGTTCCAAAACAAAGAGATCGACAACCTTCAAAATATCAAACTTAATAAATCCAATTAATGCCAGATAGTACTACGGTAAATATTTTTCATCTTCAACCATTCATTTACAGTTGAGGAACATTGAAAGTATTGAGCAAAGTAAAGCTTGAAATAGTGGACACGGGCTTCACCACCAGGTTATTCATTATCTTGTAAGGGACTACAAACCCCCTCCCCCTTCAGCTGACGCATATTTCTCTGGCCGAGGAATGTACGAAACAACCATACTAATACTTGAAGAAATATAGAGTGAGCGGAAAGCTCAAGTCGTAGTATTGTAAAACCGAATAAAGAATACAAAGAGAATATGTTTATATACCTAGGGTAAACACAAAAAGAATAAATGACTAATCTACCCTTGAGAGCTAACAATAATATATTATATTCTAACATCCCCTTCAAACTCACGATGCTACAGCTAAAAGCATAGAGAGTTTGTCAGACAAAAAACGGATGCGCGAAGCGGAATGTGCCTTGGTAAACATATCAGCTATCTGCAGAGAAGAAGGAACGAAAGGTAATGTGATGGTGCCAAGCTGGAGATGATGACGAGTGACGTGACAATCGATCTCAATGTGCTTTGTCCTCTCATGAAAAACTGAATTGCGTGCAATTTGAATTGCACTCTGATTATCACAATATAACGGAGTAGGATGACAAAGAAGAATACCGAAATCCGCAAGCAACCAACGTAACCAAACAATCTCGCAAATAGTTGAAGCCATAGCACGATACTCGGCTTCTGTAGAAGATCTAGAGATAACAGCTTGTTTCTTACTTTTCCAAGAGATAAGAGAATCTCCAAGAAAAATACAGAAGCAAGTGGTTGACTTACAATCCGTGGGATCGCCATCCCAATCAGCATCAGAGTATGCACGCAGCTCTAAGGAAGAAGTAGAGGGAAACAAAAGACTCTGAAACTGAGTTCCCCGAAGATACCTGAGAATGCGAAGAATAGCAGCCCAATGAACTGTAGTTGGTGCAGTGACAAACTGACTTACTACATGAACAGCATGCGCAATATCTGGACGAGTCACAGTGAGATAAACCAAGCTGCCAACAATAGTACGGTATAAGGTAGGATCTGGCAAAGGAGGTCCATCTGACAGAGAGTACCGAGCATTGGTCTCAAGAGGAGTATCAACTATTCTGTTATCAGTTAGACGTGCACGCTCAAACAGATCTGCTATGTACTTTGACTGAGATAAAAGATAACCTTTTGGAGAATAGGCAACCTCAATTCCTAGAAAGTAACGTAGCAAACCTAAATCCTTCATAGCAAAGCAGCGAGCTAACTCAGACTTCAAAGCCTCAATACCATCAATATCATCACCGGTGATTATCATGTCATCAACATATAAAGACAGAAGTATACGACCTGCAGGAGTACACTTGACAAATAATGCTGAATCATGATGACTAGGAATAAACCCAAGCGAAGTAATCACTATAGAAAATTTCTCAAACTAAGCACGAGGAGCTTGTTTGAGTCCATAAAGAGCCTTACGAAGTCTACAAACTTCACCAGGTTGGTGAGCAACACCAGGAGGAGGAGCCATAAAAACTTCTTCATGAAGATCATCATTCAAGAAAGCATTCTTGACATCCATCTGAGAGATTTTCCATCGACGAACAGAAGCAACAACAATTAGAGTACGAACTGTCGTCATTTTAGCAACGGGGGCAAATGTTTCCTCATAATCCATGCCATGCTTCTGAGAGTAACCTTTAGCAACAAGACGAGCTTTGTAGCGTTCAATAGATCCATCAGATTTGGTCTTGATCTTGTAGACCCAACGAGAGCCAATGGTGTGCTTTCCGGGTGGCAACATAACCAAATCTCATGTATGAGTATGATGAAGAGCAGTCAGTTCCTCAGCCATAGAATTCTGCCAAAGTGGATTACCAACAGCTTCGCTATAGGATAAAGGCTCAGAGAGACGATGAACAGAGGCAACAAATGAAGCGAAAGAGCTAGAATAACACGAATAAGCAAAATCAGGTAGTCAAGTAGACTTACGAACCCGAGTCGACTGACGGAGTGGAGGATTATCCGCGATGCCAGGAGATGATTGGGTTGTTGTAGGGGGATTTAGAGGAGCAGGAGTCTCTAGTGTGGTCGTGGGCAAAGTCTCGTCGGTGTCGGAGGTGAAAGGGTCAATACGAACAAGATCTGCATGTGTCATATTATGCGAACTAACAGGTATAGAAAAGAATGGAACATGTTCAAGAAACACAACATGACGAGAGACATAAAGTTTTTGACTAATTGGATCAAAGCAACGATACCCTTTTTGACCAATACCATAACCCATGAAAACACACAGAGCAGAGCGCGGAGACAACTTATTGCGCTCCATCTGCGGTCGGAGAACAAAACAGGCACAACCAAAAACACGCAATGAAGAATAATCAGGAGCATGACCATACATTTTTTCAAAGGGTGACAAACCTGAATTGTGTGAAGTTGGGATTCTATTGATCACGTGAACAACAGTAAGAATTGCTTCACCCCAAAATGCACTATGAACATTAGAAGACAGTAAGAAAGAGCGAGATGTTTCAACAATATGTCTATGTTTTCTTTCGGCAACACCATTTTGTTCAGGGGTTTCTCTACACGAGGTTTGACGTATGGTACCATCAGAAGCAAGCAAACGCGAAAAATCATTAGAAGTGTATTCACCCCCCAAATCACAACGAAAACACTTGATGACAGCTGAATGTTGATTTTTCACAAGAGCTTTAAAATCATTGAAAATAGCAAGATAATCAGATCTATGTTTCATCAGATAAATCCAACAATAACGAGTGCAATCATCAATAAAAGAAACATAATATCTCGACCCCCCTTTCGTGGGAACAGGAGATGGTCCCCACACATCTGAATGAACAAGATCAAAAGGAGTAGGAGAAAAAGATAGACTTTTATAAAAAGGTAATGCCGAAAATTTTGCCAGTTTACAACCACTACAATCAGAAATATCATGACTTTTCAAAGTTTCTAGTGCTCCTGTAGACGCTAAAAAATTCAAACGAGATGCGGAAACGTGTCCTAGACGATTATGCCATAAATAAAAAACAGAAGACGACTGACTCAAACGAAAAGAAGAGAGATCCACACTAGATGCTGCAACATCTGGTACTCTGAGATAATCCAAAACATAAAGTCCCCCCTGTCTACGGCCTGTCCCAATCAGCCTCTTGGATCGCGGGTCCTGCACATAACAATTTGAAGAAGAGAAGTAGACTAAGTATCCAGACTCACATAATTGACTGACCGAAGCAAGATTAAGTGTAAGATTGGGAATATAGTATACATCGAGAAGAGATAAACAACACGTAACAAGAGAACCAACGCCTACTAATGGCATAGGTGTACCATCAGCAGTCACAATTTCAATGGAAGAATTGTGAGACAAAGAAGCAAAAGATGACAAATCAGGAGACATATGATGAGATGCTCCTGAATCCAAGACCCAGATGGACGAAGATATACCTGAAGTGTCAGAGGATGACAAACCTATATGTGAAGAAGCTGACATAGCATGAGGCTGTGAAGCGAGGAACTGTTGAAACTGCTCAAACAAATACGGATCCAAAGACGGTGCAGCAACTGCATTGTTAGAATGAGGTGGTCGATATGTCCACTGGTTTGATGGATTACCAGGTTTCCATAGAGTGTTCTGAGATGGCTGCTGCTGCTGCTGTGGTTTCCATGGAGTGTTCTGAGATGGCTGATGTTGCTGCTGTGGTTTCCACGGAGTGTTGTGTGGTCGTTGTTGTTGCTGTTGCGGCTGCACTTTTCCTTTACTCAACAATAGTGGGCATTGAGCTTTCCAGTGCCCCTTCTCTTTACAAAAAGCACACTCATCTTGAGAAACCTTCGTATTTGACCTGTTTTGGTGATTAGCTTGAGGTCGTTGAGGAGCTGCAAAGACAGATGGTGTAATCGGGATTGTCCCTTTGTCAACGTGAGACTTAAGACGAATCTCTTCAGCTAACAATTCACTTACAACCGAGTCAACAGAAGGAAGAGGGTTACGATGAAGAATCGTCCCACGCAGACCCTCAAAATCATTCCGAAGTGCCATCAAAAACTGTATCAAGCTTTGTTATTCTCTCCGAGCAATATAAGGTGAGAATGCTCGCAATTCTGCAGATTCTGTTAATGCCAATTGATCCCAGAGTGATGACATGGCAGAATAAAATTCTTGGATGCTCCTATCTTTCTGCTGAAGGGCACGAATATCTGTCTCCAATTGATATTGTTTGGCAAAATTAGAAGGTGTATACACGCGTGCCAGATGATCCCAAACCTCCTTAGCAGTCTCGTATTTTGCCAATTGAGCACCTATTGAGTGCGCAACAGAATTATTAATCCACGTAATAATCTTCGAATTATCTGCCTCCCAAACATCCAATGACACAGCATAATCAGGGTTCGTCTGGTCTGTAGGCTTGTCTCGTACACCTGTGACATAGCCTCACATCGATTTCCCCCGCAAGAAATTCTTCATAACATAACCCCAATACGAATAATTTTTTCCATCCAATTGAATACTAATTGACTGAAGAGAATCGTCTTTACGAGTAGCCATGATGCCAAAACCAAACAAAACCGAACGAATAAAACAAAACACGATGCAGAGAAGAAGTCGATTACCAAAGAGAAACTAGACGAACGAAAAGTTGTACGAACACGGCAAAAAAAAAAATCGGTCACGCTCATCGTGGAACACTCCATGCATATTTGGATTAGAAATATGGCTACTCCACTCCACGATAAATTTCTTTTTTTATATATGGGAAGTTGGGATGGGGATTGAGTTTTCACTTCCAAAAATTTGTGTTAGATCTTCTATAGCTCAACAATTTATAATATGTAAATATTGTCTCTCATATATTAACATACTTTATTAGAGAAATGAATAATATGTTTGGGGGTTTCAAACTATTGTAATTACTAAAGTCTTTTAGTGCAATTATTTCACAAGGAAGAATGAGTGACGTAGGAGTATTGAAGTCTCCGAACATCCAGAAACAAACTCATGTTTATTATATTTCAGTCATCCTATTTTTAATTTCCATTTTGATAGCCCAAATGACTTTTATTTTAAGCTATTTCGTGTTCAATCCGTTTTATTTAGTCCATTTCCACGCAGTTTCAATTACTGACTTATTAAGAACCAAATTGACAAAAATTTCATTTCAGTGTTGTTAAACTAAACAAATTATTTGTAAAATTTGTTGAGGTTATTTATTCACCCCTTCTAAATAAATCTTTGATCCTAATAACTGGTCTAAACATTACCAAACAAATGGCCTCATTTAGCAAAATCTCAATGTTTCCAAATAGAATTTTGATGATCGAAAGATTAGAACGCAGGCTCATTTAGCTGAACAAGAAAATGAAAAGTGGTTTGTCATCACATATGGCCCAATGAAGATCGTGAAAGTTAATATTGGCATTGTTGTCAGTGACGGTGCTCCACAAATGATTGAAAAGCCCATAAAATAATGGACTGATGAAGACAAGTAGAAATCTGACCTAGATAATGTGGCTAATGATATTTTTTAATAGACACTAGACAAAAATACTCTCACGAAGATCAAGATGTGTTATATTGCCAAAGACATCTAGGAGAAACTGATACAACTATGTGAAAGTAATGATCAAACTAAGGAAAACAAGATGACTATGGCAATACAAAAATTTGACAACATCAAGATGAAGGTAAGAGAGTACTTCAGACTTTGATGAAAGAGTTAGCAATATAATAATCGAGTTGGCTGCTCCTAGCAAAGAATAGAACAATCGTGAAATAACATTAAAATAATGAGGGTACTCTCAAGAGAATGGTATGTCAAAAAATGGCTGTATGTGAATCAAAAGACCTTAATAAGCTTGAACGACATGATATATTTGCAGACCTTAGGGCATATGAATTTAAACTCGAAACAAGGACTGATGGTGAGTCATCCACAAAACTGACGAAAGCTCTGGCTACTATAACCACTGAACAAACTGTCTCGAAAGAAAAGTCATTTGAGCAGTTGAGCGGTGATACTATGTTACTGTTTATGAAGAAATTTGGCAAGTTTTTGAGGAAGAACCAGGGAAATTTCTAGAGGCCAACCAGATGCAATCGGTACAATAAAGAGTTCACTAATAAGGACAATGCGTGTTTCAATTGTGAGAAACTTGGGGATTTCATAGCCAACTGCCATAAGCCAAAGAAGGATGAGAGAATACCGACTGTCAAAGAATGCCAATATCATGAAAAGAAGTCCAATTATGACAGGAGGTGATTCAAAAAAGAAGAGACTCAAAGATACTAGTGGTTGAGGACAATAAAGCCAAGTGGGTTGATTTTGAAATTGACCCATCCGAGTTAGAGTATTCCACCAGTGAGAGTGTTTCATATGAATGTAAAGAGTGCCTTTCTAAATGACATATTTCAAGAAGAAGTGTATATGGAACAACATCCACATTTTATTAATTGTACTTTGTCTAATCATGTGTTTAGATTAAATAAAGTTTTGTATAGTCTAAAACAAGCATCACGAGCATATTATGATACTTATCACAATTTTTACTTGATCACAGCTTTACAATTGGTTCAGTTGATAAAATATTATTTACATTTATGAAAAGTGATCATACTCTATTAGTACAAATCTATGTTAATGACATTATCTTTGGATCCATTAATTCAAAACTCTCCGAGATGTTTGATAGACTAATGCAGAACAAATTTGAGATAAGCATGATGTGTGAACTGACTTTCTTTCTCGGTTTGCAAGTCAAGAAGTTGGGTACGAGAAATTTTATTAGTAAGACAAAGTACACCAAAGAATTACTGAAGAAATTTGGAATTGAATCATGTTTAGTTGTAGCAACCCTTATGAGCTCATCAGTTAAGCTTGATAAAAAGAAGAGAGGATATTAGTCGAGGTAACATTATATCGAGGTTTAATAGGATATCTTCTGTACCTAACTGCTAATCGACCTAATATCATGTTTTCAGTTTGTATGTGTGCTCGTTTTTAGTCTGATCCAAAACATTCTCATTATTTAGCTGCAAAAAGAATTCATAAGTATATTAAAGGAACACAAAATTTTGGATTAGGATATGTTAAGGACTCATCGTTCAATCTAATCGGATATTCTGATGCATATTATGCGGGTTGTAAGCTTGACATGAAGAGCACCAGTTGGTCATGTCAGTTTCTTGGAGACCGACTGATTTCTTGGTTCAAGAAAGAACCAATACATCAATTGCCACCTCAACTGAAAATCTGAATACCTAGATGCTAGTAGCTGTTGTACCCAACTTTTGTGGATTCAACAACAACTGCAAGATTATGACATTGATGATAAGGAGTCACCAATCTTTTGTGATAACACAAGTGAAATTTCATTCACTTATAATCTAGTTTTGCACTCTCGGGCCAAGAATATTGATATTTGTCATTATTTTATCTGAGATCGTATGTTAAAGAAGAACATCCGGTTGGAGTATGTCTCAATTGAACAACAAGTCGCCAACATATTCACCAAACCTCTTGCAGAGAATAAGTTTCTTTCTTTAGAAATATTTTAGGACCTACTAATTTATCATCAATGCACGAATTTAGGGAAAAATACTGAATCATGAAGCTCTACTGGTAAAACAATTGTCGGTTAGTCTTTGAGTTTCACTAACTTACAGTTAGCTTCACAACTTAACTGATAGATAGTACTCTCGGTCTAATTGATTTTATCATTTAGTATTGACTTTAATGATTTATTTAAATTCTCATTATTAACCATTAAGGGCGACTTGACTATTTCATTTAATTTTAACATTTTAAAATTCGTACACTGTATTTACCTTGTTTTTAATTTTTTTCAAAATTGTAACCGACAGTGTGACATGTGTCCTGTCTGTTTACCAGTTCAAAAGTCGCATATTTTAAATATCGAAAATCCCTAATGTTTCAATTTACCTTTAGATTTCCTTCTTCGATTATACTCTTGCTCTAGGTATCAATTTTTGCTTCTCTTTCACTCTGAAATATTTATAATATATATTCTCAAGATTCAATTTCAGAAATAGCTGCACCGGCAAATCCTTTTTTCATCATGAATGCATTCGCAATCAATTTTGAATTGATCTATTCTATGTGATATTCTACAATCTTAGAAGTCTTCAAGGCGATTGAGCCATCTGGACTCAAGATCTTTCTCAGTTTTTCCTTGGAGATTTACGTGTCTGAACTGAAGAATTTCTATGTCAGATGAAAGATTACTAAAGATGGAAAAATTCTTATGCATGTGGGAGAGGATAATTTGCTGATTGACCAAGCTTTCTTCTCTACTATATTTCAATTGCCTTTTGAAGGGTTAACTGATTTCTCAAAAGTTCCTTAGAAGGCCGCTGAAGACATGAAATCTAAGTTTTTTGCTACTAGCAACCTTATCAAGACTTCTGGAAAGAAGAAAGAGATGAAGCTGAAATATCAGTTGCTAGTTGATGTGGTGGACAACTATTCTGGCTAAGGCAGTATTTTTTTTGATGCCTTCACCACTAAGATATTTATCGTGATAACAGTTATTGCTACTGGGATCAAGATTAACTAGTAAGTTATCCTATTCGAGATTCTCAAACCACGATTCGCTTTGAAAAACAATCTGCTAGATTCGCTATTCTTCTCAGCAGACTATTCAAAGATCCAGGAGGTTTGCTTAGTAATTCAGTAACCCTACACAAATTCAAGGCTCCCACTACAGCAAATATTATCGCTCACGCCTAAGGGACATGCTCTATATAAGGTCCAAAATACGATAACGTAATCCAACTGCATGCAAATCTAGGGAAATGGAAAATGACTAATTAAATGATTTCAATGTCATGGATTAATTATGATATGTATGATTACTTGTTTAAAATAGAGTTTTATGTTAAAATGCATAAAACTGTGTTTTAAAAGCTATTCAAGATGCGATCGAGGAAGAGAGACCGGAGACCATATAAGGGAAAATATTTTTATTAAATAATTATTTTTAATTGTTTAATGTGTGGTGTATTTAAATGGAAATTTCGAATTTGGGGGTGTTTTGAATTGTTTTTATACGCCAAATCGTATTTTCAACCAGTGTTCGATTTTCGACTAAAATATGAACTTTCAAGAACTCGGCTAATATTTTCATGAACTTCCCTAAACAAAATATTATAAATATTTACTAATGGGCTTAATAGACCTAATATATGATGTTAGTGGGTCTAAGCTTATACACTTGTTTTAATTATTAAATAAAAGCCCCAAACCCTAACAACTCCATGCCTCCCACACTCTAAAACAATAGGACTCTCCTAGCAGCCAAGAATCACACACCACACGTAAAAGTTCAGAATTTATCCACGGTTTTTGAAGGGAAAACCAGCAAGGGTCCTTCTCCGCTGTCGTTCCTCGCATCGCCAAGTTATTTTCGTGCGTAATAAACGCAAAGGCACGCATTAATCCCTTTTTCTCATCCTTCACACCATAATATATGCTTGATAGATGTTTTCATGCAAAAAATGATAAACTTGATGTATTTTCGTTTTTATGGATACAAATGCATGTAACTCATGATTTTGCGGTTCCAAACTTGTTTTAATGATGCACAAAGGGGCTGCCATGGTAGGGTAACTTGGAGGGACGTTTTTCCAACGTGTTGAGGGTCCATAGAAGCCTAGACAAGGGCTGGACAAGTAGGGGAGATGACTCGAACGAAAATCGCATGCCTTGGTGTACTAGGGTTTCAGCTAGGGCTTGTTGGGGTCTGCAGCTCTTTGCTGCTGATAGGTCACGACCAATGGGCACCAGGGGGTTGCGTGAGGATCCTAGGGAGGCTACACAGTGGCTGGCTCGAGAGCTAGGCATAAGCCGCAGCGAGGAAATCCGCGCGAGGAGTTCTAGGGCACGGGTGAAGGGCTGCAGTTTCTAGGCTGGTTAGCTTCTGTCCAGTAGCTTGTTCGGGGTACGGTTAGAGTCCTAGGGTCAATGGTTAGGGGCTGGACATGCTGGTTAGGGCTGGAGCGAGGCATACTAGGATTCAAACCATCTAGAACTATGACTCTTTGTGCAGAAAGTTTCAGTAGGTATCCTAGGCGGTTCGAATGGTCTAACGGGCTAAGTTTGGGTTGAAAAATGTTTACTTATGTGTGATTAGTAAGTTTTGGTAAAGTTTCGAGTCCATACGAGTCAAAACAGGGATGTACGCCTAAGTTTAAAAACGAATCGAGGAATTTAAGGAAAAGCTAAATTTTAAGCGTAAGGAATAATTAAGGGGGTGTTTTAAGGTAATAGGTTAAGTTTGGAACGATTTGGGACATCATTTCCAGGTCTAAGGATAAATATAGAAAGTTAGGGTTTCAGAGGCAAAACGATCATTTTACACCTGAAAAATGTTAGACGTCCTAGAAGTGTCCTGAATGCTGTAAAATATGTTAATATGTTTATTTCAAATGTTTATGAATGTTTATGATGAAACATTAATGCTAAAAGACATGTTGTACGTTTGGTTTAAAAGAAAAACGATTTAATTGCGCTTGAATTTTTATAAGTGATGGAAATATAAAAAGTTGAAGGAGGTGAATTAATTGTGACTAATACGACAATGATATGATGATATGTAAGTCCAAGGCTCAGTTGAGGGTGAGAGGGTCGCTGATGTCCCCGCCGCCCGGTACCGTGGTAATACGTAGATGGATCCTTCGATCTTTGGCTAATACGAAAGTCACAATTGAGGATCTGAATTCAATAAAAAGAGAAACGTATACGTATATGATGAAAGGAAATATGATATGATTTCTTAAAAGAAAAAATGTTTATGTTTTTGTTTATGAAAAGTTATTTTAAGTAAAAGTATTTTCACTGTTGCATGTAGATGTTTATGTATTATTTGTTATCATGGTTAAAGCTTGTTGAGTCAATAGACTCACTAGGTGTGATCGATGCATGTGAGCATAATATTGATGTTAATGGAGGTCTTGATGGGTGATCTAGCTGGACTGAAGATGCACACACCCGAGGACTGTCGTTAGTTTTCCGAAAAATAAAGATTAAGTTTAAGATTTATGATTACTAAAAGATTTTGACTTATATATGCTTTTAAATGGTTTTTGAGAGGATGTTAGAGTTAAGTTTATTTTTGAAATAATGTTAATTTAGGTTTGGTTGACGATTCACGATTTTATGTTTTGAATTACTTTTTTTGGATTTTAAATAAAAGTTGGTTGGTTTAATTTTTAAAATGTTATATATTTATATATGTATATATTCGGCCGAAAGTAGTATAGAATGAAAAAAAATTCTAGTATATTTTAAAAAAAACGAGTAATGAACGTTTCAGCCTGAATATTTCTACTGTCGGGACGATGGTTGTAAAATGGAAAAGAGGAGAGGAGTTGGACTCTTTCAAGAAGACTCAGACAAAAAGGCCAGTAAAGCTACTATTCCAAAACCGAACAGGAAACGAGTTCTTGAATCCAGTGACTTTGATATGGCTACTCATTCTCCTCCTCCAAAGAAGCCACGAACCACCAAAACTAAGCTAGTGCCTATTCCAATCAAGGTTGGACCATTCTCTTAAGCACAAGTATTCAATGAATCTGATGACAAGGCTACTGAATATCTTCTTGAAAAGACGAAACAGATAGTTGTTGCAGCACCATCGAGGAAAATCAGTATGCCAACATCTATCCCTCCTCCTCGACCAGCAAAATGAGTCATCATTAGAGGTATTATTCAACCCACAAGGTCAAGGCTGAACTCAAAATTCTCAACCAAGACAACATCAAGAAAAGTAAAAAGAAAGAGAAAAGAAAAAATGGTTGAGGTTGTGGAAACCGAACCAATGAGCGTTTAGACTCAGATTGACCTTCTAATGGATGAGCTTATAGAATTTGCTGAAGAGAATGTCAATTTTTTTTATGAATAGTTTGAGTTTAGGACATCAATCTTTGCTAAGAAGCTGAAGAAAAAAGACTCTGTTGGATAGATTTATAGCATTGGAAAAATTTGTGCTCAACCTAGTCAAAACATTAGTCACATCTGAAGCTCTTCAACGCGGACAACACTTTCTTGATATTCTGCGCAATCATAAACTGACCAAAGTGTGTGCATGTTGGGTTTTGTCCCGAAAGCCAGATCTAAAACGCAGCGGAAATTTAAAATTTTTCAGATATACGATATTTTAGGGACAATCGATTGCATTTGATTCATATTGAGTATATACATGTAAATAAAATAAATACACGAATAGAGATTACCACATTACCTAGATCGTGGTGACAACAATCTTGTCCAAATTTGACTGCACGGCTTGACTTTGCTGCTACCACGAACCGCCAAAATCCGGTCCACCAACTATATATATCTTCCTCAAAATAATTGGCACTAGACAGCTATCCGATTTTTTTTCCAACAAATCAAGAAGCACGAAAATCAAATAAAATTTATTTTTCAATTAGCCGAGAGCGAAGTTGAGAAAGAAAAACAATAATTATTGAAGAACCATTCTTCAATCCCTTATATTTAAATTTCTCTGCTCAATTAATGAATGATTGTCACATTATAATTCAATTCTTCCGTATATAAATTGAATTCCATTTGCATTTGCATTTCTTACACTTTAAATGCTTTGTCCCCAATCATTTTCAAAATGCATCACGTGAACACCTCTATACCATTTATTAAAATGCCCCACTTATATATATATATATATATATATATATATATATATATATATATATATGTATTTATATAATAATAATTCAACAAATCCAATATTACAAAAATATAACTTTTATTCGATTTTTCGTGCTTACTTATAATCACTATTATAAGCCTTGAAATTTAATCATATTAAATTTATTATTATTAAATCCAACTCTTTGAATTTAATTATTATTATTTTTTTGTTCGGGTAGATAACAATCAATATTTGTGTGACCCTCAATGGTTCAGGAATACAGCTAGCTGTGAGTTCACAACTTTTTTGTGATTCAGAACAACATTTGTTCTTATTCGAGCTTACCCTAATTAGCTCCATTCTTTTCATCAACCCTTTGATCAAGAATGTCAGAACCCAATTCTGATTTCACTCAACGGATCACGGTAAGAGCGTCTAGTAGCATCGCCCCATGATCCCCTAGGTATCACTGATAGTGCCTGCAAGAACCTTATACTATGGTTAATGTACAGTATGTTCCCTTCAACCAAGTATATCCCGATCGAATCTGCAACTATTGGTATATCGAGAGTTGCTAATTAATTCGATAACAATATGATATATCTCTGATTAATAATAATAGCTTCGGATGTGCAACTAGAGAATCAACTTCCCTAAAACACATTTATTGCTCTGGCCAGAGACATCTTGCACTATTAACTTATCAGATTACATAAAATATCTTCACCCGTAGGTGATCGGTGAATCCCCAACTACAATATATTGGTTCCTACGTATTTCGAAACTACACCCAACCTCGTCACCTTATGACCCTCAGTGGAATCGATAAATGAGTCAAAGTGCATGCTAATACGCAGAGCTTCCATATTGTCCCGGGTCAAAGGATTAATGGTGTACAACCATAACCAAGGACCATTCCACTCGATAAGTGATAACCGCTTGGAAAGTCCGAGGGAGGGTTGTTCAGTGCATCATCACATGATCACACATCTGTATGAATGGACCTCTCCATGCCCTTGTCAATGAAACATAATGTTTTCATCACAGATGCTAGTCTCAAGCTCGAGCGACCTTTATCCTTATTTTAGGCGGCTGAATCAACTAGGAACAGATTTAGAATATACAGTACACTTCCTAATGAGTTTCATGATCTTACGTTGAAAGGCAGACCTCATGGTACTTATTGTATATTCAAGGACTTTATCTATGCAGCTTGCATGGGTATACATATAAAGTAAATGTCATAATATGATTAAAATCATAAAATATTATTAAAATAAAGATCGTTGTACATTAGAGTTATTAAAACCCTAGTCACAAGTTGGTTTGTCGGGCACCTACTCTAACAATCTCCCACTTGCCCTATAGCCAACTACCCATAGATCTCAGACCCATTGCTTCACGATGCTTCTCAAACAATGGTCCTGGCAGGGGCTTTGTCAGTGGATCAGCAACGTTATCTGCAGAGGCGAATTTTTCTACTGATATGTCTCCTCTTCCCACAATTTCCCGGATGATGTGGAACTTCCTCAGTATATGTTTGGATCGCTGATGAGACCTCGGCTCCTTTGCTTGCACAATGGCACCGGTGTTGTCACAGTACACCGGGACTGGATCAACTCCTTGAGGTATAACGCCCAACTCTTGGACAAAGTTCCTCATCCAAACTGCCTCCTTTGCTGCAGCTGATGCAGCTATGTATTCTGTCTCAGTGGTCAAATCCGCTGTGGTGTCTTGCTTGGAACTCTTCCAAGAGACAGCACCACCATTGAACTTGAATACAAATCCAGAGGTTGATTTCGAATCATCCACATCTGATTGGAAACTAGAATCAGTATATCCTTCCAATTTTAATTCTCCATTCTCATATACCATGAAAAAATTCTTAGTTCTTCTCAAGTACTTAAGAATATCCTTCGCGGCTTTCAAATGCAATGGACCGGGATTCAACTGATATCTGCTTGCAACACTCAGTGCAAAAGCAATATCAGGTCGAGTAGATATCATACCATACATTATACTGCCAATAGCAGACGCATATGGAATGCGTCTCATGGATTCTATCTCATCATCAGTCTTAGGGCACATAGACTTGGACAGACTCGTACCATGATACATTGGGAGATATCCTCTCTTGGACTCCTCCATAGAGAATCTCCTCAGTATGATATCAATATAAGTGGATTGGGTAAGCCCTAGCATCTTCTTTGATCTATCCCTGTAGATCTGTATTCCCAATACATATGATGCTTCACCCATATCCTTCATGGAGAATTTACTAGCTAACCATATTTTAGTTGACTGTAACATCCCTACATCATTCCCAATGATTAGTATGTCATCAACATAAAGTACTAGGAATGTCACTGCACTTCCATTAACCTTCTTGTATACACAAGACTCCTCAGAATTCTTAACAAAATCAAACTCTTTGATAGTATTGTCAAATCTGATATTCCAACTCCTTGATGCCTGTTTGAATCTATAAATGGATCTCTAAAGTTTGCATACTTTATGTTCACTTCCTATTGATGTGAATCCTTCAGGTTGAGACATGTAAATCTTTTCCTTAATATCACCATTAAGGAACGTTGTTTTCACATCCATCTGTCATATTTCATAGTCATACCATGCTGCTATGGCTAGCAATATCCTAATTGACTTGAACATTGCCACCGGAGAAAAATTTTTCTCATAGTCAATTCCTTGTCTTTGAGTATATCCTTTTGCGGGCCACATACATCTGTATGGATTAATTCCAGTAGATCATGTGCACGCTCTACTTTCCCTAGGAAATGGGTCTTGGTCATTTTTTCTTTCAGACAGGAATCACATGTCTCAAGAGAGTTTATGTCTGACTGATCAAACATGCCCTTTCTTATTAACTTGTGCAACCTTCTTTGGGAAATATGTCCTAGCCTAGCATGCCACAAGTGTGCTTGATTAAGACTATCTTTCTTTCTTTTTTTTGTTGTTGAAATCATGTTTACATGGACATTTTCAATAGGAATATCTTTTATTTTTAAGTTGTAGAGATCGTTTTGTAATTCTCCTGTTCCAATCAAACATTCATTCTTGTAAATTTTGCAAACACCTTTAGCAAATAAACAAGAAAATCCATCTTTATCAAGCATAGAAATGGATACAATGTTTTTAACCAAATCTGGAACATATAAAACATCTTTTAATAACAACTTAAAATTATTGTCAAACATCAAGTATATATCTCCTATAGCACTAGCAGCAACTCTTGCTCCATTACCCATTCTTAGGAAGGTCTCACCATCGCTAAGTCTCTTACTTCTTGTCATCACCTGCAAATCATTGCATAAATGAGAACCACATCCAGTATCTAATACCCAAGAAGTTGAGTTAATCGAGATATTTATTTCAATGTAGAACATACCCTTGTCAGAACCTTTCTGAGCTAGATATTCCTTACAATTGCGCTTCCAATGTCCAGGCTTATTGCAATGGAAGCAAACATCTTCTTTTGTTTTAGGCTTTGCAAGACCCTTAGAAGTGTTTGTAGTTTGCTTCTTCTTGGGTTTGAATTTTTTGGAAAGAGCAGAACGTTTCTTTCATTTCCTTTGTGGTCCTTTCTTCTTCCCATACGAGGAACCCACTAGGAAAACATATTTTTCCTTTTTTATGGTGGCTTCATATGTAGTAAGCATATTAACCAACTCTTCAAGGCTAGCCTCCATCTTGTTCATATTAAAATTCACCACAAACCCATCAAACGATGCTGGCAATGACAGTAAGAGGATGTCTGTAGACAACTCATTTGGTAAGACTATTTCTAGTCCTACCAATTTTTCGATGATCCCAATCATCCTCACACCATGCTCATGGACCGAGGCCCCATCTCGCAAACGTGTAGTCATGAGTTCCTTGACGGCTGCATGCCTCAAGGGACGAGTCTGTGCACCATACAACTCTTGTAGGTGTGTGTAAATGTCAGTGGCATTAACAGAATCCTCAAACCGCCTCTGTAATTCATTTGACATCGAAGCTAGCATATAGCTCTTTGCTTTCAAGTCATGGTCCCACCATTTCTCTAGCTTTTCCAACTCATCAACAGGTGCATTGGCTGCTGCCTCTTTTGGAGGAGCTTTAGTAAGCACATATGCTATCTTTTCAGAATTTAAAACAATTTTTAAATTCCTTAGCCAGTCTTGATAATTCGGTCCGGTTAACTTGTTTTGATCAAGAATCGCAGATAATGGATTTCGTGTCGTCATCGTAAACATATTGAAATTGGAAACAGATAAAAGTTACTGACTATTTTAAATATTTTATAAGACGTAAAATATGAACTTTTATTTTTTACGAATTACCTCCTACTATTTTGATATTTTCACCACCCTCTGATGAAAAATGGGAAATCTAATTTCCTTAGTGAGTACGTAAGGTCCAATTGCTAAATCATGATCCCAATTATCTTGGAAAATCACAATTTTCAAAAGGTAGATCCCAATTGCAACTCCTTGCAACCCTTACGTAATTTTGCCTCACGTTTGATGAGAGCCCATTATAGTTGCTCTTTCTCTTCACGTGTCAAGCCCGACCCATCAATATTGAACCTTAGTGGACGGTCACCATGAGATCCCCATTATCTAGGCCAATGTCATGGGAGTTCCACGTAGTTCACATCAAATATATCAGTGGAAGTCACAGCTTTCCGGCGTCCAGACCTCCCTATTATCTAGGCCAAGGTCTGACCGCGAGTAGCATTCATCATGCAACCACCGTTGATGGAAGACAAAGAAATATTAAACTTTCTTTTAATTTTTCCTTTTAATGAGCTTTGATATAAATTTTGAATTTCATTCAAAATGAGGGATTTTAATTTTTGAAAATTTGTCTCATCATTTAAAATCTCATGTCTTACTTGTTTGTTTGCCGGATTCATGCAACTATATTTTATTCATGCAACGTCAAACATATAAATAAAATATGCAAACAACATTCATCATACATCACATGCATAATGAATAAATGTAGATGATTACGGCCTTTTTTCCTATGTGATCCATGTGAGCCACATCGTGGATCGTTGATCTGTCTAGGGTAATGAAGGTATGCAATGCAATCCTGCAGCTTCCATTTTACAAGTCTTCATTCCTCTGCTCCATCTTCTAATTTATACCTCCCACTAATTCTAATGAATTACATTTAACTATTAAATCGTGAAGACAGTAGAATAGGATACAAACCGGGGTGGGTAACATCAGAAAGTAGAGAGAGTGAGCTCGCAGGCCCAATTAAATATTACAACATTAATATTTAATGAATACCTAAACATTCATCTAAACACATTGGTCGAGGCCCGTAATCATCCACCATGCTAATATCTCAATATATGCAATATTATTAATTAATTACATCACATGTAATTAATAATATTAATAAATTACATCATATGTCACATGTAATTAATATAATTAATTTAATCTATCGTTTCCATTAATCGCATTTCAATTCAAAATTAAATCAATAAATTAAATAAAACAATTTTATTTAATTTCTAATTGATTAATTTTAAATTTTGTGGTAAAATCATATTTTACCTTTAATCATAATATTAATTGAGAATAAGATTAATAAATTAAATAAAGCAATTTTATTTAATTTCTAATTAATCAAATTTCCAATTAATTGTAAAATCTCTATTTTACACCAAATAAATTAAAAATCAAATTTTAAATAGATTAAGCATTATGATTAATTCTTTAGAAAAATAAATTTCTAAAAATCGAGAATAAAATTTGACTGCACGGCTTGACTTTGCTGCTACCACGAACCGCCAAAATCCGGTCCACCAACTATATATATCTTTCTCAAAATAGTTGGCACTAGACACCTATCCGATTTTTTTTCAAACAAATTAAGAAGCACGAAAATCAAATAAAATTTATTTTTCAATTAGCCGAGAGCGAAGTTGAGAAAGAAAAACAATAATTATTGAAGAACCATTCTTCAATCCCTTATATTTAAATTTCTCTGCTCAATTAATGAATGATTGTCACATTATAATTCAATTCTTCCGTATATAAATTGAATTTCATTTGCATTTGCATTTCTTACACTTTAAATGCTTTGTCCCCAATCATTTTCAAAATGCATGCATATAATATCTACATGTATACTTATATATCTCATATATATATAATATACATGTTTCGATAATAAATCATATATATATATATGTATTTATATAATAATAATTCAACAAATCCAATATTACAAAAATATAACTTTTATTCGATTTTTCGTGCTTACTTATAATTACTATTATAAGCCTTGAAATTTAATCATATTAAGTTTATTATTATTAAATCCAACTCTTTGAATTTAATTATTATTATTTTTTTGTTCGGGTAGATAACAATCATTATTTGTGTGACCCTCAATGGTTCAGGAATACAGCTAGCTGTGAGTTCACAACTTCTTTGTGATTCAGAACAACATTTGTTCTTATTCGAGCTTACCATAATTAGCTCCATTCTTTTCATCAACCCTTTGATCAAGAATGTCATAACCCAATTCTGATTTCACTCAACGGATCACGGTAAGAGCGTCTAGTAGCATCGCCCCATGATCCCCTAGGTATCACTGATAGTGCCTGCAAGAACCTTATGCTATGGTTAATGTACAGTATGTTCCCTTCAACCAAGTATATCCCGATCGAATCTGCAACCATTGGTATATCGAGAGTTGCTTATTAATTCGATAACAATATGATGTATCTCTGATTAATAATAATAGCTTCGGATGTGCAACTAGAGAATCACCTTCCCTAAAACACATTTATTGCTCTGGCCAGAGACATCTTGCACTATTAACTTATCAGATTACATAGGAAATGTTCAGCCGTAGGTGATCGGTGAATCCCCAACTACAATATATTGGCTCCTACGTATTTCGAAACTACACCCAACCTCGCCACCTTATGACCCTCAGTGGAATCGGTAAACGAGTCAAAGTGCATGCTAATACGCAGAGCCTCCATATTGTCCCGGGTCAAAGGATTAATGGTGTACAACCATAACCATGGACTATTCCACTCGATAAGTGATAACCACTTGGAAAGTCCGAGGGAGGGTTGTTCAGTGCATCATCACATGATCACACATCTGTATGAATGGACCTCTCCATGCCCTTGTCAATGAAACATAATGTAAAGCCCAAAATAGTATACGTAAAATCCATGCATATATTTAATTTATGAAATTTATTATTTTAATTATTTATGTTTATTTAATGTATGTTAAAATGTTTTCTAGAGTTTTATGTTTCAGGCGATTATTCGAGGCGAGATCGAGGAAAGGAGATAGGGACGATTTTTTTTAGTAAATTTTAATGCAGTATTTTATTTAAGATAAGGATGGAGTATTTTAAATAATTTAATTAATTTTAGTAATTTAAGAGCTTAATTATTTAAATGATTAATTGATTTTAAAATTTTAAAGTTGTAGTATTTGTGCATCTTATTTAAATTTAAAATTTATAATGGGGTTAATATGAGATTTATTTTAAATTAGTATGTTAAATGTTTTTAAATAGATTTTTTAGTATATTAAATACATATGTTACAATTGTTTATATATATGTAGGTATATATATATATACACATATATATATCAACACACAAGCACACACACTTTGACTCACACACACACTCACACATTTACACACACATATACACGTACACACACACAACACAAAACACAAAACAAAACATGTTATTAAACTTTTTGACTAAAGAGAAGGTTGTATTTTTAAAACACTCCTATCTCAATTTATTTATTTCATTTTCTTCCTTCTTTTTTTTTCATTCAACGAGCACATCTCCTCTAAAAATTTCCAGCATATATTTAGTAAGTTTTCTTTGAAGAAATTGAGCTAAGTTCGTCCCGGATCGTCTCCCGTATCATCTCCGCTTCGGTATCGTCGTTTCAGTATTTTTAAATATCAAAAGGCACGTATAATCTGTTCTTGCTGCATCGATCATGTCATATTATGTATTAAGTTGTTTTTAAGCATAAAAATGTATGTATGATGTAGAAGTTTGAGCAGAAAAATCTACCGAATGTATTTGAAAGTATTTTTGGAGTTGAAATTTCGTGTTATGATGGTCTTTCGAAAACTGCGATTTTTCTGTACATATTTTGAGAAAACTTTCAACTACAAAAACGTATATCTTTTTGATACGTTCGATTTGATATAAAACTCGAGTTATTTGGATTAAAAACGAGTGAGTTATGGTGTTTTTAGTATGACTGCTCAAATTAGATCCGAAAATTTCTGTTTTGATGTTCTTTCGAAAACTGCAATTTTTCGGTACATATTTTGAGAAAACTTTCAACTACAAAAACGTAGATCATTTTGATACGTTCGATTTGATATAAAATTCGAGTTATTTGGATTAAAAACGAGTGAGTTATGATGTTTTTCGTATGACTGCTCAAATCGTGTTTCAAGAAAGTTATGAATTTTAATGTGTTCTTGAAGTTTTTATGTTGCAGGCTTTGTTGGGGATCGATGGGTGATCGTTGCTGCATATAAGAAAGTTAGTAATGATGTTTAGAGTATTTTTGAGGTTTCGATTCATGTCGTTAAAAGCTTGAATTATTAAGAAGTCGTAAGAAATAAACTTTAATATAAATGACAGTATTTTTGGGTCGTATAAATTGTAGGGTGATTATAAAAGTTTAGTTCATTGTTATGGTGTCCTAGAATGGTCTCATAGTGTGGAATCTTGATGCATTATGTGTTAATTGGGAGAATAGACATGTCATAAAATTTTCATCAAATAATTCGTTGAGCAGACGGACACGGACCCGGAGACGGAGGTTAGCACGGGGTTCGTGCCTTCTCATTTCTTCGACACATATTTAAACGCACAGACACGGACCCGTACACGGACCTAGGGACGGGGTCCGTGCTCCTTCTTTTACATGACACATATGAGGCAGTACCTACACAGACCCGGGGCCTGACCTGGGTACGGGGTCCGTGTAGCTTCAGTTTTTGGGATAAATATTTTATCACTTAAGGTTTGGTTTGAGGTGTTATGGTATGATTTAACATTAATGTTTTACAAGGTCAAGTGGTGAGAAATTATAGAATGTTCTAAGAAATTATTTAGCTTGAGATTAAGCATGACTTTTACGTTTAAGTTGTACACGTTAAGCTTATGAATTCATGTTAGTATGTTGCAGCAACGACACGATTGACATCCAACGAATCCCTCAGCGCTAAGTAAGTATGTATGACGTGCAAAGAAAATATTTGAAGTTTTTGAGGTATGCTAAATGTCTTGTGACCAAAAGTAAATGGGTTTGGAAGTCGGTGAACGTGGCCGAGGACCTCTCCACCCCGTTAAATTATGAACAGGTTTAAAGTTAGGATTGGAAAGCGTTAAATTATGAACGGGGACCAATCCGCCCGTTAAATTATGAACGGGTTAGATCGTGGTTGTGAAGCGTTAAATTATGAACGTGGATCAACTGGCCTGTTAAATTATGAACAGGGATCTCATGTATGTGGCAGTGGATACGTCCCTGTCAGCCCAGTACTGTGGTTTGTCTGATCAGGCATTTATTATGTTATGGGTCACTTGCTTTGAAACATCCTCTACGCAAAATGATGAAGTTAAGTATGTTGAAGTATGAAAGCATATTTAAAGAAAAGTTTATGTGATGGCACGTCATATTATGTATGCATGTATGTTCAAAGTTTATGCAAAGCTCAAGTTTATGAAAGTTCAAGTTATTATGCAAATTCAAGTTTCAAAGTATGTATGTTTAAGTTCAAAGAAGTTTATGAGAGTTCAAAGTTATTATGAAAGTTTAAGTTTCAAGTATATATGTTATATTTTGAAGTTGTATGTGGTTTTATTATGTAATACTCGTTATTCCCAGTTTATACGTGTTGAGTCTTTAGACTCACTAGACTTGAACGATGCAGGTGAGTACGTTGAGGAGGAGACAGGAGGTGGCGACCAAGGGGCAGGCTTGGACTGAGCGGAAGGCTAAACCCGAGGACCACTATGTTTATGTTTTATGAAAACTTTAAAATATTATGTTTTTATGTTGGATGTGAGATGATTTGAAATAAGTACTTTGTTGGAAAATATTAGTTGGGAATGTTGATTTTAATATTATTAAGTTAAATGACAAGTGACGACCGTATGAAATTTTATGTTTAAGAAAATTTTTAATTTTTCCGCAAATTTTGAAGTAGTAAAAGTACGGTACGTTACAGTTGGTATCAGAGCGGTGTTCTTGTAAAGGGTTATGCCTACTTCCAGTCGCAAGAAGCTCATAAGGTCACACCTCAAGTCTGTAAGTTTTAAGTTTTCAAAGATTTATGTTAGTGTAGTATGCATTAAGTTATTATTTTCAGCATGTCCATACTTTTAAGTTCAGTTACGTGAATCCTATGTTATTTATATCATGTTCATATGCATGTTGGGTTTATGTATTGGGTAATTTTAGAACAGTATGGCTCCTAGACGTTTGATTGCCCGTGGAGCTAGGGATGAGGACCGAGAGTCTCGTGATAGGGAAAGAGCCACTCCTCCTCCTCCACCTCCAGATATGCAGGCGCAGATGCTTGCAGCTATGACGCAGTTCTTCGCACAGGTTGCGGGGAATCCAGCTCCAGCAGCAGGAGGTGCAGGACCGAGGACTCAACCGGAGGCAGTGTACGAGAGATTTCAGAAGATGAATCCTCAGAAGTTCTCAGGGACTACGAATCCTATGGTGGCGGAAGAGTGGGTTAAGTCTATAGAGGTGATCTTTGAGTATATGGAATTGCAGGATGTGGATCGAGTCCGATGTGCCATTTTTCTCCTAGCAGGGGATGCAAGACGATGGTGGGACAGTGCATCGGTGGCAGTTAATTTGCCGATGTTGTCTTGGGATGGATTCAAAGAGATGTTCTTCGCTAAGTACTTCACTGAGGAGGTACAGGCCCGTTTGACTACGGAATTTATGACACTACGACAGGGAGATAGTAGTGTGGCTGAGTTTGTGAGAAAGTTTGAACAGGGTTGCTACTTTGTGCCACTCATAGCTAATGATGCTCGAGCAAAACTGAGGCATTTCATGGGTGGTTTGCGGCCAGTCTTGCGCCGTGATGTGAGAGTAACTGGCCTTACTACATATGCAGGTGCCGTTTCTGGAGCTCTGGCGGCGGAGCAAGACCAGAGAGACATTGAGACTGATATGTTGGGCAAGAGGCCCTACCAGGCACCACCGCAGCCACAGCATCAGCATCAGCGACCCCAGTACAAGAAACCTTTTCAGGGGCAGCCTGGGAAGAAGCCTTACCAAGGACCACCTAGGGGCAAGGGTCCTATCCAGCAGCAGGGGGCGCCTCAGAGGCCCGTTGTTTTCCCAATGTGCCCGAAGTGTAACCGCCAGCATCCAGGACCATGCTTGTATGGATCAGGCAAGTGTTTTAAATGTGGATCTACGGATCACATGCTGAAGCAGTGTCCTCAGTGGAAGCAGCCAACCCAAGGGAGGGTATTCGCCATGCACGCACAGGCGGCGAACCCAGACACTACACTAATGACCGGTAATCATTTCTATTTAAGCTCGGTATTATTTGCCTTGCATGTGGAAATTTTATTTGAGATTATTAGTGTACTAGTAAGATTTTAGATTGACTTGGAATATATTGATTTCAACTATGCTTAAAGTTAATTGCTAGTATTTTGGGATATAAGTTTGGTGTTGTGCTAACATCTCTCAGGAAATATTTTCATAAAGAGATTAGCCACAACTGCACTGATAGATTCAGGAGCCACTCACTCCTTTATATCGGAGACCTTTGCTAATCTTTTGGACATCAAGTCCATTGGCCTAGACGTGAACTTTTCAGTGACACTTCCATCAGGGGAAGAGTTGTTAGCCACCAGTGTGGTCAGAGATATTGATCTAGAACTGCAGGGTCACTTGGTGTATGCAGATTTGATTATATTGCCAATGCCAGAGTTTGATATCATTTTGGGAATGGATTGGTTGACAAAGAATCGAGTTCTTATTGATTTTCAGAAGAGATCAGTGTTGGTCAGACCATTAGGCATGGAGCAGTTTCTATTCGAGCCAGCTAGATGGAAGAATTTTCCTCGCATGATCTCCTGTATACAGGCGAGGAGATTGATTTCCAAAGGGTGTCAGGCTTTCTTGGCCAGTATTGTGTCAGCACCTGATGTAACCACTCCATCTATATCAGATGTTCCAGTAGTCAGAGATTTTCCAGACGTCTTTCCAGATGATGTTGCAGGACTTCCACCGGATAGAGAAGTGGAGTTTGCCATCGATCTCATGCCAGGTACCGTGCCAATCTCTAAGGCACCATACAGATTAGCTCCAGCTGAGATGTTAGAACTCAAGCAACAGATACAGGAGCTTCTGGACAAGGAATTTATTCGCCCAAGTTTCTCACCTTGGGGAGCACCTGTACTATTTGTGAAAAAGAAAGATGGGAGCATGAGGCTTTGCATCGATTACCGTGAGTTAAATAAGGTGACGATCAAGAATAAGTATCCATTGCCTAGAATAGAAGATTTGTTTGATCAATTGCAAGGAGCTACTGTATTTTCTAAGATAGATATTCGATCAGGATATCATCAATTGAAAGTGAAGGATGCAGATGTCCACAAGACAGCTTTCAGGACCCGGTATGGGCATTACGAGTTCTTAGTGATGCCGTTTGGAGTAACGAATGCTCCAGCTATTTTCATGGATCTAATGAACCGAGTATTCCATCAGTATCTTGATCAGTTCGTCATAGTATTTATTGACGACATCCTCATATACTCGAAGAGCCATGAAGAACATAACCAGCATTTGAGGATAGTCTTACAGATTCTTCAGAGTCGCAAGTTATTTGCGAAATTCAGTAAGTGCGAATTTTGGTTGGAAAATGTAGCGTTTTTGGGTCATATAGTATCTAGTAGTGGTATCGAGGTGGATCCAGCGAAAGTAGCAACTGTCAAGGAATGGGTTGAACCAAAGAATGCATCTGAGATCCGAAGTTTTCTGGGTTTAGCTGGTTACTACCGTAAGTTCATTCAAGGATTCTCGTCGATAGCAGTGCCACTCACTTCACTTACTAAGAAGAATGCTAAGTTTGTGTGGAGCGATGAATGTCAGAAGAGCTTCGATACTTTGAAGCAACCTCTTATTTCAGCACCAGTGTTAGCCATGCCATCAGGGCAAGGAGATTTTGTGTTATACACTGATGCATCTATGCTCGGTTTAGGAGCAGTAATGATGCAACAAGGTCGGGTCATAGCTTATGCTTCCAGACAGTTGAAGGTACATGAGAAAAACTACCCGACACATGATCTTGAGTTAGCAGCCGTTGTTTTTGCATTGAAAATTTGGAGACACTATCTATACGGTGAGAAATGTCAGATTTTCACTGATCACAAGAGTCTCAAATATTTCTTCACACAGAAAGAATTAAATATGAGACAAAGACGTTGGTTAGAACTGGTTAAGGATTACGACTGTGAAATTAGCTATCATCCGGGAAAAGCTAATGTTGTCGCAGACGCATTGAGCAGAAAAGTTGCAGTCATAGCTCATTTATCAGCTCAGAGATCTCTTCAGTATGAGATTCAAAGGTTTGACTTGGAAGTTTATCGTAAGGGCAAAGCTCCTAAGCTGTCTAATCTGACAGTCAAATCTTCCTTGCTAGATCGTATTCGAGCAGGACAGTCTTCAGATGAGCAACTACAGAAATGGAGACTAAAAGATGAAGCGAAGGGCAGTGTTCTCTACACAGTGTCAGATGGTATTGTGAGATACAAAGATAGAATGTGGGTGCCTAGTGGTGATTCAATCAGACAGGATATTTTGTCAGAGGCACATGCATCTCCGTATTCTATTCACCCAGGAGGTACCAAGATGTACAAAGACTTGCAAATTTTGTATTGGTGGCCAGGGATGAAACGAGATATCCGCAGATATGTATCAGAATGTCTCACTTGTCAGCAGGTGAAAGCAGAGCATCAGAGACCAGCAGGGATGCTTAAGTCACTTCCCATTCCAGAGTGGAAATGGGAGAATATCACCATGGATTTTGTTGTTGGTTTGCCGAGGTCAGTCAGAGGATCCAATGCCATTTGGGTTATAGTGGATCGACTAACTAAGTCAGCACATTTCTTACCAGTGAAGACGACTTTCTCCATGACGCAGTATGCGGAGCTTTATATAAGGGAGATAATTCGTTTGCATGGGATTCCAGTTTCTATTGTGTCAGACAGGGATCCGAGGTTTACATCGTCCTTCTGGAAAAGTTTACATGCAGCCATGGGGACGAAATTGTTATTCAGTACTGCATTTCACCCTCAGACAGATGGCCAGTCTGAGCGAGTGATTCAGATATTAGAGGATTTGTTGAGAGCTTGTATGATTGATTTTCATGGGACTTGGGAGTCTAAACTACCACTTGTGGAGTTTACCTACAATAACAGTTTTCAATCATCAATAGGTATGGCTCCTTATGAAGCTTTGTATGGACGAAAGTGCAGATCGCCAGTTCATTGGGATGAAGTTGGTGAGAGAGCAGAACTTGGTCCAGAAATAGTTCAGCAGACTGCAGATGTGGTGGTTAAGATTCGTGACAGAATGAAGACCGCCCAGGGTCGTCAGAAGAGTTATGCTGATAAGAGAAGGAGAGATCTTGAATTTGCTGTAGGTGATCATGTATTTGTTAAGATAGCACCTATGAAGGGTGTTATGAGATTTGGGAAGAGAGGTAAGCTGAGTCCGAGATTTATTGGACCGTTCGAGATTCTTGACAGAGTTGGAACACTAGCTTATCGTGTAGCCCTACCGCCGAATTTGGCCGGAGTGCACAATGTATTTCACGTTTCGATGTTGAGGAAGTATCTAGCAAATCCTTCGCATGTTCTGAGCCATGAGCCATTGCAGTTGACTCCAGACTTGTCTTATGAGGAAAGACCGATTAAAATTTTAGACAGACAAGAGCGTAGACTTCGAAATAAGACGACTAAGTTAGTCAAAGTCCAGTGGCTGAATCAATCAGTGGAGGAGGCCACTTGGGAAGCTGAAGCAGATATGAGAATCCGCTACCCAGAGTTGTTCGGTAAGACTTAATTTCGAGGACGAAATTTTTATAAGGGGGGGAGATATTGTAAAGCCCAAAATAGTATACGTAAAATCCATGCATATATTTAATTTATGAAATTTATTATTTTAATTATTTATGTTTATTTAATGTATGTTAAAATGTTTTCTAGAGTTTTATGTTTCAGGCGATTATTCGAGGCGAGATCGAGGAAAGGAGATAGGGACGATTTTTTTTAGTAAATTTTAATGCAGTATTTTATTTAAGATAAGGATGGAGTATTTTAAATAATTTAATTAATTTTAGTAATTTAAGAGCTTAATTATTTAAATGATTAATTGATTTTAAAATTTTAAAGTTGTAGTATTTGTGCATCTTATTTAAATTTAAAATTTATAATGGGGTTAATATGAGATTTATTTTAAATTAGTATGTTAAATGTTTTTAAATAGATTTTTTAGTATATTAAATACATATGTTACAATTGTTTATATATATGTAGGTATATATATATACACATATATATATCAACACACAAGCACACACACTTTGACTCACACATACACTCACACATTTACACACACATATACACGTACACACACACAACACAAAACACAAAACAAAACATGTTATTAAACTTTTTGACTAAAGAGAAGGTTGTGTTTTTAAAACACTCCTATCTCAATTTATTTATTTCATTTTCTTCCTTCTTTTTTTTTCATTCAACGAGCACATCTCCTCTAAAAATTTCCAGCATATATTTAGTAAGTTTTCTTTGAAGAAATTGAGCTAAGTTCGTCCCGGATCGTCTCCCGTATCATCTCCGCTTCGGTATCGTCGTTTCGGTATTTTTAAATATCAAAAGGCACGTATAATCTGTTCTTGCTACATCGATCATGTCATATTATGTATTAAGTTGTTTTTAAGCATAAAAATGTATGTATGATGTAGAAGTTTGAGCAGAAAAATCTACCGAATGTATTTGAAAGTATTTTTGGAGTTGAAATTTCGTGTTATGATGGTCTTTCGAAAACTGCGATTTTTCTGTACATATTTTGAGAAAACTTTCAACTACAAAAACGTATATCTTTTTTATACGTTTGATTTGATATAAAACTCGAGTTATTTGGATTAAAAACGAGTGAGTTATGGTGTTTTTAGTATGACTGCTCAAATTAGATCCGAAAATTTCTGTTTTGATGTTCTTTCGAAAACTGCAATTTTTCGGTACATATTTTGAGAAAACTTTCAACTACAAAAACGTAGATCATTTTGATACGTTCGATTTGATATAAAATTCGAGTTATTTGGATTAAAAACGAGTGAGTTATGATGTTTTTCGTATGACTGCTCAAATCGTGTTTCAAGAAAGTTATGAATTTTAATGTGTTCTTGAAGTTTTTATGTTGCAGGCTTTGTTGGGGATCGATGGGTGATCGTTGCTGCATATAAGAAAGTTAGTAATGATGTTTAGAGTATTTTTGAGGTTTCGATTCATGTCGTTAAAAGCTTGAATTATTAAGAAGTCGTAAGAAATAAACTTTAATATAAATGACAGTATTTTTGGGTCGTATAAATTGTAGGGTGATTATAAAAGTTTAGTTCATTGTTATGGTGTCCTAGAATGGTCACATAGTGTGGAATCTTGATGCATTATGTGTTAATTGGGAGAATAGACATGTCATAAAATTTTCATCAAATAATTCGTTGAGCAGACGGACACGGACCCGGAGACGGAGGTTAGCACGGGGTTCGTGCCTTCTCATTTCTTCGACACATATTTAAACGCACAGACACGGACCCGTACACGGACCTAGGGACGGGGTCCGTGCTCCTTCTTTTACATGACACATATGAGGCAGTACCTACACAGACCCGGGGCCTGACCTGGGTACGGGGTCCGTGTAGCTTCAGTTTTTGGGATAAATATTTTATCATTTAAGGTTTGGTTTGAGGTGTTATGGTATGATTTAACATTAATGTTTTACAAGGTCAAGTGGTGAGAAATTATAGAATGTTCTAAGAAATTATTTAGCTTGAGATTAAGCATGACTTTTACGTTTAAGTTGTACACGTTAAGCTTATGAATTCATGTTAGTATGTTGCAGCAACGACACGATTGACATCCAAAGAATCCCTCAGCGCTAAGTAAGTATGTATGACGTGCAAAGAAAATATTTGAAGTTTTTGAGGTATGCTAAATGTCTTGTGACCAAAAGTAAATGGGTTTGGAAGTCGGTGAACGTGGCCGAGGACCTCTCCACCCCGTTAAATTATGAACGGGTTTAAAGTTAGGATTGGAAAGCGTTAAATTATGAACGGGGACCAATCCGCCCGTTAAATTATGAACGGGTTAGATCGTGGTTGTGAAGCGTTAAATTATGAACGTGGATCAACTGGCCTGTTAAATTATGAACATGGATCTCATGTATGTGGCAGTGGATACGTCCCTGTCAGCCCAGTACTGTGGTTTGTCTGATCAGGCATTTATTATGTTATGGGTCACTTGCTTTGAAACATCCTCTACGCAAAATGATGAAGTTAAGTATGTTGAAGTATGAAAGCATATTTAAAGAAAAGTTTATGTGATGGCACGTCATATTATGTATGCATGTATGTTCAAAGTTTATGCAAAGCTCAAGTTTATGAAAGTTCAAGTTATTATGCAAATTCAAGTTTCAAAGTATGTATGTTTAAGTTCAAAGAAGTTTATGAGAGTTCAAAGTTATTATGAAAGTTTAAGTTTCAAGTATATATGTTATATTTTGAAGTTGTATGTGGTTTTATTATGTAATACTCGTTATTCCCAGTTTATACGTGTTGAGTCTTTAGACTCACTAGACTTGAACGATGCATGTGAGTACGTTGAGGAGGAGACAGGAGGTGGCGACCAAGGGGCAGGCTTGGACTGAGCGGAAGGCTAAACCCGAGGACCACTATGTTTATGTTTTATGAAAACTTTAAAATATTATGTTTTTATGTTGGATGTGAGATGATTTGAAATAAGTACTTTGTTGGAAAATATTAGTTGGGAATGTTGATTTTAATATTATTAAGTTAAATGACAAGTGACGACCGTATGAAATTTTATGTTTAAGAAAATTTTTAATTTTTCCGCAAATTTTGAAGTAGTAAAAGTACGGTACGTTACACATAACGTTTTCATCACAGATGCTAGTCTCAAGCTCGAGCGACCTTTATCCTTGTTTTAGGCGGCTGAATCAACTAGGAACCGATTTAGAATATACAGTACACTTCCTAATGAGTTTCATGATCTTACGTTGAAAGGCAGACCTCATGGTACTTGTTGTATATTCAAGGACTTTATCTATGCAGCTTGTATGGGTATACAGATAAAGTAAATGTCATAATATGATTAAAATCATAAAATATTATTAAAATAAAGATTATTGTACATTAGAGTCATTAAAACCCTAGCCACAAGTTGGCTTGTCGGGCACCTACTCTAACAGTGCAGAGCGGAGATCAAATTATGAACCATCTTGCCCAACAACATTTGATGATATTTCATTGATATATCAATTGGGTATGTATCTTGTATCACTGAAATTGAAAGTCAAATTTTGGGAGAATGACCATAAGCTGTTTGAGCCAGTGGATCCTCAAGCCAAAGACAAGAAGGCTGCTGGGCCATTTTCTTAGTCAGCATCTGAGAACCCAACTGAACCACTCAATCAAGTCACAGATGAAAAAGCTCTATTGTCCGTGCAATCAAAAACTACAACATCTCCACCATTAAGGCAGATCTCCAACAAGATTGAGCCCTCTTTTCTAGATTTAGATTTTTTTATGAGAATACGCTGGACATGATTCACTTGAGCCTAACAACTATTTCTTCATCGATCACAATTATGAAGAGAAGCAATTTGAACATTGAGTAAGCTCAAAATTCCTTTAAAGATTAAATGCTCAATGATGTATGTGATTTGTCAAGAAGCATGATCAATATATTTACTGGAGAAAATCAAGAAAACTTGGGCAGCTACTGCTACTCATTTTGATGGGCAAACACAGAATAATATTTTTTAGATTTGCACCGAGATTGAGGATTTTCAGGCTAATTTTAACGTGAAGATTGATGGAGGAGTTAGTAATTAGTTAGATTTTGTTCTTGCCTACCCGAAAGCACCCTCTGATGTTGACAAAAAAAAAGGGAAGAAAATAAGGATACTAAATCCTTCAGACATGCTCACAAGAGAAAATAGCCGAACTCGACTGTTCATTCTTAGAAACCAACCGACTCTAATAGCAAGCACTCTGGATCTCATAAAAATTATCAAAGAAGATACTGCCTAGAGGACATTTTCTGTATATTTGGCGTTTCAATATAGTAAATTCTCTTCTGATTAATGAATTCAGTTTTTTGACTTAATTGCATAATTTTTTCAAACACAAAAAAGGGAAAAATTATTAGAACATTTACGTTTTGGTGATTTAACAAGTCTGCTTATCCAATGGATAATTACATAACCTAACTAAATTGAATTTAAGAAGAAAACTGAATATTCATGAGAAAATATTTTCGAAAAGATGATTGTTGCAAGCAAAACCTATAAATAGATCAGTTAAACAAATTTTAAAATCTCTTTGAATCTTTATGGAAAAATCCTTGTACGCTATCAAAACTTTCTGAGTTCAGCATTCTTTCTGAAAAGCTTAACTGATCGAAGTAAGCGCGCACTGATAGTTTAAAATCCGATCATTTAAAGATCAATTAGTGCTTAGATTCTTTGAGAAATACTTGTAATTGAGAGTAAGAACTCTTACTACTCATTTCTTTAAAGAGTGAAATATACTAAGAGTTTCAGTTAGGCATTAGTAATTCTTACTCAAGTTGGTGATTTCAAACTATTGTAATTACTGAATTATTTTATTTCAATCCTTCCGCAAGTAAGAAGGGATGGCGTAGGAGTGTTGAAGTCTCCGAACATCCAAAAACAAACGTGTGTCATTTACATTTCCGTCAGCCTATTTTTACTTTCCATTATGATAGCTCGACTGATTTTTATTTTAAGCCATTTCGTCTTCAAACCGTTTCAGGTAGTCTATTTCCGCGTAGTTTCCAATGCCGACTTACTGATAACAAAACTAATAATAATTTCATTTCAATGTTGCTAACACAACTGAAATATTTGAAATTTTTTTTGAAATTATTTATTTACACCCTTTAAATCAATTTTCGAACTTAACATCTCTATTGTTGGAACATTTCATGTTTGAAATCTTGATTTTGATGTTAACAAAACTTATTATTGTGTTTCTAACATATCTACTCAAGTGTGAAGTTATTAAAACAAGAAGCAAACTGAAACTGAATTTTGCACAAACTGAATTTCTAGCAAGCTTCGGTATTTGGATGATATCTCTCAACTGGATAATTCAAATGACAATCCGCTAACTTGAACGATCAGAAAAATCAATTTCGAACAATTCGTATTTCACGTCAGTTGGGCAAATTCGGATGTCATCAAGTTCCTAAATGATCGCTGAATTACCGAACTGATTGCACGAAAACAGCAATCAGTTGGATATGAGCAGTTGCTGTATTTTGGTAATATCTCTCAGCTCGATTATTAGTATGAAGCAATTCCGTATGCGTTGGAAAGATAAGACAATGATATACAAATCTTCTTCAGAAGTCAAAGTCTGAATCGAAGCTTAAGATGCTAATAAATGACGATAAAACTACTAGTTGTGGACAAACTAAAATCAGCTAGGCTGATTTCAGCTGACCAACAGAAATGAACCAGCTGCTGCTGACCAACTGAAATGAACTGAACCAGCAGGGAATTGAACCAGATCAGCTGAAACTGAACCGAACCAGTTGAACTGAACCAGACCAGTTGAACTGAATCAGACCAGCTGAACTGAACCAGACCAATTGAACTAAACAAGTTGACCACTCGGGAAAATGTCCAGCAAGGCAAATTTGACCATTGCAATCTCAGAAACAGTACATAAACTTTCCAAACGGTCATATTCTTGTGTCTAACGTATATATCATTGTTGGAGCCTATAAATACAACATATTAAAGATCAAACAAGAGCTTTTGAAGATGATTCAAAGCATGGAAAGTTAGCATGATAAATCAGCTAGTTGAGAGAACAAGCCTTTGTGTGAGGATACATTTGATGATGTGAACCCTCGTGCGAATAAAAAACAAACACGATTAAAATCGAATCGCGCCCTCAATTCAAATACGAACAAGGATCGTGTTGTGTTGTCCCGATCTTTTGAATCAAGTATGGTGTGATTTTCACCCCTAAACTACGAGGTTTAGTAATAAAGAATCACGATGAAAACAATCAAAACTAGAACGAACCTTCAAATAACAAGTCAATGACAATCCGCACAAGACGATCGACAAATGCCACAAAGTTAAAAACTTTGATAAGTTTGATTTGTAACAAAGCAAAAGCTTTAATGGTTTGAGAGAAAAACTCTAAACTTTGATAAAAAAATCAATAACGATCTGAATATTTACGAACAAGATAACTTACTTGAATTCAATGAACCTATGTTCTGATACCAAATGATGTGATTCTTCAAACCACGAAAAAGCAAACACGCTCAAAAACGGAGTCACACCTCGATTCGATGAAATAAAGAAACGGTTGTGTTGTCCCGATCTTTTTGAACAAGTAAGTGTGTAATATTCACCTCTAAATTAAAGAATTTAGCAACAAATATTAACGAAGGATAAATAATCGAAACTCAAGCGAACCTTCAAAGAACTCGTCTTTGACAATCCGAGTGAAGAATAATCAACAAACGCCACAAAGTATTAAACTTTGATAAGTTTGATTTGAGAAACACACGAAGGTGTATACAAAGCCAAGCTTTGAAAAGTTAAGAGAAAACTCAATCAATATGATTAAACTCAATGAATTATTCCCCTTACCATCACCAATTCTCGTGTATATATTGTTTACAAATAATAAAGATATCAAAAAGATAACTAGGTAACAAAATCTGCACCAAATCTTCGCAAATATCGTAGGACACGGACCCCGTGTAAGCCTCCGGGTAAGGGTCCGTGTATACTTTATAAAAATACTCTCGGGAAAACAATGACACGGACCCCGTGTAGGGGTCTGAGCAAGGTCCGTGTAGGCTCGGGAATTCTCCTTCTCGGCTGTAATGGGCACGGACCCCGTGTACAGGTCCGTGTAGCTTCGGTCATTCAAAAAGATGCTTGAATAATATTTTTTTTGGTCTCCAAACGTACTCCCATGCATCACGAACCCTTCGGAACTCACGTTATGCCCGGTTAGATTCATATCATTTGAGATGTACACTGTAAAGAATAAATTCCTCACACACATATAAGAAAGTTGAACTTCAAATATTAGTTGAGTGAGTCTTCACACAAAGACGTAAAACAATGTGTTTGTAGTCTTTGCATATGAGACATTAAACAATATGCTGATTGTGAGGTGCTGCCTGCAATGGGTGCTGCCCTTTCGGAGTGGGTGTGAACAAAGAGTTGTATAAATCAAAGTCTTCTAGTGAATTCTTTCCAAGATGAAAGAAGGGGTGACGTAGGAGCATTTGAAGTCTCCGAACATCCATAAACAAATTCGTGTCTATTTTTTTATTGTAGTTACTTATCATTTTCATTTTTTTAAGGATGCATTGTTGAAGCATTTTATGTGTTCTTTAAATACAAAATTATTGCATACTGTTAGGATCGGTTGATAGGTTGAGATGTGTTTAGAAGTGGGGTTGAATAAACACTCACAGTTTTTGAATCTTTTCGAATGAAGTGTCAGTTCTGTGACAAACTGAAACTAAGAATCTTGTCAGTCAATGACAATCAGTTTAACTGATAATAGTTGCGGAAATAAACTGACTGAAATATAGAATAAATAACTGAAGTAATAACACGAAGATTTATGGATGTTCGGAGAATGAAATAACTCCTACGTCACTCCTTCTATCACAAGGATAGGATATGCACTAAAAGATTTTGATTAATACAAAACTTGTACAGACCCACTTCAGTCTGGACTTAACACTGCCAAAACCGAAACTCTTAGTTTACTAAATATCTCACAATTCTTCGACTGAACTTAGCACAACTGATCTAGTTAAGATCAAATAAACAATAAAACGATTTGTGCTTGTAAGCTCAAAAGGTAGCCTCAAATGCTACAGATAAATCAGATAAATGTGAGCTTTTCGATTCTTGAGTAAGAAATATGAATTCAGCAGGGTAACAACAATCTTAAGAATAGATAGATCTATTTGGTTCTTGCTCAACTACTCTTCTCACCTATTTATAGCCTTCTCTTCAACGGTAACTGAAGAATCGTTTGCCGAGCACCTTGAGGTGCTTCAAAAAAAATATTATCCAAGAGCTGCATTAGCCCGTGTTCTAAGAAAATATACACCGATGAATTAGATCGAGTTTGGTATAGAACCAAGCGAAAAATACTCGAAATAATCCTTCGTTAAGAAACGCTGATATATTTTAATCTCGTGTAACTAATTAACTGAAGATAAGGGGGATCAGTTCTCGCATGTATCAGTTCAGTTATGGTGAGAACTGAACTGATAAATACTCGAACTGATCAAGTCAGTTTAAAGCAAGGGGTTAACAGTTAAAGTACACAAGATATGTTTATGGATATTCGGAGATTTCAACTGCTCCTACGTCACCCCTTCTACCACCTCGTGTAGGATTCACTAGAAGACTTTGATCTATACAACACTTTGTACAAACCCACCCAGCTAGGACTCACACTACTGCCTAAACTGAACTCCTAGACTAAACTGAAGGCAACACCTTCCAGTCAACACTTCTTTAATGTCTTTTTGAGAAAGATTACATACACAAGTTTAAAGTCTTTGTGCAAGACTGTATTTGAGTGGTGGTGTGTGTGTGTGTGAACTGATCTCTGAAAACTACCCGAAAGTGTTCTCACACACTGATGTAAATATGCTTCTAATCTAAGCTGATAACACGTTGAAGTGTTCCCTCGACTGGGCTGAATGCTTCTCTCTTAAGCTGATATGACTTTGAAGCGTGCCCTTCTATTTTCTCTCTTGAGTTGTCTATATTGTTATTGTTGTGTATTCACTTATCTTCACCTTCTATTTATAGGCGCGAAGTTTGATCGTACATTGAGACTCAATTATTGTATCCGTTGCATTTTGAATCTGTTCCTCGAAATTTGTCTTGTTCTTTTTGGAACACTTTTGTCTTTAAACTCTGATGCAACGTCCATTATTGTCCTTTGACTGGACAAAAGTCAATGTACCTTTGCGCACAGCTGTATTCCACTTAGTTCAGCTTGTCTTGATCTGCAACTGATTGCTCCTAACTGAATTTCTGAACTGGTCAGTTGAACTGGTCTTCAGTTGGGCTGGTGAAATCAATTGACTCGTCAATTGAACTGATTTCACTCTTGTTCAGTTGCACTGATCTCAGTTGGGCTCTTCATCAGTTGAACACTCCTTCGGCTGGCCGGGCTTCTAAGGTTCTTCTGCTAAACCACTTTGGGGGGCCCATACCTACTAATCGTTATTACAATGCAATCTGATTAGGGTTAAGTAATTACAGCAGAAAACGAGTTTAAATTTTCTTTACAATGAGCCCAAATCATTTTATTTGAATACTAAAAATAGTATTTCATCTCACGTCATAAACATGCCCATACGTAATCAAAACCAATCATATACAAACAACTCATATCCTCGGGACATGCCCCGGTATATAGATACATATACATATATACTGGGAACAAGACATAAACATAAAACCTCAGCCCAAACTGTGGCTGCCTCCAAAAGCACCATCTCCGGTCTCCTGATATCCTGAAGTACCTGCCATTGTTCACACACAAAGACTACAACAGCCCCCCTTGGGGGTGAGCAAAGCTCCGTATGGAACAACCAATCATATATACCACAGATCTCTAAACAATGATATATGGTATGCAATGCATGTATGTTGTGGAGGTATCAGGTCAAATGCCCATCCACTGAGCACATGTAAGAATCAAACGAATCGCTATCAAATCAATGCTCGAGCTGGCACACCGGCCTCAATAAGGGATACTCGTATGATAGCGTCGACAAAGCGTCATCAAATCCCAAATCTCATATTCAATCATCGGGTCCACAATTGTCTATGCTTTACGGGTCATATAATACCAACATAGCAATTGTGTTCACAAACCCCAGAATCCAATCAAGTCATATCAGGGTATCCAAGGATCATAGCTCAACGTGTATGTCATGTATCGATGTATGCATCAAATGATGTGTGTTAACAAAACATTTATTTTATACATCGATATCTCAATCTCAATGTCATGTATGCCACATCAATCAACAAATAAGGCATATAGACACGTAATCTTATTCCAATCAATCCAATCAAGCCGACATATATCATATAATACAGATACCTGTCGTATGTTACCCGGTCGCAACATACCTCAATTCTTCGTTCCAGTCGATGTAGCTTGAAGATATCGGTATAATAATTTATCTACATCAATAACATATTCATTTCAATCAATAACATCATTCAAAATCAACAATATAAGTTTCAAATATCTTTTGAAACTTCAAAAATTTATATCAAATCGAAAACATAACATAATTCAATTCCGACTTCAAAACTTAGTTTCTTGTCGGTTATTCTACTACATATATGAATCTCGACTTCAAATACATGATATTCCAGCACTTCAATAATTAAAGGTGTTGAAACTAGAAGAAACTTACCTCAAAAGAAAGCTCTCGACGCGAGGATTCCGGATATATAATTTGTTCCAAGTTTGGACAACGTTTCGAGGTTGATTCGTACAAAAGAAATCAATTTCTCTTGTGTTTCTTCGAATTTCAGAGGAAGAAGGGAGAAGTTTTATCGTAAAACTCATCCTTATCATTCTTAAATACTGTGCAATAGATGTATCGGCGCTGGGGCGGTCAAGTTTGGGAGCCCTAGCGCGCCAACTACTGCCAGACACGTTTTGGCTTGGCCTCGCGTTGGGGCGCGCAAACTTCTGCGCCCTAGCGCGACTTTTTCTGTCCGAAACGCTATTTTAGGCTTCGAATTTGCAAAAGTGGTAAATATGAAAGTTGTAGCTCTATGTCTTAGCTTTCATTTGCCACCAACCTCACTCAATTTGGATATAGTATGCGAGAGTTATGCTCATTCTCCCAAACTGTGTCAGTATAGGAACTGCAAGGCACACGATACACTTCGGGATGCTTTTTCTCCTATTTTCAAATGGATTTGGACAAAACTCAGAACATGAAAGTTTTAGTAAAATGTATTAGTTTTCCAATGAAATTGGCCTCATGTCATTTGGACCAATACTCAGTTAATTATGCTAAAAACCGTAACATGTGTCATTTTTCTGTCGCGGTTCAGCACACGTTTCAAACACAAATCAATTTCTAATATAATTTTTCATTATCACAACCTATTTTCTCACTTTCATTGTCATGACATACATCATACACGTAATCACACAACAAATTCATGAATTATCGATAATCACCATAGGATTTACGATAATACAATACACGGTCCTTACACACTTTATCAACTGAACAATCAGTTGAACTCATTTACGACACATCAGTTGAACTGGTTCAGTTTAGTTGATCAGTTGATGCTTTCAGTTGGCCTCTTCGACAGCTTCAGTTTTGGCTCGCAAACTGATTATTTCAGTTTCAGCTATCTGCGCACTAAGTTAGATTATTAGAAACAAACAAACAAGTTTTGTTAACATCAAAATTAAGATTGCAAACATGAAATGTTCCAACAGTAACTTTAAATATAATTTGAATCAATATATCTTTTGATTGCCACGTCTATATTCTTCTGACATTCATACACTGTAAGCTCTGAAATGCGACGTTCCACTACGAGTTGTAGTCTGCTTTGTACTGTTGTCGGTTGAATTTTCTTTTCAACTAATGACGTGTACAATTGAATGATCAGCTGATAAGCTCACAACTGAATATGTCAACTGATCAGTTTCCAACTGATCAGTCAGTTGTCTTCATAAGTCCAGTTCAGCTGGTTTCAATTGCCTTCAATAAACTGCGCATTAATCTTCAGTTATGCAACTGTCAGTTGGTTTGAGTAGTTCAGTTACTACAAGTTACTTGATCAGTTAGTCCAATAAATTAATCACTTAGTTTGTCAAACAATCGAAATTAAGTTTCCAACACATACCAAGTGTTTGATAAAATTCTTCAAGCAAATTATTTTTTACTCATTCAACTTGTATATATTTCAAATGCTTTACAAAATGTTTAATCGGTTTCTATGAAGAATTATTTCGAGTGGCTTCCGCTTGTTTTGAAAACAAAACTCGATTTAATTCATCGATGATCAATATTTCAAGAACGATTTTTTCCCAAATCGATCATGTCAAGTGGTATCAGAGCGGGTTGTTCTTGAAAGAACACTGAAACTGATTTTGATGTTTAAAATTCAAAAATTTCAGATTTTTTTTCAAACATTAATATGCAAAACTGAATTTTCGTGCAGCTTGCAGCGACCGTAGGAAAAATGACATATCTCCTTGCTCGAGTGTCCAAATTATGAACCGTTTCTTTGCGTTGCAAATTATACTCATAGAAGTTTACAGCGGTATAAAATTTTCAGCCTAATTATGCATGAGAAAAAGCAGTTTATTCATTGAAGGCAGAGCATATGTGCTGCGGCAGAAAATGAGCCATACAGAAAATTGGTTAATTATCCCTCTTTTTTTATAATTTTCAAAATTCCAGAAATATAAGGGGAGAACTCATTATAATTTTAATGAAAGAGATTATTTTTAAATATTGAGGGAGATAAAATTTTGTGCTTTAAATGTTTTTGAAAATATGAATTTTTAATTCACACAAAAAGGGAGAAAAATATGTTAGTTGAATAGATTATTTATCCAAGTTTTGTGATCATAAAAAAGAGGGAGATTGTTGGAACATTTCATGTTCGCAATCTTGATTTTGATGTTAAAAAAAACTTGTTATTGTGTTTCTAACACATTTACTCAAGTGTGAAGTTATTAAAACAAGAAAAAAACTGAAACTGAATTTTGCACAAACTGAATTTCTGGCAAGCTTCGGTATTTGGATGATATCTCTCAATTGGATGATTTAAATGACAACCCGCTAACTAGAATGATCAGAAAAATCAATTTCAAACAAGTCGTATTTCACGTCAGTTGGGCAAATTCGGATGTTATCAAGTTTCTAACTGATCGCTGAATTACGGAACTGATTGCACGAAAACAACAATCAGTTGGATATGAGCAGTTGCTGGATTTTGGTAATATCTCTCAGCTCGATTATTAGAATGAAGCAATTCAGTATGCGTTGGATAGATAAGACAATGATATACAAATCTTCTTCAGAAGTCAAAGTCTGAATCGAAGCTTAAGATACTAATAAATGACGATGAAGCTACTGGTTTTGCACAAATTGAAATCAGCTAGGCTGATTTCAGCTGACCAACTGAATTGAACTGAACCAAACTGAAATGAACTGAACCAGCAGGGAATTGAACCAGACCAGCTGAAACTGAACCGAACCAGTTGAACTTAACCAGACCAGTTGAATTGAACCAAACCAGCTGAACTGAACCAGACCAGTTGAACTAAACCAGTTGACCACTCGAGAAAATGTCCAGCAAGGCGAATTTGACTATTGCAATATCAGAAACAGTACAAAAACTTTTCAAACGGTCATATTCTTGTGTCTAACGTATATATCATTGTTGGAGCCTATAAATACAACACATTAAAGATCAAACAAGAGCTTTTGAAGAGGATTCAAAGCATGGACAGTTAGCATGAGAAATTAGCTAGTTGAGAACACAAGCCCTTGTGTGAGGATACATTTGAGATGTATACTGTAAAGCATAAATTCCTCAAACACAATCACTCACATATATACAAGAGAGTTGAACTTCAAATATTAGTTGAGTGAGTCTTCACACAGAGACGTAAAACAATGTGTTTGTAGTATTTGCATATGAGACATTAAACAATAAGTTGATTATGAGGTGCTGCCTACAATCTTGAGTGCTAGAAGTTGTAGTTGGGTGATACCCTTCCGGAGTGGGTTTGTACAAAGAGTTTCATAAATCAAAGTTTTCTAGTGAATATTTCCCAAGGTGGAAGACGGGGTAACGTAGGAGTATTTGAAGTCTCTGAACATCCATGAACAAATTCGTGTCTATTTGTCTATCGCAGTTACTTATCATTTCCATTGTTTTAAGGATGCATTGTTGTAACATTTTATGTGTTCTTCAAATAAAAAATTATTGCATATCAAGTGTTTGATAAAATGCTTCAACCAAATTATTTTTTACTCATTCAACTTGCATATATTTTAAATGTTTTACAAAATGTTTAATCGGTTTCTACGAAAGATTATTCGAGTGTTTTTCGCTTGGTTTAAAAACAAAACTCGATTTAATTCATCGATGTTCAATATTTCAAGAATCGAGCTATTGTTGCTCAACGATTTTCCCCCAAATTGATTCTGTCATCTATATATTATTTTCAATTTCCAACATTTTTAAGCGTTATTCTTTAGATATTATTTCCGTTAAATTAAATATATCGTGATAATCTACTCATAAAATAAATTTCATTTATCTAAAATACAATAGTAAACTTAAATAATCCCTTAAATTTCCTAACAGATTTCAGAACTTGTAATTCGTGATAAGCAAAAACTTGTAGGAGAAGGTTTCACGGGTCGTATTTTGTGATACAGATATCTTATTTGGGTCATCCATGAAAAAATATTACTTTTTATGCTAAGAGTATTACTTTTTATTGTGAATATCGATAGGGTTGACTCGTCTCACATATAAAGATTTGTGAGACCGTCTCACAAGAGACTTACTCTTCGTGATATTGGTGTTATTTCTGAATATTTTCTTTTAAACTTCTTTCTAAACAGAAAAAACAATTAAAAATAATGAAACTGGGCCTGTTGACTGCCAACCCGGCCCGCTAATCAAATAGTGCTAATTTGATTTCTTTGAAGACAGATGCAACTAATCCGATCCGATATTCTTTTCGGTTTATTTCAAGGCAATACGTTGGACTACACTTTTCCATTAGAGCTAATTTCTACCATATATTTGCATTACCTGCATCTCCATTGTTTCATTGAAAGAATAGATTGTATTCATAATCTAAAACAATTAAAAAACTAATGCTAATGGTCCAATATATATTAGACAAAAACTTGTGTGAGACGGTCTCACGGGTCGTAATTTGTGAGACGGATCTCTTATTTGAATCATCCATAAAAAATATCACTTTTTATGCTAAGAGTATTACTTTTTATTGTGAATATCGGTAGGATTGACCCGCCTCACAGATAAAGATTCGTGAAACCGTCTTACAAGAGACCTATTCTATTATATTACTATTAATTAAACTTAAACTCCTGCGATAACTAATTTTTAGTACGTTGGTTACGTTTTTTAATAAATTCAAAGATATCATTTAACCATTTAACTTCATATTCCAAACTTATTCTATCATATCTTCTCTGCTACCATTTCAATATAATAAATTGATAACTTTCAATTTTTAAAAAAATAAAAGAAAGGTTGTTTGGCTAATTATATATATACAAGTGTTATCACTTGACGGGCAGTGGAATATTCCTTCATCTGGCAAGTACGCTAAATGTCAACTTGGGCAGCTTACAAATGATCACACCACCCGACCCGAATCTAGATATTCTTGGGTCGAGTGAGTTTTCGGGTTTGCGGGTTCATTTCCGATCTTTAAGATGACGATGAAGTTGTATTCGGATGCATGTATTTGATTTAGATGGAGTGATTTGATTTGGTACAAGGATTTTAAACATTTTGGATGATGTTAATATTGAAGTATTTGAAATTCCTTTCGATTAGAAGAGAAAATGCTCAAACTGATAAGAGTGTGAATTTGAAATATTGCAAAAAAATTTCTATTGGGAATTATAGTGAGGTTCTCATATTGCTTCTCTCCACCATCTCAAATCTCTGGATGGTTATAATTTTCCATCAAATATATGAAATTTTTTAATTTCTCCCATGCTCTATAATAGACTCGTACCTGATATGAATCGAATGAATCCATCGCCTCCGCCCTTTATCTTCTTTCTCTAGAGTATAAAATATATTCAAAGGCGATATCAAAAGAGAAGAAAATGGATATGATCAATTCAATTCATTCATTTAAACATAAACATCTGTTATTTAATTGAAAAAAGTTTGCTAATGATTGAATTTTTTGTGAAAACATATTAGTTTTTGATAAATCGTTGATGGTTTTAAACTTAGAAATTTATTATGTATATATATATATATATAGATTTCAAGAGAGTAGGTTGATTTAAAACGAACAATTCCGCTGTAACATAGTTTTGATTTCTATTGAATTTTCATGTGTGGCGTTGCAATCTTGTGCAACACGATAAAAACTATTTTTTGAGTGATTTGATTGATTTTTGAATAGGTCTTTTGTGGAACGGTCTCACGAATCTTTATCTGTGAGACGGGTCAATCCTACGGATATTCACAATAAAAAGTAATACTCTTAGCATAAAAAGTAATATTTTTTCATGGATGACCCAAATAAGAGATCTGTCTCACAAAATACGACCCGTGAAACCGTCTCAAACAAGTTTTTGGCTTGAAGTTTTATAATCTCTCATTTCACATAATACATGAGATTATAGCAATAACAATTTATAATTCATGAGATTAATATTATATCAGTTTTAAATTTTTTGTAGTAATTTTAGCCATATTTGTGTAAAATACGTTTTTGATGAAATTTCATTCTAAATATATACGTCATAAGTTTAGTTTTGAAAAATCATCTTTAATAATTTTTTTTAAAAAATCTTATTGTTTCCATGTTTTTTTTTAATGTCGTGTAATCTTGATAGAACTTGTATTTTTTGTAAGAATTCAACTACAACATATAGTGTCTTTTATTGAGTTTGACAAAAATAAGGTGCAAATGCATACATTTTCTTCAACTTGACAAGAAAAATCATTGAAAAGAAAAGCAATTTCCATGTTTTTTTTTTTTGTTTTTTTTTTCTCTTTTTGAAAGGAACGTAATTTCCTTGTTGAAGGCATTTTCTTTGAATTTTTGTATTATATTTACAAATTTGTCATTGTCCTTTGCCGCGTTGTTTCCACTATTGAAAGGGTATGAGTTTTTAACAAAATGATATTTTGAAAAATATTAATAGGTGTTGATGAGTCATAATCATTTGGTATCAATTAGGGGTGTAAACGAGTCAAACCAATTCGCGAGCTTTTCGAGCCGGTTCGAAATATATTTGATTCATATTTGAGCTTATCGAATTTGAGCCGAACTCGAACATATTCAATTTTTTTTCGAACCGGACTCGAGCCCAAATTATTTGTTCGATAGTTCGCAAGATCGAGCTAATACTTTATTAATACAATATAATTATATATTAAATAAATAAATTTCTAGTACTTATTTTTGAGCAATAATTCAAATCGTTCGAGAATAAATTAGATTTTTTTAAGTCAAACTCGAACTCGAGCTTTAATTCAAACTGAATTCGAGCAAAAAGTTTTAAAATTTTTAAATTTCGAATCGAGCTCGAATAGAACTAATCTAGCCAAATTTTCGTCATATTAAGCTCGATTCGATTCGTTTACACTTATAATACCAATATTTCAAGTTCTAGATGATGTATTGAATTAGAGATTTAATCGTGACAAAAACTCTTCTCACAGCTACACGAAATATTAAGACTTATTGAAAAATTGAATTGACCACTTTTTAAATATCAAAATTATATTTTAAAAAAATTAACATAAAAGCCGTTGAATTATCATTATTGATTTTGGTAAAGTCACCTCCTAAATTTTGATCATGTTAAATTCCAAGCATATCTTTAATTTCAAATATGTTAATTAATCTTTTACCTTCTTAAAATTATTTTTCATGAACACAAACGTAATTAGAAGATTCTAATTTATATTAAAATTACAAAATTTAAATATATAATTATACATGGATAATTCATACCAAAATTTTATAATTTCACAAAAATATTATTAAATTAATGCATTAAAAATAAAAACAAATTCATTCATAACAAATTAATAATACTCAAATTTATTTTCTCAAGCACCTAAATTGCTGAATTGTACTCACTCTAAATTAAATAAATTAGACTTTTAAAACACTTACAAAAAAATCTGAATTAAAAAATAATAATAACTGAAAGCTGCCCTATACTATATCCAAAAAGTAATATCTCAGCACTATATTGTTAAATATTGAATATGAAGGACGGAAAAAAAAAATCAATATCTTGTATAGTGATAGTTTCCTGTGAGACGGTCTCACGAATCTTTATTTGTGAGATGGATCAACCCTACCGATATTCAAAATTAAAAATAACACTCTTAGCATAAAAAATAATATTTTCTCATGAATGACTCAAATAAGAGATCTGTCTCACAAAATACTAACCGTGAGACCGTTTCACACAAGTTTTTGCCAAATAATTAACCTTGTTTTGGCAAAATATTTTAGCCCAAAATAGGTCTCTTGTGAGACGGTCTCACGAATCTTTATCTGTAAAACGAGTCAAACCTACTGATATTCACAATAAAAAGTAATATTTTTTCATGGATGACCCAAATAAGAGATCTGTCTCACAACATACGATCCATGAGACTGTCTCACACAAATTTTTGCTTTTAGCCCATTGATCTTCTCACATAAATTTTAGGTGATCTAATATATATATATATAATTCTTGAAGTTTGGAAATAATTTTCTACAGATCGTCACAACCAATTACAAGTTCCATTAATTTTTAGTCTTCGGAGGTTCTCTTCCACGAAAGCCCTGAGAGACTTCTTCTACATCTTATATTCCAAGAAAACTACGTTGCACCACTATAAAGCCATTTTTCCCCTCGAGAAAAGTCATACAGATATTCAGAAAGGAAAAAAAAAACCCAATAAACTTTGTTGGTATCTTCTCAATCTTGACTTTGAAAGGTATCTATTTTTTAGTGATCTTTTTAATGATGAAGAGGATTCATTGATATGTTGTTATTTCTCAATTAGCTCCAAAATATGACGATTCTTGATCATCTAGTTGTGCTATTATCTGTAATTTCTATCTGTATTCTCCCACAAATTAGTGCTTCATCTTCTCCAGTCCTCGAATCATCGTGTCCTTTCGACTTCAAATATGTTTTGAAACTTCCATGGGATTCATCTTCTTGTCAAAAAGACAGCATTAGGAACACAAAAGAACTTGGTGAATCTAGCAATTGTTGCCAGACTCTTAAAAGTCTATATGGTGTAGCCTTTGCTGAATACCTCAAACAAATGTCTCTCTTTCGATTACCGGATCTTCAAACATCGGTTTCTTGTTTGTTGGATTTTCAAGAAATGCTTAGCTTCCTCAAGTTGCCTGAAAATCTCACTTCTTTGTGTTTTCAGGCCTCACAGTTCGTTAACACTACTGATGTGTGTGCCGGAATTCAAACCGAAGCCGACTGGTCATCAGTTTTGGGGTTGGATACGTCCCTAGAAACGGGGTGTAGCCAAGATTTAACAGATCTTACTGCCTGTGATTCGTGTGTGATTGCTGGTTTTAAGGTTCAGACTCGGTTGATGAGTGTAGACGGGAATCATACTCATTCAAAAGGCTGTTTTTACTACACAATTCTTTATGCTGCAGGAAAAGTTAACAAGTTTGGCCCTAAGAGTAATGGAGCACTTTCATGCATTTTTGGCCTACCTTTGAACTTGAAAAAAGATGCAAAGAAATGGGCTCTTGTTTTTGGCTCAACCGGGGGCGGTTTTGCGGTTGTAGCAACGATTCTTTTGATCAGTTTTGTGCTGAGTGGGAGCAATTGGCCGAAAAGGGAGAGAGTTTCAGAGATCTTTTCAGTATCGGATCAAGATTTAGAAGAAAATGCGCTACTGAACTGGAGACCAAAGACTGATACATTCTGGTTCAGTAGTGAAGATCTTGAAAAGGCAACAAACTTCTTTTCATCCAAGAATTTCATAGGACAAGGCCAGTCCGGTGTCGTTTATAAAGGGAAGTTACCTGACGGAACCATGATTGCTGTCAAGAATATCGTGGATTCAGATTTTCAGGGGGAATTTGATTTCTATCGTGAAGTTGAGATCATCAGTGTTTTGAAGCATAGAAACCTTGTGCCTCTTCGAGGCTGCTCTGTGTCAAGCGGAGATGCATATAGTGAAAGAGAGAGCCAGAAATACTTGGTATATGATTACATGCCAAATGGGAATTTACATGATCATTTATTTCCATTGCGAAATGGTAAATTCAGATATGGTAAGAAGCCAATGACGTGGCCTCAGAGAAAGAGCATAATCTTGGATGTGGCAAATGCATTAGCTTATCTTCACTATGGAGTGAAGCCTCCTATATATCACAGAGATATTAAGCCTACAAACATACTGTTAGATTCAAGTATGAGAGCCAGAGTCGCAGATTTCGGGCTCGCAAAACAAGGACAAGAATCCATATCCAATTTCACAACTAGAATAGCAGGTACTCACGGTTACTTAGCACCTGAATACGCTATGTACGGTCAGCTGACAGAAAAGAGTGATGTTTATAGCTTCGGAATGGTGATTCTTGAAATAATGTGTGGCAGAAAGGCTCTTGATTTGTCGGAATCGACGTTTTTGATAACCGACTGGGCGTGGCCGTCTGTGAAAGATGGAAAGATAGAGCATGTTTTGGATGCTTCATTGTTGGAAGATGAGGGATATGGAGGAAAGAGATATCCTAAGGTGATAATGGAAAGATTTGTAAAGATTGGGATATTGTGTTCTCATTTGATGGTGGCTTTGAGGCCTACAATATCGGATGCTTTGAAAATGTTGGAAGGAGATATTGAGGTTCCAGTGATTCCTGATAGGCCCTTGTATGCTAATAACAACATGTTCAATTCTACTTACAGAAGAGAAGGGATTTAGAGTAAATTGCGTCAAATTTTTGAATCTTCTATGCTAGTAAAAGATGCAACACAGAATAATACACAAGATTTCATGTGTGGGGGATGGACTTGCTGTACAATAGTTTTTGGCAGGTTTTTTTTGGACAGATGAAGTCTAAGTTGCATTGTTGTGTTACCTTACTCACTATGTAGCATAATCATACTACGTTTTAAATCAGTTTTTTTTTTGTCCCTTCAATGGTGTTTATGTAATCAAGAGTGTAACCTAATGGACGAAGGGGCAATTTTTTCCCTGTATTTTTTGTATATTAATTAGTTTTTAATCGCTAAAAACTAAGAATTTTGTTACGAAAATGTATGCCTCTCCCAAATCAATGGAAAAAAGGTGGAAAATATTGAGTATTGGCTATTGATTTCCTTTTAACTTCCCATATCAAGTTGTTACATTGCTCATGTTGGTACACAACGTTTCAAGAATAAATATCAAATTAATACCTTTTAGCCTACTGTAACAAACATATTTTATCGATCAAAAAAATATCAATATTGATATCTCAGGAATGGATCCATCAAGATCAGGCCCAAACTCTCGGCTCATCCCTAAGACAGGTAGAGGGCCCATGATAGGCCCATGTATTATCTTATAAATATCAGGTTTGAGCGTACGGTTCATTCAATTCACGATATTATTTTTCAGCGGCAGCCTTAGTTGCTCTCCACTTATATCCTCAGTCTATGACTTGAGTGTCGGAGAGACTACGCCAGGACACCCTCCTGGCCCCCTTCTAACGGTCTTATTCGTGATTTCACGCTCAGGGCAGTTTCGAAACCTACGTATTGACTAATGACACTTGCTAAAATCAGACCCTAAATTTCCGTGAGTATCAGATATCATGAATAAGAAGAATAATTTCGGAGACCATTTGGTATGGAATTTGTTTCCTTCAAATATGTAGAATTAAAACGTCCTCAAGTTGACATAATCTGTGCCATTGATGGGAAATGCCTTCTAGTATTCATTAATCATTTAACAATAATTTTAATTGCATTATTAAATAAGTAAATCGAATATTGTTAAATTTACAACGATCACTGTGAGAAAACAATTCGATTTCCGATCACAATCTTAGTCGGCAAAATCAAATATAATGCTATTTATAATTGGTAAGAGTAAACCGATAATTTATCATTCATTACGTCATAATATCTCAATCTAACAAACCAAATAATAGCATATCATTTATTTATATATATGAATATTTAATATCCAATCGAATCCATTAATTTCAGTGATCACAGATTAATTTATCCGTAAACAATCTTTTATCACTTAAACCAAACAAGGTACACAAGTCGGAGTCTTTGTGAATCCAATCATCCACATAAAACATAGAATTTAAGTGCATTAAAATGCAGAATATTAAGGGATTGGAAACAGCTTTAATTTCATGATGGTTAATTCAATACACTTCTGACAAATATCTATACATTTTAGAGAAAATTTCAAATTACATCTCCATACATGAAACATGTGATTACTATACCAATTACCAAGTCTAATCTTGTTCTTAACCAGCTAAAATTTGCGATTCAATCCTATATGGTTTATGCTCACATGCACTTCACACACCATATTAACTGGAAAAACATTGTTCTAATATTTTCTACACATAATCTAGCTATGTAGTGCCCCATAATACAACAACGAAACAGGAATACATTATCTCAAAAGGCATACCAATGTTTGGAGGACGATAGTCACAAGGCTAAGTCTTTGGTGGTGGAAGTTGCTCCCTAAGAAAGGGAAGTTCCACCAGCTTACCAATGACACCCTCACCAACAGTTACGGAGTCTCCCTCTGAAGTCACTCTCCTCTTGATATATCCCAGTCCAAATAGCTCAGATCCTTTCCTACCAGCTGTGAAGCTTGTCAGTTTGCCAACCTGCAGTTTACAGGCATTTTTTGCAACTTCAGATGTTGAAAAAATGCAAATGACAGTGACACTGAAAACGAAAATTGGCTCCATGAATGGTTGTCCTGTCCATTTGATTCATAGAGAAGTTAAAGCTCCCAGAAAAAGAATTTTAATAAGAAGCTTCTTAGGTATTTTGCCTCAAAAAATTATTTTTTCATAGTGTAGAGAAGAACATGGGGACTACCTTATTTCCATCAAAGGTAATGATATTGCCTGGTTCCACTGGGGATGATAACCGTAAACCCCATAATCTCTGCTTGACTCCATCATAAGTTACAAGTCTGGATATGGTCTCCTGCCCTTTATAACACCCTGCCAAAGAAACCCATGGCTTCAAAAAACCAACCATGTAAGATTTCACTTGAGAAGAAACGTAGTAAAAAGTGCCACCTTTATTCAAAGAAACTGCCCTCCAGAGACCTGCCTCCAAAACATTATATTCGTCCGTGAGTTCTTTTCCAGGAGCAGGTCGTCCTGCAAAATTTAACATGTAAACGTCTGTTGCAAATTGTAATTATACTGATATGAACCCAGAGATAAACTCTGTACAAGAGGAACCCTCCTCTTCCCTAGCCTAAACTAGTAAACCACTCAACAAAATAAAATACTCAATGCCTAACCCAAAACAAATCTCTCCTCTTACATTCTCTTTTCCCTTTCCCAAGTTATGGCTTCTAGAAGTCTCTTACTAACTAGAGAATGATTTTGGACCATTTTATTAAAGCCCGATACAAAATAACTCAAGTCCCTAACAATGTCTGCAAGAAATAGATGGTAAATTTGCACAATAATATAACACGACTTCATTGATATGTAAACGAGAATCCCAATTTGCCACGATATTTCAGAAAATCTAAGATCCCAGAACATGTCAACGAAATACTGTTGGAAAAGTCGCTCAACCTCAACGAATTACAGAAAAAACACACATGCCAAAATGCCCATGAAGAACAAAAGAATAACAAAAAAGAGCCAATTTTTCTACCTCTTAAAATCCTCAATGTTTCCCAAGCATTAGCACCCATAGGAACTGCGCCTTGACCTACAAGAGTCTTCCAGACAGATCCAGCAGCAGATGGAGACATCATTAAGGTAAATCCTTCTTCTGAAATCGTACTTCCTACCGCCACAGTCAAAGGCATCCCACCAATCTGCATAACACAAGGAGTTCTATTGATTTCCCATTATATATAATATTCAACAAAAAGAATAGCAAATTAAATAACTGTAACTACTCAAATAACTGTAACTACTCAGATTCATCATCTAGATGCGGGCTTCTTACTAATTAAACTAAAAACAAATCTAATCTTAACTACATTCTTTTCATTACTGTAAGAAATGAGTCCGCCATTCGACTTAATATGTAAAAAAGTGATACTTGCAGAAAGCTCATAACCTAGAAAGGCAACCCAAAGAGCTCACGATGAATTCACAGATGATGGTAGCAAAAACTTCATTGTTACTACTTACTAATTCATTCTTGACTTGAAATTTCCAGTTTTGAATAAAGAAACCCAAATAAAGTTTGATAAGGCTTCAGCATCTTGGGAGTAACACTTACATTGTAATGTTTGTGAGAACCATATGATTGACCAACAAGATTACCCACATTCAAATTCTTCATCGTCTGTTTCCGCATCACAAATCAGCAAAAACAGAAGATATCTAAGGACATAAATGTGAATACAAAAAGGAAAAGATTCTATTTTAATGAAAACACATACCTCAGCGCTTTTAGGTCCCAATAATGCAAACATCCTAGTCTGGTTTGTAATATCTTGAATTTCCACTTTGTCAGCAAAAAATATGTACCTTCAAAACAAAGATGTTTGCATACAAAGAGATGTAAAACTGTGATTGAACAGCCAATGGTGTGTGCATCCACATGTATGAGTTTCTGAATCACTTAGTACTAACTTTTCAATCTTAGGGGTCATAGCTCATGATTTGTGTTGGTGGCATCTTATAGCCAATAACTTAATTCGGTATTTACTCAGGAGTGGTCGATAAAAGGTTCAATAACATTCAATGAACAACAAAATAAAACTATTCCGGCTAACAAAAATTTTATTAATTTAGCAACTTTACACCTTGAGTACAGCTCCTTTTTAAATAATTATAAAATACAAATGAAGATCCCAATATTTTAGGCGTTAGGATCAATTGGATTTGATTTTATCCAATCCAACTAAATAATTCTATGTTCCCCTTCTTCAAGCTGGGCTTAGATGTCGATGAGACCAGGCTTGTGGACAAGAAATTCAAAAATATTCTCATTCAGCCCTTTAGTAAGTAGCTCGACTAATTGTTGTGAAGTAGGAACAAATTGAATCTTGATCGTGCCTTCCTTCAGCTTTTCTTTAATAAAGTGCCGCTCTACTTCAACATGCTTTGTTCTATCATGATGAACTAAATTACGAGATATACCAATGGTCGACTTGTTACTACAATAGAGTTTCATAGGATTTTCAAATCCTGCTTTTTAATTTTTCCGTCACTCTCTTAATCCAAACAACCTCACATGTTCCAAGAGCCATGACCGTATATTCTACTTCTACACTGCTTTTAGCCATAACAGACTGTTTCTCGCTATGACATGTTACTAGATTTCCCCACAATAAAGTGCAACATCCTGATTTTGATTTTCGACCATCAATTGAACATGCCCGAGCAGTATTAGTAAATCCTTAGACTCTAACACTAGTTTTATCAAAGAATAAGAATTATCCTGTTGTTTGCATCAGGCATCTTGATACATAATATTGAGAGCCTGACACGGAGAATTCATGTACCGGCTGACCAAACTGATCGCGAATGCAATATTTGCCCTTTTCGTGAGAGATAAATAAGTCTTCCAAGAAGGCGTGATAATTTTCTCTGTCGCCGAGTCATCCTTCCAACATTTTCCTTTATTACCAAGTTCAATCAGAGTCTCACTTGGTTAGCACTCTAGCATATATGTTTCCTCCAAGAGGTCTGAAGCGTATTTCCTTTAGGAGGCTGAAATCCTTTTCTTACTTCTTGCAATCTACATTTCTGATAAGTATTTTGAAGCTTCAAGGTCTTTGATTTCAAATTCATTGGCCATCATTGGTTTGAGTTTTTTCATATCTTCACTCTCACTCCAAGGGACATGAGTATGATTAACATAGACTACGAAGATGACGACCTTTCCTATTTAAAAGTGTCCCACAAGCATGGTGTGGCCAGCCTATCCCTGATTGTAGCCAAAATTCTTGATGGCCTTCAACAACCTATTAAAGAATGCTCGAGGAGATTGTTTCAAGCCATAAAGTATTTGTCGAGTTTATAAATAGTTTCATTTCCATCTTCAAATCCAAGGGGTTGGCACATATAACTTCTTCCAACTCACCATTTAAAAAGGCATTTTAAATATCAAACTGATGTAGAGGCCAGTAAAGATTCAAGATTGACTGCCAAAGAGAGAAGGATCCGAACCGTATTAAGTTTAACAACCAGGGCAAACAATTTGTTATAGTCAATTCCAAAAGTTCGCATAAAACCTTTGGCCACTGAACGAGCTTTATTCTTTCCACTGATCAATCTACCTCATATTTAACAGGAAATACAAACCAAGATCCCAAGTTTCTGGGCATTAGGATCAATCTATATTTATTTACAATAATACATCCTAACAAAATAAAATGGATTCTATTAACTATAAATAAATGAGATTTGATTTTATACAATCTAACTACATATTTCTACAGTAACGCTCTGCGTCTTAAACAGTGTCAAGAAAAAAATGCACCCTCGGATTAATAAGCGAAAGATAAATGCTCTCACCAGAAGTTAGTGCTTGGTGTGCTTTACCATTAATTTAGCATCAATTTTAGCTATATAGGCTTTAGAAAAAATGCATACAGTTTGGAAAGGTATAGAAGTCCAAAGAGGTACATAAATCAAAGATTTGATCAACTGAAAGATGCCGAGTTGGGATGTGGTCAATGCGCAAACAGAGGCAGTTAACAGATTTTTTAATCATAGCCTTGCATTCCTATAAAGGATACAAAGTCTCAGACAGATTCAGTTCCAGATCATTATGTCACATAACAAGAAAGGTCATTTCTTTTGGTGAAAGAGGGGAAGGGGGAAGCTGATGTTATGTAAACTCGGGAATATAAAAGGTACAAATGCATGTATGAGACAATCAGTTAGACGCTAAAGGAAAGTATGGTAAATGAAGACTGAAAGGGAATATCTGTAACATACTTCTTCAGCATTTCAACAATGCTTCCACAAGTTGTCGGTGAGACCACCAACACTACTGCATTTTTCTGTTGATGTAACAATAAGGGAAGAATGAGTAAAAAGTTTGTAAGTATTGGAAATCAACTATCGGTTACAATTTTAAACTAGAGGTTACCATGACCCATGCATGAGAAAGGTCAATTGTTCGAGCAGTTGACGTCACGAAAACAGTATCACAACCCTAAAAGTATAATAGAGCGATCAACATTCGAGCCGAAACAGACTAGCCTCTCTTGGAGCTTAAATGAAAGGAAAAATGCCCAAGACTACCTGGCCTTCACTAAGACATTGAAAGTTTGCGGTAGATTGATTGTGCAGAAACTGTATTCGATCTTGCCCACTGACTTCATCAGAAATCAAGATAAAAGTGAAAAACAATCACTATACCCAAGATAAATTTAAAAGAGAATGTCAGTGTATTCAATTGGGTAATTTACAATATACGCCAAGAATATGTTATATTTTAGGTATGTGTATACACATGGAAACCATCAATGAAACCTATCAAAACAGATAGATAAATTAGTAATTCTGACCACATAAGAAGAGTATTTGTGCTATGTGGCCATCCCATCTAAAATTTTGACATGGTGGAGAAAAAAGGCATTTACTAATTAATCTCTTCAATATGACCCCTCGTAGTGACGAGATTAATTCCAATTCTAGGGCCATTCACGTGAAACATTCTTAGGTCTTTTGCATGGATTTCATACCATGTTAGGTGATGATGTCATTGAAGGATTGAGTTGTTGGAGAGCGAGATATATAACATTTGTCCGCATAAAAAATTTGTTCTTTTGAAAAACTGATTATGTAATGATTTGTCAAAAAATTCCACAAATAAAATGACAACCAACTAATTGAAACAATTTTTAATTCTGCAGAAAATAATTTGGAAAGATTTACCTCTAATTCTGCCATAATTTGAAAGATCCACAACCTAAAAGAAAGAAAGCCAAATCAAATTTCTGGAGCAAAGTCAATCATTAACAATAAATGGTGTTTTAATTTCTAAGCCATAAATTAACAAATGCAATAGCAGCTGCATATAATAAAAAAGAACGTAGAAATTATGCTAAGCCCTTATATTATGCAGACGACTTTTTGCAGATATCAATTTCAATTACTACATACGCCCAAATGAGGTCTAAATTTTATAAGGCAGACTGTTGGATTAATAAAATAAGTTGAATATTGAAGAAAACATTTTCACTTCCTTGAAAACAAGGATGCCCAACCCAAAACATCAAACAACAAACAAATTAATTTGACTATGCCTGTGTTCAACTTACTGAAACTTTGTGACCCACACCATGCTGGTATTAAAGATTTATATTTAGCTATTTTACTACCTGAGGAAAAGCAAGGACAAAAAGGTGTTGACATAAACTAATAAAAGAAAAAAATGCTTCATTTGCTGAGGAATTACAAATGGTTTCTACTTCATTCACTAAGAAGAGCAAGGAAGGTATAATTTCAATTTTACGATCTACATACCGCAACATCATTGTTCACTGCATCTAATGCCTCATCATCATTATCAAATTTATTTGTTATCCAATCTTTCAAGAATTCTGGTTCGACTTCTGCAGTTGTCTCCTGAAACAAGATCCCACAAAAATTTACCAAGTGAGAACAAATAGAGCATACTTTTCTTTTCATTCATAAGCAAAAGAGCATGTAAATTTTAAATATCCCATGAAATACCAGAGAAACAATGCAAACCAGGCAACACAAAGCATTTTGCTCAATCCGGCAACACAGCGAGGTTCATCAGTAATTCAGTGATAGTACAAGTCATGCCTTTTCTTATCTTTAGTAACAGTAAACTCAATAGCTTGATGATTGGCATGGTATTTTTTGACAACAAAGATTAGCCACTAGTTGCCAGTCTTTCTCGCAAAGTCACACAACAACGCAACTTTTGGACCATCCCGTGTAATTGAAGAACTTGCGACCTAATTAGTTTGATGATGAATGGTTCGTAACATTGACATAATCACGAATATTATTCATCAGCTGATTTCAGTCCAAATTTGCAGTGATAAATAAAGAACAAGTTATGCTCAATTTGACAAGTACATCAGACAGATCAATTTTAAATTATTCCAACCAATGATTTCATAGACATACAGTTCACGTATCTATAAAAACATAAAATCTGTCCCATTTCCATAGTCCCCACCACTAACTCAAATGCAGTAACATGTTCTCCATTCACTTCACATGATATTATTAATGGATGATAAGTAACTTGAGACTTTCTCCATCTCCTTTTCAGATAAGCTCTATACATAACATATGTTCTCTTAAAGAGCTCATACAGTTGAAATGAGAAGAAGCTTAAGACAAGCATCGAGTTGGTGTCCATGGAGTACACCAAATATCGTAGGCGATTCCATAACACCTCAATGCTTATCAGCTTCAGAGATTGAGCAATTTTATATTTCATACGATAACTGCAAAATTAGTACGAATGATTTCGAATTCGTGTCTCTAGTTGGACTTCAATCGTAACAGAATTCACAGGTAAACAAAAAAAAAAATGGAATCCCAATCGAACAGAAAACCACAGTTTAACTTGATATCATCACCATGCGGATTCGGATTTCTCAATCAACAGATAAACTGATCGTGAAGGGATGCGTACAGAAGTGTCGAGGTCTATGGGCGGAGGAGAGAGGTCGAAAGGCAACGCGCAGTATAGATACAGCTTCTTCTTGTTGTTGCTTTTGCAGCAGCGAAACCCATCGTTTCGGAGCTTCGGAAACGGTGTCGTACTCGGAAACGATAGGCGGAGAGTGCAAGCCGGAGAGCTGAGGAGCACGGCTGCGGAAGACATTGGTGTCCGTTCTCGTTCAGCTGATTACAGATTATAGCTGACGTCACCTACTGTCAGCTTAGCTCCGCTCTATATAAATTATTATTATTATAAATAATAAGCTTCAATACTTATATTTAGAGATTGAATCGGTCGCTATGTAAAAAATAAATAAATTTGACATATAAAATATGTGAAAACGATTAAATTTATAGATTGTGAAGAAATAAGTGAGTGATGTTTGAAAATTTGTAATTTTTTAATATTGATTATTTAATAAATAAGTGATTTTGAAATTAATTTTTACCAAAATGCTAAATTTTAGAGTTTGTTTGTAAAAGGCAGGTTTGTAATTTAGAATTAGACAAAACTATTGGGATAAAAAAGCTCATAAAAAATTTCGTTCATTACTAAAATAAAATAATCATTTTTAAAAAATTCCATTAATTAGCTCGTCCACTCTTGATCTTTTTGTTGGAATTTACATATATTCTTTGAAGAAATTCTGACTATAAAATTTATTTTCGATCAAATCGAAACACAGCGGAAGCGATTACATAATTTCATAAATTAGAGTCGAACATATGAATATAAATTACTGATGAATTTAAACAAAACTATTTACTAGAAAACTAACCTCTTGTAGTTTTTCTTTTTTTTTTTTGTAAATCCAATATGCGTAGAAACCACAGCCTTCCAATACGATCCTTCCTATCGACGGGAGTGTGTGGGCACTCAAAAACGCAAATGCTAGAAATCAATTTTTTTGTTTTGTTCTCTACTTTATTTTCAACTCAAGAAAAAGTAGAGAAAAAGTTGTTTTCAAAAGACCACCTAAGATCCTATTTATATTAATTCAAAACCAAGAGTCCAAATCTAATTCCAATTGGAACTCTCGACCATATCATCTAGGATAGTGCCAAAATTTGATTTGGTTTGAATATTATATTTTAAGCCTTTTAAAACTATTTTTAAAAGTCATAAGATTTCTAAAATCTTATCAAAATAACTTAGAATCTTATTCTAACTTATTTAGATGTTAAATAATATCTAAATTTTATTCACAATAAATTAAAGATATTAAATAGGATTTGTAGGATATTATCAAGATAAATTAGAATCTTATTCTAACTTATTTAGATATAATATCTAAATTTTATTCACAATAAATCAAAGATATTAAATAGGATTTCTAGGATCATATCAAAATAAATTAGAATCTTATTCTAAGTTATTTTTCATATGACAAATAATATCTAAATCTTATTCACAATAAATTAAAGATATTATCAACATCTTTTGAATATTATCATAATAATCCAAATATATAATTATCTCATAATTATAATTTAATATAATTAATATATCATAATTAATTATATTTATCTTCAAGTATTTGAAGTTATGGAAACAATTTTCAATGTTATTTCTAAATTACATCTCTGGCTCGTCATTAATTTGGAAAGACGTATTGGAGACCATTGACCTATAATTAGAAGCTCCAATAAATTGGATAACTAATTAAACTCTTTAATTAATTTATCTAATTTATTAATTTCATGATTACTCCAATAAAAATATGGAATTGCATTCTTTTTCATTACATAATATCTTACTATGTAAAATTGAGTAGTCAATTGATATAATCGTTACATATGTGTATTAATCCTCCATAGACAATTCGTAAGTGAAACTAGGAATTTTTCGTTTACCTCTTCAATTACTTCTTATCCTCATTTACCATTAATTCACTAGTGAGTGGTTCAATTTATAACTTAATTATAAATTAGTTGGGCCCAACACTCAGTTCTATAATTAACAAATGAGAGAATCTTCTTTCTACTTCTCGCAAGAAGGAATGGATTCCATGTCTGTGAATTCATTTCCACAGCCATTCATTTCAAATATAAATCTAAAATTCAAGTATTTAGAATGCACAATCGCAAACTTTAAACAAGCAAATTAAGAATCATATTGAAATGAATAGGAGTTTATAATTAATTACTTCAGGATTGAGATTTGTCCATATATGATCATCTTTATGATTTAATTTGAATTTCATAGTAACAACGAAATTTATTATGAAATGACTAATTAAATCGGTCTAGGTCGTACATAATCACATTATATATAAATGCCCATCTGGATGTCCCAACATCGACGATCCGGATAAGATGATCACATTCATAATGTTCATGGGCCGCATTATTGACGCTTTAATTAAAGATCCATATTTTAATTAATTCATCACCGACTTAATTTAAGTTTATTATCCATAATTTTAATCTTCTTGTATATATAACTCTTATATATACTAAAATTATGATTACATCCAATAAACTAGGGATTTTGCTACGATATTCATGAAAATAACATTTTCATGCAAACATGATCAATCATAAATGTCGCTTTCATTAATAAAAAATATCTTATTACAGTTCTTTAAGGGCATTATCCCCAACAATCTTCCACTTGCACTTAAAACATGTGAGACATGTCTCTAAGTCCTAAATTTAGCATATGCCTTTCAAACAGTTTTGCCGGCAGTGTCTTGGTGAATGGATCGACGAGGTTATCAGCAGACACAATTTTGAGAATAAAAGCGTCACCTCTTTGCACTATCTCTCGGATCAAGTGGTATTTCCTTTCTATATGCTTCGATCTCTTGTGCCTACGAGGTTCCTTCGAATTTGCCACTGCACCACTGTTTGTCACACCACAAAGTGAGTGGATTATTCATATTTGGAACAATTTCCAAATCAGATAGGAATTTCTTAAGCCATACAGCCTCTTTAGCAGCTTCGGAAGCAGCTATGTATTCGGCCTCCATGGTCGAGTCGGCTGTACTGGATTGCTTGATGCTTCTCTATAATATGGCACCGCCACCAAGAGTAAACACTGATCCAGACGTCGATTTTCAAGTATCTCTATCAGATTGAAAATCAGAATCAGTGTAACCGTCTATTTTAAGGTCTCCACCCGAATAGACAAGCATATAATTTCTCGTTCTCCGAAGATACTTGAGAATGTTCTTAACCGCTATCCAATGATCCAAACCAGGATTTGACTGAAAACGGCTGACTATCCCCACAGCATAACATATGTCCGGCCTAGTGCACATCATTGCGTACATAAGGCTGCCTACTGCAGAGGCATAGGGAACGCATCTCATGTCCTCAACTTCTTGCGGTGTCTTAGGACACTGCTCCTTAGAGAGGACGATTCCATGTCGGGTTGGTAGATAACCTTTCTTGGAATCTTGCATTCTATAACGCAATAGCATCTTATCAATATAAGTAGCTTGAGACAATGCCAACAACTTGTTCTTACGATCTCGAACGATTCGAATTCCAAGAACATAATTTGCTTCTCTCAAATCTTTCATTTGGAATTGCTTGGCAAGCCAACCCTTTACTGTAGACAATTTTTCCACCTTATTTCCAATAAGCAGAATGTCATCTACGTAAAGCACTATGAATACCACTTTTCCATCTTTGATGTGCTTGTATACACAAGGCTCATCAACACTTTGATCAAAGCCATAAGATTTGATTGTTTCATCAAATCTATGGTTCCATGATCTCGACGCTTGCTTTAGTCCATAAATTGATCTAAGCAATTTGCAAACCTTTTGCTCTTGGCCTTGGGCTATAAAACCCTCTGGTTGCTTCATGTGGATTTCCTCGTGTAGATGACCATTCAAAAAGGCCGTCTTGACATTCATCTGTCATATCTCATAGTCAAAATGAGCAGCAATTGAAAGTAAGATGCAAATAGATTTAAGCATGGCTATAGGCGAGAAAGTCTCTTTATAATCGACTCCCTCTCTTTGGGTATAACCTTTTGCAACCAATCTTGCTTTGAAAGTCTCTACTTTCCCATCTACACCTCTCTTTCTCTTATAGATCCATTTGCACCCAATAGGTCTAACCTCTTCAGGTGCATCTACAAGAACCCAAACAGAATTAGAGTACATCGACTCCATTTCTTGGTTCATATTTTCAAGCCACCTTTATTTTTCAGGATCTTCCATTGCACGTTGAAATGATAATGGATCATCTTCCACCCCATTGGTGACAGCAACATTTGCCTCTTCATCTTGACGATAGCGGAGGGGTGGTCTTACTACCCTTCCACTGCATCGAGGTGGCATGATATCTTGACTTGGTTCAGTGGTATCATTAATGGTTTCCTTAACAACTTTATTTGGACGTCGAATGAGCTCATCATTGAGTAACTCCTCGAGTACAATCTTACTTCGAGGCTTGAAGTTAGTCATGTAATCATCTTCAAGAAAAATGGCATTTGTCGATACAATTACCTTATTATCTTGAGGATCTTAAAACCAAGCTCCTCTCGTTCCCTTGGCGTATCCCACGAACAAACACACTTTTGAACGTGGATGCAATTTTCCAGTCTTTCATTCCAACACATGTGCTGGGCATCCCCATATGCGAAAGTGAAATAAACTAGGTTTTTTCCCATTCCACAACTCTAGAGGTGCTTTATGGATTGACTTTGATGGCACTGCATTCAAAATGTAAGTGGCCGTCTCTATTGCATAACCCCAAAACGAGATTGGCAGTGAAGAGTAGCTCATCATAGATCTCACCATATCAAGTAAAGTGCGATTTCTCCTTTCAGCAACACCATTTTGCTGAGGTGTACCGGGTGCAGTGAGTTGGTATAAAATACCATGCTCTAGAAAATAATCTTTGAACTCAGTATCAAGATACTCTCCGCCTCGATCTGATCGAAGACACTTTAAAGATTTACCTAGTTGCCTTTCGGCTTCCGCATGAAATTCTTTGAACTTTCCAAAAGTCTCGGATTTTCTATGCATGAGATAAATATATCCATACCTTGAGTAATCATCAATAAAAGTGACAAAATACTCATAACCACCTCTAGCTTGTGTAGTCATAGGACCACATACATCACTATGTATAAGCTCTAGTGGTTCCTTGGCCCTATTGCCCTTTGTAGAGAAAGGTCTCCTAGTCATTTTTCCTTCTAAACAAGATTCACAAACAGGAAGAGTGCCAACACTAAGCTCTCTTAAATGACCATCCTTTATAAGTCTGTTTAATCTTTCTAAGGATATATGCCCCAACCTTAGGTGCCATAGATATGTTTTATCTTCATGAGAAACCTTTTGCTTTTTAGGTTTGGGATGTTCTACTTTAAACATTTCGACATTAAGCAGTGGTTGTTCATTTGGTCTTAGAATATATAGTCCATTTTCGATTGAAGCAGCACAAATCATATGACCATTTCTCAAAATAACAATCTCATTATTATCAAAAGAAAGAGAATAAAATTGTTCATGCAACTTTGAAACAGAAATCAAATTTCTACGAATACCAGGAATAAAATAAACATTGTTCAAAACCAAATATCTATCATTAAATCTAAGTTTAATAACTCCCACTGCTCTTGCCGAAACTACTGCACCATTGCCAACTCTCATCGTGAAGGACTCATCAGCAAGCTCTTCATAAGAACTAAGTAGCTGCAAAGAAGAATAAACGTGATTAGTAGCGCTCGAATCAACTATCCATATAGAATAATCAATGGTTACTAAACAAGATTCTAGAACAAATAAGTCATACTTACCTTTCTTCTTTTCTTTTAGGTCAGCGAGATACTTGGGGCAGTTCCTCTTCCAATGACCATCAATCCCACAGTAAAAACATTTTCCTTTGGGCTTTGCAGTGTCACCCTTCTTTTTGTCATTGGAACCATTCCAATTCTTTTGCTTTTTAGGAGCTCCTTTTCCTTTCCCCTTATTCTTTCTTTTCAAACTAGCTTTGGAGGAAGGTGACTTACCCTTGACAACATTTGCCTCACCTTCTTGGACTTTTCCAATGGAAATGGCCTCAAACGTTTGCAACTCGTTGAGCAATTGTGTCATGTTATAATCAAGTTTGTTCAATAGTTGCTCTTGAATTGCAGGAAATTCGGAGGCAATGATTCCAAAATCATGCTCACTTGTGTACCATCATCTATGGTCACACCATGAGTCTCAGCCTCAGTGAAATAGTTAACCATGTTCAAAACATGCGCTCCAACTGATTGGCCTTTCTTCATCTTAGCATTCATGGCATTCTTAATGGCTTCAATCTTAAATTGACTAGATTGCTGACCAAACATAGCTTGCAGAGAATCCATTATCTCATAAGCATTCTCTACATTCTCCTGCTTAAGTCTAAGCACATCGTTCATTCCGGCTAACATGTAGCCCTTGGCTTTATTGTTTGCTGCGATCCATCGATCATATATTTCTCGTACACTACGAGAAGCATTCAAAGGGGGCTCGGGAGGACACTCCCCCGTTAAGACAAATTTGAGGTTCTCACAGACGAGGGCAATGTTAATATTACTCTTCCATTTCAAAAAGTTTTCACCAGTCAACTTTTCATTAAGTAAAGCAAGAACATGACCAGGAGACATGATTGCTGAAATTAATGTATAAAACGACATTTAATAAATTGAACAAATATCATAGTCAACTAATCAATTTAGGAATCATAAATATGATGCAAGACGCATTATTATTTATTCCACCAATTCCAAAGAAATGTAATCTCTCATTTAATAAGTTGCCTTTGGGTCAGAAGAATTAAATGATGATTAAATCGAGACTATCTCTATTAATAAATAAAACACTAAGATATCTCATATCTTCATTTTTATTATTAATTACCTTTTAATTTAACCTAGATGTGCTTAAACTATTTAATTGCATCCTTATGAGTGTGACCCACTATTTTGGATTTAAAAATACAATCCATAATTGCCTCCTTAGGGTAGGTAAATTATGAATCATACTAAAAAATCTTATCCTTTCGGAAACTAAGCATTGAATTTTGATTTAAATGAAAATCTTCTTTAGGGAGGACGTCCTATGCGTCACTAGGCGCCATTTAAACCTCACATTGCTTTTGTTAATAGTGGAGGTCGTAGGATTTATTGTCATATATCCTTCTCCCACTCATTAATATATAATAATTAAAGTTTCTCAAACTTTCAATTATTTAATTAAAACATCTTATGATTTAATTATTAAAAGTCCAATCTTATTGGTCTCTATTAAATGATATGAGCAATATAATGAATGTCATAATATTTAAATCCAATTTAAACATGATGCATGACATGAAAATTAAATGACATTTAAATCAAATTTAAACATGATGTAAAACTTATTTATGGACCTCTAAAATAAATATATGCAAATTATCACATAATAAACATTATAAAAATTAAATATCATTTAAAACAGGATAAGTGGCATATAAAGAATATAAGAGTGAGATATTGTTAAAATTCATGATTTTTAATAGTGTCCTACTGATCGCAATTTTAATAAAATTAACAAATCAAATAAAACAATTTTATTTAATTTTAAATTAATTTTATAAATCAATTAATTGTAAAATCAATATTTAACACTCAATAAATTAAAAAAAAAACATTTTTTTTTTAGAATTGGGCCGAACATAACAAAGTATAATTAGGCCTGCCAAAACAAACCCATAAAAACAAATTTTTTTTATCATTAATTAATTTCAGCCCAACCTAAAAAATTATTCGGGCCAATTAAAATTGAAGCCCAATGGAAGGAGCACCTCCTTCCATCTTGTTCCTCCCTTTTACAGACTACGGCCATGGAGGCCATGAGAGAAATAAATTTCAGCAACCACCATCTTCTCCACAATTCGGCGATGACACCGGAGTTTAGCTCGTCCGACGAGCCACTTTACTCGCACGACTGCTCTAACCAGCGAACATATGTACTGGAGCAATCGCGCTTTCGAGTCAGCAAACGTAAGCCACGGCGGTCGAACCAACCATCGCTCCACACCACTGTTCTGATTCCGACAATCGAGAAACGTTTTTCCAATTAAGACCGAATTGTGAAGAGATCAATGTTTGGACAAAGAAGAAATTTTCTTCCTTGTTGAGCAGGACACCACGATCAAAATTAAATTTTGTTTTTTTTTAAAAAATGATTACGATAATTCTAAACAAAAATCAAACCAAATTTATACAATAAGTATACGAATTTTAACAATAAATCTCACTCTCATAAAATTTAAATTGATTTAATTTATATTCATATTAAAAACAATGGCTCTGATACCATTTGTTGGAATTTACATATAGTCTTTGAAGAAATTCTGACTATAAAATTTATTTTCGATCAAATCGAAACACAGCGGAAGCGATTACATAATTTCATAAATTAGAGTCGAACATATGAATATAAATTACTGATGAATTTAAACAAAACTATTTACTAGAAAACTAACCTCTTATAGTTTTTCTTTTTTCTTTTTTGTAAATCCAATATGCGTAGAAACCACAGCCTTCCAATACGATCCTTCCTATCGACGGGAGTGTGTGGGCACTCAAAAACGCAAATGCTAGAAATCAATTTTTTTGTTTTGTTCTCTAATTTATTTTCAACTCAAGAAAAAGTAGAGAAAAAGTTGTTTTCAAAAGACCACCTAAGATCCTATTTATATTAATTCAAAACCAAGAGTCTAAATCTAATTCCAATTGGAACTCTCGACCATATCATCTAGGATAGTGCCAAAATTTGATTTGGTTTGAATATTATATTTTAAGCCTTTTAAAACTATTTTTAAAAGTCATAAGATTTCTAAAATCTTATCAAAATAACTTAGAATCTTATTCTAACTTATTTAGATGTTAAATAATATCTAAATTTTATTCACAATAAATTAAAGATATTAAATAGGATTTCTAGGATATTATCAAGATAAATTAGAATCTTATTCTAACTTATTTAGATATAATATCTAAATTTTATTCACAATAAATCAAAGATATTAAATAGGATTTCTAGGATCATATCAAAATAAATTAGAATCTTATTCTAACTTATTTTTCATATGACAAATAATATCTAAATCTTATTCACAATAAATTAAAGATATTATCAACATCTTTTGAATATTATCATAATAATCCAAATATATAATTATCTCATAATTATACTTTAATATAATTAATATATCATAATTAATTATATTTATCTTCAAGTATTTGAAGTTATGGAAACAATTTTCAATGTTATTTCTAAATTACATCTCTGGCTCGTCATTAATTTGGAAAGACGTATTGGAGACCATTGACCTATAATTAGAAGCTCCAATAAATTGGATAACTAATTAAACTCTTTAATTAATTTATCTAATTTATTAATTTCATGATTACTCTAATAAAAATATGGAATTGCATTCTTTTTCATTACAGAATATCTTACTATGTAAAATTGAGTAGTCAATTGATATAATCGTTACATATGTATTAATCCTTCATAGACAATTCGTAAGTGAAACTAGGAATTTTCCGTTTACCTCTTCAATTACTTCTTATCCTCATTTACCATTAATTCACTAGTGAGTGGTTCAATTTATAACTTAATTATAAATTAGTTGGGCCCAACACTCAGTTCTAGAATTAACAAATGAGGGAATCTTCTTTCTACTTCTCGCAAGAAGGAATGGATTCCATGTCTGTGAATTCATTTCCACAGCCATTCATTTCAAATATAAATCTAAAATTCAAGTATTTAGAATGCACAATCGCAAACTTTAAACAAGCAAATTAAGAATCATATTGAAATGAATAGGAGTTTATAATTAATTACTTCAGGATTGAGATTTGTCCATATATGATCATCTTTATGATTTAATTTGAATTTCATAGTAACAACGAAATTTATTATGAAATGACTAATTAAATCGGTCTAGGTCGTACATAATCACATTATATATAAATGCCCCATCTAGATGTCCCAACATCGACGATCCAGATAAGATGATCACATTTATAATGTTCATGGGCCGTATTATTGACGCTTTAATTAAAGATCCATACTTTAATTAATTTATCACCGACTTAATTTAAGTTTATTATCCATAATTTTAATCATCTTGTATATATAACTCTTATATATACTAAAATTATGATTATATCCAATAAACTAGGGATTTTACTACGATATTCATGAAAATAACATTTTTATGCAAACATGATCAATCATTGATGTCGTTTTCATTAATAAAAAATATCTTATTACAATTCTTTAAGGGTACTATCCCCAACACTTTTAACAATAATCAATTTATTATGTCGTCGATTTTTATTATAACATATATGATCGATATTATAGAGTAAGATATTTAAATCGATATACAAGAGGAATATGAAGCCATTGTGTCTAAATATGAATACATCTTCCCATTCAGTTCGAAAATTTTGTTTATTATTTTTATTTGCTCTTTTATTATCGCTTTGGATGCATTATGATGTCAATGTGTATATCCCTACAAAAACAGTTCGTTAAAAACCGTCTTTTTTAATGTGAATTTGACCATAAAGTGTTTGTTGGTTTGTCATTTGTCCATGCCAACATTATCTGACAATTGTACACTGTTGCGGTCAGTTTTGTACGGAAAAACTTATCCAAACATTAGCTTAGCCCTCTGGTGTAAACTGATATTCTTGAAACTGAATGATGAAAATTGATAGACTAATAAGAGATACTTCAGTTTGGGTTCGAGTGAGTTCTGTTCAACTAGTCGAGTTTATGTAATCAGTTCAGCTTGTGGACATAGTCAGTTCTGTTCGATTTGGAGTTTAGTTTAGCTTAAATCAGTTTCTCCTTTATTATTTGTTAACACAAAAAGACAAAAGTCACATTCCAACAATTTCTCCATTTTTTTTGTTGTACAAAATTAAGAAATACATCTAATTTAGGCAAAGTCAATTCCGTTAAACTGAATTCTGAAATAAAAAAATTTCTGATAAATATGAATATCAACTATCTATTATTTCTTGTCTTCAATCTTCTTGGCATATTTTTGTGCAGTAGATTCAACTTTAGACTTTTCTTCCATCTTTTGTCAACATTATGAAAAACCACATATCTCTTCAAAATGAGCACAACCAAAGTCAATTGGGCTGACATAGTGTCGAACTTGACTGAAAGTTGTGAGTAAATTGAATCGATCTTTCAATTTAAATTTTTATTTTTTCCTATAATTTAGTAATTTAACTCAAGTCAGTATCAATTTAGTTCGTGATCACCAAAATTTATATTTAAATTTTATCTAAACAGCTACCCAAGTCCTCTGACGTATGACATTTATTAATGGATGTCCAATGAAGAAATCTTTATCAGTCGGAAGCTGGAAGGTTGTTTAAAGATAAATTTCTTTTACATGTCACCTTGGTAATGTACATGCAAGATATGGGAGAGTGCATGATGGTGAAAGAGTCCTATACAAAACTAAGTGAAGTAGACATATTAACCCATGCAATTATTTGAGTTTTTTTTTGTTTGGGATACATGGGTCAGATAATCGGGAACTTTTAAGTCTTGTTCATTAATATTCGGAAATATTTAAAATCAAACATGGTTTTAATAGATGGAGCCATCTATTTATTTAGAGCCTGTGAAATGATCTCATAGATCTATATCTGTGAGCGGGTTGATCCGATCTATACTTAGAGTCAAAAATATTTTTGACATAAAAAATAATACATTTTCATGGACTAGGTTGGGTCGGAGATCTATCTCACAAATTTGACAACATGATATAGTTTCATTGGAGTTTTTGTGATTTATTAAAGTTTCAAATTTCCTTCTACTAAGAATTGTTGTGTTTCAAATACCTTTACTTGATCTTCAGACCATTTTAGCATGTTCTTCTTTGGAAAAATAATATAATTTATCATGTAAAATTGATCTAATTTTATTTTACGGTTCTACGATGAATCCAAATTCAGTCTTAGTACCATAAATTTACTTTTGTTGTAATTTTAATTATTTTTTTGTCGAAATATCGACATGATATCGGATATGTCGATGCGACACTCCGCAACATTATTCACGTAGAAAAATATTAAAATCACATAAAATACAAAGTAATGGCCTTATTATTCAAATTCGTCTGATTAGTCGACACAAATAAAAACTGAACCAATTTTTCAATATTCTCGCCCCGCTTTGGAAAAAGATGGAGCACGTGTGAAGGTATTAATATTTTTTATTTGACAAACTATCTTGAATTCAATTTTTCTCGAATATTAGTCATACTAATAATGCGTAACCTTAAAAGTCAAGTATTGTTAACGTTAAATATGTAAAAAAAAAGAAGTAAATTTAAAAAAGAGTAGGTCTCTTGTGAGACTGTCTCACGAATCTTTATCTGTAAGACGGGTCAACTCTACCAATATTCACAATAAAAAGTAATACTCTTAGCATCAAAGTAATATTTTTTCATTGATGACCCAAATAAGAGATTTGTTTCACAAAATATGATCCGTGAGACCGTCTCACACAAGTTTTTGTTATTTAAAATTGTCGAACCAGCATTAAATGTGTGGTTTCTTGACACAAACTTAGCAACAATCAATCTCTAAAATGATTGAATCAAAAGGAAAATTAAATTTTGTTTCGAAATATAAATATTATCGTTTAATTATTCAAATCAAACCCCCTCTCTGCAATTGACCCGTAAAATTGTAATCTACATTTTTCTCGAATGAAAAAAAATTGCATAATTGTTTTTGAAGAAAATGAGATCCGTTAGTCATATTTATACAAATTTCGAAATATAAATAATTATTTTTTGAGGTCCAATAATGGAAGGTTCAATTCCTTTATAATTAACTTGAATCTAAAGAGGACATTTAATTTCTTAGATACCTTGCCCAACAAGATAAATTTTTTTCAATTCAAGTATTAAAATTGGACTTTTCTTATATTTATACAAAATCAACTTTGGCGTACGGATTTTTTGTTTTTGTTTTCAAAACAGGGTTTTAATAGGAAAGGGACGTAGTCTAGCATATAATTCAGCTAGTCAAGTGCTTTAGGAAGCGCAGGGTTGTATTTTTCTCACGAAAACACGTCTCAAACTATTTTCAAGTAGGGATGTAAATGAACCAAACCGTTTGTGAGCTATTCGAAGCTTGATTCGATAAAAGCTCGTTTGAGCTCGTTTAATGAGGCTCGTTAAGATAAACAAACCAAGTTCAAGCTCTACAATATTCGGCTTATTAGCTCGTGAACATGTTCGTTAGTAAATCCATAAGTAATATCTTAGCTGAAAAATAATAATTTTGATATTTAATTTATTGATTTAACACATTAATTATGAAGTATATAGAAAAATCTATTAAATTTATTTATTATAATAAACTGACAAATTTTAATAAGAATATTATATTTTTTCCTAAATGTATACTTTATCTTTTAATGAATTTAATGAATATTTAAATGTACAATTTATATTTATTGAGCTCGTTTAGGTTCGATAAAAGCCTGAATAAGCTCGTGAGCCATGAATATATTTGTTAAATAAAGTTCGAGCTCGGCTCGATTATAAACAAGCCAAGCTCAAACATTCAAGAGTTCGGCTCGGCTCGACTCGATTACATCCCTATTTTCAAGGTTATGAGATAGATTTCCGACTCGATACATTCATGAAAATATTATTTTTTGAGTAGGTCTCTTGTGAGACGGTCTTACAAATCTTTATCTGTGAGACGGATCAACCATACTGATATTCACAATAAAAAGTAATAATCTTAGTATAAAAAGTAGGCAAAAACTTATGTGAGACGGTCTCGGGGTCATATTTTGTGAGACAGATATTTTATTTGGGTCATGCATGAAAAAATATTACTTTTTATACTAAGAGTATTAATTTTTATTGTGAATATCGGTATGGTTGACACGTCTCACAGATAAAGATTCGTGAGACCGTCTTAAAGAGACCTGCTCTAAGAAGTAATCTTTTTCATGGATGACCCAAATAAGAGACCTGTCCCATAAAATACGACCTGTGAGACCGTCTCACACAAGTTTTTGCCTTATTTTTTACATTCAAAGTATTATTTTCAGTAAAAAATTATATTTTTGTTAGTTATGAAAAAATATTGTACAATATATACTGATTTGAGCGAAAATATTCGACCGATTAAATTAAAGTATTACTTTTTATGTCCAAAATATTAGTTTCACTGCAAAATTATTATTTTTTTATTAGTTATGTTGTGAAAAAATATCGTGTGATATATGTTGATTTAAATGAAAAATATTTATTTTTATATCAAAATATTACTTTTCACTACATGTATGATATGCTCGACTCCTCTCACAGATGTAGATCCGTGAGACGGAATATACTCTTCTTTCCAATCTTAAAAACTTTATTACTAAAATATTTCATTTTTAAGGTAGGTTATATCAATATATCATAAAAAATTTTTATATACATATATATGTATTCATGAATTAGTTTTACAAATGTTTTTCACAAGTCCAAAATCCATGCTTGAAAACAAATAATATATATAATGAGATCCCACCACTATAAATAACTATCAAGGAACATATAAAAAAACAATCCACCTTTACAAATCTAAACTCCAAAAATATTTTAACATGTATTTTCTACTCCTAGTGCTGTCTTTTTCGATCATCTTTCTGTTCAATCTCTTTAAACCGAAAAATCCCAAGAAAACTGGCGGCCTCCCACCGGGTCCGAAAGGGCTTCCGTTGATCGGGAACCTTCACGAATTCGACCCGGTGCACCCCCATGTCTACTTCCACGAACTCGCGAAAAAGTATGGCCCTCTCATGCTGATGAAATTTGGTTTCCGACACGCGATCGTGATTTCTTCTGCAAAAGTAGCCAAAACAGCTTTAAAAAATAATGACCTAGCACTTGCAGGCAGGCCAACACTCATTGCCTTCCAAAGATTTTCTTACAATGGCAAGGATATTGCTTTCTCTAGTTACAACGAAACTTGGAGGGAAATGAGGAAGCTGAGCGTGATTCATCTGTTTAGTGTGAAACAGGTGGTCTCGTTTCTTCCTATTCGAAAAGCCGAAGTTTCTCGCATGATCAAAGATATGATCAAGAAATCCGATTCGTCTGAGCTGATAAACTTGAGCCAGGCTGCGTTTTTTCTAGCTAATAGCATCATATGTCTGGCCGGATTCGGGAAAGAACTAGATGGAGAGGCTAAAAGAAGGTTCGATGCAGTTTTTAAAGAAGCTCAAGAACTATCAGTAGCTTTCTTTTTTGGTGATTTTTTCCCTTTACTAGGTTGGATCGATAAATTAACTGGGACGAGTTCGAGACTCGACAAGAATTGTAGGGATTTGGATGTTTTTTTCCAAGAACTTATAGACGATCATCTTGATCCAAATCGGCCTGAATCAATGAAAGGGGACATTCTTGATTTGATGATTAAGTTGAAACAAGACCAAGCCTCCGCAGTTTCTGTTGAATGGGAAAATATCAAGGGCATTCTCATGGTATGACTCTCAATTCTAGCTTTACATTACCAACGACTTATTTTCTAGAATTGTCTCGTTCCTCGCGAAAACAAAGATCAAATTTCTACGACTTACAGTATGAGAAACGAAAATATGGGAAACACATATACAATTTCTACTGTTATATGCTTTTGATTACTGAGTAGTCGGTTCCCTTATCACGTTTCATTCTATATATTATTTCAAATTAATTTCCAACTGTTCAAATGATTGAAAAGTTTCCAAGATTCTTGATGGATTATTATCTGTATCAAACTTTTATTACAGAACGTATTCATTGCTGGAACCGATACAAGTGCATCGTTGATAGTTTGGGCCATGACGGCTCTCATCAAGAAACCCCAAGTGATGAAGAAAGCACGAGAAGAAGTCCGAAATATAGTAGGAGCCAAAGGTGTCGTAGATGAAGATGATATCCAAAATCTCCCTTATCTGAAAGCAATCATCAAAGAAGCACTAAGATTGTTTCCTCCAACTCCACTCTCCGTCCCAAGAGAAACCATAGAAAAGTGCACGATAGATGGGTATGAAATCCCTGCAAAAACCACGGTTTATGTGAACCTTCATGCCATTGGTTTAGATCCCGAATATTGGGAAAACCCTACTGAATTTAATCCCGATCGGTTCTTGAATAGTACAATCGACTACAAAGGGCAGGATTTTGGGTTGCTCCCTTTCGGATCGGGTAGAAGAGGTTGCCCTGGGATGAATTTCGGTATCACAACTGTGGAGCTTGCGCTTGCCAATCTTCTCTACTCATTTGACTGGGAGTTGCCCCATGGAATGAAGGAAGAAGATGTTGACATGGAAGAGGCTGCAGGACTTGCAAGTCACAAGAAAAATGATCTTTGCCTTGTGGGCAAATGCTATATATGAATATAATTAGTAAATTATATATAGATATATACATCGTGTAATAAAATAACATGAACTTTTGTAGCAAATGAGCCATTTATATCTTCATCATTTCTTGATACTTAAATATTAGTTATGTCCTCTCAGCCTATCTATTCCTTCCTACCACTTAATACAATTTCAGGACTCGCAATTGAGCCTCTAAATCACCATTCCTTTGCTAAAAAAATAATGAAAAAAGTTAAAAATTAGTAAGTTTACCTACTTTTGATATGATACTCTGACGTGACTTTAGATATTGTTGATATGTACAATGTCAAAGCTTAGATATATGGACCAAAACTAAAATCATGACAACTCGTGTGACCAATTTTGCTCTCCCAAAAAATAATTTTTAGTTTTCCACAAGTTATTTTCTTGACGTGACTTTAGATATTGTTGGCATGTACAGTGTAAAAGCTGAGATATATGGACCAAATCTAAAATCATGACAACTCATATGATCAATTTTGCTCTCCCCAAAAATAATTTCTAGTTTCCCACAAGTCATTTTCTAGAATGATTATATGAATTGAAAGTTGTTCTAGGAAATTTGAATAGCATTTTAGAGTGCTATATACATGATTTGCTAACAAAATCAACAATTTCTGTTTGAAATTTATCTATTTTTAGAAAAATTTCATTTTTTGAAATTGGAATTTTCTTATGTTTATACAAAATCAACTTTGGCGTTTGAAATTTTCTGGATTAATTTTTATAGTCAAGTGTCGTGGGGAACAAGGTTGCATTTTTTCAGCCGTTGCTAAAGGACTTTAATACAAAATTATTTCATTTTCAAGGTAATTAGATATAATATCACACACACACACACACATATACATATATATATATATATATATATATGAAAGGAATATACAACCCTTTCGATATATATGTAAAACTAATTCACGAATTAGTTTTACATTTGTTTCGTATATCAAATATTATGATGACATAGACTTCAAGAACCAAGTAGTCGTACCTATCTCCAAAAACAACAATTAATAGCAAAATAGAAGTGCGATTGGGAATACTGAAAAGGTTCAATATCAATAGCATGCATGCATGAAAGTTTAGACGCTGCAGTCTACAACTACAAAGTTTTTATCAATAGCATCCATACATGAGAGTATATATTAAATCAAAATTTACCAAAATAATATATACTACTATTATTATTTAAATAAAAAATTTTGCTCCAAAAAAATGAAATAAATCCCACAAATCACAATTCATTCTTGAAAGCAAATATAATATATATTAGAATAGGTGTCCAGCAAACAAACTTGCGGCTTGAACTTTATTGACTCTTGATAGATGTCGTTTTTACATATATTATTGTGTCATTATGAATCTCATTCTTGCATGGTTTTAACAGTGTTGAGTCTAATTTTAGTTTATTTATTATATTATGCACAGTGTCCATCTCTCACATGTTGTGGGTTGATCTGTAGGTGATTTAATCAAGAAAAGAAGAAATCGGGACCATATGTATGAACATGGCGTGCTATGGTGGATAAACTTAGCTGCCCCACCCCGCGAATAAAGAAAAAATTGTGGATTTGCACAAAGCTTGGGTTAGGGTGGGTATTTTTGCCCGCCAAGTGCGTACGAGTGGAAAATAAAGAGCGGATGCCGAACATTTCGCACTTGGTCGGATATTTTTTTCCCACCCCAGCGCGCCCAAGTGAAGAAGAAAAAAAAATATGTGAGCAGCTCGCGATAGGACGACAGAATTGGTCCGCCCTAGCGCAATCCGATAAGGAAACATGATTTGATCGATTTGTTTCTAATTTTTTGAATTCCTACCTATGGAAAGCCCTCGTACACGGTTTGGAGAAAATCATTCATCACTTTTGACATATTAACTTCACCTTGGAGAGCCACCGCACGCGAGAAAAAAGATCGGAGTCAAAGAGGCAAGAAGAACTGGGGATTTTCACGCAACGTTTCTTTTCTTTTCTTCATTTCTTCTAGTATTTTTAGTTTAAGAACTTTTTAAAAATAATTGTTTTGATAATTTCATGATGATGTTTAGTAGCTAAACTTTATATTTTTTGGGATTTAAGGGATCCTACCCCCAAAATGTTATTTTATTTAGTTTAATCTTCGACTTTTGCTTCATGCTTGATTGTGTTACTATTTTCTTGGAATTATTGAAGCCTAGCTAAATTCTATAAATTTTTTATTGTGAATGAATTAGATATAATTGTTTGCAATAAGAATGAGTGGCATAATCTGTGGATTTACAATTTACATAGACATATGAATTGAATACATGTTAATAATGATATTCTAATAGGTCGAAAGCTAAGAGATTCTGTAAATCGTGCATTCAATCACCTTGATAAATAATTAAAGACATTTAATTTTTCATTATATTGAATCAGTTTAACATATCTTGAGAGAGTGTGCTAATAATTTAGGGAATGTTGTCAAAAACATGAGTAATATTTGAGATTGAATATTTGAAATAAAAGAGGGATATTTGACTGAAATTCCCAACAAATTCATTTTCAGTTGATATTAATATTTATTTTAAATTGTTTAGTTTTATTTACTATTTGAACTATATTTTCTCCGTGAATGCAACTTTAATTTAAATCACTTCAAATAATTGTTTACACTTTGCTAAAAAATAAATTTCTGAAAATAAAAATTGCATGATACAGTCTCCGTGGGATAATATATGTACTTTATACATTATTTTATAAATTAGCTCGTGCACTTGCGATTATTTCGTGCAAGAAAGTTTAAATTTATTTTGGGGATTTTTCAGTGCAAGAAAAGTTCGATCAAGTTTTTGGTACCGCTGCCGAGGATTGTTATATCACAATTTATTTTTAGTTATTTTATTTAGCTTGACTTGATTATTTTGAAGCTAACACTAATTTTTTTCACAAATTCTTTCTCTAGTGCATGCCTTGGATCCATTGACTTGGAGCTTGGAGCTTGAATCCAGAAATCGTGAGAACTTTTCAGAAAGACGGAGGCTACAAAGGATTCAGATGACAGTACGAGAAGAAGCAAGGCATGAGGATGAAGAAGAACATCATCACAATATGTCATGACACATACCCATGCTGGAATATGCACAACATTCTCTCGATGGGACGAGCCCGAGCATATTGTGATAATTTGTGAATGCAAACAAATTTGAAATTAAGTCGACCATAATCTAGATGATTTAGAACACAATATAATTTGGAGGAATGACTCTGGTGGACCCCAACACTCACATAGCAAATTTTCTTGAAATTTGTGATATTTTTAAACACAGTGGAGTTTTTGATGATACTATTCTTTTAAGTTTATTTATTTTTTCTTTGAGAGATAGAAAGATAAATCTTGATTAAATTGTTTTCCTTTAGGTTCCATCACTAAATGGGAATATATGTGTTGGAATATTTTTCAAAGTTTAACAAATTGATCTGAAAGAGAACTGAAGAACACAACTGATCGGACTTATCAAGAAATCGTAACTGAAGAATTCGTTCAAACGGAACTGAAAAACCTCATTAACTGAAGTATTCGTAATTGATAGGACATCAATCACAACTGATATTGTCCAGCAAAATTGATCGACTGATCAGTTGACTTTGAATAAGTTGGCCACGTCATCAGTTGAAGTATTAGTAGACAGACTGACAGGTCGAAACATAACAGATGAATCAGAATAGAATAGTTTGAATACCTCGTACTACTGTCAGATAAAGTAACTAAACGACGATTCAACGGATATTTGTCGCTAAATGCATTCAATACGATCGTTGAGATCGAAGACTATATATAACTGATCGAATCAGTTGAAGAGAAGTAATGAAGTGCTGAAAGAACATACGAACAATCAGTTGCGATACATTCTTCGAGTATTTTCTCAAATCGCACATTAAAGCTCTAGGTTCATTGTATTAATCCGTATCATTCAGGCTACCATTTATAGCAATTTAGTTATTCACTGTTAAATGTTGATAGACTAAGAGTTTCAGTTTGACAGTGTGTAAGACCAACTAAAGTGGATTATTATTACAATTTTATGTACTATATCGGTCTTTTAGTAAAATTCTATCAGTCTAGCATTTAAGTCTCCAAACATCCAGAAAAATTCTCGTGTTCATTTCAGTTTTACACTATATTTTTCATAAGTATTCAATCTATATTTCAGTCAAATTCCGTACTTTTATTAGTTGACTGAATTATATTGACAATTAAACTAGATTTTATGATCAGTTCTTCAAAGAACTGATTCATATTTCTGAAAAGGAACCCAAAAAATACCGAGTGTTCACTACAAGAAAAATGATTTTCCGCAGCACATCATCAACAGCGTGCATTAAAAGCACGCTGTGAATATTAATTTTAACGGCGTGCACTCATATGTTCGCTGTTAATATTGTTGCACTTGACAGAAATAACGGCGTGCATTAAAAGCAAGTTGTAGATAGTAATATCTGCATCATGCATTTATGTGTGCTGTTAATAAATTATATAAACGACAACGTGCAGTTATATGTGAGCTGTTAATAACCTATGCAATTTTCACAGTGCACAATAAAGACACGCTGTTAATAGTATTATTAATAGTGTGCATGTTTATGTCCACTGTTAAAAGTAAATCATTTTAAAAAAAAATCGTGTCTAGACATTAATGGCGTACATTAATCGCACGCCGTCAATATAATTATTCACGGCATGCATATTAGCACGCTGTGAAAAATGGGCGCCCAATTATTAAAACCGTCCAATTTTTAAATTAGCGACGGTTTGGGTTAAACCGTCGGTAATTTAGCGACATATTACCAGAAACTTTCGCTAATTTTAAATCAGTTAAACCGTCGCTATGAGCAACGGTTCCAAATCAACCGGCGCTAATATCCGTTTTAACAATTTTTGCTAATTTTAAATCAGCGACGGTTTAATAAAAAACCGTCGCTATTAGCGACAATTCTAACACAACTGTCGCTAATAGCGACGGTTTAATATAAAACGGTCGCTAATAGCGGCGGTTAGACCAAAAACTGTCGCAAATTGTGTATAAATATCCGTATTTTCGATCCATTTTTCTCCATACACTTCACAACACTTAAAATTTTTCTCTCTTACACAATTTCATTTTCGATTTAAGGTACGTTTTTTCATTTCTATTTTTGGTTAATTTTTAAGTGTTAGTTAAGATCGTGAGTATTATTATCATAGTCAGATTCTAAGTTTTTTAAAAAAAATTATTAAATTATAAAAGTAATTTTTTTTATTTTAACAAAAAAATTAGCGACGGTTTAATTAGCGACGGCTTTGTCAAAAACCGTCGCTAATTTTAGATGTTTTATGAATATTAATGGCGTACATTGCACGCTGCAGATAATTGTATTAATGGTGTATATATGCACGCCGCAGATAATTGTATTAACAGCGTGCACATGTACACCGCAGATAATCTTGAACTTTCAACAGCTTGCAGAATGTGCGCCGCGGAAAGAGAATTTGCACGCTGCGAAAAGCCATTTTTGTTGTAGTGGTTTATTCAACCTCATTCTAAACACTTAAACTCCTTAACTGATATTATCAAGTGGTATTAGAGAGGTTAATCTTGTCTTGAAAACTTTCAAACGCTCAAACTGATACAGATCATCATGTCTTCATTCAACAAGATTCTCAAGTTCTCCAAGGAAGATTTTGATTATTAGAAGAAAAAAATACAGGTTCATCTAGCTGCTCATGATGATGACATGTGGTATGTCATAACAGATGGACCGATGAAGATTATGAAAGCAAATATAGTTGTTGATCATACTGATGGAGCACCACACCGAATAGAGAAGTCACGAGATGAGTGGACCTAAGAATACAAGAGAAAAGCTAACTTGGACAATGTTTCCAAGGACATCATGTACAAAACTCTAGACAAAAACACATTTAGCAAAATCAAAATGTGTAAATCAGCTAAGGAAATATGGGAAAAACTGATTCAATTATGTGAAGGAAATGAGCAGACAAAAAAAAACAAGCTGTCAGTTGCTGTTCATAAATTTGACAACATCAAGATGAAATTTGGAGAATCGATGAGTGATTTTGATGAAAGTGTAACGCCCCAAATTCGACGATTGTCCTCATTGTACCAAAACGAGTGTAAGGTTCAGGAAATTCGAACTACGTAACCCGACTGCATGCAATTTAGGGTTTTATTTAAAATATGTGTTTAATGATTTTTTTGCATTTCATGCATGATTATTGCAGGGTTAGGGTTTATTTCATTATTATTGTTAAGTTTCACGCATTAGGGTGTTTCGATGCATTTCGCGCTCGAACGGGTAACGGAGACATGGATAATTAGTAAAATTATTTTTTTATTGAATAATTAATTTTAATTATTTAATTTGAGGTGTTTTTAAGTATGCTTTTTGAAAATAAGCCTTGATTGGGTATTTTTACTCGCCAGATCATATTTTTAATCGATGCGCAAAATTTAGCGAGACGGGGGACTTTTTAGGGTCCGGGAAATATTTTCTAAAATGTATCTAAACAAAATATTTTTCGGGAGTGTTATTGGGCTTGATGGGTTTATTTTTATGTTTGATGGGCTCAAAACCATTTTCATCCCTTAATTTATGTTAGGTCTAATTAGTGCTAAATTAAACTATTTAAAAACCCTCATTAGCAACCCTAAACCTATTTTTCTTCACTTGGCCGCCCACCCCATTTTTCAGCAGCCATTCCCCATGTTTTTCAGCAGCAAACCGGCAGCAAGCTTCGGCCTTTGATTTTTTTTTCAAGAAAAAAGATTCCCCGCCTCTCCGGTTCACGTCCCCGCTCGTAGACTTTCAAGTTTTCTGGCGTCTAAACATTAAGGCACGCCTTGTATCATCCTTTTTTCTCATCATTCACACTGTGTATGCTGTTATATGTATATTTGCAGGATACATTCTTTGATCTAGCATGAACTAACGTTTTCGTATGGTTTTTCATGGAATAATGCATGATTTTTGTGCAAACTCACGTTTTTCTTGAATGGTTGTGCAAGGGGCTGCTGGTCTACATTGCTAGGGTGCTGAACATGTCTAGGGATAAGGGATTTAGGAGCTGGAGTCACGGCTTGGCCGAGTGGAAGGGTAGCTAGGACCGTCCTTAACCATGAACCAGACCCTGGTGGGTCTAAGATGGCTCGAACACTGCTGGACTTGGTGATGAAGCCGATCATGCGCGTGGGTGCTAGGGTAGCCGCGGGTGCGTTCTTTCAGTGGCTAGCGGATTGTCGCGTCTTGCAGCATGCACGGGGCTAAGAAGGATTGGTTCAAGGCTGGTCCTCAGAGGTTTAGGTCTAGGATTGATAAAACTTGAGTTTGGCGCGATTAGGGTTTGAGGATTAGCAAGGGCCGGAGCTGTTCGAGGGGCTTAGTGGACTGGTCTAGATGGTTTAAGGGTTGTTAGGATGTGATTAATTTGTGTCAAAAAGTTGGGAAAAGTTTGGTTAAGTTTTGGGTCGATTCAAGTTAAAACCGGGACCCCGGTCCAAGTTTTAAAACGAATCATATAAGTTTTGGAACGGGCTCAAGTTTACGTCTAAGAAATGCCTATAAATATGATTTTAGGTGTTTTAAGGAGAGGTTGCATTCGAGTCGAAATTTTGAGGTTTAGGGCTAAAATGGTCAATTGGGGTTTCTAGGGGCAAAATGGTCATTTTGCACTCGGGTCGAGTTTTTAGTCCTGGCAGCGCCATGATCACAAATTTAGCATGTTTTTAAACGTTTATGTATCACGTATATGACCTTTTTTTAGTAAATATAAAAAGTACGATGCATGCTTGATTTTAAGGAAAATTACGTATATGCATGTTTTTAGAAGTGATGAAAATGATGATGTTTTTGAAGGATGGAAGTTTGTTGTGACTGACGATATATTTATACGATGAGCTGTAAGGCCAAGGCTCAGTGGATGGGTAACACTGCCGATGATGTCTCCGTCGTCATGTACTACGGTTATATGTAGATAGATCAATCGAATAGAGCCGATACGATAGAGATGTATTTTGTTCATAATTTAATAAAAACCATATACGTTATACATAACATTTAAAAACATGATAAATTTGTGCTCAGGGCGCTGTCAGGAATAAAATCTTGACTCGGGTGCAAAATTACCATTTTGCTCCTGGAACCCAAAATGACCATTTTTACCCCTAGACCTCTATATTTCGACCCAAAGCTTACCAAACTCCTTAAAACACCACAAAACGTAATTAAAAGTATTTTTTAGACGTAAATTCGAACCTGTTTCACAACTTACATTATTCGTTTTTAAACTTGGACCGAGGTCCCGGTTTTAACCCGTATGAACTCGAGCTCAACAAATGTTTTTTAGAAAACTTTCTTCATGTCTTAAATCTACTAGACCAGCACATAAACCAACAATTTCAGACCCCGTATGACCCCTAGTCCCTTCCTGAAAGTTGCTGGAAAAATCTGCAAACTTACCACTCGAAACCCTAAACGCTCCACCTTCCATATTTTCGGTCCTAGCCTACACCCAACGGAACCAGCCATGCACCAGCCCCTTCTAGCCCACCTTAGGACCCTTCTGGACCTACTTGACTCACGGCCAAAGCCCATTTAGGCTGCAACACGCCAACAGCCGAGAAACGTCCCAAAACATTCACCCGCGGCACGCTTCGACTCACACGCCCTCGACCAATTTCTCCACCAACTCCAGCCATATTCGAGCCACCCTAGGCCAAGGCTTAGACCAACCAGGGTCTGGTCCAGGGCTATGGACGACCCTTGCACAGCCGGTGTACCCAAAACTTTCGATCGAGCCACCCCCACCTCAATGAAACATGATGTAACCTTCGGCCTATGCATAAACTTGACCCTCTACACGCTCCAGCCCTTTGACACCATATATTACACGTGAACAGCCCCTTAGTAACCAAACTCAGCAGTCCCCTTGCACAAGAATCATAAAATGCGAGCATGAGTCAAGTGAAAGGCAACTTTTTCATGTCAAACTTATACAAAAATGCATACACAAGGTAGATCAAAAATTTTTCATGAAAAATCATAAACTTTAGCATAAATTTTATGTGTACGAGGAGAAAACAAAAGTACAAGCATGCCTTGATGATTAAACAATCAAAAGTTTGAAGATACGCAGGCAGGACGTGAAACGGAGAGGAGGGGAGAAGCTTCCCTGATGAAGCCACCAATGGCCGAGGCTTGCCGGAATTTTTTGCTGAAGAACACGAGATAGAGAGGCTGCTGAAGGAGGGTGAGGACGGCTGCTAAGTGGGGATTAGGTTTAGGGTGCTTGATGGGGCTTTTAATATGATTAATTAAGCACTAATGGGTCCTAATAAGAAAATTAAAGGATAAAAAGGGTTTTGAGCCCATTAAGCTTAAAAATAAACCCATCAAGCCCAATAACACTCTCAAAAAATATTTTGTTTTGATACGTTTTAGAAAATATTGCCCGCCCTCAAAAAGTCTTCCGGATTGTTAAAATTTGCGTAACGGTTAAAAATATAACCCAGTTGGTAATAATACTCAACCGATGCCCGTTTTCAAAAATAATACTTAAAACACCTCCTATAAAATAATTAAAAATAATTATTCAATAAAATATGTTTCTGAATATTCTCAGTCTCTATTCCTTGTTCGAGCACAAAATGCAACTTAAATCCTAATGCATGAAACTTTAAAATACTCGTGAAAAACATTGTCAGGGAAAACACTGGGAAATCTCTGACCACATCGACATCCTCTAGCCTCTGACTGGCTGGCTCTGACATTGATACAATACTGGCCAAAAACGCCTAGCAGCCTCTCTTTATGAGCTTCCTCGTACACATGCAGGAAATGATGTGCGGCATCTGATGGTGTCTGGCTGCCTCAAAAATAAACTACTTACCACAGCACGGTCGGAGAAATACTGACCTCTGTCGAAAGTCTATGACAGCTCCATTCAAAGAAAACCAGTCCGTACCCAGAATGATATCCAACTTCGGCAACGATAGCACAATCAAGTCTGCATGCACCGCATGTTTCTGTAACCGAAGCTTCAATCCCCTCACTATCTGCGAAGTAAACATCTGATCCCCGGATGGAATCGATACCCTGAATCCATCGCCTACGTATGATTCCTAGTCGTTGGACGAACATCTCAAATATAAAAGAAAGTGTAGCTCGGGAATCTAGCAATGCATGCGTGGCTACACATGAAACATATATCATCCCTGCGACAAAACATACATCAAATCTGTTCGTGTTGAAACTTAAGAAATTTTCTACCAGCTATTGTCCCAAAATACTCGAAAATTGCGGATTTAACCCAAGTATTCCTCCAAAAAAATTCAAAATTTGCAGTTTAGCCCTTAACGTTCCAAAATTACAATTTTGTCCCTACGCAGATTTTTCGAAAATTGCATCTTTGACCCCTCGTAAATTACTAATTTTAGCCCCTTATATCCGTAAAATTCTCGAAAACTAAAAAAAATCTGAAAATTTTAAAATAGCCCCTTAAATATTAATTTTTTTTTCAAATAGGTCCTCATATTATCGGTTACTACACTTAGGTCCTTAAGATTTTTAATTCAAGCGATTCAATCCTGACTTCCAAATAGGTAGAACATGCATCCTAGATAAATTCTACATTTTCAATCCCAAAATTATTTTATCATACCAAACACATAATCCATGCAATCAAACAATAATTTAAAATCTTAAAACATAAGGGTTACCAGTGATCAACGTCGAATCTGGCTCCGCCTCAGCATCCTTGGCATGCATCACATATGCCCTGCAGGTAGTGGGATCCTGGTTCCTAGGGTAGTCTTCCGCCTTGTGACTTTCCTGCCCGCAAATAAAGCATTTGTAGGTCCTTGTTGGAACTTCTCAAATTCGCAATCTTAATTTTGGTGATAACAAAACCTGTTAATTATGATACTAATAATCTATCTTAGTGTGGAGCATCTAGGATCTCTTTCGAGACGTTTACATCGCAAAACTAAAGAGCCAACTGATTGTTCAAAATGAATCAGTCTAACTGGTTACGTCAATTGAGCAGTCCAGCTGATTGTCCAGTTGATAGGTAATTCAGCAGGAAAATCTCAGAAGCCTGGCCAGCCGAAGAAGTGTTCAACTGATGAAGAAACCCTACTGATCAGTCCAACTCAACTAGTGTGAGATCAGTTCAACTGACGAGTCAACTGATTCCACCAGCCCAACTGAAAGACCAGTTCAACTGACCAGTTCGAAGCATCAGTTAGAATCCTTCAGTTATGAATGAAGACAAACTCTCTCAAGTGGAATCCAGCTGTACGTGAAGATACAAAGCCATTATCTAGTTAAAGGACAATAATGGACGTTGCATAAGTGCCTTAAAGACAAAATGTTTCAGAAGGGCAGACGAAAAGTCGAGACACAAAGTCCAAGAAACGAATTCAAGATGCAACGGATACAATAGATGAGTCTCACTGTACGATCAGTTATCCCGCCTATATAAAGAGAAGATCAGTGAAGACTCAAACATACAATACAAGAGAGAAAAGAAAAGGGCACGCTTCAAAGTCATGTCAGCTTAAAGAGAGAAGCATTCAGCCCAGTCGAGGGAACTCTTCACAAATATATCAGCTTAGATTAGAAGCATATTTCCCTCAGTGTGTGAGAACATCCTTGTTCAGTTCTCACACACAAACACTCTCTTCCACTCAAATAAAGTCTTGCACAAAGACGTTAAACATGTGTATGTAGTCTTTGACACATAGACGTTAAAGAAGTGTTGGCTGGAAGGTGCTGCCTTCAGTCGTAGCTAGGAGTTCAGTTTAGGCAATAGTGTAAGTCCTAGATGAGTGGGTTTGTACAAATATTTGTATAAATCAAAGTCTTCTAGAGGATTCTATCCGTGGAGATAGAAGGGGTGACGTAGGAGCAGTTGAAGGATCCGAACATCCATAAACATATCTTGTGTAGTTAACTGATTAACTATTGTTTTCAAACTGTTTTGATCAGTTGGAGAATTCGTCAATTCAGTTGTCACCGTAACTGAACTGAAGAATGCAAAAACTAATCTGTCTTATTTCAGTTATTCAGTTTACATAAGTTAAAATGTTTTCTAAATATATCAGTATTCTTCACGAAGGATTACTTCGAGTTTCTTCCGCTTGGTTTCAAATCCAAACTCGATTTAATTCATCGGTGTTAATATTCTTAGAACACGAGCTATTGCAGCTCATTGGAGAATATTTTATTTGAAGCATCCCAAAGATGCTGAGCAATCGATCTTTCAATTGGTATCAGAGCAGGTGTTCTAAGAAGAACATTTGAAGAAAACTATGTTTTAAAATATCACTTTAAAATAGTGTTAAAAGCTATTTAAAAGTATCTCATACAATTTTCAAAATTATTTGAAAATATTTATATGTCGCTCTTTAGTACAGAGTTGAGAGGATTGGCTCTGCGACTAATATTGCAGCCACTTCTTTAGACTCCTTACTAGGGATTTTTAATTAGCCTGCAGGGGACTGAGAATCATCTGCAAAGATGCACAGCTAAATTGCTCCTTGAACAGGTCTTCAGTTGCAAGCCTATCAGGTCGGCTGTTCTTCAGACGAAACTCATCCATGCTGGGATGTTGGATGATTAAAATCACCAGCTGCATTTCAGTTGAGCTTAGTCAGAGTCTGCTCGACCAGTTAGTCTGCTAAAAAGGCAAGTTCAGGCAGTTTAACTCGTTTCTCTAGCAAGATAAGCTCACAACCGATGCATCAGTTCAAGCAGTCAAGCAACCAGTTGATGGTATATCCAGTTCTATCACACAAACCAACTTATATCTGATGTTGTTTAAAATATGCTACCTTTGTAGTAATCTTTCTTGTTCAACTTTGTTCAGATGTAAATACAAGGAAATTTTTTTAAATAAACATCGTATTTGTTCAGCTGTGCTTACTGTAACTGAATAGATATTTTCAGATCTCTTGTCTACATTGCTTGAATGATTATAATCTCTGAATGAATGACTATATAACTATCTTTCAGATACGGGATTTTATTCAATTTCTGAGGGGGAGCTTTTTGTCTTTTTCTCAATCTAAAAATATTATCAATCAGTTTTAAAACTCAGTGGTCACGAAAAACTCCTTCCTATTCATCAACTGAAAAGTAGTTTCTTAATTCTGTCCATCTCTGTTAAAAGGTTTTAATTCAGCTTTGGAGATGGAGTTTTTATTTATTAAATTTAGTTAAAAAGGGAGAGCCTTTAATAATATTTGAATTTGCTAATCCTTAAACTGAATATATTGTGCTTAATTGCTCAGGTTTGGTAATCATCAAAAAGGGGGAGATTGTTGGAACTTCTCAAGTTCGCAATCTTAATTTTGGTGATAACAAAACCTGTTAATTATGTTACTAATAATCTATCTTAGTGTGCAGTATCTAGGATCTCTTTCGAGACGTTTACATCGCAAAACTAAAGAGCCAACCGATCGCCCAAAATGAATCAGTCTAACTGGTTACGTCAATTGAGCAGTCCAACTGATTGTCCAGTTGATAGGTAATTCAGTTGGAAAACCTCAGAAGCCTGGCCAGCCGAAGAAGTGTTCAACTGATGAAGAAACCCAACTGATCAGTCCAACTCAACTAATGTGAGATCAGTTCAACTGACGAGTCAACTGATTCCACCAGCCCAACTGAAAGACCAGTTCAACTGACCAGTTCGAAGCTTCAGTTAGAATCCTTCAGTTATGAATGAAGACAAACTCTCTCAAGTGGAATCCAGCTGTACGTGAAGATACAAAGCCATTATCCAGTCAAAGGACAATAATGGACGTTACATAAGTGCATTAAAGACAAAACGTTTCAGAAGGGCAGTCGAAAAGTCGAGACACAAAGTCCAAGAAACGAATTCAAGATGCAACGGATACAATAGATGAGTCTCACTGTACGATCAGTTATCCCGCCTATATAAAGAGAAGATCAGTGAAGACTCAAACATACAATACAAGAGAGAAAAGAAAGAGGCACGCTTCAAAGTCATATCATCTTAAAGAGATAAGCATTCAGCCCAGTCGAGGGAACTCTTCACAAATATATCAGGTTAGATTAGAAGCATATTTCCCTCAGTGTGTGAGAACATCTTTGTTCAGTTCTCACACACAAACACTCTCTTCCACTCAAATAAAGTCTTGCACAAAGACGTTAAACCTGTGTATGTAGTCTTTGACACATAGACGTTAAAGAAGTGTTGGCTGGAAGGTGTTGTCTTCGGTCGTAGCTAGGAGTTCAGTTTAGGCAGTAGTGTAAGTCCTAGCTGAGTGGGTTTGTACAAATAGTTGTATAATTCAAAGTCTTCTAGTGGATCCTATCCGTGGAGATAGAAAGGGTGACGTAGGAGCAGTTGAAGGCTCCGAACATCCATAAACATATCTTGTGTAGTTAACTGATTAACTATTATTTTCAAACTGTTTTGATCAGTTGGAGTATTCGTCAGTTCAGTTGTCACCGTAATTGAACTGAAGACAACTGAACTGACGAATGCAAAAACTAATATGTCTTATTTCAGTTAATCAGTTTACATAAGTTAAAACATTTTCTAAATATATCAGTATTCTTCACGAAGGATTACTTCGAGTTTCTTTCGCTTGGTTTTAAATCCAAACTCGATTTAATTCATCGGTGTTAATATTCTTAAAACACGAGCTATTGCAGCTCATTGGAGAATATTTTTTTTGAAGCATCCCAAAGATGCTGAGCAATCGATCCTTCAGTCCCCCATAAACACTTACCGAGGTGGAACCGGTTCCACTGCTTACATGGGTGACGGTCCTCTGGCTTTTGCGCCCCTGGCGCCTGCGGGGGTCTCTGCTATTTGGGCCTCCTAACCTATCCATGGGGCTTCTGCTGCCTCGGTGGCCCTGTAAACCGCTTTTTCTGCGGCTGGGAGCTGGACTGGGCCTGATTCCGCTTGCGCTGCATCTCAAAAAATGTTCTCAAGGCCTGGTCTGATTGAAAAGCGCAGGCGGTGGCCTCATCGTAGCTCACCGGTCTCATCAGCATCATGTCCTGACGCAAGGTGGGCCTCAGTCCATCCATAAAATGCCTCAACTTCTGGGCGTCATCTCTAGCAATCATGGGCACAAAATGATAGCCCCTCTCGAACTTCCGGATGAACTCTGCCACAGACAAGTCCCCCTGTCGGAGACTCATTATTTCGTCAGGTGACTCCTGACATCAGCTGGGAAGTATTTACCATAGAACGCCTCCTTCAACTGATTCCATGTGAGGGTAGCCAGGTCCAGCCCCTGTTCTGTTCCTTCACACTAGAGGGATGCGTCATCTCTCAACATATATGCGGCGCACCTGACCCGGTCGCCATCCCTCATATCCAGATACTGAAAGAGCAGCTCCAAGGATCGAATCGAACCCTCTGCCAAGAATGGATCAGTGGTGCCCCATAACTCCTTCGGGTTGAGCCGCCTAAACTGCTCATATATATCAGTCTGAGGTCGGGGAGCCTGCTGCGCCTGCTCCAAAAGCCTAGCCATACCCTCCAGTACACGGATAGCAGCATCTTCTGGCAGTGGTGGTGGTGGTGGTGGTCCTTTGCCACCTCCAGGGATATCGTCTTGTCTCTCTGCGCTGGGGTCGCATCTGGGAGGCTTGATATCTGAATACAGTCCAAATTCTAAACGTAACACATCATGCAATTTAATATAGTTTTTAAAATAGTAAATTCGTAAATCATGAAAGCATCTAAACATGTACTGAAAATCGTAAATCATGTAATCATGCAGGTGATAGCAGTAAAATCATTTAAGACATTTAAAACATAAAAGCTTACAGACTCGAGGCTTGAAGACTGAGCTGCAGAAGCTGGCGATGACACAACCCTATACAGGACCCTTGCTCTGATACATACTGAAACATCTACTACTTAAAATACTACTAATTTTTTTTTGTAAACTAAATTTCGAAATTTAAAATCTTGCATACGTGCACAACTGCTAAAAAATACACCTTTAACAAAATGATCGTGATCAAAGTACAGATAAAATACTTCAGTTTAAAATTTGTCAAATTGGCCCTCAACCATGCATGAACAAAATAAAACGAGTAAAGTGCTGAAAATCACATCATATCATAATAACGTATAAAATTGATCATGTCTACTCGAAGCTCATAAAAGCGCGAAGTGCGGAAAATTATGGTCATCGGGTCATGTGCACACATCCAGCCTTGCATACTCAGAGTTCGGCACCTCCAGTCTCCTCCTCAAAATGCTCACTTGCATCACACATGCCTAATGAGCCTAAAGACTCAATACACCTATACCAATAATAGCAAATACATATACAAAACATGCAACAGTGAAAAGTACTGTAATAAAATACGCTTCATGAACTTAAAATTATAAACGTAAACATGTCATGGAAACCATATCGTGTTAAAAACAGCTCATTATATCATCATATGCTTATACATTTACTTTGATTGAATTTAGTTCATTAGTTGTGACTTTCGTATCAGCTCTATCGTATCAACTCTATATGATGGATCTATCTACGTATAACCTGGTACCCGGTGAATGTCAGACAACATCGACAATATTACACATCCACTGTGCATAGGCCTCATCATCATCGTATAGATATATCGACAATCACAACCAATTCTCATCCTTAAAAAACATCATCATTTTCATCACTTAACAAAAATCATGCATATATGAAATTTTCCTTAAAACCAAGCATGAATTTTATTTTGTTCAAAATTTCATAAAAATCATATATGTGATACATAACATTTAAAAAGATGATAAATTTGTGATCAGAGCACTGCCAGGACTAAAATCTCGACTCGGGTGCAAAATGATCATTTTGCCCCTGGAAACCAAAAATGACCATTTTACCCCGCGACCTCTACATTTCGGCCTGAAGCTTACCAAACTCCTTAATTAAAATTATTTCGAAGATGTAAACTCGAACTCATTTAACAACTTACACGATTTGTTTTAAAACTTGGATCGGGGTCCCGGTTTTAACCCGAATCAACTCGAACTCAACCAATTTTTTTTTAAAACTTACTTCGTGTCTTAAATCTACTAGACCAGCCCCTAAACAAACAATTTCAGACCTTGTATGACCTCCAGTCCCTTGCTGAAAATTGCCGGAAAAATCTGCAAGCTTACCACTTGAAACCCTAAACGCTCCACCTTCCATATTTTTGGTCATAGCCTACACCCAATGAGACCAGCCACTCACCAGCCCCTTCTAGACAACCTAAGGACCCTCATGGACCTACATGGCTCACGGCCAAAGCCCATGCAAGCTGCAACATGCCAACAGCTGAGAAACGTCTGAAAACATTCACCCACGGCACGCTTCGACTCACACGCCCTCGGCCGATTTCTCCACCAACTCCAGCCATATTCGAGCCACCCTAGGCCACGGCTCAGACACACCAGGGTCTGGTCCAGGGATAGGGACGACCCTTGCACAACCGGTGTACCCAAAACTTACGATCGAGCCACCCCCACCTCAAGCAAACATGATGTAACCTTCGGCCTATGCACAAACTCGACCCTCTACATGCTCTAGCCCTTTGACACCATATATTACACATGAACAACCCCTTAGTAACCAAACTCAGCAGTCTCCTTGCACAAGAATCATAAAACTTGAGCATGAGTCAAGTGAAACGCAACTTTTTCATGTCAAACTTATACAAAAATGCATACACAAGGTAGATCAAAAAAATTTCATGCAAATACATAAACTTCAGCATACTTAAGATGTGTATGAGGAGAAAACTAAAGTACAAGTGTGCCTTGATGATTAAAAAATCAAAAGTTTGAAGATACGCGCGCGGCACGTGAAACGAAGAGGAGAGAGAAGCTTCCTTGATGAAACCACCAATGGTCGAGGATTGCTGGAACTTTTTGCTGAAGAACACGAGAGATAGAGGCTGCTGAAGGGAGGTGAGGGCGGCTGCTAAGTGGGGACTATGTTTAGCGTGGCTTAATGGCGCTTTTAAAATGATTAATTAAGCATTAATGGGTCTTAGTATGAAAATTAAAGGATAAAAAGGGTTTTGAGTCCATTAAACTTAAAAGTAAACCCATCAAGCCCAATAACACTCTCAAAAAATATTTCTTTTTGATACATTTTAGAAAATATATCCCGAGCCCTAAAAAAGTCCTCTGAATTGTTAAAATTTGCGTATCAGTTAAAAATTTAACCCGACGGGTAAAAATACTCAATCAATACCCATTTTCAAAAATCATACTTAAAACACCTCCTACAAAATAACTAAAAATAATTATTCAATAAAAATATTTTTCTTGAATATTCCATGTCTCCGTTCCTCGTTAGAGCGCGAAATGCAATTTAAATCCTAATGCATGAAACTTTAAAATACTCGTGAATTAAATCCTAACCATTCAATAATTATGCACTAAATGCATAAAATCATCAAAAACATAATTTAAATAAAAACCCTAGATTGTATGTATTCAGGTTACGTCGTTAAATTTCCTGTATCTTACACAACCAACTCTCATCCTTCAAAACATGTCAACATATTTGTCACTTATAAAAATCATGCATATACGTAAATTCCTTTTAAAATCAAGCATGGAACGTATTTTTCATATATACATAAAAATTCATTATCGATATAACATATACATTTGAAACATATCAAATTGTGATCAGGGCGCTGCAAGGACTGCTAACTCGGCCCGGGTGCAAAATGACAATATTGCTCCTCGAAACCCTAATTGACCATTTTACCCCTGGACCTCAAAATTTCAACTCGAAGCCAACCAAAATCCTTAAAAACTTCAAAACATAATTATAATCGTTCCTTAGACGTAAACTCGAGCTCATGCAAGAACTTCTGTAATTTCTTTTAAAACTTGGATCGGAGTCCCGGTTTTAATCCGAATTAACCCGAAACTCAACAAATTCATTCCAAACTTTAACCACGCCTTAACCGTACCCTACCAGCCACTAAACCACTTGGAACAGACCACTTAAGACCTTCTAACAGCCCATGAAAGTTTCTGGATTTTTAGCACTTTGATTTCCTACAAACCCTAATGCGTCAAGCCCCCAATATTCCAATCTAGAGCTAACCGACTCGAACCAGCCTTGAGCCAACGTCACCTAAGACTAAGATCATACCAAGGATGCCCTACTGGACCAACCCTAGCCACTCATACTGCCCATGAAAACCGTCCCACGCGATTCACCCGAAAACAAGCCCAGCCTCAACCCTTCTCGATACAAGCGCATCGATCGACCCCTACAACAAGACCAGCCACGTTTTAGCCCTCCTAGACCACGTCTCAACCCCCTTAGGGACTACACCAAGGCTTGGATAGGCTCCCCTACAACCGTTTCTCATCCCCAAGCTCGATCTAGCCGAAAACTTCACAAACATAACCTAGGTTTGATCGGACCTCACCATGGTTCAACCGACCAAACTCCAGCACTTATATACCTTAACCCTCGACATTTTCAGCCCCCTAGCATCACAAATCGGCAGCCCCTTACACGACACAACAAAAAACGCGAGTTACATGACAACAAATGCATATTTTGTGACAAAATGATGCGTAAACTATTCAACGTAAAAGATCCATGCATTCCTCATGCAAACACACACACCCCAGCATAAGTTAGCGTGCATGATGAGAAAAAAGGAATTTATGGCGTGCTTTTGTGTTTATACGCTCGAAAACCTTGAGATATACGCGTAGAACTTGCACCAGAGAGGCGGGCAAGGAGTTTTCTTGAAAACCTATGATAATTTTTGAGTGGCTACTGATGTTACGAAGGAAAAGCTGATGCTGTTGGGAGGAGGGGCGGTCGAGAGGTTAAAATAGGTTTAGGGTTTGCTACTGAGGTGTTTAAATCATAATAAAATGTGTTAATGGTCCCTTATTTAAAAATGAAGGGATTAAAAGAGTTTTGAGCCCATAACACTCTCGAAAACTATTTAGTTTAGGTACATTTTTGAAAATATTGCTCGAACCCTAAAAAAGTCCTCTGACTCGCTAAAATTTGTGCATCGGTTTAAAATATGACCTGGTGAGTAAAAATACTCCACCAAGGCCCATTTTCAAAATTCTCCTCTAATTACACCATAATTTAAATGATTAAAATAATTATTTAATAAACATATTTTTCCTAATTATCCTTGGTCTCCGTTCCTCGCTTGAGCGCGAAATAAAACTTAAAGCCCTAATGCATGAAACTTTAAATAAATCATGAACTAAACCACATATCCATGCAATAAACATGCAATAAAATAATTAAACACTTATTTTAGTAAAACTCTATATTTCATGCAGTCAGGTTATGTAGCTCGAATTTCCTAGACCTTACAGAGAGTCAGCAACATAGTGAATGAACTGAATGCAGTTGGAAGAGTGCACTCAAATAAAGAGATTGCCCTGAAAGTTGTGTGTGATCTTCTCAAGGAGTGGTATGTTAAAATCATAGACATGAGGGAATCTAAATATTTGAACAAGGTGGAATTACATGATCTATTTGTAGATCTAAAAGCCTACGAATTTTAGATGCAAACCAGAGAAGACGAGCCAACAATTCCACCAGTCTGTGTTTACCACGTGAAGGTTATCATCTTGGTTACCCGTCAAGGAACACTCCCCACGGATAAGGGAAGAACAATTTGACCCAATGGCTGCATGGTTTGTCCCACGAACCCATACAGAGGGGTAGAGACCTGATCAAACTCAAATCCTTCCACTTTCATATGATCCAATGTTATTTTGACTAAATATTCACGGAGCTTCCATTATCAATAAAGATCATTTCCACGTCATAATTGGAAATGGTGGCCATCACCACCAAGGCATTATTATGTGGAGCCACAATACATCGGAGGTCTTCCGGCCCAAAACTGATGATGGGATCTAGTGATAAGTCTGCACCCATGGATATCTCAAAGTTCTCCAACCTTCTTCCGTGTGCTTTCCGAGCTCGCTCGGAGTCTCCATCTGTAGCACCTCCCGAGATCATATGAATCATTCTTCTCGAAGGGTAGTTGTCCTCGTTCATTCTCCTCCTTGGATCGGCAGGTTCTCGAGGGACATCTTGACCTCGCCACTCCTTTATCGGCTATACTACCCTATGGTTTATCCAGGGAGGGACCTTACCTCTCTTAGGGGATGGGCGAGACCTTGGGTGACTCTCAGATGAGGATCCCTCTCGTCTATCGAGCGGAGGCAATCTAGCATCATTTTCAACCCCCTACGATTTTCCCACCTCCCTTTTGTCTCTCTCACCTTTATCACCTTATCTCGATTCCTATTCAAATGAACGTGGGATGAGAATTGTCCTTTACCTCTAGCTTTATCATCTTCTCTCTCAGCAACTCTCTTCCTACCTCCTCCCTTCGCACCCTCAGCTCCCTCAACCCAACTTCCCCCAGGTCGCTGCTTCATCCTCTTGTACCGTTGTGAATCCTCCAGATTCACGTACTTTTCTGGCCGAGCTAAAAGATCATAGCTCAACAGACGTTTCTTGACTAGTGATTTGAAGAATTCCTATCCTCTCAATCCTTAGGTAAAGGAAATGATCATAATGTCTGGGGTTAGCCGCTGGTATCTCCAGCGCTGCATTGTTGAAACACTGGATAAACTCTCGCAAAGTTTCTGTTTCATGTTGCTTCATCACGAACAGACTTAGGTAACTTTTTTGATACCACTTGCTGCTAGCAAATCGGTGCAAAAAACTATGGAAAAATCCTCGAAAGACCTTTTGGAGTTGGGTTGCAGCGTATTAAACCACTATTGGGCTTATAGAAACACCCTACACCTAGCTCCATCCGAGTACTGATGCAACAAAGCTGTATTTTCAAATCTCCCCAAGTGTTTTTCTGGATCAGTACGTCCGTCGTACTCTCCCACGCTTGATTGTCAAAAACTTGGGGGAAGCCTTTCTTCCAAAATGGCGGGAAAAAAAGACTCTCTCTCTTGGACGCTAGAGCTTTGTTTCCCAATTGATGCCTCAACATTCTTATCTCCTTCCACATCTCCTCCATCTCAGGCTTCTCCTCACTTGGGAGGGGATGCGTCTCTTCAACCCTGCTCTGATGGCCCTCAGTATTCTCTTCTCGTTCCTGGCAAGTAGCATGTTCTTCAGCAAACATAAACTCTTGGTTCTTCTTCATGGCTTCGTCTACTGTCCTGGTAATGAATTGGCCTAACTGTTCCAGGGTCAAGTTTCTCACATTCTTGTTGGGACGAGGTTGTTCAGGTCTCGTCTCCTCGAGACGAGGTTGTTCAGGTCTTGTCTGAGGACGTGATGACACTGAGTTAGTTCTTCAGCTTCCTCTCCAACAGACGGTGTCAAGTGATACTGACTAGAAATATAAGCTTTGGTTCTAGTAGGTGATACTAGCCCGAATGCAGACCTCGAATTCACTCTAGACCATAAATCACGAAGGAGACCATTAGAAAGGTGCCGGGAGGGTGTCCCGACGTAGCCCCTTCGATGCTCAAGTCGGATATTGAGAATAAAATGAGAGAGCAGCTAGTGGCGCTGCTAAGAATCAATATATTGAATGAATGAATTGGACGTTCAAACTTGGCATTTATCGGAGCGTATATGAGATTCATCATAGGTCATTTACCTAGGTTAGGAATGGGCCGGGGGTCCAAAATCTTGTTTGAACCTGATCTTGATTGGCTCATTGATGCGATATCACTCTATATATATTATTGTATGCATATTCAGATACAAATAAAGAGGAGAGGACCAAGATTTATATATAGGAGTAACAAAATATTAGGTTTTAAATCTAAAACGAAATTATTTTGGAAATCTAAAATGAAATTATTTTATGGACAATTCCACTCTCGAATCGGTTCATGCATATAATACATTTCATGATGGAATAAAATCATTTATTTATACTTACAT